>NC_064639.1:710639460-711309043 GCF_023864345.2 Schistocerca serialis cubense
CAAAAAATCCCAATGGGTGGTGTTCAGTTATTCAGATCATTCAAAATTTGATTGGTGAAAGCATATATGGCATTTTCTGTTGAAAAACCTTTCTGGAAACCAAACTGACATTTTGTTAGTACTTCATTTTTACAGATATGTGAAGCTACTCTTGATTACATTACTTTCTCAAAAAATTAGGATAGAGCTGTTAGAAGGGACATTGGACAGTAATTGTTGACATCAGATCTATCCCCTTTTTTATGCAAAGGTATAACAATAGCATATTTCAGTCTATCAGGGAAAATGCCCTGTTCCAGAGAGCTATTACACAGGTACCTGAGAATCTTATCTGTTGAGAACAAGCTTTTAGTATTTTGCTGGAAATGCCATCAATTCCATGTGAGTTTTTGCTTTTAAGCAAGTTTATTAATTTCCTACTTTCAGAGGGAGAAGTGAGTGAGATTTCAATTGTATCAAATTGCATAGGTATGGCCTCTTCCATTAACTGCCTAGCATCTTCTAATGAACACCTGGATCCTACTATATCCACAACACTTAGAAAATGATTATTAAAAATATTTTCAACTTCTGACTTTTTGTTCATAAAGTTTTCATTCAATTTGATGGTAATACTGTCTTCCTGTGCTCTTGGTTGGCCTGTTTCTCTTTTAATAATATTCCAAATTGGATTTCTGTATACTGTTGACAGTGGTATACTTAATCTGATTTAGACATATTTCCACTATGATTGTCAAACAGATGTTTTACAGTTTCGTGTTTTTCTATGAATAGATTCATCTGTTGTTCTATATCAGGATTCATAAATAAGTAAAGTAATTTTGGTCTGAACAGTTTTGTGAATCAACTATCAATTCAAAAGTACATAGCAATTTTTGTATTTCCGATATGACTATTTTATATTTGCAATAGAACTGACAAAAATTAGAAAGCATTTCAGTGTCTCTATCTCCTAAGTTGTCAGATGAGACAAAGTACCAGAAGGTAACTTAATTAATGATTTATCATTATTGCATAATTTGTAATTTTCGTTTTTTGGTTTGTTATTGAAGTTAACATGGCTATTTCTATTATGTTTATGCTAAAAGTTTTCTTTACATGTAATCTGCATTTTTTATGTTTCAAAATTTATGTTTTCTTGATAACTGTGTAGTTGCAAATATGGTTGTAAGCCTACATTGAAGATAATTTTTGATAAGCTGTAACATCCATATTATGTTTCTTGTACATAAAACATATAGGGTGCCTACAGATGTTATCTGTTGATATACTGTATGAACAGTTTGAACAGTATAAGTAGTAAGACCTGTATCTCCTCAAGATCATAAAGATGAACTAGAAAGCTTTAGTAAATCTACTGATACCATATCTGTAATGTTATAATAACCCTTTAGAATTTCATTCATATTCCACCACGGATGGAATTCTAGCAATTTTGTCCAGTAGGAACTTTAAAACTTTATGTTTTAATTACAACCTGTAGCATGGTCCCTGTTGATCTTCAGCTGTTGGCATGTAGTCTGCTACTGTGGACTGTCAGTTGTTCTTGCTGCCTTGTACACTTCACCAGTAACTTTGCACTCGAGTTCTTTGCTGCTACGTTCCAACTACCATTCTTTAGTACACTTGTCTATGGTCCCACAGTAGTTCCTTTATCACTTGCATGTGGATACTTTACAAGACCATTTCACACTGCTGCTTTTTATAAAGTTCCTACACACCCAAACTTTACTATTGTTTATCCCGCCCAATGAACCAATTGCAGCATGGTGGGGTTTGAAATTCTGTGTGCTGTGCAGGCTGCAAATTATAAATTCACCTATCTCAGAATGAAGTCTGCTCGATGTCCCTTCACTTGGCAATGTAGATACTTACAAGATGATGTAAAAGCAGTGTTGATAAAAAACACCATCTAATATCTACAATTACTGGGGCCGCACAACTCTAGTAATGAAATATAGTTCTGTAGACAAAACTGTCAATAAAAAAATTATTGGGCAGTAAGATAATGAATTGGCTTCTGGAAAATAATGCTCGAAATTTTCACATGAAAATGTTTATTTGTTCTTACAATCAAAGAAATGATACTATTCAGTCCACATTTAAACTATTGGTTATTTTCGTCAAGTTCACAAGTTTACACTCATTTTTCACGCACAGCAGCCAGAAATCTGCCCAAATCTGATGCAAGTTAAACAACGTTTTCAGAGTCATTAATTCCACCACTAACATGAGTTACTACTTTCGGTCCTTCTGGTGGGTTTCAAAAAAGAAATTGCTCGCCAAAAATGCTCAGTGGTTGAATATTGAAACATGCCACATGGATAATATGAAGGCCAAATTTTCACATGTGAATATCATTCCAACAATAGATTTCTAAAACTTCCAAACTTCACAAAACTGTCTGTAACTACATCAGTGTTAGTCACGACATGGATCAGATGCGAGGAACTCAGTATTCCTTGATTTTACACATTACTTTGACTTGCAATAGTAACATGATGGTCCGCGCTCAAAGCTAGTCAGAAACTTCCTTCTGGTGGCCTCACTCCCAGTATAACCATCAGGTAATGAGCAGGAACTGTCTCATTTCTGATTGGCTAAACATACTTTCTGCCAATCAGAATGCTTGCTCATGATCATATTCATGCCACAACTGGCCTGCACCAATCCTTACATACAGACGCATCTACATCATTATTATATACAAACATTAAGGTAATGTTTAATAAACGAAAACGAAAAGGCAATAAATCTGGAAATATCCTTTAGATACAGATAATACTCCAGCTGACTATCTGGCTGCTCTGTTACAATAGCAATCACACCTAGACATATGTCATCAGCAAAGTTGGTAATTTCCCTCGGATCAATTTCCCATGACAGGCTTGCGTAACTCTTGCAGGTTACTTAAGAGGGTTTATAATGCAACATTACAATTTGACGAATGTCCCATTGACTCACATTTACTTCCACAACAATATTAGACACAAAAATAATTTTGTCTGATTTTTTATATTACAAAAACGAAAAATAATTAAAGTTTTAACATGAAAATCCCAGTTAATTAATTCTGCATACTGACAGTTCTGTTTTGGTTTTCCAATTATACCAAAAGATAAAGTATTATATTTCCTAACTGAATTTAACTACCTAAGTGTCAGTTTTTGACTTTTTTAGTAGTTTTTCCTATCTCTGAAGCTATGATAGGTTGTTGTTGTTGTGGTCTTCAGTCCTGAGACTGGTTTGATGCAGCTCTCCATGCTACTCTATCCTGTGCAAGCTTCTTCATCCCCCAGTACCTACTGCAACCTACATCCTTCTGAATCTGCTTAGTGTATTCATCTCTTGGTCTCCCTCTACGAGTTTTACCCTCCACGCTGCCCTCCAATACTAAATTGGTGATCCCTTGATGCCTCAGAACATGTCCTACCAACCGATCCCTTCTTCTGGTCAAGTTGTGCCACAAACTTCTCTTCTCCCCAATCCTATTGAATATTTCCTCATTAGTTATGTGATCTACCCATCTAATTTTCAGCATTCTTCTGTAGCACCACATTTCGAAAGCTTCTATTCCCTTCTTGTCCAAACTATTTATCGTCCATGTTTCACTTCCATACATGGCTACACTCCATACAAATACTTTCAGAAATGACTTCCTGACACTTAAATCTATACTCGATGTTAACAAATTTCTCTTCTTCTCTATGATAGGTATAATGATGAAATTTGGATACAATATTCTCCTGAATGTCAAAAGGTAAAGTACTGATTTTGAAAATGACTGAATAATATTTAGTATAATTTATTTAGGTTTCTATAGATGGTGAATGTACGCATCCAGTGAGAGACATTGGATAGCTTTCCCACGGCAGGTAGTGACAGATGTGAGTGTGTCTCCCAGTTAGGCTGGCAGATGTCAGCCCCCAAAGTTACATGCAGCTAGCTATCCTAAAACAAACGTTCATTCAGAACAAACTTGCGACACTAAAAACCAAGTTTGCATTCTGTATTATTCTCTATGGCCACTGTCTTAAAATTTGTTTTGGTGAGATACAAAAATAAAAATACATTTGTTAAAAAGCCTAAATAAATTTTACAAATTTTTTTGATCTCTTAAAACAATATTAAGTACCTGCTGTTGGTAGTGTCAGATAATTTTGGTGATGGTGTTGGTCAGTTGGTTCAAGATCACTGGGTCTTGACTGGCGTTGGTGTTGGATGCCCTCTTATGTCAGCTTCTTGGTTGACATTCTCAGCAAGAGAATGTATTGAACTATTTGTAGCATTCATAGATTTTACATACAACCTAAAATTTTTGGGAAATTTTTAGTTCTGCAGATAAAATATTGCTTTCAAATCTCTCATTGAGATTTTGACAACTGCTTTCATTTCACATAATTTCTGTTTGTCAGCAGGGTAGTGACTACATTTCAAATGACTGTGCAAAATTCTCTGTTTTCTCAGCAACTTCCTGATACGTTTGTTGAACCAAGGTGAATCCTTTCCCTCCCCTATGTTTTTGCTAGGCTCACATTTTTCTAGCACATGGTGGACAGTACCTTTGAAGGGAGATGTTTGGGCTGGTTACACCAAACAACACCCATTTAGCAGTAGTTCATTTATTCACCTAAAAACATGCAAGGTTCACAAAGAACTGAACATGGCGGAACCGCCCGAAGACAATGCTCAGAGTCCAAAGATAATGCTCATTGTCATTGGCGCCATATAGCCTCCCCCCCCCCCTCCCCCCTGCAGAACAGAGTACTCTTGAGGCTGGGGGTAGGGGGGGGGGCCTCACTAAGGCATCGACAGCGTCGTCGGGGAGCTGTGTGGATAGATGTTGTCAAGGAAGGTTCGGCCACTGAACCTGGAAGTTGATGAAGTGAGCCGGGTGTCGTACTGGACGTGCTGGTTGTGCAGTGACAGGTAGGCTGGTGGTTTTTGGGTGGAACAGAGTGATGACGATGATGTCTCCGGTAAGTGTGGCAAACACACAAAGCATGTCCAGGTTGACATCGGGCGGGAGGGAAACACATTTCACTAGGTGGCAGGGAATGGTGGAGGTTGTGTCATGAGCACTAGGTGAAGAGAAACACACAATGAACAGTGTTGAGATGTTGTGGATTATGTCCGAGGGAACAGGCACAAACACCTCGAGCAAGGGCACATTCAAGATGGGGGGGGCGTGAGAAACCTCGACAGGGCAAAGCAGGCGACGATGGAGAGGTGGATGGGGCCGGCGAAGGGCCCGGCCGCAAGGGCGTGATCGTAGGTAAGCTCAACGTGGGAAGCATGTGGTCACTCAATGGAGCATGTGAGACTGGAGTAGAGGGCAAGGTTGGAGGAGAGCTCGATGATTGGAGATGGAAGTCACTCGACGGAGTGCGTAAGTCTGACGTGGAGGGAGTGGTCGGAGTGTTGTGAGCCATGACAGTGAGTGGCGTGGTCGTGGCCTAAAGGGGGGTAGAAAAAGGCTCGACATGAGCAGGCTTAAGTCTGTTGAGAGAGACTGTAACAGCTGAATCTTTTATCTGGATGTCATAGGTGTTGGCTGAGCACCGGGGAACTCGGTACGGGCTGGTATATGGAGGTTGGAGGGGAGCATGGACAGGGTCATCTCAGAACATGACGTACTCGCAATTGTCCAGAGATTTTGGGACGTGAACCTTAGGGCAGGAATGGCTGGCAGGTGGAGGGATGTGGAGGTTGATGAAGTGGCGTCTGACGCGGTCCACGAAGGCAGGTAAGTCAGTCTGAGGGAGAGAAACAGAAGGGCTCACAAGTTCGCCAGGGAGAACTATGTTCTGGCCGTATATGAACTCTGCTATTGTGTCTTTGAGGTCTTCCTTATAAATTGCACGAATGCCAAGTAGCACAAGGGGAAGGGTCTCCATCCAAGAGAGTCGTGGTATCGAAGAGCCGCCTTGAAAGTGCAGTGCCAGCGCTTGACTAGCCCATTACTTTGCGGGTGATATGCTGTGGTATGGATGCACCGGATGCCGCAAATGGCACAAATCCTGTTGAACAGGGCCGACTCAAATTGTCTGCCCTGGTCAGTCATAATGACAGCTGGACATCCGAAACGGGATACCCATGACTCGACAAAATCTCGAGCAACAGTTTCTGCTGAAATATTGGAGAGTGGGACAGCTTCGACCCAGCGAGTTGTTCGGTCGGTAGATGAGAGAACATAACAAAAGCCATTAGAGGGGGAGAGAGGGCCGACAATGTCAACATGAATATGATGGAAAGGCCCAGAAGGGATCAAAAAGGCACCGAGAGTGGGGGGGGGGGGGGGGGGGGGGAGGGGGGGGGGGTGAAGTGTGCTTGTGTACTTTGCAGCGCTGGCACACAGTGCAGGAGCATTCCCATTGCTGGTAGTCCTTGTTGACATTTCTCCACACAAAGCGCTCCGCTATGAGGTGGGCGGATGCACAAACACTAAGGTGGGCTAAATTATGCAATGCGTGGAAGACAGCTTGATGGAGCGTGGTTAGGATGAGGGGGCATAACATGCCCGTACTGTCGTCGCACCAGATCTCACCAGAAATGCCAGGGAAGGTGGTGCAGACGAAGTATAGTGAAGAAGTAGAGTCTGAAATCAGGTTTTGTGTTTCCTCATCGGCAGGTTGGAGGTTAGGCAGTTCAGAGAGGTCTAACAGCGATTGGATGGCATTGACTCATGATAGGAAATCAGCAACTATATTGTCAGCACCCTTTATGGGTCTGACATCGGTGGTGAACCAAGATATGAAGTCCATGTATCTGAAGCGGCAAGGAGGCGGGTCAGCTTACGCAGTTGTAATGGCCGCAGCCAGAGGTTTGTGGTCCATTAAAACATTGAAAGGGCATCCCTCAATGTCAGTCTTAAAATGCTTGATCACTTCGTAGACCACGAGCAACTCCCTGTCAAACGCGGAATATTTCCATTGTGCATTGGTGAGCTTGCGCAAGAAGAACTGCAGAGGCGAGGTTTGGCCGTTGATTGTCTGGCTAAGGACAGTGCCAATGACAGTATCGCTCGCATCTGTGGTGATGAAAAGCTGTGCATTGGGATGAGGATGTGCGATGGTGCAGGCCTCTCCAAGAAGGTTTTTGAGGCCAGTGAAAGAGTCAATCATAGCAGGGGTCCATGGAATGGGCTGAGATCCAGAAGTGTTGGTGCCTGCCAAGGCATCCGTCAGTGGAGCCTGAATCTCCACAGACCAAGGTAGATGTCGGCGATAATAGTTAACCATCCCCAGAAAGCACCAGAGCTCTTTGAATGATGAAGGTCTGAGTAAGTTTAGTATTATTTGTACTTTCTCAGGGGGCGGTGAAATGCCGTCAGCAGAGACCTGAAAACCAAGAAAAGTGACAGTGGGTTGATGTAGCTGCAATTTGTTCTGGTTGGTCTCGATGCCTGCTGCCAAGAGAGTGTTCATAACAGTTTGCACATGTCGAATATTGTCCTCGATGGAGGAGCTGAACACAAGAATGTCATCAAGATATGTAAAGCAGAATTTTAGGTCGAATAGCACTTTGTTGATGAAGTGTTACCAGGTCTGGGTTGCGTTTTTCAGACTGAAGGGCATGAATTGAAACTGAAATAAACCGATTGGGGTGGTGATTGCTGTCTTCTCAATGTCTTCAGGTGCCATGGAGCTTTGGTGGTAGGCCCGTTTGCAATCAATGACAGAGAACGTGGTCGCACCTGTGAGGGAACTGGTAAAGTCGGCTATGTTGGGTATGGGGTAGGTGTCCATAATTGTTCGTGCGTTTAGTCAACAGTAGTCTCCGCACATGCGCCAGGATCATTCTTTCTTGGGTGTCATATGTATGGGCGTGGACCACCTACTGGCAGAGGGTTCAATGACGACGGAGCTTAGTAGTTCAGAATTCTGATTTTTAAGGTCAGAGAGGCGCTCGGGACAAAGTTGGGGGACCTGGCGTGAGACGAGGCTTGTGAATTGTGCCGTTGATGATGACGGAAATGTTGCTGGTGGCACGGGAGACAGTTCGTTTACAATGTGTGGTGGGTGGGACAGGCAAGGCGAGATCGTGGTGTTCAGAGCCACTTGGCGGATCCAACGGGAGCCGAGGCGGCATAGTGTCCCAGGAGTCAACGCGACAAGATGGCTGCTGGCCCAAAGCAGTGGCACCATGTTCGGGTGAGCTCGGTAGAGCTCATGAGCTGTTAGTGAATCCATTGTCCAAGGGCACGGCCTGTGGCAGCACGGTCGCGGGCGAAACGCTTGGCGTGAGTGCACTGTTTGTGTTGTCAGTGGCGGTCACACGGTGGCGCACAGGAGCCAAAGTTGCATAGTTTGAGGTGCTGTCCGCGATGGGCAGGCTAGGAGCCGTCAGTTCGGGAATACATGACGCTTGTCGTGCATGCACAATTGTGACACTCATTGTGCGTGCGCGGTTGTGCCCCTCTGAGTGTGAAACGCTGCTGTGTTAGGAGGATGTGGCCCTGCAGAACTGTCAGTACACATTATGGCCATCTTGATAACACAGTTGCGAGGGGTAGTGGGAGGGAAGCACACGGAGGGTTGATTGCTGGGATTGCAAGCAGATTCAGCACACTTACTGATCTTGCTTTGTCCTTGCTGTAGAGTCTGTAATTCCTTTGCTGCATCGGAGAGCTGGAGCTGTGGTTCGTGGAGCCAGAGGGAGAGCTCTAAATTTTCCTTGCATAGGCTAGCGATGCGTTCAAGTTCGACAAGGCACTTTTGTGTGGTTTCTTCTAACCTCGTCGACAGAGACGAGCATGTATGGATGAGATGAACCCGGACAAATGTGTCACGGGGGTGTGGGGGTGGGGGTGGAGAGGGGTGAGAGGTTGGGGGGGGGGGTGTTCCTTGATGGAGGAGCACAGGGGAAGTTGAACCCGAGCATTGTAGTTTAGTTGAATTCACAGCTTGCAGTGAAGTATGATGAGGGCGGATGTTCGATGACGCTAAGGATGTAGGCAGCAGTGAAACACCGGCACCTGTGTCCACTAGGAAAAGGTATCCCAACGAAATATCTTTAATGTAAAGTCGTCTGCAATTATCCGGTCGTTCCCAGTCAGATTGGAGCACTGGGGGGTGCTTGTCATGTTGTGCGCAGGAGGCGGCACCCGGACCTACCTGCGATTGGCATTTGGGATGTAACAGGGTGGTCTGCAGTTCCGTGCCGCCTCACCAAACCATGTGGGGAAGTAACAGTATGGGTAGTTCGGTTGCATTTCCTGCAGAAAGTTCATTGCCAGTGGCGGTGACCGAGGTTTGGTGGCCGCAGCAGGTTTCGTTGCAGGAGGGGGCGTGAGCCGGTGACGTCACAGTTGCTTGTTTACTGCTTCCTAGAGCGAGCGGAACGGTCGGCACAGATTGAGGAGACCTTTGAGCCAGAGCAAAGCAGATGTGATGAGATAGTTTATCTGACTAGATGGCAAGGAGAGCTGTGTCAGAGAATAGATCAGCGCTAACCCGGGCACATAGCCATCTCCAGAGCTGGGAAGGTTTGTCATTGCCTAGTTGCTCGACGTGGAGCAACTGCCTCAGTTGAGCGTGCAAGCCGACGTAGAACTCTCTTTTTGGCTAGAGTGTACTGGGTAGATGAGTCCGGGGCATCAAACAGGTCGTGCAGGTGGATGATGAGGCACAGAAACCTGGTTGACTCGTTGAGTTTGTAATGGTTGAACACTTGGTTCACAATTTTGAACCAGGTTGTCACTCTGTCAGGATTAAATGGCGGCAGCGTCGGTAAGCGTTGTAGAATGTTTGGGAGAACAGGATGAGTTGAGTTCGTCGGGGCACTGCCTGAATCGAGCTGTTGTTGCTGTAGAATTCCTGGAGAGTGTGCCTCCAGGAAATGTGGCAACGACGGCTGTGCAGGTGGCAGCGTGAAGGTGACACATTGTGGTTGAGCTTGATCCGTCGCGATGTGGAAGGCTGACATGGGTGGGACACCGTAATGTGTTGATTGCGGTTGCGGAAGCTCGACTAGAGCCGCCATGGGGATGACAGGTGAGAAAAAGTTCAGAGTTTCAGAATGCGTGTTAGTCCACGGAAAGCTTGACGTATGATCAGAGCCAGGGGAAACCTGTGTTGCAGGGAGGCTGTGGAGGTGTGGGCTGTCCAGAAGCACAGTGTGGGAAATGATGTCGAACGTGGGACGGAATGTTGAATGTTCAATGTTCATAGTCACTCCACTCAAAACGGTGTGCAGATAAGGTGAATGTTGTTGCACAAAACACTGAGGCATAGCAGTGGGATGGAGGTGGAGGTCAGGCACAAATAACAAGTTATTGTTCCTGTTGCAGGTGAGGTATCAAAGTAGGAAGGCATGTGCTGATGCTGAACCGAGGCAGGTGCGGACATGGTCAGATGCTGAGGAGGTAGACCTGTGAACAAAGCAGTTCTGGCCACGTAGCAGATATTCGCGTGGTACTCCATGGATTGCAGCATGGCAATTCGTTGTCCTGGCAGAAATTGATATTGGTCCCACACTGCACGGAGATCCGTAAGAGGTAACTGCACAATCGATGAGGGAAGGCACATGTGCCAGGAACAAAGGCATTTGATAGCCAGAGTCATGGCCACTCCTAACCTCACTTATTGTTGCAGGCTCGAAAACGTCCGGCGAAATCAGTGGAATCATCGAGTGAGAGGCATCGTGTTGCAGTCCCGGCGGGTGTACATCGCCCACAACACGATGCATGTCAATCACAAAATCCGGTGTTAGGCGCAGGCCGAAGTCATTGTTCGAATGCTGCATCGATGTAATACATATGAAAATAACTGACACGGAGTTTGCGCACAGTAAAGCGGCAAAAACGGAAGACGTTACAACTCGGGGTTACCAGTGAAGGGAGATGTTCGGGTTGGTTACACCAAACAACACCCATTTAGCAGTTGTTCATTTATTCACCTAAACACATGCAAGGCTCACAAAGAACTGAACATGGTGGAACCGCCCAAAGACAATGCTCAGAGTCCAAACACAATGCTCAGAGTCCAAAGACGAATGAATATCGATGCTGGTGTCGACTTCATTGGCGCCACACCTTTAAATTCCAACCAAAGATGCTCAATATCTTTGTGTTCCACTGTGAATGCTTGGAGCTGACTATGAAGATATTCATTAATGACACTTTTATTTGCTTTCCCAAACAAGAAAACTCTACACTGTTTCTTTGGTTTTCTCGCAGCTTCCACTGACATAGAAGCCACAATGACACTACGGATGCTGATACCTTCTTCTATATTAACTTCCTCAAAAAGATCAGGTCTGTCTGTCTCCAAGATATCTAATATGCTCCCATCTCAAATTTCTCAAGGTTGTATGTTGAGAGCGCTCCTAAAATAACTTCACATGAGTCTTTGCTTCTTCTCTCTGTGATAAATGTGTAATTTTCCCAGTCAATGGACGCCAAGTTCAAGTATTCACCTATAACTAATGGATAATTTGGATATTTATTTCCTACATACTCAAGACTTTCCCTGAAAGTGTTCTGCGATGTTTTGTTCGGATGCTGTGGTCTATAAAAACATCCCAATACAATGGTCACTCCTTGTCTGATTGACAGCTTTATCCAGATTTAATGTTACTAGCTAGTTGTTAAAAATAATATTGGGTGTTTTATTTTTTTACTCATCGTAATCTGTTGCAGCCATGGTCCTGGACTCTTAGAGAGCTACTGTAAAATTTAACTATAAAGTTAAATTAATATTTAATCAAGTATAATGTTTTAACAGAGTGTTTATTATGATCTCAAAGAAAATCAAAGCATCTTTACAAAACTCAAATAAGTAGTAACATACTTACAATAATGAAATGCATCTTACTCAACAAGCTACATGCTTTCTGTCCAACTTCATCATGTCAACATGGCTCTCACTATATATATGTTTTAAGCAATCCTAACTCTAGGTATTGTTACAAGAGGTTTTCTTTGACAAAATTACAATTAAAACTTTCATGCTAAAACCAATGACACATTTTAATAATTACCTTGAGTCTTATATATTAAACACATGAGTGAATTCTATTGTGTACATTAATTTAAGCATGTATAAACGCTTATGTATCAAATGTTAACAATACCCTTGTTATATTTACTGATTACAGAAGATTCATTCCATATAAAATGTTCCTACCAATTAATGGACTGCTACACATTAGTGTAATTAAGATTCCGTAATTATTTTCTTCTTAATTTTTCCACAAGTACATATATGCATACACCTCTATGTCAGAAATTACTGTTTAGAGTTAAAATTTATGTCTTTCAATAGGTTTCAATTTGACTGTTACATCTCAACAACCCCCAAAAGGCTTTGTGCAACTGAAAGTTGAACAAAACCTTTTCTGACAGATCTACGTAACAGTACACATTTTACAATAAATTGGAGGAATAAGCATTTTACTTATGGTATGAGATAAATCTTGTGTTTGATTAAATATGTAAATTAATATGAATCATTATGCAAAACTTATTACCCAATAGTACAAGGAAAGAACAAGTTATTTCTTAACTGTATGAAGTAACATGTAACTTTGAGTCTCAAAACTAGTATAAAATTCCTGAGTGTAAATGTACTAATCTCTGTACTTTACATAAACATTAACTAATGTATTTTTTCAGGGATATATGTGCAACACAGTTGTTGCTTTTCCCTTCACAGTAAGAGCTAGCTAGCATATAGCAGAATGATATGTAAGAGTGAGGTTACATATTACTTTTAGTGACAATATACAATAACTTGAATAAGTGACTTAATACATTATATTGGTTGTTTTTTATAAGTGACTGAAACATCACAATAATTATGTGGTTGGGCCTTATACATAGGTATGTGTTCACTACTTGGGTGTGAATATACAATAAATAAATCATAAGTGACTGGTACAGCATGACAAAATATGGTTAGGCATTATACACTGGTAAGTGTTCACGACAATAAATTAATCATACGTGACTGGTACGTCACGACAAAAATATGAATAGGCATTATGCATTTGTAAGTTGGTTTGAGCATTATATTTGAAACATTTTTAAGTAAATTCAGTATCTTCACTAGTGCAGAAATGCTAACTTGTTTTCCAGATCCTCCTATATAATAGGCTTTAGTCACTTAATAAAGCTGACACGGTAAATGACAAGGGTCTCAGCAATAGAGACATATGTGTATTGATGGAGGGATGGACAGTTTGGTTCTCTGCTGAGAAGTAAGAAATGAAATTGAAGATTTGGAGTGTTGGAGCTGAAGAAGGAAAGATGACAGACCCCAGAGATTGGAACCCCCCCCCCCCCCCCCCCCCCCCAGGACCCCTACTGTTCCAGTACTTCACTGTGGTGCTAGGTGCCAGAGGGAGAAGTGTGTTCGGTATTCCCTGCAGATCAGACTTGCCACAGCTTCACCTTCCCTGTCCCTGAAAATTAACCTCAACACTCCCTATTGACCGATCGACAAAGGGTAAACAATTAACATTCCGCAAGACAGAGTAATTGGCATATTTAACACTAAGTTGGTTAATTCAAAATACAAATGCTGGATACAACCAGCTGACTTACTAGCAGTCCCTCTAATATCTGGTTTTGATCAAACATAATTAATTACATACATATGAAAATATATAAACCTGTGACATAAATTATACATAAACATGGAAAATCTAAACCAAGGTACAGAATTACTGTGTTCCTCTTACGTCTGTTGCAGTTCAAACATAATTAGTACATAAATATGAAAATATAGAAATAAGGTACACAAATATCGTGTCGAATTACTGAATATCCCATGTCAATAAATAAACAAAGTGAACAAAGTGAAATGCCTCTTTGGGCAGATCATCCAAGTTTTATAATGTTCACATTATGAGAAGAACTTTATCATGCATTAATATATTTGCTAAACACCATAAAGTCAAGTGTGAAGATGACAAAAAAGATGATGTCACATTTTCAAAATTAAGAAGGAGGCAGCTCTGAGATATAAAATTTAAATTACTGAGATTTCAGCCAAGTGAGATAAGTTCCCTTTCCAATTGACAAGGCATACATAAGTATTATTTTAAATCCAAAGGCTTTTTTCGTATGTTTAAAGCAGAGGTAAAAGATATTTCAAGCAGCAGCATGTATATAAATAGACAGTCGTAAGTCTGAGAATATCTTGACAATTAAGTTGTATGTGACAATATATCATGGTATAATATACATCACTAGTTCTAACCTAGTTCCCATAAGTTGTAGCTCTAATTAAACTGGGGCCTACATATATTTCTTTTGAAAGGAAAAGTGCATTGATAATGAGTGGTTACTGAGAATCATGTTGCATGTGACAGTATATAATTGTATTAAGTAGAGGTAAAAGATATTTCAAGTAGCAGTGTGTATAAATAAATAGATGTAAGTTTGAGAATACATTGATAATGAGTAATTATAGAGAATTATATTGCATGTAACAGTTTATTATTGTATGAAGTCTAGATAGACCTGATTAAACAGATGACTATAGTGTGGATTGTATCATGTAAAGGTAGTTGTCAAGCAACTTACAAGAAACAGTAATTGTTAGCCTTTCAGACATCAATGTTCATGGAAAAATTATGTGAGTTGACAACTGTTGAAGTATTCCAAGACATAGCCACTATACCACTTGAAGGACTAAAAGTCCTTACTTCCTTATAAGTCAAACTCAAATTTTAGAGTAACTGAACCGACATGAACATTTCAGGTCAGGAAACCACAAGGACGGATAGAGGGATTTGCCCACAACTGTCAAAGGCACCATGTTCTTGTAGCTTTAAAGTCATCATCCCCCAATTTTTCAGCATCTTCTTGTAGAGACTGTGAGCCACCATGGCCACATGCAACTGTAGAATTACATTTACATTGGTAAATTAAGTACCAGCAGGTTTCTCCCAGAATATATACTGCTCAACAACCCGTTGACACACTTCTTGTTGTTCGTCGCTACATTAGACATGATCTAGCAACATCAGATCAGACAGTAAGTAAAATTGGGCACAGATAAAGATAAATTACAATGTAGGTTAAGGTAAAGGGTGAAGTATCACAGTTTACACTTGAACAGGTCAAACGTTAGGACAAAAGAAAATGTTTAGTTGAGCCACTCCAAAGGTATGATTTAAACTTTTCCTTATCAGGTAAAGAATAATGAATGATCTAGTCTCCATTTGAAAGCAGATGTCTGTGAGGACAACAGCTTTGCCAGAAATACAAATTCTCATGGGCTTCAGACAAATACCTAATCTTTGAAACACTATTTTACCGTAGTTTTGCCTTTTGCTGCACATTACATAGCAATTCTTTATGACTGTCAGAGTACAAATGATATAATAACATAAAATTGGACTGGTTTTCATTAAGTACACCACAATAGTGAAAAGCATTGGCTTGCTGTAACATACAGCAACATTGAGCAGCACCTAATCTACTTTCTTCACCATCACAAATTTTCAATTCAAACATCCTACATCACATGAGATTTATAGCTGAGCAGTTTGCCGATTTGAGCAGACATTATGACAAAGAACAATTTATATCTATACCAAACAGATAGCATAATATATACAGATACCAGATATGTAGCAAACATTATCCCTATCTTTTGTACTAAAAGGGTAAAAGAATGTGGCCAACCAATGCTTGGCCACATTGCTCATTGAGGCAGCAGAAATAACATGAAAAGAAAAAACTGTATGAATCTCAAAATCTGGGAATCAGAAACACTTCTGTCTCAATAACTATCTGCAACAAAATTTTCCAGGTTCTTCATGCTACACAGATGGAGCCATTCAAGTACTATAAACACAATAAATTTCTTTCTGAGAACTGTTCTTTTGCTATATACACAGTAGTTCCAACGAATAACCAGACAAGCTAGCACATCTATTCAGTCTTAATGTTTAAAACAGAATATATATATAGAAGAGTATAAACAGCCTGACATAATTGTAATCACATCCAAGATGTAAGATGATAGAATTTCACTATAACTGCACAGACATTCTAAGTAAACTTTAAACCAACTCTAAACATTTTCTCAACTTTTCACAAAATCATCAGCACAATGAGAGTATAACATTATCAGCACAATGAGAGTATCATATCCAAAATGTAAAGTAACAGAACTTCATTATAACTGCACAGGCATCATAAGTAAATATCAACAAATCTCCTCAAAATTCATACATGTGTTGCATTATTACATTTTATGACCATCTGCATTTATTTAAATAACATAATCCTTGACTTACTAACTATTGGAGGACATGGATAGCGGAAGGAGGGTCAGTTTGTACAAAAAAGTAAGAGAGGATGTGACTTGAGAAGGAAAGAGTCACACCAGCTTGGAGCCTTGGGTTCAAATATGGAAATATTCACACATAAAAGAAATATGAATATAAACTACAAAAAATATTTTACAGTATTAGCTTCAAATGTGTTAAGTTATCTGATTTCTCACTTTTCAGTGTTTGAATTTACAGAAAGCAGTGAACATTAATTGCACCTTTTATGATTTGTAATTCTCTTTCAATTAGTAATGAAATATTACTGTGTCAGAATATTCATAACGTGTCTTAACAAGGTTTACAGCATGGTTTTGTCTGCGTGGCATAGAGTATACTTTCTTCAACACAAGTTTACTATTTGCTGGTTGTTTATTTTGTTTTGTGGTACTTTCAATAACTGGGTAATTGTTTTTGCAAATCTCCCTCAAATCTGTCTGCAAGCTACTGATTTCAACACACACACTCCCTTCCTCCACTACTTGTACACATTCACTGATTGAATTACTTTTAGGTACCTGTTCCAAATTTCCAAAACAACTTTCCTTTCCTAAAAACACATTTTGATGAATTTCATTTATGACTTCAAACATTTTGTCACTATGGTTACATCTGTTACTATAGCCACTACTTTCACACAATGTCACTAACATCTGCTGGCAAAACTGAACTACCATGCACTTCTCTGCTTGTCTCAAAATCATCACTCAAGCTTACATCAGATTTTCCAGAATCATACAGCACACACTCATCAACCTTAACTTCTGCATACACTATTCCATCCAATTCTGTGAGCAATATAGTATCCTCAGCTTCATCATAATCATCAGAAACATTATAATCACACTTAATATTATTCTCAGCCCTAAATTCATTTCCATCCTCAAATACACCAACAACTTCAATACTATGATCATCCTGTTCTACCACATCATCTTTTTTCTGTTTATTGCTCACTGAAATTTTATCTGGAATTACACTGTCATTCTCACTTTCATTGCCAAGTACATGATCATCCACTTCCCAACATACAACACCAGTATATACTTTTTCACTTATTCCACATCCACTCAACATTTTCACTAATCCATACTCATCAAATCTGTCTTCAACACTATTAGTAGCTACTACTGCATTACCACTGTCAAAGAAATTTGTCAAAATGTTTTCTTCTAATTTGAATTCAGATTTTCTTCTACTTTTTTGTTCCTCTTTGTTTTCAGATAAAAAAATTTCCCAAAATGCTCTATCAAACTTCATTCTATTCACTTCAGGTTGTGTTCTGGGTACAAAATTGTCCTATTTGTTCTACCACTTCCCCTTCAGAAATTACCTAAATGTGCCTGATTATAATCCCCATGTCTATTTGCCTCACTCCGCCAGGCTCTGAAGCAGGCAGGCCTTAGTTTTCTAGATCATTCCTTCTGTTTTTTAAATTGTTATCATTATTTCCTTGACCTTGTCCCCATTGCCTATTTCTTGGTTCAAAATTTCTGTTTTCAGGTCCCTGTCTGTCATTTTTTTCCCCATAATTTTCATTTCTAAAATCTCCCCTCCTATCCCTCTGTTCAACATAATCATTGGAACCTCTGTTTCTATTTCTACTATCATCTGGCCTGTCATTAAACCTTTGATTTCTTTCCCAGGCTAAGTCTAATTAGTCTACAAATCTTAAAAACTCCTCAATAGTGTTGTCAGGCCCATAGACCAGACTACACTGTACCCAGTGTGGCAATCTACATTGTAAGTAGTCTATTTGGATCATTTCATCAAGTGGTTTATCAAGATGTACTAAAGTTCTAACAGTTGTTCACAAAAGGTTTTCATGTGACACTACCCTGCTAGAAATTTGGGACATTCAAAAATTCTGACATAATCCTGGCTTGTCTAATTTATGACCAAAATTTGTTCATGAAAGTACGTTCTATCTCATTAAATGACATTTCAGGTTTGACTGCTTGCTTCGTCCATGACAAAGATCCCCATCTAAAAACTTTTAAAAAAATTTGATTTTCAAATTATCGCTCATTTTACTGTCAAAGTTGTCCTTTATTTGACACATGAAATCAACTGGATGTATTTTCCCTTCCCCTGAAAATGTTTCAATATTGACATTGTTCCACAATGGATTGTAATTACTGAAAGATTTCATAGCAACGGAATCTTCGATTTCTTGGAATTTTGATTTGAAGTTTGAAATCTGGCCTAAGCAAGTACCTACATCTTCTTTTAATTCTGCAAAAGTGTTGTTTGCAATTTTTGTGAAATTTTGTGTACTATTCTCGGTTTCTGAAAATTTCTTTATGACCTCTTTATTAAATCCTTTTAATTGTTGCACTTCTGCAGTTGTAAATTTTTTGAAACTATCCATGGAATTTAACCTCTTTTCAAATTTTTGGTGTTCCTGTTGTAAGGTAACAATTTCCCCCTCTATAGTCGACACATTTCTGGTATACTCTTCTACTTTTTCCCAGCGTATTTATAAACTCTCCTTTGCCTCACTAATTTGATTTCCATGTTTGTCTAATTTTTTTATCGATAGAATCAAGGTTTTGATCAAAAAAAGTTTTATGATCATCAAACGATTTTTCAGCTGACTTTTTCTGTTCCTCAATCAACTTTTTCTGTTCTTCCATTGATTTTTTTTTGTTCTTCCATTGATCTTTCTTGTTCTTCCATTAACTGAACTAACCTATCTAAGGTAGATCCATTTGACTCAAATCCATGAAATGGAGAGCATTAACTACTGTTATTGTGAACACTATTCTCTCCCATGTTATTTATTTCCTGGTTTATTGCACAAATACTTGTATTGTTATCAGTAACATTTATGCTATTTTGAATGTTTACATTAACCTCCCCATTATCGTCAACTTCCACATTGTTCTCCATACTGACAATGCAGGTGAAAAGATTTTTTTTTTTAAAAGAAAACAAGTAAAATTTTAAATAAATTTGTACACATAGTATTTTTTCTTCTTAGCATATTTCCGGCATTATTAAGTTCTTCTTTGTAGTGTTGGTCATTTTCCTTGATGTCCAGGCATCACAAAAGAAATTCCACAATACTTTAACAAATAAATTCTGAAACAAAATACAAAGATTAGTATACAGAATTACGCTGCATCCCAGCTCCATACACCACTTTTAATGTTACTAGCTAGTTGTTAAAAATAATGTTGGGGGTTTTATTTTTTTACTCATCGTAATCTGTTGCAGCCATGGTCCTGGATTTTAGAGAGCTACTGTAAAATTTAACTATAAAGTTAAATTAATATTTAATCAAGTGTGGTATAATGTTTTAACAGAGTGTTTATTATGCTCTCAAAGAAAATCAAAGCATCTTTACAAAATTCAAGTAAGTAGTAACATACTTACAATAATGAAATGAATCTTACTCAACAAGCTACATGCTTTCTGTCCAACTTCACACAAAGTACTGACTCCATCATGCCAACATAGCTCCCACTATATATATTTTTTAAACAATCCTAATTCTAGGTATTGTTACAAGAGGTTTTCCTTAGCAAAGTTACAATTAAAAAAACAAATGACACATTTCAATAATTACCTTGAGTCTTATATATTAAACACATGAGTGAATTGTAGCTTGTACATTAATTTAAGCATGTGTAAATGCTTTGGTATCAAATGTCAACAATACACTTGTTATATTTACAAATTACAGAAGATCCATACCATATAAAATGTTCCTACTAATTAAAGGACTTCTACACATTAGAGTAATTAAGATTCTGTAATTATTTTCTTCATAACTTTTCCACAAGTACATATCTGCACACACGTCTATGTCAGAAATTACTGTTATGGTTAAAATTTACATGTTTAAATAGGTTTCAATTAGATTGTTACGTCTCACAGACTATTTCACAGTGTGACCCAGTATCGATCTCAACTGCATTTATACAGCTTTTAACTGCAATTAACACACTACCTCCCATAGCATCAGTCCTATCCTTCCTAAGCATTATCCAACCTGAGTTCAAAATTTCACTGCTATGTATGTCTGGTTTCAAGCAGCTTTTGATACTAATACAATATTGGCATTACTACTGTTTATTTTTCAGAGTAACTTGGATATCTTGCTACAGACACTTTGACAATTTACTAACATGAGATTTAGCATATTTAAGTCCTTTTGAATGACCTGTTTAGGCAATCTAACAATTTTTACAGTTGTCACACCCACACCTATGTCATGAACTGGTAATTTTTCAGGCCAATGGTTTGTTTCCCAAGTGGGACGGGGGGGGGGGGGGGGGGGGGGGGGGGGGGGGGGGGGGGGGGGGGGGGGGAACAAATCTAAAAAATAAAAAAAAAACCATGTGCATGCCACAAGTACTGTGCTACTCATGTAGCTGCTTTCTATATGTAGTGCACCCCTGATCTATTGAGGGGTGTCTTACAACCTTCCACCCAATAGCGTAGGATGAGGTCTAGAACCATTTTCGTCACAGAGTCGATGTAGCCTCTCGTTTGGATTCTCCATTCGACTCCAATTCAGATGACTCTGGTCCACCCTGGGTACAATGCTGCAGATTGTCAGCTTGGCTTCCACTCCTCGAGAGATGGAAGCCGCCTTCACCAATTTAGCCAGCTGTCGAAAGGACCCAAGGATTTCCTTGGAACCCCAACGACAGGCATCGTTGATGCTGACCTATGCAACAATCTGCAGCTGGCTGCAGCCCGCACACTCGATAGCTGCTGGAAGAGCCTCTTCCACATCCCGGATAAGGCTCCCTGGTAAGCACACAGAGTGAACGTTGGACTCCTTCCTAATACTGCCACCTAGCAGGAAATGCAAGAAATTTTCAACAAAACTGAACCTGCTTGTGTTTCTTTGGAAGCTTTAACTCCTGCACAACATAAAGAATGTATGGGTACTTATGCATGCCCTCTTGGCAGAGTTTTGACACAAAAGTCTTTCAATTATGATGTGTGCACAACAAGCTGGCATTGCAGTTTTCCTGAATGTCTACAGGCTATCTATTATTGAACATTTTTCTAGTATTCAGAATCATTTACAGTAATTTTCTAATACTCTGTTTACTGTTTAGATTACATTACTATAAAACTACACCCATGATTTCAAGAAGTTTTATTTTAGTCACCCTGAAAAACTTACCAACCACAATAACTTTCAGAAATAGTAAACTTTCAAAGAAGCTGACTGAAAAGTATGAAAACCTGTTACTGGAATCAGCCTGTGATCTGGCCCCACTCCCTCAGTAAACTGACACTATTGTGAACATAGTATAGAGGCATTTGTACCCCTCTATCTTAAGAGACACTACAAAAGAAGGGCAATGGTTAGACCAGTAAAGCTGGAAATTATTCTTATGTAAGACATTTATTGTATTATTAACAAAATGATAAAAGTCGTCCACCTTTCCTTTATAAATGCTGATGTGAAAGGAAGATGAAAAGAGAAAAACAGTTCTCCCTTATCCAGTTACTACGATAACTGAAATAATAGTAAATTACCACTGTTTAAAAGTAAAGTGATGTGACCTGTAAAAGGAATGGGTTTGTGCAACCAATGGAAACAGGATTTATGTACTAAAGTACATAAATCCTCAGTAGTGTGTTTACATTTTGCCACGTGCACTGCAGCTGTAGTGGTTATAAAGCTAAGTACTGACAAACTTATTTGTGCTCTGTAATAGAGTTATTAAATATAATAGTTTTCAGCAGTGTCGCGTGCTGTTTGTGGTGAAATAATGACTTAGTAAACTTTTGTAATCATTTGCTTGCTGTGTTTTTTATAGCTTCCTGTGCGTTGAAGTCCTTTAGTAAATTTTGTGCTTTAGTTTCCAACTAACATTTCTTATTGTGAAATATTTCAGTGAGATTTTCATTCAGTGTTTTAACTTCACTTAGTGTTCCAGTGGTCGTTTGAATTTTTTGATTTTAGCTAATAATTTTGTGAAGTTTTGTTGGTGTTGGTATTAGCTGTGGTGTAGTAGTATTAATAGGAGTAATTGCTTTCTTAGTAGGTAGAGAATTTCGAGACCATTATCATTAGTTCTTAAATAGTTCTCCTGGTGTAAATGAACTTTGGTAAGTTTTTTTCAGTAACTGTAAAATTTTACCATGAATGAGAAGTGTGGGCTCTGTTGTAGTTTTGTGAATAGTGGGTTACAGTGTGGGATTTGCTCAAAGTATTTTCATAGAGGAGAATGCAGTGGGGAAGCCAGTGGTCATTTTAGTGAGATCTTCTCCTGGGAATGCAGAATCTGTAGTAGAAATAAATTGATAGAGCAGCAGGAGCGTAAGATCTGTGCCCTTCGGGTGCAGTTACAGTGCGCAAAGTAGGAACTAGATAGGATGAGGAGGGTGAAGGGTGGTGGGGAATGGGAACTGGCAGTTGGCAAGAAGGCAGCTAGGAAGAAGAGGTATTCAAACAGTTTTACATTGTGTCCATGGAATAGATATGACTAACTGTCAGAGTTGAGTGGAGAGAAGCCTCATGTAGCTGTAGATGTAGGGAACATGCAGCAGTCCTCAGCAGTTTGGAGGCCTAGGTTAGTTGCAAAGTCTAGCAAAAAGAAGAAGGTTCTGCTGCTAGGTAGTTCCCATGGTAGAGGTGTGGGCCAGCAGTTGCAGGAAGTGTTGGGAAGTGAGTGAGGTCATCAGCATTGTGAAGCCTAGTGCATGGTTGACTCAGGTGTCTGACAGCATAGGGGAGTTATGTAAGACTTTTATGAAGGAGGATCAAGTAGTGATAGTGGGGGGAGCAGGGAACAGTCTTGATAGGGACGGGGAATATGATGCAGGTGGTGACCTGGTTAAGATAGCTTCTCAGACTGGTGGCACTAATGTGCATTTTGTGCAACCGTTTCAGCGTCATGATTAGCCTCACCTTAATGCGGCTGTTAGGTGCATTAACATGGAGCTGGGGAGGGCACTGATGGCAGAGGGCATGGGTCACACCTCAGTGGGGACAGTTGGGTCTGTCAGTAGATCGGGTTTTACTAGGCATGGCCTGCACCTCAATAGGTATGGGAAGAGGAGGTTGGCTAAGCTTATAGGTGACAGGGTAGTGTGTGGTGGTGGTGGTGACACTCATGGAAAAATTCCTGTAGTAGTTGGTGTTAGAGCTGCACTATTTTTAGTTTGAAGTCAGCTGACAGGTATACCTGCTTAAAGGAAGTCCCTCTAACTAAGTGCTCACCTTCCAAGGACATAATATTTCCAAGTAGAGAAGGAACTAGCATATTTTATCAAAATGTAAGAGGTATTAGAGATAAAGTTAGTGAACTGCTTATAGATGTTGACTCTGAAATTATTGGTATATCAGAGCACCACTTAAATAATTTAAAAATCAGAGGCTTCCTTTACCAGGCTACAGATTAGCTGGCTGTTTCTCAAAGAATTCCTTGGGGGGGGGGGGGGGGAGGGGGAGTGGCTACGGATGTAAAAAACAGTATTCCATTTGAGTCCATAGATGTATCATGACACTGCACTGAATAGATATTTGAATGTTGTGCAGCGGTAGTTGAATTCAGTGAAACTAAACTTCTCATAATATGCAAAGATCAGCACATTCCTCAAACTGGGGAACTATCAAGAATGGGGTTCCACAAGGGTCAGTCTTGGGTCCTTTGTTGTTCTTAATATATATTAATGACTTGCCATTCTATATTCATGAAGAGGCAAAGTTAGTTCTCTTTGCTGATGATACAAGTATAGTAATCACACCTGACAAACAAGAATTAACTGATGAAATTGTCAATACTGTCTTTCAGAAAATTACTAAGTGGTTCCTTGTAAACGGACTCTCACTGAATTTTGATGAGACACAGTACATACAGTTCCGTACAGTAAATGGTATGATGCCATTAATGAATATAGACCTTAATCAGAAGCATATAGGTAAGGCAGAATATTCAAAATTTTTAGGTATGTCCATTGATGAGAGATTAAATTGGAAGAAACACATTGATGATCTGCTGAAACGTTTGAGTTCAGCTACTTATGCAATAAGGGTCATTGCAAATTTTGGTGCTAAACATCTTAGTAAATTAGCTTACTATGCCTATTTTCACTCATTGCTTGCATATGGCATCATATTTTGGGGTAATTCATCACTGAGGAATAAAGTATTTATTGCACAAAAGCGTGTAATCAGAATAATAGCTGGAGTCCACCCAAGATCATCCCGCAGACATTTATTTAAAGATCTAGGGGTATTCCCAGTAGCTTCTCAGTATATGTACTCTCTTATGAAATTTGTTATTAAGAACTAAGCCCAATTCAAAAGTAATAGCAGTGCGCATAACTACAATACTAGGAGAAAGGATGATCTTCACTATTCAAGATTAAATCTAACTTTGGCACAGAAAGGGGTGAATTATACTGTCACTAAAGTCTTTGGTCACTTACCAAATAGTATCAAAAGTCTGACAGATAACCAACTAGTATTTAAGAAGAAATTAAAAGAATTTGTGAATGACAACTCCTTTTACTCCATAGGGGAATTTTTAGATATAAATTAAGAAAAAAAGAAAGAACAAAACAAACAAAAAAATTATAAAAAAATAAAATAAAAACGTTGTTATATTAACTTAATTATGTTGTTAAATTAACTTAATTATATCATATTCATGATCCATGGAACTAGTATTAAAAAAATAAATTATTGTTGTGGTTTATAGGTCCCCTAACTCCAACTTCAGAGCATTTTTGCTCAAGCTAGAGAGGGTTCTTGATTCACTTTGTGGGAAGTACCAGAAACTAATTATATGTGGTGATTTCAATATAAATTTTGTATATGATGGTGCAAGAAAAAGGATGTTGGTAGATCTCTTAAATTCATATGATCTGATGCAGACTATGTTTTTTCCAACTAGCGTGCAGGGGAATGGTAGCACAGCCATAGACAATATTTTTATTCATTCTTCATTACTAGATAGGCGTTCTGTTAGTAAAAGTGTGAATGGCCTTTCAGATCATAATGCACAAATTTTAACACTAAAAGGCTTTTGTACTCAAACCGATGTCATATTTAATTACAAACTATGTAGGAAAGTTAATCCAACAGGAATAGAGAGTTTTTTAAACCTTGTCAAGGAACAAGACTGGCAAGATGTTTATAGTGCTGATAACATAGATGATAAATACAATACTTTCCTTAACACATTTATCGTGCTCTTTGAGAGTTGCTTTCCATTAGAACATTCTAAATGGGGTACTAACAGTAATGGGCAGCCCGGTTGGCTGACTACTGTGATAAGGATATCTTGTAGAACAAAGCAGGAATTATATCAAAATGTTAGTAGTAGTCACAGTCATGCTACAGTAGCCCACTACAAACAGTATTGTAAGGTACTTAAAAATGTTGTTAGGAAGGCAAAGAGTATGCAAATAGAATAGCTAATTCACAGGATGAAATTAAAACCATATGGTCAGTTGTGAAGGAAGTGTCTGGACAGAAGCACAAGGTCGACAATACAAAGTCAGTTCGCAGTAAAAATATTTCTGTTACTGATAAATCAGATATATGTATAGTATTTAACAATCATTTTCTGAGCATTGCTCGTGAATTAAATAAAAATTTAGTTCCTACAGGAAATCATATAACTTTCTTGGCAAATGCCTTTCCGAGATTGATGTCTGAAATACCCCTCTGTGATACAGACAAGAGGGAGATTGAGTCAATAATCAAGTCACTGAAGACAACAAACTCTCATGGTTATGACGGAGTGTGTAGCAGAATATTAAAGTACTGTGCTGCACATGTTAGCCCTGTATTTAGCCATATTTGTAATTTTTCCTTTAGGAATGTTCAGTCTCCTGAGCGATTAAAGTACTCAGTAGTAAAGCCGTTTTATAAAAAGGGAGAAAGGGATAATGTAGATAATTTTAAACCTATCTCTATGCCATTAATGTTTGCAAAAGTTATTGAATAGGCTGTGTATGTAAAGATAATTGATCATTTTATATCACATGATTTGCTATCAAATGTACAGTTCGTCTTTAGAAGTCACTTAACAACTGAAAATGCTATATTCTCTTTTCTCTGTGAGGTATTGGATGGGAAACAAAAGGTTTCAAACGCTTGGCATATTTTTTGATTTAACTAAGGCATTTGATTTGGTTGATCACAAAATATTGCTCCAGAAGTTGGACCGTTACGGAATATGGGGAGTAGCTCACAATTGGTTAACCTCTTACTTTAGCAACAGGCAGCAAAAGGTCATTATTCAAAATGTTGATAATGACTGTCATGTGGGGTCTGACTGGGGTACTGTCAAATGGGAGGTGCCCCAGGGATCAGTGTTGGGGCCACTCCTGTTCCTTATTTGTATAAATGATATGCTCTCTGGTATTACGGGTAACTCTAAAATATTTCTGTTTGCAGATGACACTAGCTTAGTAATAAAGGATGTTGTGTACAACATTGGCTCAGTTTCAAATAGTGCAGTACATGACCTCAGTTCATGGCTTGTAGAAAATAAACTAATGCTAAATCACAGTAAGACTCAGTTTTTACAGTTTCCAACACACAATTCAACAAAACTTGACATTTTAATTTCACAGAATGGGCATATGATTAGTGAAACTGAAAATTTCAAATTTCTAGGGGTTCAGATAGATAGTAAGCTGTTGTGGAAAGCCCACATTCAGGATCTTGTTCAAAGACTTAATGCTGCCATTTTTACTATTCAAAAGGCATCTGGAGTGAGTGATCGTTTGACATGAAAATTAGTCTACTTTGCTTATTTTCATTCGATTATGTCATATGGTATTATATTTTGGGGTAACTCTTCCCATTCTAATAGGACATTTTTGGCTCAGAAATGGGTGGTACGGGCAATAAGTGGTGTGAGTTCATGAACCTCTTGTCAACTTCTATTCACAAGTCTGGATATTTTGACATTGACCTCTCAGTATGTATATTCCTTATTGTTATTTCTTGTTACCAATATTAGTTTATTCCCAAGAATACGCAGCTTTCACTCGGTTAATACTTGACAGAAACCAAACCTGCATTTGGATTGGACTTCCTTAACTCTTGTGCAAAAAGGTGAGCAGTATACTGCTGCATCCATTTTCAATAAGCTGCCACTCGAATTCAAAAATCTTAGCAGTAATCCACACACTTTCAAATTGAAACTGAAGAGTTTCGTCATGGGTCACTCCTTCTATTTTGTCGAGGAGTTCCTTGAAAAATTAAGCTGATTCTTATTGTATTGATGATAGTGTTTACTTAAACTTATGCACTGACTTTTTCAGGTTCATGTACATTTATTTTTATCTGTTATTAATTTTATGTTGTAATTTCATGTTCCATGACCTTGGAGATTTGCTCCTCAATTTGGTGCTACAGAACTTGACATGTAAACAAAGAAATAAGTAAATTGGTACAAGTCTTTTTTGGCTGCAGCCTGGCTGCATAAACAGAAATTTGTGTGTTAGCCCAACAGTGCACACATCTGCAATCCCAATGCCAGTATATGCAGGTGGTCTGCTAGACCCTTACAATTTTCATTGCTCTTAATTTGCATTGTGATGTATGTTGTAGAGGGAAGTATTGGTAAATGAAATAGTATCATTACGAATCAGTTTAATATGTCTAACAGAAAAAATTTATGATATGTCTGCTTGTGTCTGTATATGTGTGGATGGATATGTGTGTGTGTGCGAGTGTATACCTGTCCTTTTTTCCCCCTAAGGTAAGTCTTTCTGCTCCTGGGATTGGAATGACTCCTTACCCTCTCCCTTAAAACCCACATCCTTTCGTCTTTCCCTCTCCTTCCCTCTTTCCTGATGAAGCAACTGTTGGTTGCGAAAGCTTGAAATTTTGTCTGTGTGTTTTTTATTGTGTCTATCTACCAGCACTTTCCCGTTTGGTAAGTCATGGAATCTTTGTTTTTAATAGAAAAAAATTTACATTTTGATCAAAAGCATTTACACAATGTGGAGATACATAAAAATGAGCTGCTTTCAAAATATGCACATATTCAGTGTGGGATTGTGTAATTACGGTCTTGGCACATGTTAACAGAATGTTCAAGTTAAATTTATTTCTTGCAGTTCTTATGAACATATCTGGTTTTCATGTTTTTGCTTTTTCTCTCCACACTCCATCCTTGTGAGCTTGCAGTTGACTCCCCTTCAGAACTTTTCACACCAAGAAGTTCTCCATTTCTCTCAGTTACCTTTTTGGCAAAGTTTTTGAGTTGTCCTTTGTTGAAGATGGCCTTGCAGAAAAGCCAAAGGAAGGTGCTGCAAGAAATTTCTCCTCCACAGTTGTGCTTTCTTATGTATTGTGAAATAATAGCAGCATTTATTGCAGCTGTGTTCATGATGCTATAAAATACAATCATTAGCCATGTTCTTGTATTTCTAGCTTCATTATGTGTTGCACTTTGTAATCTTACCCTCACACTCATTGATATTAAAACTCTCTGTCCATAAAAGTTTGGAAAGCTTCAAGAGGCATAAGATATACAAAGGAAGACCTTTTTACTTATCTTGATTTTATCTTCTTTTTGTCGGCTCAAACTATTGTGTCTAGGGGTACATTTTTGCAGCTGTTATTTTTATAATGTTGTGGGTTTTTGTTGAACTGACTAACTGATGGAGATTTGCCTGTTGCTCTGAATATCTTTTTATTTTATTCCCTTCTTCTATATCACACTGACTTTACAATTCCATTTCAGGACATGAATTCACATTGTTGTTGACAAGATTAGAAATTTGTCTACCTCCATCAAAGGCATTCCCACTGCTCCTTAACATTCTGTGGTGTTCACAATATTCCAAAGAGCTTACAAAGCAAAACAGTTCTCAAACTATCTTGACAGAAGAAAAATCATCACCAAGTTATATCATTATTTTATAAAGTAGTCCAGATATAGATTTAATCATTATCATCAGATTGTGCAATAACTTATAGGAATTTTAAGTATGCCAGAAATTTCATAATTTCAAATATTTTTAAAGGAAGAGTAATTTCAACTGTACTTACAGAGAACTATCAAAGTAGATTCTTTGTACATATTTTAGCCTAAAACACATCGTATACAAAATCATATGAAGTTCATTCAGTTAGATGGCTGACATAATGTTCACCCATACAAGAACTGGTAGTAGAAATCATATATATAGAGGAGGGTGACCCATTACAACTTGCTCAGCCTATCATGTCAAGGTTTTACAACATAATAATATCTGGTTTCATCAAGTCCACATCTTTTCATCAATACTTCCATTATGATGTGTCATAGACAGGATAACACTGCTCCATTTTGTTCAAGCAACCAAAAGACTATGAGTTTTTTCCTAAGTTTTTAGTGTTAGCAAATCCCTAGGGGAATTGTTTCTTATTCTTCCTTGTAGTACCAACAATGGTTTTATTCTGTTTCATCAGAGGTTTTGCGACCTCACAACATGTAAAACAAGTGTTGCAAGTTATATTACACCCTATATTCATGACAGATCAACGAAGTATTTGAACAATTTCAGTTGGCCTGTTTTAAAGTGCCTTCAGGCTGTTGCTTAGGACATACTCCTATTTTGAATGTGAAAAACATTCTGGCATCCACTGTTGGAAAAGTCTTTATTCAATACTTCTTGGTCTAATTTTGCATACCACGCACTCAGAAACTTGAGAGGTCTTCTGAAATTTTTCAACAATTAGGTAGAAAACTTGTTGAATATGAAGTACTGAAGGAGAGAACAAAATCTGTGTGTGCCCATGGTGAGATGAAATGTTTCAACTCCTATGTCATCCATTCATTACATATCTTGCAGACATAGTTGAAGGGCACACATTACACCTGCATAGTACAATAATCCCCATTAAGCCTTCATTTCACCTTCATTAGTTTCTTGAACATCCCTCTCTAGAAAAGCTTCCCTGTATACTTTGTACAGATAGGTACATTCAGCTAACAAGAACCAGGAGAATTTGTTCATCAAGAATCAGTTCCTAGCATCATAGAAGTTTTGTAGCACTTTTTGCAGTAATTTTCACATCCTATATAAGAGATATGATGTTATGAGAATGCATGTGTGACCTCTTCGGCAGAGCTTGTGACTTCCACACTGTAACACTTCACTATCTGCACCATAACCACTGTTTCCTCTTTCATCACCCGGTGTATCTTGTTCAATGTTGGAATCATTTTCACACCCTGGTTTCTTGATTTCTTCAAAATCAAATTCTCCACCTTTGGAATTATCAGTTTCACTTTCAGCCTTCGCTTCTTCAATCAGCAGCATAATTCTCTACTGTTCTGCTTCATAAAACATGCAATGATTCATTTAAAACACTTACAAGATACTAAAATAAGGTACTAAATAAGAAAGAGTCAGTTCTAACACTAAATGAAGCCAATACATGCATGCAAGGAAATAACGATAAACTGACACCAGTGCATGCAGCTCATCCTTGATACACTAGAACTGTTTGTCATAAGCTAGTTGGGAGTGCTGTTGTTAAAGTATCAGGCACACCATACCATCCGACTATTATTATGTTCATTGAATGGTACTGAGAAGATACCTTCTTGGAAGCAATCGTCAGACACTGCATTAATGTGAAGATATTGTCCTTGGTCTCTGAGAGCATGTGCTTCTACTTATAGGTGAACAGTACATTTTCAGTGACTCACTAATGTGTTGCATATAATAATGATCATGTGCAAATGAGAGTACTGTGTGGGCAAAGAAATTGTGCTATCATTTGACATAAATCATTCTTTATTTATTTGCTTTTGAATCATCTAGTTAGCATTTTTTATTATTTGCTATTGTGTGTGTGGGAGGGGGGGGGGGGGGGGTATTAGTAGCGATTTGACATTCTATGTCAGGAAATATTTTTAAATGCATGATTGAATTACCAATTATTGCAGTTAAAAGCCAACAAATCTTAGTAATTTTTATTAATTTATATATCTTTGTAGGAATTATTGTGTGAATTACTGTTACTATGATTAAATGTTATCTCTATTTGGAAAGAATTATGCATCATTTATGTTTCATTTGTGTACATGCGCCAGGTACGCACTCATATTACCATTGCAGTTCTAGAGTTTGTCATTCAGATGCTTATTATTTCTTTAAAAATATACCTTTCTAATTTTATTGTTTACTTCAACATTACCATTCCAGGTATCAGCACCAAAAGCTCCACGTTTGAAAGCAACAAATCCCGTGGATGAAATTAAAGCTGGTGAGTAATTTGCTGATAGATATCTTTAGTCTAATTTCAAACATTTTTGTTTATTTTACTTTCACTGGTAACACTGGACCATGTTTGCCTGCTGCATTATGTGATCTTTCTCATTCAGCCACCATGTTTTTTCCTATTTGGGGAGGTTTTATAAAAAATGAATGCACTTCATGTTAACAGTCAGCTAGTAAGGCAATACCTGCTAAATTGCAGTTATTATGTAAGGGAATAGATGGCATCTTAGAAAAATATTCCAAATCTATAAAAATTGAGGGCAAGATTTTTGTTTTTTCATTGTTCAGTGGTGAGGTGGAGAGAAGAGTGTCAATATACTTTGACTGTTCATCCACTAGTCCATTTCTGGAGAAGAGAGGTTTTTGCTCTGCCATTATAGCAAGTAACTGTCATAGTGTATCCAAATGGGAAGCTGTTTTCTACAGTGACTTATTGCTCAATTTCCATTTATTATACCACATGTTTTTGTAATTTATAATTTTGAATATTTTTGTGTGCGATTTAAAAGATGGGGTGTATTTCAAAGAATTAAATATTATTATCGGTAATATTGTAGGCAGTTTCCCAGCCTTGGTTACGTCTCTTGTTGAGAGTATCATCTTGATCTGTGTTAAGTGTTACCATTCCTACATCTTTCCTGATTAACATACAGCAGTTTTGAAAGCTGAGGTAGTCTTTTGTTCTTTCATGTGTAACTGTTAACAGAATTGGAAATGCTCTTCCTTGTAATTTTATTGTACCTAGCATTTCATACAATACGTGAAAATATCTGTTACATACACTGGAATAAACCATCAGTTTCATTTTATTTATTTGAGATGTATTCCTCTGGTTATCATTCACAATATTAGTCAGAATCCTTCCTCCAGTTAGTTTAGTTTCTGACACATTCTAGACTCTATGTAATTTTATCTTATGCTGATCTTGCCCCTGTCTGTTTAAAATATGGTTAAACTCTAACTTAAAACAGATGATTCATGGAAAAGCTCCAAAATTGTGACACTTGTCTTAGAGATACATCTAGGAAAGATGTAGTAGTAGTAGTATGAGCATCTATCATCAAAGTTACCCATACACATCATTCCCCCTAATGTGAGACAATATCATATCTGATTTAAATTCTGAGCTGTGTACATTGTTACTTTGCTACTCATATGCTTGTTCATGAAGAGAAAGTATGCTAGTGAATGCAATGAAACATATTAAAAAGAAGGGCAGATTTTATTTCGTATTAGTGTACTGGAATGCAGATATTATTTACCTTGTGATGTAAATACATTTTACATTATTTGTAGTACATGAAATGTTCCATCTTGGACTACTTTAACTTATTTGATGTTATATTAATATTTTCCAGGGGTGCAACTTCGCAAAACTGGGCTGAGGGGATCAGAGGATCAGAGAGAGGTGCAAACTCCTTTATTTTTATTTATTGATTCACCCTTAAAATTAAAATTTTCAGTATGGTAAATTCATGATATAAACAGTTAAAATCTTGGATGATTGTCTGGCATTTGTATGAAGCATATAGTACCATGATATGTGGAAAACTAAAACTCTTCTCATCATTAATAATTAGCTTAAAATTTTCCATCATTTGCTTCCAAAATAATATATTCAGGGATGGCATAGATGAAAACATCAAGAAAACTAATAAATTATGAGTCCAAATTGATAGCTGGTACTTAACTAAAGTAGAAAAAATATAAAGTGCTGCAAATAGACAAGTTACCTACATATCAATATTAATGTTTCCCTCATAAGGGAAGTGATGTGTTTGTTGTGCAACATTACAAAAGAAGAGCAAATCACCCAGACCATAGGACAAGTGAGACTCATCTGCAGTGTTGATGAGAGGAGACAGAGGTTAAGTCAGAGATGTATGAAAGAGTGGGTTAGACATGGCACTGTATAAGAAGCTTGAGTAGTATGTGGACGAAGTGGAAGTGACAGATTTTCGGAGGTGAATGAAAGTCATACTAAAAAAGTACTTCCACATGTATGTGGATTTGGGCTACAGTGGAACCCTTAAGCAAGAATGAATGCCAGAAGTGTAGACAGCTTTAAAGGAACAATTATATTGTGGGAGAAAATCTGAACTGAAGACCAATGGGCAGATGCAAGATACAATAGAGGTAGGAGAGGATGATTTAAGCCAACTCATATGGAGGAGAGCTAAAACACAAGACATGCAGGGGCAGACAGCATAAAGCAATTTCCCCTGTAGATGGTCTCAGACACAATAGAATGAGATCCAGAAGCATCTCTCTGCAAGCAGATGTAGGAAGGATTCAGATGTTCTCTCTCCCATGCCTTCAGCTTGTTTATCAAATGAATGCTCTGCTGAGCGGTGTCTAAGAGCAGTCTCTGTACTGTCTTTGAGCTAATGATTCCGGATATTAGGCATATCTAGCTGCCTGCAGTGACTGGGTACTGCACTCAAAATCACAGCTATAGAAAATGATTAATTTCTTATAGTCCACAGTGCAACTGTCAAAGGGAGTTGTAAAAACCTTCTCCCTTTCAAAAAGATTCATGGTACAAGAGTGAAGGAATCTTATGAGTGTGTTATAGACTAAGAAATAACAGATTTTAGTCTGTGTTTTAGTTTGCTTTGCATATAAGATATATAAATACAAAAAAAATGTGTATTTGAAGTTTACCTGGGTTTATTAGTGTGGTTTTCCAGATCTGGGGGCTTATAACTTTCCACATTGTTTGCTGGCCCCTAGATACATGTTTCATATCTATTCTACTTTTTTACTGAATTAAATCATTTCTCTTGGCTACATTATGACAGGGTCTCTGATGACTGCAACTTCTAATATTCCATACTTCTCTTCTTCTCTTATTTCCTTTTTCTCTATTTCTCTTTATCTTATATTCCTGCCATCATCATTTCTCAACGTACAGTATCTATTTCCTCATTAACTAGTATTCTCATCTGCTGCTTTTTAAGTTTACTAATTATCTACTGCTTTTTCTTAGCATTACCCATCAAAATTCATGACTCAACCAATCAATTACCTCTTACGCTTTCATTAATACTTATCAACAAAACACTCACACTCTTCAACTACTCTCCTCGTATTATGCATCATTAATTCCTTCCTCTTTCCAGTCATTATTCTTACACAACAACAAAATACCCAAAAAATTTTGTTATTGCTGTTCAAATTACAAAGCTCAAACCAAATTTAGCTGTTGAAATATTGCCACACTACTGTACCAGTATTCCTTTTTACAGTATTCCCAAATTTACTACATAGAGTTGTCCATAAACTTTTAGCTTATTCTTGTTGTCTTTATCTCTCACTAATTTCTCTGTTCTTTGTCATAATGAATTATGTCTCAGCTGGGGAATGTACTCATATCCAGTTATATCCATGTGACTCTTGCTCATTGTAATTCAATAGGTGAAGAGTTGTTTTGATAGATGCAGAGAATAATAGAAAAGTAGGAAGCAGTGCTAAAAACTAAAGAAAGAAACATCACTGCAGCGGCTTGGTGCCCTATGCATGCTATTGCACGTATTTCCTAAAGATTAGTGAACCTCTGAGTATTACTTTGTCACAACCGATCACTTCTCACTTATTCCTGTTGGGTCCTATGTACTACTCTCAATACTCACACACCTCAGTACATCCACTTTCATTGTTTATGTCACTATAACCTTATATAATTTCAAATACTATTAGTTCTTCAGACCAAATTTCTTCTTTGACCTTGGGTAAATTAAATGGAATGCATTCAAGTGTGGTATACTCATCAACTCAAATGGATGTTTTTATAAATCAAAACATTTTGTTATCTCATTATTTATCTCTCAGGACAACCATCTGTATCTTCTCATCATGTCTTCTCTTTCTCTCCCCCAGTTTCCTTTCCGTTAAGTTCCTCAATCTTTTTTCTTGTTACCACAACTAAATTTATCTCTAAGGATAAAACACAGTTGCACCTCTATGAAACTCAGATATCTCCCCCCTTCATAATCTCGTAAGTAATATTTCCTGTTACATACTCAATTACATTATTCATTACATCTTCAGTATTCCCCACAATATCTCCTCGCCAGCTATGATTGTTGCTTTACAGCACAACCATCCAATTTCCCTTAGATAATGCTGTGGTGTATTTCCTGCCAGATTATGAGTTGATTATTATTCCATGGTTGGTAAGACCTTCTTTCCATTTTTACATGTAAACTGTGATCTGGTATCAGAAAGGACAGCTTTTGGTTTACTAAATTTCACAAAAAAGTCCTTTCCTAACTTAGTCAAAATCACTTTGTCAGTTGCTTTGTGCAAAGGATAGAAATTTATAAATGTAAAGAATACTTCCAACACCACAAAGATATAGGCAAAACCTCCTTTTGTCCTTGGCAAAGGTCAGTAAAAATCCACTGCTAACAATTCCGTCAAATTATTTTGTTTAAAAGCCCACATTTTTGGTTCATAGTCATGGTTCCCTGACACTTGTCATATATTTTGGTACAGTTATTTATGCTCCTTACCATGCTGTCAAAAATTACATACTCTCTAAGCTTTCGTATACACTTCTTAGTGCCTACATGTCCAAAATGCAAATGGAATGTAATCTATTATATCATATATGTACTCACTGGGCCTACACACCTTTCAATCATCATTATCTTCATTGGATCATCTAAGTAAAACTCCATCATATACCTTGTAGTATTTTCACAGTTATTATTACCATTTGGCTTATCTAAGTCTCTCTTTAGCATCTGCCTATCACTTCATGGTTCTGATACCTTCTCATGTATTTACAAATTCCTTCTAATTCCTTCTTTCCCTGAACCCCTTTTATACAAAATAGTTAATGTGATTCTCATCTACATCTTGTCCTACCTCACCATTTTCTCCCAGTTGTGGATTGGATATGTATCTGCTACTTTGTTCTGCATACCCTTGACACACTTGATTTCAAATTTGAATTGTTGCATAAATACAATCCACCTAGTCAACCGTGAATCCATTGGTCTAAATTTCTTGAAAAATATAAGGGCTTATTGATAAGTGAAAATGATGGTTTTGTTTCCCCACAGATAACTCCTCAACTTTTTGAATTGCCAAATTATTGCCAAAGCTGCATGCTGCATCATACTGTAATTTCTCTCATATATAGTAAATGATCTGCATTCAAAGGCAATTGTCCTATTAGCATCCTTCTCACTGTTGCCAAAATTTTGAAACAATTCTGCACCAATACCATACCCACTAGAATCAGTCACTAGACAAGAAGGTTGACTAAGATCTGGATGGTGTAAAATTCTGTCCTCTTGCAAGGTCTGTTAAAGATGATTAAAAGCTTCCTGAAACTCGTCTCTTCTAACAAATGCTGTTATAGGATTTAACAACTTATTCAAACATGGGTTATTGTACACTTGCTCAGATACAAAATTTCTTTAAAAATTACACAAACCCAAGAAAGACTTTAATTGCATCTGATTCTTCAGACATGGGCATTCTTTAATAGATTTTATCTTTCAGGCTCAACTCTAATGCCAGTGGTGGATAAGTTTCTCTCTAAGAATTTAATCTCCTTTCTCACAAATTCACATCTTAAAGCCTAAGCATCATACCCCTTTTCTCAAAGCTTGAACTAATTCATTCAAGTAGTTACAATGCTCTTCCTAAGATTTACTGGTAACAAACAGGTCATCCATATACATAGTCTTGGTCTAGTGCTCGTATGAACGCTGATGCTCTAACATTCGTCCAGAAGGGAACAATAGCATGATGATCATCCTTTCCATTCACCAAAGGGGCAGTGTACATTCTGCACTCCTCTGCAAGTGATACTGGCTAGTAACCCTCATCATATGAAGATGGGCACCTTGGAAATATCCCATCCATATTCCCTGGGTGATCAGTCTCTCTACTTACTACTGTATTCAACATTCAAGCATCGATGACCACCGTCACACTATCATTCTTTTTACCCCAATGATCAGTGGACTATAGTATTCCTCTTACTCCTCTCTTTAGCACCTCATTCCATCATCCTCACAATTTCTCTGATCACTGCTTTCTCAGGGCAAACTGTATGGAAAAAGTTTTTTTTTTTTTGCAAAAGGTTCAAGTGGTTTCACATCCAATTTACACTCAAAGTTCTTAATTTTGCCTGATTCATCAGAGAATGTATCTCTATTCACCCATAAATCATCACTCAATCTCTTTTTCTGTTGCTTACTCAATTCTTCCACCTTTTTTCCAATTAGTTCTTCAATTCTTCCATTATTTCTCACCCATCTCCACTCCCAACATAGTCGACATTCAGTTTTAAATCCACAATGTCAACAACTGTTGGCATCACTTTTATTTTTAGTTTTCCACTAAATTGTTATTATTGAAACTGACTTTTGCTTGTAATTCTTCACTACCAAAAACTGTCTCCACAGTTAATCTCTGCTCTGCAATCCATTAACCACTTCATCCATAAAATAATATCCACACTCAGACTAGGTACCACAAAATATTGTGGTTTAGACAAATGTCTCCAAGTTCAAATCCCAAAATAATGTGACACTTAACAGCTTTACTCAGTTTACCCATAGCACCCACTATTTTCAGTCCCAATAATGGCGCATCCATTACTTTGTTATCATCTTTTATACAACTGTAAAATCCTCCAGCAACTGCGCTAATGTCACTACCATTGTCTAAAAGAGCTTTTTCGTCCCTACCATGGACTTTTATTCTTATAAATGGCTATTCAGCTTTAATATCATCAATCTCCTCTTCGTCATGTAATAAATCTCTCTCAATATTGCCGTGTTCCCAATCTCTACAAACTGATTTCAAATTTCCGTCTTCTCCTGATTCTTTGTGAGTTGTGAATTCCTCCACTGTACAGGTTGCCATTTACAAAAACATTAACATTCTGCAGCACATCTGCATCTATACCACTGTTCATTGGATTTGTAGAAGCCCCCCTCTAACAATTTTGCAAATCTGCCCTTTCCCTCCTTTATTACTTTCCTGCAGGCTACTATGTAGCAAATGCATCCCTTTGTGTCCTTTCTTCAGCTTTTTCTTCTTCTTATTTGCCTCTTTCTCTTCATCACAACAACTTTCATGATTACCCCCTTCCTCATTACCAATACTTTCAGTTTGTACCACTGTATCTTATGTTCTCTCTTCTTCTCACACTTCTTCATATTCTTTTATTCCGTCATACATGTGAGAAAATATTTCCATACATGAACCCGTTGATCTACATGACATCTACAATTAATTTCAGGCAGTATTTCTTGACACCAGTTTTTGACTTTCCAATAACCAGGACTAGTATTACCCATATTATATATCACTAAAATTTTTACCACACCATGGCAAATTGTCATATTGGTATGGCCTATACATTTGAAATGCCCCAGCCTGGACCCTCACTGTCATGGGGACCATTTCCCATCTGAAACTTTCCTCTGCTATTATGACCTCTTCTGCTACCCCTAGAACTTGTTTGACCTCTTCCTCCTCTATCACTCACGTTTACTTGGTTCTCCCTGTTAGTCTGTTCTTGGGTCTTTTGCTACCATGCCAAGCCTCTGTTTTCATGAAACAAACAATTTGTGTGCCATCTATCTGTATCCCTCACTCTATTTAAAAGGTCCAGAATATTATTATTATGTCCTATTAATCCATAGCTTTTATTAGAAAATAAGTGCCCCATTAGTGTCTCTGTAGTATTTCTATTAGTTGAAGTACTATCCAGATGTTTCATTTTATCAATCTATCTCTCACAGTATTCTTGTATACTCTCCCTGTTTCTCCTATTGTACCACTGAACTTTCATAAACGTTTCTACAACATTATTTTCAAACCTGCCAGCTTTTATGGTTTATACATAAACTTTACGGAAATTGGATGGTATCATTTTATGACTTCATGGACAAAAATTTGAAATGTTAACATTCAATAATCACCCCACTTCCATACAACTGGTCTTTTGCATGGGTTGAAGGCAGGTCTATGATAGATGATAACTCATTCATTTCCTTGTTGTGATTTAACCCATATTCTTTGACTATGCATGGGCTAATTAAATTCATTTCAAGTGCATGTGTGGTTTTTACCATGTGCATATAATTTGTTCATGAGGTTAGTCTCTTGTTCATTTAATGATTTAAGACTTTGTGTGCTTTGACATGTTTCAGTGAAGTGTTTGACTGCCTTGAGTGTTTATGTTATGATTTTATGTGACATTCAGCGATCCAGGTTCATTTCGATGTTTCAGTACATATTGAGACATTTGTTCTCAGACATTTAATATGCTATATTCCTATTGTGGGATCCATGAATAAATCCAACAAGAAATGGTACTTTGAGACAGTTAAAGAATCATATTCTATTTATTTTCTGTGCATACTAAAATCAAGAAAGGGGAGAAAATTTGCCTTTTGTACAATAAGTGGTTGTGACATTAATATTGCACATGATGTGAATTATGGTAAACACATAAGTTATATTAAATTGAAGGAAGATAAGAAGAAAATCAACACCTTATTTGCCATGTCTGGAAATGTTGATAGTGATGTAATTAAGGCTGAGTGTCTGTTTACTTCCTTTATGGTGGAACACAATGAGTGCCTTACATGCAGCTAATCATGCTGATGCTCTATTTAAGATGATGTTTCCCACATCAGAAGCTGCAAAGAAATATAGCTGTGGCTGCATGAAAACAACATGCATTGTAAGTAAAATGGCAAAAAATTCATCATCTGAAATAGTTAAGTGCCTTCATGATGGACCATTTTCTTTGACAATGGATGGAAGCAGTGTACAAATGCCAAGTTACAGTCTGTTGTTGTTACATTATATGACATTCTGTGGAAAAAGTAGTGAGCATTGTACTATCCATACCAGCACTAGATGGGAACTTGACAGTGAGAAAGATAGGTAATCTGATGTTATCACAGCTGAATTCTCATAACATACTACTTGAAAACTGTGTGGCTTTCTGCTCTGACAATGCTCCTATTATGATAGGACACAAGCATGGGGTTTCAGCAGTTCTGCAGGATGTTCAACCATGTATTGCAATCATAGGTGGCATTTACCACCTGATTAATCTAGCAGCTGAAAATGGTGCTGGAAGAGCACCACTTAAAGTGGATGAGATGCTTGGAGATATATTTTATTTCTTAGAGAAGAATGTCAGAAGAAAACACCTCCAAAAATTTCAGAACTTGCACAGTAAAGAGGCAAAGAAAATAATGTACTAGATACATGTATGTACTATGTCATTATCTTTAGCCAGATATTTGGCTAGGACCAGTGGGATCTGTTTCCCCCTTTCTTCAAGAAGGAAGTAATATTATGTATCCAAAACATTTCAACAAGCTTGACATCTTTCAGAATACCTAGGGTTGAGCAAAATGGATCCAATGAGTATCAAAAAAGTGACTTCTAGATTCTGCTACTACACATGCCTGTAAAAGAATAGCACAGTCTTCCAAATGTGACACATCCATCCTAAAAAGTATGACTTACGCTGCAACACTTGAGGAAAAATTGTTTATGTTCCTGTCCTCAAACTTGAAAAAGGCCTTTTGTACTTTCCTTCATGTGACTATTCCTGTGTTTGACAAATTGAATGTTGCTCTTCAGACTTCTTCCACACAAGTTCACTTTTTATTAGAACTTTTAATAGGTTTGCTAAAGAAGTTGTTCACTAGGACTTTTTTCAGGAACCTAAAAAGGCCACAGCTTGGCTTTAGAGTCAAAGTATCATGTGATTTGCAGTGTGTATTATATTATTTCTTGCCCGAGTTACATTAAACAAGTTTTATTGTGTAAAGTGTTTTCCAGTCATCACATATCTGCTTAATTTATCAAAGAAGTCCTGTTATGCTCCAAACCAATATTCACCCCAACTGCTGCCATTTAACATGAATTTTTTCTTGATTCGTATGTTCATCTATAAATCATTGGCCTATGATGTAAGTAGATGTGGTTTCATTGAAGTATCCTGTCTAAAGCATAGATTATTGTATTTTATAGTCCAGAAGTGTTATTATTTTTGTCAAGCAGGGGTATGTTGAATATCATTAGATTTTCGTTGCACATGAGTTTTACCAATAAACGTTTCCAAAACTTGGTAGGCAAGCATTTTGTTTCACTTTTCATCAGTACTCTCCTAAAAGAGCCAACACAAATTCTTCAAAAGTTTCATATTTGCCAGGCACACCTACTCCCCAATCCAAACTTTCCCTTTTTAAACAACTTATCTTTCCCTATCCACTCTATAGTAAATGGACTTCTCAGACTACTTATAAGAGACACAGAATGTACATTCCCTTTAAGATAAACTGCTATATTATTACTACTACTATCTCGCATGTACTGCAGAAGCTGAGGTTGCATCACTTCTACTTTGTACTATTTTCATTAAGCTTCCTACCCTCTTCTCAACCATAGAAGTGGTCCTTTTAACTTCTTCCACTTTCAGCTTAATCTTTCGGCTATGTTCCTAAAACTCTTTTGCAATATTCCATTACTTTGGTCTTTCTTTGTTTGTTCACACTTTTCAACTTGACTTTGACATTTTGATCCAAGAATTTTACCCTTTCCTTTATGGTGCTCTCAAATTTCTTTTGTTTTTCATTTAATTTAATTTCCATTTCCTCAAATGTCTCATTAGCATCATCTTTGAATTTATCAAAATCTTTATCTCCAACCTGAACTCAGACATCTTCTTCTCTAAACCATCTTCCAACTCTCGTTTAAAGTCTTTCACGCTTTCTTTGAATTTTGGACCTAGCTCCATTTTTGAATCTATTCTATTTACCCCCTCAGTTCTTTCTGCCCTTCATTTTTCTCCTTTGATCTGCTAACAGCTTTTATCTGTCCACTCAGATCTTTCTTCAATTATTTCTTCCCATCTTCTGTTTTCTTCTGTGATCTGCTAACAGCTTTTATCTGCCCACTCAGTTCTTTTTTCAGTTCTTTCTGCCCATCTTTAATTTTTGCTAATAGCAATTCAAACATACTTTCTACTCCGCCCTTCCCAATTAGTTCTCTTTTGACACCATGTTTCAATTTCATAGTTAATTGTTTTTCTGCATTTTCCATAACATGCCCTGTATCTTTATCTATCATATTTTCAGTTCCCCATGTCTGGAAACTAGCTGCCCTTTAATCCCCTTTAATCAACATTTTGTATCCTTAATGAAAACAACGTGAAACAAAACAAGTCACCTCTACCAAATTTCAAATTTTGATCTTAAGATTAATATTTATTTATTTATTTATTTTTATTTATTTTATTATCCATCTTTAGGCATTAAAAATGCAATTGATGTCGTCATTTGTGTACATATACAGTTTACATAACTAACAGAAATGGTGTAATATATTGTAGATCATTATTGTCTAATAAGATACAAAAATTTGTCCTTGATGCTGCATAAGGTATTTGCATTATATTTACATGTATAAGTTTCATCTAAGTGAAACTATATTAGTACCGACACTTAAGATCATCTTTAGTGCACATTATAAACTCTTCTATTGTATAAAAAGCTTTTTCTCTAAGCCATTTCTTCGTGGCACTTTTAAACTCATTCAGTGACACATTATGTGCCTCTATTGGCAACATGATGGTGATGGATAGATTGTCGTAGTTTGAGACTGTGTTGGTTTTCTTTTGTGTGCATCAGACAACTTAGTATAAAGAGGGCTGCAACTGTTAGTATTTTTAGATTTTTGAAATATGGTCTACAAGACTCATTGTTTCTGACTCCATGGATGCATCTGACTGCCTTCTTTTGCCAAATGAAAACTTGTTTTGCTCCGGGTGAGTTTCCCCACAACAAAGTGGCATATGTTAAATGGGTGTGGAAAAAGGCTTAGTATGCATTGAGCAATAAATTACCACTAAGACATGACCTTAGTTTACCTAACAAATGTGTCACACGTGCTAACTTAGTACAAATATAATCGGTATGACTCTTCCACGTTAATTTTGAGTCAAGATGGATCCCAAGCAGTTTAGCTGAGACACAATCAATCTTATCACTCTTAACACACAAGCTAAAGAGAATATTTACAATTTTATCATGATTTGTATGCAAGTCATAGAGTTGGAACCACTTGATGGCTGCTCTGAGATGAGCCTCACTTTCGTCGTTTAATTTTCCTAAATCTTTCCCTGCTGTAACAAAAGTTGTATCATCTGCAAAGAGTGTGGATTTACATAACATGGTGCTGGGCAAGTCATTTACATATATTATAAAAAGTAAAGGTCCAAACACAGAGCCTTGTGGTACACCCTGCATGATATCCAAGACATTTGACCTCATATTGTTAAAATGCACAATTTGTTTTCTGTCACTCAGATAGGATCCGATCAGAGATAGTTCTGAGCCTCTAATACCATCGCAGTGCAGTTTTTCTAGTAGTATCCTGTGACTGACAGAGTCAAATGCCTTGCTGAGGTCTACAAGAGTGGCATTAACTGATAATCCTGATTCCTCAAGACAGCATTAAAATAACACTGCCCTGTCATTACATAGTCAGCTTATGTAGAGAAAATGGTTCACAGGTGTGTACTTCATGAGATTATACATTTTTATTTATATGACATTTTGTTAGTATTAACCTAACTGAGATGATGTCTGATTATTTCACCCCTGGAGAACTCATTTTACTTCCATGTTATGGCGATGCAGGGAATATCTTTAAACTTATTCACTAAACTGAGTGAATCACAGACAGTTCCATTACTGTTCCTGTAAACAGTGTAAGATTAGACACTACATCTGTTCACTTATCTCTGTAATGAGCAACAATCACGTTATTACTCATGAAAGTGTGTTAACATGACAATAAGTAAGATATAAACATAGCCTGCCTGGTTTGACAGATGTCACATTCAGTTTGCCCTCGCTGCAAAGCTTAAACCAATAGTGAATGCACAGCTTTAATTCCATTGGATGGTGCCCAGAACCTAATGGTGGATACTGTGACTTATGCATGTATGCCAACTTACTTTGAAAATAACACTTCACATGCATTTGTAACACTTTCGGTCAAAAGGCACGCAAAACATGTGACTTCAGCAGCATTAATTTCCAAGGAAGAGTTAGTTTAAGCAAAAGAAACATACTTATAACTAATGGTGGGTCAAGAAAGCTACATTGAAAGTTAATAATTCACTTCAAGAAATTTTATTTATGTTGCAAAAGCTAAGAAAAGGAAGCAAATAGTTTTATAAAGAAACAAGCAATTTACAGTAACAACTGCTAAATTCTCTTAGTCTTTAACTGAACAGCACACAGCAATGCAGCTTATCTGTGTGTTGTTGGAGAAGCATAGCATGTTGAGATGATGGTGACAGCTTGTGATACTACAGATAAAGTTATTATTACAACTCTGTTCATAGTAGTTCCACAACGAATTATGCTGGTAAAGTGTCTTCTTGGTTATGCTGCAAAGTAGTGTAGAGTGGCTTGTAACAGGCCACTGGCTTAACAGATATCATGGTTGAGATGATCCACAAGTTTAGCATGTACACACTTCTCACTCATTACACCCATTGAGTTGCTATTTCAGTACTTTATTCACTGTTCATGATAACTTCTGACTGCAAGATAACTGTTCATCATGTTTGCATGACTATTTTGATCATGAATACACAATCAGTAAAACCATTCTTGCATCTTTTCCACAATTGTAATCATGTTCATGGTGACAGTTACAGCTTTGAACACATGGCTGTTCATTAAGACAAATACGATACACAGTTTTACGAAATATTGGCTCTCACAATGTTATACAATGTAAAAACAGTTTATGCATAAATATAATGCCTGCTCACATAAACATTGTCACTACTGGTTGAGACAAAGTCCATTTAGTAATACACAATCTGTATGATCTTTCTGTTCATAATGATCACTTCAGCTTTCATTACACACTGTGATGGTAATCCAAATCATCAGTCATTAAATTCCTTGATTCACTATTTTGGCTAGTTTTTGCATCTCAAACTAACAACACACGTCTCGTCACATTGCAGCACACACACTCACTGACTGATTCTCCCTGACTGTATGTTGCTGCTCTGCTGTCACTCTCAATATTGGTCTTAGTGCTTTCATGCTTATGATTTACATAGCAGTTCTTTACATCAGAGATAATATTATGAATACAGGTAATATAAACAAAAGAATTCAAGTAATAATAAGAAAACATATTTACCCATTAGAGAAAATAAAATAAACTGCATGTACGTTTTAACATTGTTACCAAACACAGCTACCTTATACCATTGAGGTGGATGCTTGGGCGTGATGCACCAAACAACACCTTATAATCAGCAGTTCATTTATTTACCTCTTCACACAAGTAAGGCTTACAGAGAACTGGATGGTGGAACCACACAAAGATAATGTTTTGCTAGGTTCAAAGATGATACTCAAATCGATACTGGTGTCGGTCTCATCGGCACCACATAGCCCCCCCCCTCCCCCCTCCCGCACAGTACGGAGTACTCCTGAGAGGCAGGGGGGGGGGGGGGGGGGGGGTGACTATGGCTTAGGCAGGGTGCAGGGATGGTCCGCAAGAGGTGAACCACAGTCAGCTTGACAGTGTCGTCAGGGAGCTGTGTTGGTAGATGACATGAAGGAAGGTCCGGCAACTGAACCTGGAAGTCATTGAAGTGTGCCGGGCGTCGTACTGGGCGTGCTGATCATGTGGTGACAGGTAGGCCAGTGGTTTGCGGGAGGAACGGAGTGATGACGACGATGTCTCCAGTGGGTGTGGCAAACACACGAAGCATGTCCAGGTCGACATCGGGTGAAAGGGGAACACATTTCACCAGGTGGCAGGGAATGGCAGAGGTTATGTCATGACCAGCGGATGAAGGGAAACATATGACAAATGGTGTGTCATCGTGTAGTATTACAGAGATGTCGTGCATTATGTCCGGGGGGACGGGCACAAACACCTTGAGCGAGGGCACGTTCAAGATGGGGGGCTGTGAGAAACCTTGACAGGGTGAGGCAGGTGACGGGGGAGAGGTCGAAGGGACCCGAGAATGATGGCATGATCATAGGTAAGCTCGACGTGGGGAGCGTGTGATCTCTCGATGGAGTGCGTGGGACCAGAGTACAGGGCAAGGTTGGAGAAGAGCTTGACAATTGGAGCTGGAAGTCACTAAACTGAGTGAGTAAGTCCAATGTGAAGGGAGTGGTTGGAGTGTCGTGAGCCATGACAGTGAGTGGCGTGATCATGGCCTGAAGGGGGGTAGAACTGGGCTTGACATGAGCAGGCTTAAGTCTGTTGAGAGAGACTGTAACAGCTAAATATTTTATCTGGATGTCATAGGTGTTGGCTGAGTGCCGGAGAACACAGTACAGGCTGGTATATGGGGGTTGGATGGGAGCATGGACAGTGTCATCTCGGAGCATGATGTACTCGCAATTGTTCAGAGATTTTGGGACGTGAACCTTAGGGCAGGAATGGCTGGCAGGTGGAGGGATGTGGAGGTTGATGAAGTGGCGTCAGACATGGTCCATGAAGGAAGGTAAGTTAGACTGAGGGAGAGAAGCAGAAGGGCTCACAAGTTCGCCAGGGAGAACAATGTTCTGGCCGTATACGAACTCGGCTATTGTGCCTTTGAGGTCTTCCTTATAGATCGCACAAATGCTGAGTAGCACAAGGGGAGGGGCCTCCATCCAAGAGAGTCATGGCATCAAAGCGGCCGCTTTGAAAGTGCAGTGCCAGTGCTCAACTAGCCTGTTACTTTGTGGGTGATATGCTGTGGTATGGATACGTCGGATGCCACAGATGTTACAAATCTCATTGAACAGGGCCGACTCACATTGTCTGCCCTGGTCAGTCGTGATGACAGCTAGACATCCGAAACGTGATACCCATGACTTGATGAAAGCTTGAGCAACAGTTTCTGCCGTGATATTGGGGAGGGGGACAGCCTCGACCGATAGACAAGAGAACATAACGAAAGCCGTTAGAGGGGGGGGAGAGGCAGTGCTTGTTGACATTTCTCCACACAAAGTGCTCCGCTATGAGGTGGGCGGATGCACAAACACCAGGGTGGGCTAAATTATGCAGTACGTTGAAGACAGCTTGATGGAGCGTGGGTGAGATGAGGGGGCATAGCATGCTTATACTGTCGTCGCACCAGATCTCATCAGAAATGCCAGGGAATGTAGTGCGGACGAAGTGTAGTGAAGAGGTAGAGTCTGAAATCAGGTTTTGTGTGTCCTCGTCAGCGGGTTGGAGGTTAGGCAGGTCAGAGAGGTTTAACAGCGAGTGAACGGCATCGACTCATGAAAGGAAATCAGCAATGATATTGTCATCACCCTTTATGTGTCTGACATCGGTGGTGAACTAAGATATGAAATCCACGTATCTGAAACGGTGAGGAGGCGGGTCAGCTGGCGGGTTTGAAATGGCCGCAGCCAGGAGTTTGTGGTCTGTTAAAACATAGAAAGGGCGTCCCTCAACGTCAGTCTTAAAATGGCTGATCGCTTTGTAGACTGTGAGCAACTCCCTGTCAAACGCGGAATATTTCCGTTGTGCATTGGTGAGCTTGCGCGAGAAGAACTGCAGAGGCATAGTTTGGCCGTCAACTGTCTGGCTAAGGACAGCGCCGATGGCAGTATCGCTTGCGTCTGTGGTGATGAAAAGCTGTGCATTGGGATGATGATGCACGATAGTGCAGGCCTTGGTAAGAAGATTTTTGAGGGTAATGAAACAGTCAGTCATAGCAGGGATCCACAGAACGGGCCGAGATCCAGAAGTTCCTGGTGCCTGCCAAGGCATCTGTCACTGGAGCCTGAATCTCCGCAGGACAAGGTAGATGACGGTGATAATAATTAACCGTCCCCAGAAAGCGCCGTAGCTCTTTGAATGACGAAGGTCTGAGTAGGTTTAGTATTGTTTGTACTTTGTCAGAGGGCGATGAAATGCCATCAGCAGAGACCCGAAAACCAAGAAAAGTGACAGCGGGTTGATGTAGCTGCAATTTGTCTTGGTTGATTCAACCAGCAGCCCTTTAAGAGACCCACAATAATACCCCTTTCAAACTTTGTTAGGTGCTGATAGTGCTGTCTCACATCAGTATGCATTGTTACTGTCTCCTTTACAGTGATCACTCAAAATCTGGCACTGTTCATGCCCTAAATACTGCCTACCAGATCTCATTACAACACTAACAACACTAATATACTCTGATGACCATGCTATCTGTCAGGGTGACCATTCTATTTATTTATTTATTTTTTATTTACTTATTATCACCACAATGATCGCAAATGCAATTTGTCAGGATACATTTTAACTACTACATAATATCTTTACAAAATTTTTTTCTATGCTGAATTCATATGAATCTATCTTATGTTTAATACAATATACACCTAATAAGTGTTTTTATAACATAATTTCTTATGTGTTTGACAGACCTATTCCTTGATGTGATTTCATTTGTCACATTTATGATATCGTATACTCTTATACAGTTGAGCAGAGCTGTTCACTTATACTGTAGTGGCATTTGTTAGGCAAGTGGTTCTTAATCATCTTAAGTGCTTGACAGACATATTCATTGATGTAATTTCATTTGTCACATTAACTTAAACATATATTCCTATACAGTTGCGTAGAGATATTCACTTAAGCTGTAATAAAATTTGTCAAGCATGTGGTTCTTTATATTCTAATACAGTTGAGCATAGAAATTCACTTACACTGTAATAACATTTGTCAAGCATATGATTCTTTGTAACAGTTTTAAATTTATTCTCATTTTCCAGCTCTTTGATATGTTTTGGTAGTGCATTAAAATGTTTGATGCCTTGATTACGTACATGTTTCTGACTTCGGGTCCTTGTTACAGCTTGTAAGTGGAGATCTTTACATTGTCGTGTATCGTGATTATGGTAGTCTGTATTGGTTTTCATTTTGTCCTGATCTCTTTTGATCACCAACAGACATTTCAGAATGTATAATGATGGAACTGTTAAAATTTTCAATGCTTTAAAAAGGGGCCTGTAATGTGTTTGAGGTGGGCTCTGGATCATTATCCGAATAGTGCATTTTTATAATTTGAAAATCTCATCTAGACGACAATTTGTTTTTCCCCAGAATCCTATCCCATAGGATGCAATTGACTAAAAATAGCCAAAATATACTAATCTGGTACAGTCATTACTACAAACTCTTGAAATTATTCTAAGCACAAAACATGCTGAATTTAGTTTCAGTGCTAAGCTCACCACATGGTCACAGAAAATTGCAACTCTAATCATTTACATACCAGTCAGTGGTGTCTGTGTGTACAAAGTTATAGTGACATTTCACCATGTTTTCTAGGTGCTTTATATTTTCCTCAGGCTGTGTAATTAAACAGAGCAGACTCTGCAGAAGGATGGCTCTCATCGTCTTCACTTGACTACAAAATCAAATACCGGACAATTGTGAGAGGTAGCTATGGAGAAGAACTTTGGGATTCCTCTGCCAGCCATAATTTTGTATTGACACCATTTCTCATCCCTCGAGCCAACTCACTTACAAAGTATTATCATTTAGACAGGTGTAAATTGCAAGGCAAGATTCATACATCCTTTTCAGTGACAAGGAATACAAAATACAAATGTAAAAATCTGAAGTGTGTTCTTGATAATAAAAAAAAGACAAAATGAATGTCATACAACTTAAGGAATAGTCGCACATTACTCCATGAACTACATTTCTCAAAGGTCTTGTTGGACGAATGATGAGTAAAAAATACAAGTAGAAGATCATACCAGGTCTAAAATATGTGAAACTTATGTGAATGTAAAATCCTCAATAAGAAACTTAGTTTAACAAAGTACAATAGTGGCATCTGGTATCGACTGGAATTGGGAATTTTGAATCATTAAGGTTGTTACCCTTCCTCATTTGGCCAACTTGATTTCTGTAATCTTTTCTCTATCTTCTCTGCAGTAGTTTTATTTATTTATTTATTATTTATTCGTCCCATAGATCAAATCAGTACAATGGCTTGTATGACTGATATTGGATAAGTCAATACAAATATACAGTTTACAGTAAACAAGAACACAAAAGAATGATTATTTTACATTACCTACAAATTATGTTACTTAAAGTTACAGCTTTACAGAGAATTGTTACACGATGTGACAAAATTGATTTAATAACATTCAGCTTTGATACATTATCATGGACTAAGACAGTTTTGATTCTAAATATTCCTGGATGGTATAAAAGCAGTCTTTTATTAAAAGAGATTTCACCGTCTGTTTGAATTTATTTATTTCTTGGATTTCTTGTATAAAAGTTGGAAGATGGTTATATAATTTTATTCCCATGCACTTGACACCATCACTGTACGGTTTTGCTGAGTGGGGAAGTATTCTTAGAGAGGTTTTTGATCTTTTGTCGTAATCATGGTAATCCGTATTTTTGCTAATTTTGTTGAAACTTTTTTTGGTAAAGAATAATAATTCTAGTATGTATTGGCATGGGAGGGGCAAAATATTTAGTTTCTTAAATAATGGTTTACAAGTGCCTCTTTGTTTTTTGAACATAATTGTTCTGACTACCTTTTTTTGCAATTTGAATATCTTAATTGATTCAGAATTTTGGCCCCAGAAGATGATTCCGTAGTTAAGTACAGAGTGAAAGAGTGCATGGTACATTGTGGTTAGGGTACTTGTGTTAGTGACGTTCCTTATTGATCTAATCATGAAGCATACTTTACTAAGTTTTGTGCTGGTAATGTTAATGTGCCTTTTCCATGTGAGCGTATCAGTAATAGTGACCCCAAAAATTTTATTTCATTTTCAAGTTTAACATTATTTTTTTCCAGTGATATAGTTGGTAATAATGGATTTCTGTTTTGGGCAGTGTGGAAGGTTATTCCAAATTGTCTTTTTTGCATTAAAAAGCAGCCTGTTACTTTGAAGCCATCGACTTATTTGATCTGTGGTCCTATCTATATTAGATTGGAGAATTTGTTCAGGCACAGATATGAGTACAGAGGTGTCATCAGCAAACAAAAGGGTTTTTGTATCTGGTAGGCTGTGAGGAAGGTCATTTATGTAAAGTAAGAACAGCAAGGGGCCCAGGACGGACCCTTGGGGAACGCCTTGCTTTATGGTATGTATGGAGGAATGTACAGTGCTAGCTGTACCTGGGAGCTTAGTTTCATTTAATTCGACATACTGCTATCGTTCTTCCAGATAACTTTTAAACCAGTCATAGGCATTTCCTCTTATTCCATAGGAATGCATCTTTTGCAAAATTATACTATGATTAACCATGTCGAAGGCCTTTGTTAGATCTAGGAAGATACCTATGGCTGGGAGTTTTTTGTCCACAAGCTCCAGTGCATGATCTAGAAATTCTTGTATTGCCTCAGTTGTAGCTTTCTTACTTTGGAAGCCGAACTGAGCAGGTGACAGGACATTTTCTTTGTCTAGAAAGGACATGATTCTGGTGGCCATTATATATTCAAATACTTTACTAAAAGTTGAAAGCAGTGCAATGGGTCAATAATTACTGGGTTCCTCTTTGCTTCCTTTTTTGTGGACACATATAATTTTTGCAATTTTGAGCATATCAGGAAATGCACCATTCAGGAATGAGAAGTTTATTATGTGGGCTAGGGGTTTACTGATAAAGTTACTGCAATTATGAAGGAGGAAGCATGGAATTTGATCTTGTCCAGCAGATGATTTTTTTTATTTTGCTATGAAGTGTCTTTTCTATTTCAATTTCAGATGTAGGCCTTAAAAATAGAGTCTCAGAGCGTAAGTTTGGTTCTAGTTGTAAGGGACAGCTATTTTTGAGATGGTTAGCCAGGTTTTCTACTGTTTCTGTAAAGTAGTTATTGAATTCCTCTGCTGTTTCTTTCCCGCTGGAGACTAATTTTCCATTTATTTTTAAGCTAATATCACTTTGTAGTTGTTTTCCTCTATTAGTATTCATATTAATAAGTCGCCACATGCTTTTTTTTTGCTCTTATTTGATGACAATTTGAGGTAGTTATCATTCTGTAGCTTTTGGCTGCATTTACTGCATTCCTTAATATATTTTTTATATAAGTATGACTTAAATGCTTCACTACTGCCTTGTTTGGATTTGCTAATATAAAAATGTTCCCTTTTTCTTTGTGATGACCTAATGATTCCTGGGGTGATCCAGCTGGAGAGTTTTCTATCTTTGTTGATACATTTTGTTTGTAAGGGAAAGTGGCAATTAAAATAATAACAGAAAATATCCAAGAATGCTTCATATTTGCTGTCTACTGTTTGAGCCTCGTATACAATTTGTAAGTTTTCATTTTGTATATCAAAGAGGAAATATGCATGTGGTTTTTTTTTTTTTTAAGTTACTCCTCTGTACAGTGATTTTATTGTGTTCGTGACTGTTATTTTGCAACCAGACCTGCATAATTAATGCATTGTGGTCTGAAAATCCTAGTTTGACAGAGGATACAGTACAATATATTGCTTACTACTTGATCAAGACAAGTGGTACTGTGATTTGTTATCCTGGTTGGAGTGTTAACCATTAGGTCTAGGTTGTAGCTGTTCATTAAATTTCTAATGCTTAGATGGCTAGAGTTTTCTGAGAGAAAATCTATATTATAGTCACCACATATTAGAACACTATATGATTTTCTTTTACTTAGATTTTATATTACTGGTGCTAGATTTTTGTAGAAAGTCCCTATGTTACCAGAGGGTGACCTGTAACGTGCTATTATATAAACATTTAGATCTGAAAGCTCTACACCTGACAGTTCTTTATCTTTTTCAATACTATACGAATTGCAAATATCAAGAGGTGTAGCAGTAATGTTGTCTTTTACAAATATGCAACTACCTCCACCTTTGTAAGATGTTCTTGAGAAGTGACCTACGAGTTTAAAATTTGGTATCACAACACTTTCTATTTCAAAACACCTCATGAAATGTTCATTAATACATAATATCTGTGTATCTGACAGTTCACTTGCTCTTGATAACAAAATTTCTAATTCATTAAGTTTGGTTTTGATCCCTTGTACATTATGGATGTATACTTTTAGATCAAGAATTTTTTTGTTTAATTTTTTTATACATTGGTGAGGAGGTTCAGACTTCACCTTATTTACTACAATTTGCTGATGGAGTCCTTTGCAAGTTTTATGGTGTATCTTTAACTTGTTTGATGATGCTATCTTTAACTTGTTTGGTGATGCTAAGTTTTTTCTTTTCTCAGAGGGGGATAGAAAAAATCCTCCTTCTTGGGTATATTCCGCCCTGACCTTAAATTAACTCTTACAGGTGTAGCTGCTGCCGTCCTTTGTGGATCTTCTGATGTCTCCTCTATCCTGCTTTCTTCATTCTTGTCGAATTTGCTTTCCTCATTTTTGCCTGTAAGTCTTTCAGGAAGCTGATAGACAGATCTATTTCGTAATAGTCTTTCTTTAATTATTTCACTGATGTGATCACATAACACTTTTTCTGTTGTAATTAAGGTGCATTCTGTGTTTGGTGTGTAGGTTTCGATGTAGTTTACTTACGTCCAGTACATCGCACTTTGCGTATTCTGCACACTATTTCTTAATTTTTACGTTAGTTTTCCTAATTTCTTTATTAACACATGATCTGTAAATTAGGTCGTGTCTACGAGGTACAGTGGCTACTATTGTGTTCCTAGATTTATTCACTTCTAGAAAGATCTGTAGCATTTTAATGCAGCCTTCGGCTTCATTTTTAGCTATGTCATTCGAACCCGCTATACATACTATCAAGTCACTATCCTGTATTGTGTTCATCTGAAGATCAGTGTCTACGACACGGTGTGTTCCCACTCCAGGTTTCACTATGCTAGTCACTGCCGTTTCTCGATTTTTGTCTCGGAGCATGCTTAACAGCTTTCTGCTGTGGCTGTCGGCAAGCAAGAGAATACCACACTTTTTCCTTAATGATACGTGTTTGCCCTTACCACTGTTTCCAAGTTTACTGTTGGTGTCCGAATTACAGGTTTTTACAATGTCACGATCAATTGTACACTCGTTACGACACAAGACATCAGATTTGTTTTTATCTAAGAAAGTAACACTTTTAACAGTTTTCGTGATTTGAGACCAAACTTTTTGCGACACTGCTATCCACTCGGATGATTTATCACATGTATCTTGTTTCACTTCACACGAATTTTCCACTGTTTGCACTTCGCCGATTTCTTTCTTCAGTTCAGCTATTTCCCTTTTTAAATTATTGACTATGAATTGTAGGCTTGAAATTCGTTCGTTTAGGGTTGTAATTTCAGCTTTACAATTTTCACAGCTTTTTTTTTAACTACACTACTATAACTATTTCTCGTGTTAAAATTTCCGACTTCCACACTTGTGGCCATCTTGCCTGACTTGATGAATATTTATTCAGAAGGATGTGGGGTGCAATAGTTACTTGGAGATGAAGAAGCTTGCACAGGATAGAGTAGCATGGCAAGCTGCATCAACCAGTCTCTGGGCTGAAGACCACAACAACAACAGTTAACTTATGGGTTCTAAATAACTAACATACTTAATAGGTACTAAAGTTAAGATGGCTAAGCCCTGAGTCGATATTCAAGATTTTTATGTACAGTGCATGTTGTGGTTAAAAATAGCAGCAAACACACAACTGTAACAGTGCTAGTCAAGTTGTGATGATCTAATGATTCCTGGGGTGATCCAGCTGGAGAGTTTTCTATCTTTGTTGATACATTTTGTTTGTAAGGGAAAGTGGCAATTAAAATAATAACAGAAAATATCCAAGAATGCTTCATATTTGCTGTCTACTGTTTGAGCCTCATATTCATTTTCCCAGTTTTCATTTTGTATATCAAAGAGGAAAGTATGCATGTGGGTTTTATTGAAGTTTCTCCTCTGTACAGTGATTTTATTGTGTTTGTGTCTGTTATTTTGCAACCAGACCTGCATAATTAATGCATTGTGGTCTGAAAATCCTAGTTTGATGGAGGATACAGTACAATTTACATTGCTTGCTACGTGATCCACACAAGTGGTACTGTGATTTGTTATCCTGGTTGGAGTGTTGGCCATTAGGTCTAGGTTGTAGCTGTTCTTAAATTAGTGCATCAGGCTAAAGTCATGACGAATATTTATGAGAATTGGATATGGTTTGCTCAAAAGTGACACACGACAGCAAGAATTTTAATTCCATTTTCTCATACATTTATTATCCATGAGGTTCTATTGTTGTAATGAGGACAAGTTTCTTCAAATTTGTAAGATTAATAGCACATACACCAAATCAGCATGTGTTCAGCCCAGCACTCACATACAAGCAGGACTTCAGGGCCAAAATTAAGTAAATAAATTATAAGATTATTGAAGCTCACTTTTTTAGAAACACTGTCCAAAAATCACAAATTTATCTGAAATGTGCATCCAAGCCGCAGCAACATAACAGGATGCAGTATTTACAAACAAGCAGGAGAAAATGTTCAGCTTAACTACAGAAAACACATCTAGCACATAAAAAAACTTGTCATAGCTAAGGACTAGCAAAATACTACAATGCTGACATGGTATATCAATTTAGACCTGTGGCTGATATTGTTTGACAGCCACAGGATGCACACAATGTGAAATAAGGGGAAAATAATAATAAAAAAACCACAACGATGTCACAACTGTGGTGAAATGTGTTTGGATGATAAAACAAAATAATTCATAGACTTGCAAAAAGGTGGACTCATCTTTAATATACTATTATTTTAGCAAGCATAGGAACTAAGCTCAGAACTCCAATATAACAAAAAAGAAAATAAAAATATCAGTTGTTGTTGTGGTATTCAGTCCTGAGACTTGTTTGATGCAGCTCTCCATGCTACTCTATCCTGTGCAAGCTTCTTCATTTCCCAGTACCTACTGCAACCTACATCCTTCTGAATGTGCTTAGTGTATTCATCCCTTGGTCTCCCTGTACGATTTTTACCCTCCACGCTGCCCTCCAGTACTAAATTGGTGATCCCTTGATGCCTCAGAACATGTTCTACCAACCGATCCCTTCCTCTAGTCAAGTTGTGCCACAAACTCCTCTTCTCCCCAATTCTGTTCAATACCTCCTCATTAGTTATGTGATATACCCATCTAATCTTCAGCATTCTTCTGTAGCACCACATTTTGAAAGCTTCTGTTCTATTCTTGTCCAAACTATTTATCATCCATGTTTCACTTCCATACATGGCTACACTCCATACAAATACTTTCAGAAATGACTTTCTGACAGTTAAATCTATACTTGATGTTAACAAATTTCTCTTCTTTAGAAACGCTTTTCTTGCCAGTGCCAGTCTACATTTTATATCCTTTCTACTTCGACCATCATCAGTTATTTTGCTCCCCAAATAGCAAAACTCCTTTATTACATTAAGTGTCTCATTTCCTAATCTAATTCCCTCAGCATTACCCGACTTAATTCGACTACATTCCTTTATCCTCGTTTTGCTTTTGTTGATGTTCATCTCATATCCTCCTTTCAAGACACTATCCATTCCGTTCAACTGCTCTTCCAAGTTCTTTGCTGTCTCTGACAGAATTACAATGTCATCGGCGAACCTCAAAGTTTTTATTTCTTCTCCATGAATTTTAATACCTACTCTGAATTTTTCTTTTATTTCCTTCACTGCTTGCTCAATATACAGATTGAATAACATCGGGGATAAGCTACAACCCTGTCTCACTCCCTTCCCAACCACTGCTTCCCTTTCATGCCCCTTGACTCTTATAACTGCCATCTGGTTTCTGCACAAATTGTAAATAGCCTTTCATTCCCTGTATTTTACCCCTGCCACCTTCACAATTTGAAAGAGAGTATCCCAGTCAACATTGTCAAATGCTTTCTCTATGTCTACAAATGCTAGAAACGTAGGTTTGCCTTTCCTTAATCTAGCTTCTACGATAAGTCGTAGGGTCAGTATTGCCTCACATGTTCCAATATTTCTACAGAATCCAAGCTGATCTTCCCCGAGGTTGGCTTCAACCAGTTTTTCCATTCGACTGTAAAGAATTCGCGTTAGTATTTTGCAGCTTTGACTTATTAAACAGATAGTTCAATAATTTTCACATCTGTCAACACCTGCTTTCTGTGGGATTGGAATTATTATATTCTTCTTGAAGTCTGAGGGTATTTCGCCTATCTCATACATCTTGCTGACCAGATGGTAGACGTTTGTCATGACTGGCTCTCCCAAGGCTGTCAGTAGTTCTAATGGAATGTTGTCTACTCCCAGGGCCTTGTTTCAACTTAAATCTTTCAATGCTCTGTCAAACTCTTCATGCAGTATCATATCTCCCATTTCATCTTCATCTACATCCTCTTCCCTTTCTATAAAATTACCCTCAAGTACATCGCCCTTGTATAGTCTCTCTATATACTCCTTCCACCTTTCTGCTTTCCCTTCTTTGCTTAGAACTGCGTTTCCATCTGAGCTCTTGATATTGATAAAAGTGGTTCTCTTTTCACCAAAAGTCTCTTTAATTTTCCAGTAGGCAGTATCTACCTTACCCCTAGTGAGATAAGCCTCTACATCCTTACATTTGTCCTCTAGCCATCCCTGCTTAGCCATTTTGCACTTCTTGTTGATCTCATTTTTGAGACGTTTGTATTCCTTTTTGCCTGCTTCATTTACTGCATTTTTATATTTTCTCCTTTCATCAATTAAATTCAATATTTCTTCTGTTACCCAAGGATTTCTAATAGCCCTCGTCTTTTTACCTACTTGATCCTCTGCTGCCTTCACAACTGCACCCTCAAAGCTACCCATTCTTCTTCTACTGTATTTCTTTCCCCCATTCCTGTCAATTGTTCCCTTTGCTCTTCCTGAAACTCCGTACAACCTCTGGTTCTTTCAGTTTATCCAGGTCCCATCTTCTTAAATTCCCACCTTTTTGCAGTTTCTTCAGTTTTAATCTACAGTTCACAACCAATAGATTGTGGTCAGAGTCCACATCTGCCCCTGGAAATGTCTTACAATTTAAAACCTGGTTCCTAAATATCTGTCTCACCATTATATAATCTATCTGAAACCTGTCTGTATCTCCAGGATTCTTCCATGTATACTACCTTCTTTTATGATTCTTGAACCAAGTGTTAGTTATGATTAAGTTGTGCTCTGTGCAAAATTCTACCAGGTGGCTTCCTCTTTCATTTATTATCCCCAATCCATATTCGTCTACTACGTTTCCCTCTCTTCCTTTTCCTACTGCTGAATTCCAGTCACCCATGACTATTAAATTTTCGTCTCCCTTCATTATCTGACTACTTTCTTTTATTTCATCATACATTTCTTCAATTTCTTCGTCATCTGCAGAGGTAGTTGGCATATAAACTTGTACTACTGTAGTAGGCATGGGCTTTGTGTCTATCTTGGCCACAATACTGCATTCACTATGCTGTTTGTAGTAGCTTACCCGCACTCCTTTTTTTTTGGTTTGGTTTGATTGTTTGGGGGAAGAGACCAAACAGCAAGGTCATCGGTCTCATCAAGGATGGGGAAGGAAGTTGGTCATGCCCTTTCAAAGGAACCATCCCAGCATTTGCCTGGAGTAATTTAATTCAGGATGGCCGGATGCAGGATTGAACCTCCGTCCATCCGAACATGCCTCTTTTTTTTTTTTTTTTTTTTTAAAAAAAAAAAAAAACGTGCTCCTGCATTACGCCTATTTGATTTTGTATTTATAACCCTGTATTCGCCTGACGAAAAGTCTTGTTCCTCCTGCCACCGAACTTCACTAATTCCCACTATATCTAACTTTAACCTATCCATTTGCCTTTTTAAATTTTCTAACCTACCTGCCCGATTAAGGGATCTGACATTCCACGCTCCGATCCATAGAATGCCCGTTTTCTTTCTCCTGATAACGACATCCTCTTGAGTAGTCCCCGCCCGGAGATTTGAATGGGGGACTATTTTATCTCCGGAATGTTTTACCCAAGAGGACGCCATCATCATTTAACCATATAGTAAAGCTGCATGCCCTCAGGAAAAATTATGGGTGTAGTTTCCCCTTGCTTTCAGCCATTCGCAGTACCAGCACAGCAAGGCCGTTTTGGTTATTGTTACAAGGCCAGATCAGTCAATCATCCAGACTGTTGCCCTTGCAACTACTGAAAAGGCTGCTGCCCCTCTTCAGGAACCACACATTTGTCTGGTCTCTCAACAGATACCCCTCCATTGTGGTTGCACCTATGGCACAGCTATCTGTGTTGCTGAGGCATGCAAGCCTCCCCACCAACGGCAAGGTCCATGGTTCATCATAATAGTTTAAATAAGTTTTCATATCTGACATAAAATTTATGAAATTCCAAGATACCAAAACATAAATTTATGTAACTACACTTGTGTCCAAAATTAAAGCAAAAAACGGAAATTTTCCAAGGTTGCTTTTATTTTGCCACAGAACAGTATAAACAGGTGACAGTAAAGTAGAAATAATGTAAAGAATACAGAATGTAGACAACTGCGACATGCCTAATGGTAGACGGAAATATTCTTTGTTTTTTCCAACTTAACAGATTTGGATACAATCCTGACAAGTGGTTAATGTGCTCAGTGTGGAATGTAACCACCTCTGGCAGCAATATTTGCCTGACAATGATGGGGAATGCTGTGAATGATGTCATCAGTCTCATGCTGAGGCAGTAACACCCATTCTCCCTGCAGAGCTGCTCATAGTCTTGGAGAATGGTTGGTGGATGCTGATGTGATGCAAGCCATCTCCCTAGCTTATCCCAGACAAGCTGTATGGGGTTCACATTGGTAGAGCAAGAAGGCCATGCAATGCGTGCAATATCTTCTGTTTCCAAGAAAACATCAACCGCTCGTGCTTATATGGTTGAGCATTATTGTCCAACAGTACTAAGTCCAGGCCCACAGCAACTCACAACGACTGCAGATGAGGTCCCAAGATATCATTACAATACCTGACAAGAGTTAAACCTTGCCAATTCACCTGTATAATTTCATGAAGAGTGGTTCAAGTGGTCGGGTTAACATAATCCCTGCCCACACCATCCTTGACATAGGTCTCTTTCCACAATGTGTTGGTCCTGAAATCACATTTCACATCCCTCCAGATGTGAATCCATTGACAATCACTCTCCAGACTAAATTGGGACTCATCCATGAAAACAACGTTGGCTGCTTGTTTTACCATCCATGTGGAATGTGATGACTCCACTCTAGATGTTCCCTTCTGTGAAGACTCATCAGAGATAGATGTATAGCAAGTTTCCAATAATAAATGCCACTCTACTAAATTCTTCTGCACCCTGCTTTCCTTGATATAACATGTCCAGTGTATGTTGTGAGCTCATATGACTGGTATACAGATTCAGGCTCTATAAACCATCGCCACCCCTGAGAAACAACAGAATGATTCACATTAAGCCGTCGAGCCACATCAGCTTGGGATTGTCCTCGTTTCCTTTTTTTCTATGGCCATCCATCTCAGAGAGCCTTGCAGCCAACTTCTCTGTGCCATATGGCACCATCTGTGGCTGTGTACACAGTGACTGTGAATGTGGGGCTACACGGCAAACACTACTTCGTTTCATAGTTGCCCTGACATCATCATTGGCATGGTTGTCCATTAGCTGGGTTGCCATCTTCCATGCAGAACACAATTGTGCGGACATCTGGTTGACATTTTATATGAATTATACACAAGATCAGGAAATAGTGGTTTGTTGCTTAAATTTTGGCCACCACTGTACACACATCAGATTATTTCATCAAATAATATAACTTATTCCCATTTTTCAATACTTCTTTAGAAAGTTTTTGCTCTTGGTATGAATGATTATAATAGAAAAATTCTTTTTATCTGACTCACAGCTTTGTTCTTCAAACACTTCACGAAAACACTTTATTGTAACGTGTCCTGCTCCTTCCACATATTCAGATTGTTAGTCCATGTTTAGCCTCCTCAACTAATATCCTGCATTGTAGTGGTCCTCAGCAGTACGCAAATATGAAAGGGACAAATAAATTTTCTACATTCCAAAAGAAATGTAACTGGATCCTAAACTTATCAATATAATAAAATAATGAAAACTGGCAATGAAACATGTAATGAAATTGAAAGAGAATAGAAGGAGTTTCAATTACTCATTTGGTCAATTCAGAAATAGGACGAATTGCTTTTCTTGAAATTCATTCCCTGATGTGAGAAATGCCCTACCCACTGTCCTTCCCATCCCTCTCACAATAGTATTTTGCTGCACACTGAACCTACGCAATATCCTCGCCCATCCCTACACAACCTCTGGTCTCAATCCCTTGCCTCTTGGCTCATATCCCTCTAATAGATCTAGATGCAAGGTCTGACCCATACATCCTTCTATGACTATCTTTTCCATTCTGGCCACAAACACCACCTATCCCATCAAAGGCAGAGCTACCTGTGAAACCAGCCATGTGATCTGTGAGCTAACTGCAACCACTGTTCGGCGTTTTAAGTGGGCATGACAACAAGCTGTCCATTTGCCTGAATGGCCACCAACAAACTGTGGTCAAGAAACAACTGGACTTTCCTGTTGCTAAGTATGTCACCCAACATGACATTCTTCATTTCAGAGACTGCTTCACAGCCTGTGCCATCTGGATCCTTCCCACCAGCACCAGCTTTTCTGAATTGTGCATGAGAGAACTATCCGTGCAATATGTCCTACATTCCTGTAACCCTCCTGACCTCAGCCTTCATTAGTCATTGTCCTTACCCATCTAGCCCCTTCCCTGTTCCCATTCCAGCACTACACGGCCCTCTGCTCCACCAACACACCCAGTCATTTTACTTCTCTCCCTTTCTGCTACCCCTCTCCCTCTCACCCTCACCCGCCATCTAACCTCCCGACTGCACCTAGCTAGAGCAGCTCTCCACCTCATTCCTGCACACTCCCAGCAGCACTTTACTGTCTCCCACTGCTGCTCTGCTATCCCTCCCCCTCCCCCTCCCCTCCCCTGCCTCCTCCTGGCACATTGGATCAGCGAACACAGCTGTTGGTTAAAAATTTACGGCAATCAGCAGAAATTTTATTTCCACCCGAGTTCATCTCAGTAACTGTGAAATGCCAGCTATCCCAACTATCTTTAGTGCATCAAAATATTCAAGGGCTTAGAGGTAAAATTAATGAACTACGTATGTGCATTGATGAATTTGAGTCATCGAACCCAGTTGATACAATCTGCCTCTCTGAACATCATGTGACCACTTGTATAGATATGTTAAACCTTACAGAATTTGAGTTAGCCTCTTACTTCTGTAGAGAAAATATGGAGAAAGGAGGAGTTGCCACATTTGCTAAAAACAGTTTTGAGTTTAAGAATACTGACATTAATACATTTTACTATGAGCAGCATTTAGAAGAATGTGCAACAGAGACAGAATTTCATAACAGGTCCTTTATAATAATAGCCATATACAGAGCACTTTCAGGAAATTTCAACCTGTTTACAAATGGTCTTGAAGATTTATTATCTCATCTGAAATTAAAAAACAAAGAACTAGTGGTTGCTGGTGATTTTAATATAGATGTCCTGAAAAAACTGTCAGTGAACAGTTACTAAAATCAGTTACATTGTCATTCAGTTTAATTTCTACTGTAAATTTCCGAACTATGGTATAGAAACGTTCTAAGACTGCCATCGATAATTTCTTTATAGACAATTCTAGGCAACTAAGCCACATTACAAAACTAGTAGTAAATGGGCTATCTGATCATGATATGCAAGACCTAACATTAAATTTTGAAAATTGTCAGGGTAAAACATCCATCAGAACTGAGTACAGAAGGCCAATAAAACAGTCAAAAACTGAGAAATGTAGAAAATTTCTCAAATAAATAAATTGGGTGGATGTTTACAGCATCCAAGACACAAATGGAAAATACAAAACATTCATTAATAAAGTTACCATATTTACTCGAATCTAAGCCACACTCGAATCTAAGCCGCACCTGAAAAATGAGACTCGAAATAAAGAAAAAAAAAAAAAAAAAATCCCGAATCCAAGCCGCACTTGAAATTTGAGACTCGAAATTCAAGGGGAGACAAAAGTTTTAGGCCGCACCCCCAAATCGAAACAAAGTTGGCCCATTGTAATATGAGACATGATTTAGGTCGAATGAATGACGATACAGCTACAGTATTTTGGTTTGAGTCGTAAGCTTAGCAGTTAAGCTTTACCAGGTAGCCATTGCTATGCGTCAGGTGCTCCGTCCATATTTATACGGGTACCCTTCCTTTTTCACGTGCTTCGTCTGGTTTGAATCGAATGCTTATTTTGCTTTGATCTGATAAGTGCCGTTTTCTTTGTTATAGGTGTTTATGTCACTCTAAGCTGATAATGCATTACTGTACTGTGTCATGCACTGTTTGTCACATTCTGATAGTGAGTGTTTACGGCCTGTTGCCGCTCACAGCATGGCTTTCTTTTGTGTGCGCCACTGCCGCTTACAATTAAAAAAAGAGAGAGAGAGAGAGAGAGAGAGAGAGAGAGAGAGAGAGAGAGTTAGGTGAAAATTTTTCTCTGTTTGAAAATCTTTGTGGCCGCTTCTTTAGCACATCAAATTCTGCACAGAAATTAGAATCATCTTAGATTTAAAAATCTAGTCAGTTGCCGTGCTTTATTTCTGACTGTATCACTATTAGGCATAAGAATAATATGAATATAAACATGACATGATACATATATTCTTCTGCATTTGCTGTTGTCTCACTCTAGTTTCGTAGTTTATTAGGAAGACAGGATTTAAACGAGATAGCAGCAAACACGAAAGAATACATGGCAAAATGTTTATACACTCCTGGAAATTGAAATAAGAACACCGTGAATTCATTGTCCCAGGAAGGGGAAACTTTATTGACACATTCCTGGGGTCAGATACATCACATGATCACACTGACAGAACCATAAGCACATAGACACAGGCAACAGAGCATGCACAATGTCGGCACTAGTACAGTGTATATCCACCTTTCGCAGCAATGCAGGCTGCTATTCTCCCATGGAGACGATCGTAGAGATGCTGGATGTAGTCCTGTGGAACGGCTTGCCATGCCATTTCCACCTGGCGCCTCAGTTGGACCAGCGTTCGTGCTGGACGTGCAGACTGCGTGAGACGACGCTTCATCCAGTCCCAAACATGCTCAATGGGGGACAGATCCGGAGATCTTGCTGGCCAGGGTAGTTGACTTACACCTTCTAGAGCACGTTGGGTGGCACGGGATACATGCGGACGTGCATTGTCCTGTTGGAACAGCAAGTTCCCTTGCCGGTCTAGGAATGGTAGAACGATGGGTTCGATGACGGTTTTGATGTACCGTGCACTATTCAGTGTCCCCTCGACGATCACCAGTGGTGTACGGCCAGTGTAGGAGATCGCTCCCCACACCATGATGCCGGGTGTTGGCCCTGTGTGCCTCAGTCGTATGCAGTCCTGATTGTGGCGCTCACCTGCACGGCGCCAAACACGCATACGACCATCATTGGCACCAAGGCAGAAACGACTCTCATCGCTGAAGACGACACATCTCCATTCGTCCCTCCATTCACGGCTGTCGCGACACCACTGGAGGCGGGCTGCACGATGTTGGGGCGTGAGTGGAAGACGGCCTAACGGTGTGCGGGACCGTAGCCCAGCTTCATGGAGACGGTTGCGAATGGTCCTCGCCGATACCCCAGGAGCAACAGTGTCCCTAATTTGCTGGGAAGTGGCGGTGCGGTCCCCTACGGCACTGCGTAGGATCCTACGGTCTTGGCGTGCATCCGTGCGTCGCTGTGGTCCGGTCCCAGGTCGACGGGCACGTGCACCTTCCGCCGACCACTGGCGACAACATCGATGTACTGTGGAGACCTCACGCCCCACGTGTTGAGCAATTCGGTGGTACGTCCACCCGGCCTCCCGCTTGCCCACTATACACCCTAGCTCAAAGTCCGTCAACTGCACATACGGTTCACGTCCACGCTGTCACGGCATGCTACCAGTGTTAAAGACTGCGATCGAGCTCCGTATGTCACGGCAAACTGGCTGACACTGATGGCGGCGGTGCACAAATGCTGCGCAGCTAGCGCCATTCGACGGCCAACACCACGGTTCCTGATGTGTCCGCTGTGCCGTGCATGTGATCATTGCTTGTACAGCCCTCTCGCAGTGTCCGGAGCAAGTATGGTGGGTCTGACACACCGGTGTCAATGTGTTCTTTTTTCCATTTCCAGGAGTGTATTCATATTGTTCGTATGGTGAAAAGAATAATGCATGTGATTCACATTTCATCAGTTTCCTATTAGCAACCATCTCTTCTCACAGGTAGGAAAAAATTCAGAACATAGAGTTGACCATATTGACAAACATTCCAAGCAGTCTTGCCAGTCGGATTTTCGTAGTACATTGAAATTCTGCTACATTCGAAGATGAGCAATACAGAATTTGTATTTACTTCATTGGATAATGTACGAAAATGCAGTGGTCGAAACTCGGGGTGGAGAAAAAAAGCTCGTCTTCCACTTTTTTTAAAATTTATTTACTGACCCACATAGTCCAGTTCAGAACAAAACAGTAAAAGCCCCAAGAAATTAAAATAACTCATAAAAATCAGGATATAGAAGAAGTAGATTCTGTAAAGTTTTTAGGGTTAAACCTAGATAAAAATTTAAATTGGAATAAACATGTTGACTACCTGTTAAACAAATTATGTAGCTTTGCATTTGCTATGCAAATATTAGCTGGTGCAACAGACATGAATACAAGGAAAATTGCATACCACAGCTACTTTCAATCAGTTGTAAAGTACGGTATTATTATTTGGGGAAATTCAAGCAATATATTGCACATACTAAAGCTACAGAAAAGAATAATAAGGAACATGTGTACCGCCCATCCAAGGACATCATGTCACCCACTATTTGAAAAACAACAGTTATCAACAGTTCCCTCCTTATACATCTATGATATTATCATCTTTCTACATGGCAATTTAGAGTTATTCGAGAAAAACTGTTTCAGTCACTCATACAACACAAGAAACAAAGACAATTTTATGCTTCCCACTCATCGGTTAAACCTATATGTGCAGTCTCCTCAGTATATGGCAATGAAAATCCATAACAAGCTAAAAGGAAAGAATGTTCTGAGTATGAAGCTAGAGACACTGAAAACAAAGCTATATGATATACTTGTCAAACGCTGCTACTACACTGTTGAGGAGTTCATGAAGGATGAACTGAACATTTGAGCAGGATAAATTTACGTATAGTCTTGTGTGTAAATGTAGCTGTCCTTCACAAAAGGGAGGAAAGAAAAATAAAAGTTTATATTAATGTTAAAATTCTTTGTATCAATTAGGCCTAAGTTGTGTTATCCATTTTTTGACGTGTCTCCTGTACACTAATCATATGATTAGAAATTGTATGTTATGAGACGAATAAAACACTATTCACTATTCACTATTCACTTTTGGTGCCAGTATTTATCTTTGTGCCTACAAAGTATGCCTGTGTAGCGCTACATGTATTCGACGGCAGAAGTTAGTTGTGGCGGCACCTATCGACATTTTTCAGAACTTCCGCTTGCTTTGTACTCGATTCTAAGCCGCAGACGGTTTTTTGGATTACAAAAACCAGAAAAAAAGTGCAACTTAGATTCGAGTAAATACAGTCGCACCTTATTTGAAAGTTGTTTTCCCCTCAAGCTAACTCAAATTAAGCAGAAGTCTAATAAGAAACCATGGATCAGACAAGGGATAAAGATATCATGTGAGATAGAAAGGAAAATCTATTTGATATGTAGGGACACCACTGATACTAGCATTATAGCTCATTACATAAATTTCTGCAAAATATTGAAGAAGGTTATCCAGAAATCTAAACACCTGCAATATGAGAAGAAGATAAATACATCCAGCAATAAAATAAAGCAACATGGGATACAGTTAAATCAGAGACAGGTAGGACCAGAAATGAGGAGGAACAAATAGCTCTAAAAATAAATGAAACCCTGGTAACAAATGCATGTTGTGTTGCAAATCATTTAAACAAGTATTTTGTCTGTATTACTGATAGCATGGGGTTGTCAGGTTCAGTAAATAATGCAATGGAATATCTAAGACCAGTCTGCACACAAGCAATCTAAGTAAAATTCAATTGATGCTTACTTCACCCAAAGAAATAGAATCCATCATAAAGTCCTTGAAATCAAAGCATTCACTCCATTATATCATATGACATCATATTTTGGGGTAACTCCACAAACCAAGAAGAAATTTTTAGAGTACAGAAGTATATAATAAGAGTAATGTCTAGTGTAAATCCAAGAACATCATGTCAGAACCTATTCAAAGAATTGGGCATACTAACCACAGCTTCTCAGTATATTTATTCCTTAATGAAGTTTGTTGTAAATAATACAGCTCTTTTTACAACTAACTGCTTAGTATACAGTATCAATACTAGGAATAAGAACAGTATACATAAAGATTTAAAATCACTTACTCTTGCCCATCAAGGGGTCCAGCAACGCATATTCTCAATAAATTACCAGAAACTATTAAGAGTTTAGTTTCAGACAAGGCACAATTTAAACATAATTTAAAAGAATGTTTGGTGGCCAACTCCTTCTGTTCCATCCATGAATTTCTCAACAAGTGCAGTAGACGTTTTTAATGAAAATTTATTATACTTTAATTTTTGACAATACTTAGTTGTAACAGCCAAATAACTACCTACTGAGTGAATGGTGGATTTAATGAAAGCTGATATAAGTATTAAACCTATAAATATTAGGAATTTAATTTTACTTCAGGTACATAATTTTACTGTTTATTGACTGAGGGTCATTGAAATTAACGAAACTCAAGTTTTTCTAATTACATTTTTGTAATGTGTTCATCTGACATGTTCCACACCCAGGAGGATCACCTCTTTTGTGGGTCTATGGAATGAATAATTAATCTAATCTATCCCCACCCAGTTGCCTCTCCCATAGTGTGCTGCTGCTTTTAGTCTGGCTTCAGCTGCCAGAGACTGTGGCTGTGTATGTGAGTTGCGTTTGCGTGTGTGTGTGTGTGTGTGTGTGTGTGTGTGTGTGTGTGTGTGTGTGTGTGTGTGTATGTGTGTGTGTGTCTTGCCTATTTTTGAAAAAGCCCTTGTTGGCCAAAAGCTAACTTTCTGACAGTCTCTTTGTTGTGCCTTTCTGTAACTCAGAGGGGTCCAGCATATACGGTGAGTAGCAACTATCCTTTTCATATTATTGTTACATTCCATGTTGGATTTTCCTTTGTTAATAAAATTCTTAGTATTATTAATTCCCATTATAACATCATCACATCACTTAAGAGGCAAACATGATATTGTCACAGAAATAACGCCTTCCAGTATTTGAACGAATCAGTACTCCAGTTATCTTTATCAAATAATTTCTCACACATTTTCAGTATCATTATTATTTTTCATGAAAACATATTTCTCTGTTACTGACCACAGTGTCCCATTTAAAATAGGTTCTCAGTAAACTGTACTATTTATCGGTGTCTGTTATTCTATTCATTTATTTGCTCACAAAGATTTTGTTAGAATAAGTGCATTCACAAAAGAAACTTTGATAGATGGCAGGGTCACTGCTTCATATGTACTTCATCATACTAATTAAAAATACTTGTACATCAAACCACATTACTGATAATACATTACTTCCTAGCAATGCTTCATTATACTGTAACCAAATTATAAGGGCACACTTTGTTCTCACTAAACTTGAATAGGCAGCATGACTTCCTTTTACTTCACCTTTCTTTACCTTTGCCTGAAGTCTCATAATATGGCACATACTTACTTAAAAAGATGATCTGTCACACGCAACTGCACTTAATTATACTTTAATTTGAACCAATGGCTTTCTCTCTTCCATACACTTACACAGAATACTGACTTATATATTTTGAAGATCTGTGGCGACTGCCTTCTTCCAAATCTCCCACCAAGCACACCAGAGAATTAGCACCACAGAGAGCCCTTTCAAGCTAGAGGGTGCAGCCATGCCACCACAAGTGGCTTGGCGTTTGCTGTCAGCAGCAATGTCGTTTGCAGCATGAAGTTGGACTCAACTCAGCTGGGAAAGATGCGCCATGTGGGGAATGGGTTTAGCCATTAGAATTTGGTACCCAGGCCTGTTGACACAGTAGTTCTCTGATGTTATTCCCAAGAGCACATTATTGTCAGCAACCTTAGCCCTGTTCATTCCTTGACTACCAAAATTTATTTCATTTGTATGTTTAAGTCATTCTCCTCTCATTTAGGAATTCAGTTTGTATGAAATACTGTAGGGAGAATCTGTTGTCTTGGAGATTCTGATTCATTAGGTGCTTATGCCTTTGAATATGGATTTACCATGCTATTCATTGCCCCACTGAGCTTGGAACACGTTAAGCACATCACATGGGCTGTGTCAGGAGGAGGTGAGATGTCTGGGTTGAAATCAAGGGGTTGCAATGCCTGAGATGTGCTTCTAGTAATCATGTTGGGTCTTATTCTCATCAGTAAATCTGATATGGTATTTAAAAAAAAAATTGTATAAAAGTTTGGTGACTCCTTGTGCAGAGAACTAATGACATTTGAGGAACACCCAATTACAGGAGATTTGAAAGGGGCTAGTGGTGCTGCAACTTTGACTTCCTTTAGTTTCTTCCAGTCTTACAGGTGTTGTTACACATGCAGAGGACACTAGACCTGATGGCCCAAGAGTCTCTTGTGGAATGGCCACCTGCATGCATCAGCTCCTGCCACCTTCACCGAGCCTGCATAAAAATTAAGTTACATAACCTCGTTACAGACTGTTGCCACAATAATTATAATATTTTTATTTTATTTTTCTGTTTTGTGTTTTCATTAATGTGATTTCAAGAGTTTCAATCTGTTGGGTTAATGTTCTGTAGTGCCATGGACAGCCGTTGCCCAGGTTGTTAAATTTCCTTAAATTTTGTCACCTGATGCTGTCCAGGTTTAAATTTTTGAAGAGCTGTGATTGGCCATTCCTTTATTTGTTAATTTTTTTGAAAATTTTATTATGTGGCACTGGCCAGGTTTTGTTAATTAAAGAGGCTTTTAGATGTAGAAGCATAGTACTAATGGGATGCCTTTATAAATAATTGTCGTTATTACCCATCATGTTCTCAGTTTCATATTAGTCAGGTTCCCATTTGTAGATTTGAACTGTGGCATAAAATTCTAGAAAGCCAGTTGGTCCTCTTTATCAGAATAATTATGCCACATGTTGGCACTGAAGAATTTTCCTTCTTTCCCAAACAGCTAACATGATTGGAGACAGGATAGGTGTATAGTTTGTGGTTTGCTGAAATGCTGTCTCAGTATTAAGGCTGTGGTAGGGGAGTTTCTGCCTTACTTTTCTGCCCAACTTAATCAGGAGCCTGTGTGTGCACTTACTGATTCAAGTAGTTCTGTTTGCCTTCTTGGCTAGTGTTAGTACATGGAATTTAGGACTATTTCTAAGTTGCCTTGCTTGTGCCCTTCCAACCTAGGATATGGGGCTGTTAATGGGCAAACATTGCCCCTGGTTTGGGAGTCGTGAGAGTAATTATATGTTTTGAACTTTTCATGGCTGATTAACTTGGTGGTGGTCAAGAATTTGTTGGTGAACTTGATTTTGGGTTGCGATTTTATATGATTCACAGGTTTGATGTCGGATCAACAGGACAGGGTTGTTTACTTTAAGTTTTGTCCTGCTGAGAGGTTGATCTTGTGCTCCTGTTGAAGTTCATTCAGAATTTGTAGTGTGCTACCATTTGCCTCAAATGTGAGGTGGATCATTTGTGTCTAGATGAGGCAAATCAGCTATGGGAAGCCTTAGTGACCTCCCATAAGTATTGTCAGACGAACTGTGGGTTACAAGTAAAACTGGGTATAAGATTCACCTTACTGATGAGATCTGAGTAAGGCAAGCTCCATACAGTATTTCTCCGCTGAAGATGAGGAGTTTACCTGGTCTGATGATGTTACGTGAGGGGTCATCAAGCCTTGCATGTCACAGTCGGCTTCACTCATGTTTTGGTACCTAAGCGTAACAGTGGAGAGTTTAGTCCAGTGGTTGATTAGAAGTTAGTTAGATGAAAAGGTGGTCCTAGACTCTGTACCACTTCCAGATTCACAAATTGTTCCACTTGGTTTTCAGGGGCTCAAATGTTTTGGTTTGGCATCGAGAGCTGCCATATTTCCATTTTATAGAATTGTGTTTCGGGTGAGCTTAGGTTCAAATGCGTCTACTTATTTGGATGACGTGGTCATTTATAGTGTGACCTTGTTGAAACGTCTTCAACACCTAGAGGCAGTTCTAGTCCACCTTAGAGAGTTGGTACCAACCATGAAGCCATCTAAAATAATCATGTAGCTTGCCATCAGATTAGCTTTTTGTGGCATCTACTTTCTGCTGATTGGATTACGATTAGGATTGACCATGAGCAGACTAGTGATTTGTGCAATTTCCACACATCTAAGAATATGAAAGGTGTCACCAGATTCATTGGAATGGTCAATTTTCTTCGCAAATTTATGCCCAATTTATAAATTTCTTCAAGTTTTATTACCTGGTGCTGGCTAGGTTTGAGTTTTTGAAGAGCTGTGATTGACCATTTCTTAATTTGTTAATTTTTTTAGGCTTTATTATCTGGGACTTGCCAGATTTTCTTGTTTAAAGGGACTTTCAGATGTAGAAGCAATATGTTAATGGGATGCATTTATAAGTAATTGTTGTTATTACCCATCATGTTCTTAATTTCATATTTGTCAGGAGCCCATTTGTAGATATGAATTCTGATAAAGATTCTAGAAGGACAGTTGGTCCTCTTTCTCACAAAAATTATGCCACATGTTGGCACTGATAGCTTTTTCCTTTTTGTCCTAGATGTGTAATCTCAAAATTAAGATAAATTCCATTATTTGTTCTTCAAGTTTTATTTAAGTGCCCAGTGGGTTTGTTCTTAAATCATTTAAGATTTTTTTTGGATTTAGTCTATTTTAAATTTATTAAGCAGCGACAGCTGTTGGTTACATTCAGAGAGCTTGTCTATTGTAAAATTGGATGTTTGCACTTAAAAATCTTTTGTAATAAATGTTTTACAAGTGGGGAATTGTGTTCACCCAAACCCTGGCCCAGTCCTTACACATAATTTATCCTGAGTGCCATTTAAACATACTTTTTGCTACTCTTAAAAATTCAGTTAGGTTTCATATGTATAGTTTTTCAATATTTGCTGACAGCATTTACTCGTAATTTGATACACCTCATATTTCTGAATTATCATTTTGGCTGAAATAGATCCATCAATACTAAAACAAAAACTTTATCATTACTGTACATAAAAACAAAATAAAACACCTCTCCCAAAATTTCTAATGACAACTCTTTGCCTTCTGTTCTATTATTTCTGTAAATTCAAAATACAAGTGCATTCTGTATCTACATCCACTTCAGTATTAGCAATTCATATGACAGTGTGCGGAGAGGGTGCATCTGACACTACTAACTGATCCTCCCTTCCCTATTTCACTTGTGAATAGCACATGGGAAGAATAATTGTTGGTGAGTCTCTGTATTAGCTCTGATTTCTCAAATTTTATGATCATTGTTATTTCAGGAGATGTATATGGGGAGAGGAGGGGGTACTATGTTGTCCAACTCAGGAGATTATATAGGGAAAAGTAATATGTTATTCGACTCTTCCCAGAAAGTTCTCTCCTGAAATTTTAGTAGTAATTCTTATTATATGTTATTCTTATTATTTGTTTTATGTGGTCATACTACTTAAGGTTACTCTGGATAGTTACTCTTCGACATTTTATGGGAGATACTGTTTCCAGCAATTTGTCGTCAATAGTGTAATTGTACAGTAGTGGTTTACTTTTCATATATATCCACATTATGTTACATTTATTGATGTTCAGGGTCAACTGCCAGAGCCTGCACCATTCATCAGTCCTCTGTAGGCAATTCTGCCTTTTGGCACTGTTGATCTCTTATAGACAACCACATTATCCGTGAACCTCCTTAAAGATCTTCTAACACGTTCTACTACATCATTTATACATCTTAAAAGCAGTATGGTTGAATCACACTTCATTGGTGTACTGCAGAAATTAGCTTCACATGTGTCAGTTTTGTTCCAGTAAGAGTGTTCCATCTGCAAGTAAGCCTTGAATCTAAGTGCAAATCTAGCCTGATACTTTGTAAGCTAGTATTTTTCCCACTAAATGGCAGTGTGGGACACTGTCAAATGCCTTCCTACAGTCAATCAACATGGCACAACTCCTGTGATGCTCACCTACTTTATTTCTTCATTGATAGTCCTTGGTGTTGACGTACTGTGTTGTTATACTGGCTGAAAAATGGGAGGTGGATGTTCAACACTAACTACTCTAAATGATATAGCCAACAGTTGCACAGTTGTGTTTTACAGTTCTTTACTTTCACTGTTCACAATCCACCCCCCTCCAATATTACACAGTTAATATGGCCAGTTCACTACTGAACAGACACTGTCATTATTTTAACACATGGCCCATTTGTGTTACACTTATTTCATGATTAAGTTGATGCATTTTTGTTGACCCAACCAGTGCAGGTTTCTTGTCTGAAAATTGGCCATGGGCTGACTGTCTTAGAACCAATAATTGGGCCTTTATATGTCATCACAATAATAGGCACTGAAACTATACATTGTTTGATGTTTACATTACAGAAATCACAAATAAAATGTAACTCATTCAATTAACTGAATATATAAAAAAAAGTTCCTCCTTTTAAACAGTTTTTTACCACAAAGATTAGGTTGAATTATTTGTTTAAATAATGGAATTAACTGATATGGTTATACAAACAATACTTTTGACAAACCTGGTAATTATTTTGGAATTAATTAAGGGCTGGATTTACTAATACGTTTTTGAATAGAGTCAAATAAATACTTTAAGAATCCTAGTAGTTTATAATTAATACAGATTTAATATTTGTTTGTAAGTCAACAACAGAACCTAAGTCATTAAACAAAAGATATTAGCTAGGAATAGTCAAAATAAATTAGGCAATTACGCAAAACTAAGCACAAAATTATGCAAAACTATGCACAAAATTAGATCTGGCGCTATATTTCTTAATACTGAGAACCAACCTTTCTCTTTTATGAAAATGCAGATTTAACTCAGACATGTTAATGGTAATAAGGAAAAAATGAAAAAACTAATTTAAGCAGGCAGATGGTAAAATGAGAGAGGAAGTAAAAAGACCCCAGTTTGCTTCGTCAGACCCCAAACACCTTTGCCTATATCGCTACGGACGTCATGGAGGAATAGAATTAGCTTCTGAGGAATCTCTGTTTGTAGAATCCATATTGATTTTCATGTAGGAGACTTTTGCTCTCCAAAAACTGATCGTCGTTGAACACAAAACTTGTTTCATTATTCTACAACAGATTGATGTCAACAGATAGGCCTACAGTTATGAGTATCTGTATTATGACCCTTCTTGAAAACAGGAATGACTGCATTTTTTTCCAGTCATTGGCCACCCTTCATTGCTCCAGTGAATCATGATAAACTGCTCTTAGAAGGGGAGAAAGTTCTTTTGCATAATATTTGTGGAATTTTACAGGCATCTCATCTCATCCTGAAGCCTTTCCACTGCTAAGAGATTCCAGTTGCTCTTATTTTCCGTGACTGCTTACCTCAGTATCTGCCATTCTGACATCTCTACATTGACTGAATGGAGGAACCATTCTATGATCTTCCATGGTGAAAAAGTTTTGGAAGACTGAATTAAGTTCTTTGGCCTTCTCTCTGTTATCTTCTGTTTTAGTGCCAGTATGATCTCTGAGTGACCAAATAGATGATTTCAGACCACTTTTTGATTTCATTTATCTCATTGCTTTCACTACACTCATTTTCACTTCATTTAGCTTTGTTTGTCAGCTACGTTGAGCCTTATCTTGAATCTGTGATGAAGCTCTCTTTCTTGATGTTTTAGATTACATTTACCTAAACAATTATTTCCTGTATGTTTTCAGTAAACATCCCTTTTTCAGGTTGTTTACTTTGCTTTAAATTCCAAAATTTCTCTCTATTCCCATTACACTATTTATGTCAGGATAATTAACTCCCAGTATTTTAAGCAAAGTTACACTTGGAAACTTGGCAACATGTTTCTTTCTTTTTGAAACACTTTTTTTTTCTAACAGTACCACATTTCATTACAATATTACTTACCTTGACTAATTGTCTCTCACTTAGCTTATTAAAATTTGCAGAAATTCTACTCCTCATTTCACCAAGACCATTAGTATCATCTTCACAGTGAATACTTAATCAAGGGTGTCATTCACTGTGTGTATACACACTGTTATAACGTCATCAAATGTGTCATATTTGCATTAAAAGCTCTCTGATCTAGCCCCAGATCCAGTAAATAAACAGTATTTACATGTTCTGCTTCAGAAATCAGTTAATTGTACTCATTATAAGAACAGGATTCAGTTACTTCAGCTAACTCATCCTGACAGGACTCAACAATTGGAGAAACTGCAACATCCGTACCCTCATTGTGTGTGTCCTCAGTTACATTTTCACTAGACAGTATATCCTGAAGCCAAGTACTGACTGAGGACTCTGTGTTCTGTACACTTGTTTTTTCATTATGGAGGCACTGCTCATTTAATCTATTTTCATACTGAAACTATTTAAACTCTCTCCAAAGCTATGCATTTCATTATACAAATCTAACCTTCTTTTCCATCACCCCTCATTCATCATCTCTTAAGATTTCAGTTTGAAACTTTTTGCTACCCATTTTAATCATAATGAACAAAACTTGAGAAGTAAAACACTGGGGACTTGTACTTCCACCACAGGCTCATATGCTTGCTGTTGGACTCTATGCCAATTGTCTGCTATCCCCAGCCTATGGGCATCATATGTAACTAATCCACTGTACCTGTGTTAGTGGTCTCAATAGCTTATGCTTCTTCTCTTGATCACTGTAACAGTCTGAAAACTGTTGATGACAAGATGACAAAAAGGATAGTTCCAATGATGTAGCCCAAATAGTGTTTAATGTTCAAAATCAATTACTTTTACTTTCACTAATGACTTATTTGAGAACAATGGCCATTTTAAGTTCACAGTTCTCTGTTGTACGCAGGTAAGGGAAATCTACATATTTCCGTTTGTTACAGTTCTTAAAGCTTTTGTGCAATAAACCTATGCTTGACAAAATAGTTAAGTGTGGCAAAGGACAATAAAAGTAAGTATCACAGTGTCAACATTTTTTCACTGTGCACCTGTATTCAGACTATGAAGTTTTTTTGCCCAACATAAAAACAATGTGTTGTTTGGTGAAATTGTTATCACTCAACATTGTGGGCAAAAAAATTTCATGATTGAAATGCGGTTGCACAGTGAAAAAATTTTGGCACTGATTAATACCATCTGTACCAGACCAACTATGACAGTCCTTTGATACAAACTAACTTTGTTATTTCATCTGTAATTTCTGGTCACAGCCTCTTTCAACACAGATGTTATGTAGTTTAAATCTGAACCCAGACTCTTAACACAAATTAATGGAATAATGTTACGTTATTGCTTGTTGGTTAAAGACTGGCATTTTTGGGGGAGAGGTGGGCTATTTAAAGGCAGGAATAGGAATATGATTGGATTTCTGAAACTATTCAATGTTTTAAAAAATGGCTAGGTTAGGTATTGCTGTTTTATATGTTAAATGATATGGTAACTGTTAACTGGTTTATGAAAAATGTTGAGGCTAGTAAATAATAAAAGTACATGGAACATTGTTAGACCTCTTAAGATAAAATTCCCATACTTATGAGTATGGCATCAATCTTGAAAATAACATTTCATTATTGTAAATTATTTAGAATCAAAATTAGTGTTTTAACTAACTGGAAAGACATGTTGACTCATTCAGAAAAAAATTTAGCAGTGGAAGTTCTGTATTAAAGTTCAGAATTTTGCAAGCATTGGTACAAAATATGGTAATCAAAATTAATGAAATAGATACTTTCAAATGCATACCAACAGCATTTTGTATTCTATCTATTAGCCCAGTGTGTTTCCCCATCACTTACTATAGTCTAAATTTCAATTAGCTATAAATTTTAATTAACTGAGCTTCTAGTGAGACTAATTGCATCATTGGAATCTGGGAGATAAATATAACCAACTTAACTATAAATTTATGTACGAAATTTCCATAAATAACTATTTGACATATTCATGGCAATTCTGCTTGTCTATTACTTGTCGAGTTGCATTAGATGAAAAAGAAAAAAATCAGTTATACAGATGGAGGAGATTTGCAAATTGCTATGAACCTAGTACATGCACCTTATTGAAAATTATAGTGTTATGTAAAAACCTTAATTAATGGTTAAACCAATTAATGAAGTACATCATCACATGCATAACATTCATTGCAACAAAAGTATGATGGCAAAGTCAGTATTTAACAAGCACAGATGCAAAATCTGCAATGGAAACTTTAGTTACCAGTATTTATGAAATTGAATATTAATTACCTTGTAAATTAATTAATCGACTGACCCATGGTCTAGGGGTAGCATCTTACATTCATAATCAAAACATCATCTGTCACGTGGTTTAGGGGTAGCATCTTTGATTGATAATCAAAACATCATTGGTACTGATTTCAAAATCTGCCAGTGCTTAAATTTTGATTAATAAGCAGCATCGCCAGCTGAAGACTTCCAGTATAAGAAGTCACTCTCATTCTGTCAACAGCCTTGTCAAAGAGAGCCAGAGGTTCAGGGCACTCTCTTGTCCATGTGGTGGGAAACTGCCCTTAAAGGCGGAAGAATCAGCAATGATCAATGGTATGAGGATGCAGAAGGCAATGGAAACAACTGCATGTAAGGCACATAATGCATACCCATGTAAAATGTGACCTGTAATTGAAAAATTGTCATGATGATTTCTCCAGTGGCAAAAGATTCCGGATCTCTGGGAGGGGACTACCAAGTGGGACGTGACCATGGGAAAGAGACTCAATAACCAATGAAAGTATGATGTTCCATGAGTCAGGATGTGGAATTTTAGAAGCCTGAATGTGGTAGGGAAGCTGTAAAATCTGAAAGGGAAATGCAGAGGCTTAAGCTATACATAGTAGGGGGTCAGTGAAGTGAAATGGAAGGAAAATAAGAATTTCTGGTCATATGAGTATAGGGTGATATCAACAGCAGCAGAAAATGGTATAACAGGAGTGGGAGTATTTACGAATAAGAATCTTGGTCAGAGGATGTGTGAACAGTTCAGTGGTAGGGTCATTCTTATCAGACTCGACAAGATTTCACTTAGATTACATCATGGTCAGACAAAGATTCCCAAATCAGCAACCAGATTGTAAGGCTTATCGAGATCAAAATGTAGTAGTGATGAAGATAAGGCTGAAGTTCAAGAGATTAGTCAGGAAGAATCAGTATGCAAAGAAGTAGATACAGAAGTACTAAGGAATGACAAGATATGCTTGAAGTTCTCTCAGGCTACATATACAGCAATAAAGAGTAGCTCAGTAGACAGTACAGTTGAAGAGGAATGGATATCTCTAAAAAGGGCAATCACAGAAGCTTGAAAGAAAAACATAGATACAAAGAAGGTAAACATGAAGGAACGATGGGTAACAGAAGAAGTATTTCAGTTGATCTACAATAGAAGACAATACAAAAATGGTACAAGAAATTCAGGAATCAGAAATACAAGTTGCTGAGGAATGAAATAAACAGGAAGTGTAGGGAAACTAAGGTGAAATGCCTGCATCAAAAATGTGAAGATATCAAAAAAGAAATGATTGTTGAAAGGACTGACTCAGAATATAAGAAAGTCAAAACAAACTTCAGTGAAATTTGCAAGCAAGGATAGTAACATAAAGACTGCAACAGAAATTCCACTGTTAAATGTAGAGAAGAGAGGGGATAAGTGGGAAGAGAACATCGATGACCTCTATGAGGGGGAAAATTTGTCTTATGTATAGAAGAAGAAACAGGAGTCGATTATGAAGACATGGGGTGTCCAGTATTAGAATCAGAATTTAAGAGGGCATTGGAGAACTTAAGATCAAATAAGGCTGAAGGGATGCATAACATTCCATCAGAATTTTTAATATCATTGGGAAAAGTGGTGACGAATGGACTATTCAAGTTGGTGTGCAGAATGTATGAGACTGGCGACATACCATCTGACTTTCGAAAAAATATCATCCACACAATTCCAAAGACTGCAAGAGCTGACAAGTGCAAGAATTATTGCACTGTCAGCTTAACAGCTCATGCATCCAAGTTTCTGACAAGAATACTATACAGAGGAATGGAAAAGAAAAATGAGGATATGTTGGATGTAAACATTTGGCTTTAGGAAAGTTAAAGGCACCAGAGAGGCAAATCTGACATTGCGGTTGATAATGGAAGCAAGACTAAAGGAAAATCAAAACCTGTTTATAGGATTTGTTGACCTTGAAAAGGTGTTTGACAGTGTGCAATGGTGCAGGATATTCAAAATTGTGAGAAAAATAGGGGTAGGCTATAGGGAGAAACTGGTAATATACAATATGTACAAGAGCCAAGAGGGAATGATAAGACAATGACCAGAACGAAGTGATTGTATTAAAAAGGGTGTAAGACAGGGATGTAGTCTTTTGTCCCTACTGTTCAGTCTGTACAATGAAGAAGCAATGATGGAAATAAAAGAAAGATTCAAGTGGGGAATTAAAATTCATGGTGAAAGGATGACAATGATACGATTTGCTGATGACATTGCTATACTGAGTGAAAGTGCAGAAGAAATACAGGATCTGCTGAATGGAAGGAACAGTCTAATGAGTACAGAATCTGTATTGGGAGTGAACTGAAGAAAGAGAAGTAGCAGAAATGACAACAGTGAAAAACCTAACATCAGGATTGAGCCAAAAAAGTAGATGAAGTTAAGGAAGCAGAAAAATAACCAATGATGGACAGAGCAAGGATGACATCAAAAGCAGACTAGCACTGGCAGAAAGGGCATTCCTGGCGAAGAGAATTTTACTAGTATCAAACATAGGCCTTAACTTGGGGAAGAAATTTCTGAGAATATGTTTGGAGCACAGCATTGTATGGCAGTGAAACATGGACTTTGGGAAAACCAGAACAGAAGAGAATCAAAGCTTTTGAAATGTGATGCTACAGACAAATGTTGAAAATTAGGTGGACTGATAAGGTAAGGAATGACAAGGTTCTGCACAGAAGTGGAGAGGAAAGAAGTATGCAGAAAACACTGACAAGGAGAAGGGACAAGATGATAGGACATTTGTTAAAACATCAGGGAATATCTTCCATTATATTAGATGGATCTGTAGGGAGAAAAAACTGTTAGAGGAAGACAGGTGCAGGTTGCAAGTGCTACTGACAAGGAGAAGGGACAAGATGATAGGACATTTGTTAAAACATCAGGGAATATCTTCCATTATATTAGATGGATCTGTAGGGAGAAAAAACTGTTAGAGGAAGACAGGTGCAGGTTGCAAGTGCTACTCTAAGATGAAGAGGTTGGCACAGGAGAGGAATTGAAATGCATTACTTAAAAAGTTGGACTGCCAATCTTTATGAGTAGTTATATCACTATGTCCAGATAAACTTATTGGCTTACAATATTTGTCTTATTACATAATGTAGTAAATTTTCATTAGATATAACACTTACTTAATTGATTTCTCATGAAAACTAAGTGCAGCTTTACAGTCAAAACATTAATAAATTACCTTGAATAATGAAAATAAGTGGGAAACAGTGTAGTTAATCTTTTGAAATACCCACCACTTTCCACTTGTACTCTACTAGAAAATGTACAAAATTTGAGAAATAAGTGAAGGAAAAATGAAAAAAATTAGAAATTATCTGGTGTTGAAGTTGTAACAGACGGAGTAGTACCAGCTTACTGTATCTTATGACATCCTACCCCCACCCCCCCCCCCCCCCCACCCCCCACCAATCCAGCCGAACTGGACCCATGTAAAAATATACAGATTTTATACAGTAATTTTCCAAGTGCATAGTTAGTAAAGAGTTCTTACATATAGAAAAAATTCATAGTTTTACTGTTCAGTTCACTAAAGTAGCATTTTTAAATTTTAAACTACAATGTACCATCTACTAACCAGTTGTGAATGTTTATTCTCTAGATACAACTTGTTAGAAGTCTTCAAACAAGTATTTGTCACTACGAATAATTTCAGTAGGCTGGAAACTTACGTCATGTTTGGTAGCCCTCCACATGGAATCTAGGGGGTGAATCTGTCCTCGCAGCCTGAGTAATCATAATTTATGGGATACACGTTTTCTAAAATTTATTATCACTTTACATCTTCATGGTATTTATTGTGAATTCCTTCACTGCACTATAGACAGTAACAAAACTCACAACAATGACCAGAACCTCACACCTCTCTACTTTCCTCTCCAGCTAGTAATATATATATTTTTAACAATACAAAACAGTAATTGTTGAAATTGTAAAATACGTAACTTACAGTTAGTGAAGTTAATCACAAAAGTTCTTGCTGCTGTAATTTTACACGAAATAAATTGCCAATTTGATACATAGTCATTGTAATTGTGAATTTCATGATTTACTGTACAAAATAATCTTTTTTATTTGATACCATAATGCAAAATGTAAAATATTAATTTTCTTCGTAATTACAAATTAGCTTTTGTGGGTAATGTTTTCAAGGATTCCGGAAATATTGCTTGGTACAGATGTATGGCTTGATATTCTCATTAATTTGATTTTTTTATGAAGTACACAGATTTTGGCAAAATATGATATCTATGTACAATATGTTTCATTAGCTTGTAATTAAAATTTCAATTGTATAAGTTACTTTTGCAGTAGCTTTACATGGAATAAATTACCGAATTAACACACACTAATCATTATCGTGGATTTCATGGTTTTCTCTACAACATAGTATTTTATGAGAGATAAAATAACACAAATCATATAATGTTGATTTTTGTCTTAATTACAATTTGGATTTTGTAGCTAACATTTCTACAAGTTTCCAATGTGTTGCTTGGTATGATCTTCAAATTGGTGTTTATGAAACACACAGGTTTTTGAAAATATGCTGTTTGTCTACAATTTGTTTTGAGAAATATTGTTCTGTCACTTGATTAGCTGCTTGAAACTTTACAGGTACCATTAAACTTACACTCTGTCATATCGTTTGTGGCAATACACATATGTAAAATATACTGAGATGTTTGGTATCTTGTTGCATACAAATAAGTAGTGCTGTAATATTCATGTGTTCTGTGATCTACCCTGCTTGTCCAATTACATCCTCCAACCCCCCCCCCCCCCTACCCCTCCCCCCCTACCCCCCACCTCAAGTAACTCTTGGTTGAAACACACACATGAGGTGCTACCAGCATGCAACAGAATTAAAAAAAAAGAAAGAAATTGCCAGATACATGAATACAATAAATTGTACCTAATTATTATGTTTGTATAGATGAAAAAGATCTCAATAAAACTTGAGGATTCCTTAAATTCTAAACTGTTATGTTACAAAGAAGCTGTATTGGTCAGAAAATATTAATATTACTAATACTCATTACTTACCTATGAACTGAAACTGTATTTTCACAAAACATTAACCAATAGAGTTCAAAAGCAACCATCACAGTCCCAAGTGTAAGATCTGACATCATCAATTCTCAAATTCCCCACTGCTTTTATCACTGCTCTAAGAGCTAGAAAATTAGATAGTTGAAGTATCTTATCTTCTTCTTCAGTTTCCAGCATTCTTGCTGGGTTTTGTATGTCTGGCAGTTCACAAACATCTCAGTCTCTTGGCTATCCATATTTTGTTTGCATATAGTCCTCCATCAGGTTTTGCACTGCAACAGCACAGATCATGATCAGTGAAAATTCTTGTTTTCCTTTATTTTGTTCTTGTTGATGTGATAACACAATATATCAAGGAAAAATGTAGTAAATATTCTGTTATCCTAAATATTCATCATGAGGTATTTACAAAAAGTGTTCATATTGGAAGTATTGTCATAAGTAGTGGTGGGAAATAACAGAAAATTATGTAGGCAAATTAACTCATCTCTGTTTGTCATGAACTATCAGTAATGACTTTGTCAACTACTTATGCAAAACAAAGTATGTTGGCTATATACAAGAAGGGCTAGGTCACTGCATTACTACCTTTCAACATGCAATATTTCAAAATGTAAATTCATTTCTTTCTTAAATTTATTATGACTTAAGACTGTACTATCTTTCTGTGTGTCTCTTAAATAAAACTATTTACAATTTGTATTAGAGCAATGTATGTTAGAAACTTTTCACATCAGTATATACATAGTTACATTATGGGTTATGCCACAGTTTGTATCTCAACATACTAGTTTGCAGTGTAGGTATGAAAATGCATAAAATACAGATTTCTGGCCTCACTGATCACACAACTTTTCTCATTAGTCTTCTATGTCATTATACAATTAAAAATTTCACCTACACTAGCGTTTATGTTACTTTACACATGATCTACATCTACATCTACATCTACATTTATACTCCGCGAGCCACCCAAAGGTGTGTGGCGGAGGGCATTTTACGTGCCACTGTTAGATTAGATTAGATTAATACTAGTTCCATGGATCATCAATACGATATTTCGTAATGATGTGGAACGAGTCAAATTTTCCAATACATGACATAATTAGGTTAATTTAACAACATACTTAAGTTAATATAACAACTTTATTTTTTTTTTATTTTTTTATTTTTTAAATATTTTTTTCCTTTCTTTCCTTAATTTATATCTCAAAATTCCTCTATGGAGTAGAAGGAGTTGTCATTCAGAAATTCTTTTAATTTCTTCTTAAATACTTGTTGGTTATCTGTCAGACTTTTAATACTATTTGGTAAGTGACCAAAGACTTTAGTGCCAGTATAATTCACCCCTTTCTGTGCCAAAGTTAGATTTAATCTTGAATAGTGAAGATCATCCTTTCTCCTAGTATTGTAGTTATGCACACTGCTATTACTTTTGAATTGGGCTTGGTTGTTAATAACAAATTTCATAAGAGAATATATATACTGAGAAGCTACTGTGAATATCCCTAGATCCTTAAATAAATGTCTGCAGGATGATCTTGGGTGGACTCCAGCTATTATTCTGATTACACGCTTTTGTGCAATAAATACTTTATTCCTCAGTGATGAATTACCCCAAAATATGATGCCATATGAAAGCAATGAGTGAAAATAGGCGTAGTAAGCTAATTTACTAAGATGTTTATCACCAAAATTTGCAATGACCCTTATTGCATAAGTAGCTGCACTCAAACGTTTCAGCAGATCATCAATGTGTTTCTTCCAATTTAATCTCTCATCAATGGACACACCTAAAAATTTGGAATATTCTACCTTAGCTATATGCTTCTGATTAAGGTCTATATTCATTAATGGCATCATACCATTCACTGTACGGAGCTGTATGTATTGTGTCTTATCAAAATTCAGTGAGAGTCCGTTTACAAGGAACCACTTAGTAATTTTCTGAAAGACAGTATTGACAATTTCATCAGTTAATTCTTGTTTGTCAGGCGTGATTACCATGCTTGTATCATCAGCAAAGAGAACTAACTTTGCCTCTTCATGAATATAGAATGGCAAGTCATTAATATATAATAAGAACAACAAAGGACCCAAGACTGACCCTTGTGGAACCCCATTCTTGATAGTTCCCCAGTTTGAGGAATGTGCTGATCATTGCATGTTACGAGAACTACTTATTTCAACTTTCTGCACTCTTCCAGTTAGGTACGAATTAAACCATTTGTGCACTGTCCCACTCATGTCACTATACTTGAGCTTGTCTAGCAGAATTTCATGATTTACACAATCAAAAGCCTTTGAGAGATCACAAAAAATCCCAATGGGTGGTGTTCGGTTATTCAGATCATTCAAAATTTGACTGGTGAAAGCATATATGGCATTTTCTGTTGAAAAACCTTTCTGGAAACCAAACTGACATTTTGTTAGTACTTCATTTTTACAGATATGTGAAGCTACTCTTGAATACATTACTTTCTCAAAAATTTTGGATAAAGCTGTTAGAAGGGAGATTGGACGGTAATTGTTGACATCAGATCTATCCCCCTTTTTATGCAAAGGTATAACAATAGCATATTTCAGTCTATCAGGGAAAATGCCCTGTTCCAGAGATCTATTACACAGGTGGCTGAGAATCTTACTTATCTGTTGAGAACAAGCTTTTAGTATTTTGCTGGAAATGCCATCAATTCCATGTGAGTTTTTGCTTTTAAGCAAGTTTATTATTTTCCTAATTTGAGAGGGAGAAGTGGGTGAGATTTCAATTGTATCAAATTGCATAGGTATGGCCTCTTCCATTAACAGCCTAGCATCTTCTAATGAACCCCTGGATCCTACTATATCCACAACATTTAGAAAATGATTATTAAAAATATTTTCAACTTCTGACTTTTTGTTCGTAAAGTTTTCATTCAATTTGATGGTAATACTGTCTTCCTCTGCTCTTGGTTGACCTGTTTCTCTTTTAATAATATTCCAAATTGTTTTAATTTTATTATCAGAGTTGCTGATTTCAGACATGATACACATACTCCTGGATTTTTTAATAACTTTTCTTAATATAACACAGTAGTTTTTATAATTTTTGATAGTTTCCGGGTCACTACTCTTTCTTGCTGTCATTACTTCCCTTTCCTGTTCCAGTCGCGTATGGTTCACTGGAAGAACGACTGTCTGAAAGCCTCCGTGCGCGCTCTAATCTCTCTAATTTTACATTCGTGATCTCCTTGGGAGATATAAGTAGGGGGAAGCAATATATTCGATACCTCATCCAGAAATGCACCCTCTCGAAACCTGGCGAGCAATCTACACCGCAATGCAGAGCGCCTCTCTTGCAGATTCTGCCACTTGAGTTTATTAAACATCTCCGTAACGCTATCACAGTTACCAAATAACCCTGTGACGAAACGCGCCGCTCTTCTTTGGATCTTCTCTATCTCCTCCATCAAACCGATCTGGTATGGATCCCACACTGATGAGCAATACTCAAGTATAGGTCGAACGAGAGTTTTGTAAGCCACCTCCTTTGTTGATGGACTACATTTTCTAAGCACTCTCCCAATGAATCTCAACCTGGTACCCGCCTTACCAACAATTAATTTTATATGATCATTCCACTTCAAATCGTTTCGCACGCATACTCCCAGATATTTTACAGAAGTAACTGCTACCAGTGTTTGTTCCACTATCATATAATCATACAATAAAGGATCCTTCTTTCTATGTATTCGCAATACATTACATTTGTCTATGTTAAGGGACAGTTGCCACTCCCTGCACCAAGTGCCTATCCGCTGCAGATCTTCCCGCATTTCGCTACAATTTTCTAATGCTGCAACTTCTCTGTATACTACAGCATCATCCGCGAAAAGCCACATGGAACTTCTGACACTATCTACTAGGTCAGTAAACATGAGTAATTGAACAGTAGTAAGTAAACATGAGCTCAAAATACACTATATGATCGAAAGTATCTGCACACCTGGCTGAAAATGACTCACAAGTGTATGGCACCCTCCATCGGTAATGCTGGAATTTAATATGGTGTTGGCCCACCCTTAACCTTGATGACAGCTTCCACTCTCGCAGGCATATATTCAGTCAGGTGTGGGAAGGTTTCTTGGGGAATGCCAGCCCATTCTTCATAGAGTGCTGCACTAAGTAGAGGTATCAATGTTGATCAGTGAGGCCTGGCATTAAGTCAGTTTTCCAAAACATCCCAAAGGTGCTCTATAGGATTCAGGTCAGGACTCAGCACAGTCCAGTCCATTACAGGTATGTTATTGTCATGCAACCGCTCCACCACAGGCCATGCATTATGAACAGGTGCTTGATCATGTTGAACAGGTGCTTGATCTTGTGCTTGATCATGTTGAACAGGTGCTTGATCATGTTGAAAGATGCAATTGCCATCCCCAAATTGCTCTTCAACAGTGGGAAGCAAGAAGGTGCTTAAAACATCAATGTATGCCTGTGCTGTGAGAGTGCCATCATCTCCAAATTTTACTCTTGCTATTATACACACTGGCAGATGATGTTCACCTGACATTCCTATACCCACATGTTGCCATCAGATCTCCACATTGTGTACCGTGATTTCCACTGTTAAATTGTCCAATGTTTACGCCTCTTACACCAAGCAAGGTGTTGTTTGGCATTTACCGGTGTGATGTGTGACTTATTAGCAGCCCCTCGACCATGAAATCCAAGTTTTCTCACCTCCCGCCTAGCTGTCATAGTACTTGCAGTAGATCCTGATGCAGTTTGGAATTCCTGTGTGATGGTCTGAATAGTTGTCTGCCTATTACACATTACGACCCTCTTCAACTGTCGGCAGTCTCTGTCAGTCAACAGATGAGGTTGGCCTGTACGCTTTTGTGCTGTACATGTCCCTTCCTGTTTCCACTTCACTATCACATCAGAAACAGAGGACTTAGGGATGTTTAGGAGTGTGGAAATCTTGCATACAGACACATATGACACAAGTGACACCCAAACACCTGACTACGTTCGAAGTCCATGAGTTCTGTGGAGCACCCCATTCTACTCTCTCATGTTGTCTAATGACTACTGAGGTCGCTGATGTAGAGCACCTGGAAGTAGGTGGCAGCATAATGCACCTAATATGAGAAATGTATGTTTTTAGGGGTGTCCGTATACTTTTGATCACGTAGTGTATTACTGTATGTGATGTATCTATGTGTAGTAACAAAATTCAGGTGTTAGTTTTTCTTCCTATTATGTAACTTTTTATTAACTATAAGATGTGATTGATTCTTTATGGTTTAAAATATAGAGTGTTTGTTTCACATCCATTACATCACACGAAATTTCCACAGCCAACTGTAGCACATTATTTTTGGCTTGCGAGTATAATCACTAACATACATTTGTAACACATTTAATACTTTGAAGTGTCAAAGAAACTGGTATAGGCATATGTATTCAAATACAGACATATATAAACAGGCAGAATATGGCACTGTGGTCTGCAACACCTATATAAGACAACAAGTGTCCGGTGCAGTTGTTAGTTCGGTTACTGCTGCTACAATGGCAGGTTATGAAGATTTAAGTGAGTTTGAATGTGGTGTTATAGTTATTGCGTGGGTGATGGGACACAGCATCTCTGAGGTAGAGACGATGTGGGGATTTTCCCATATGACCATTCCACAAGTGTACTGCGAATGGTAGAAACCCAGTAAAACATCAAATCTCCAACATCGCTGTGGCCAGAAAAAGATCCTGCAAGAATGGGACCAGCAACACCTCACCTGGACCCATCAGCACTGTCATTGAATTGGAAACATGTTGCCTGGTTGGACGAGTCTTGTTAAAATTGTATTGAGTGAATTTATGTGTATGTGTATGGAGACAACCTTTGAATCCATGGAACCTGCATGTCAGTGGGGGACTGTTCAAGCTGGTGGGGGCTCAGTAATGGTGTGGGGCACATGCACTTGGAGTGATACGGGACCCCTGATACGTCTCGATACGACTCTGACAGGTCACATGCAAATAAGCATCCTGTCTGGTCACCTGCATCCATTCATGTTCATTGTGCATTGTGCATTCTCATGGACTTGGACAATTCCAGCAGGACAATGCAACACCCCACACATCCAGAACTGCTCCAGAGTGTCTCACAGAACGCCATTCTGAGTTTAAACACTTCTGCTGGCCACCAAACTCCCCAGACATGAACATTAATGAGCATATCTGATATGCCTTGCAACGTGCTGTTCAGAAGAGATACCCTCCCTCCCTCCCCCCCCCCCCCCCCTCTCGTACTCTTATGGATTTATGGACAGCCCTACATTATTCATGGTGTCAGTTCCCTTCAGCACTTTTTGTAATAAAACATACCAAAAAAGTTTTTGCAATGTTTGGGATATGTATCATTGCTTAACACAAGAAAAACAATGTTCAGTATACTTACTTACTTACTCTTTTGTGTTACAGCCCATGTAGGGCCTTGGCCTCTCTGATGATCACCGTCCAATCTTGACAATTTTCTGCTCATTTCCTCCATCTCATGACTCCAGTCTTCCTCAAATCATTTTCCACATCCTCCAGCCATCGTTTCCAGGGTCTCCCTTTGCTTCTTTTGCCACCTGTGTAAACCTTTTTGACAGCTAGTCCCCAACATTCGCTCTACATGGCCCAGGCATCTCAGTCTGTTACACTTAATTTCAGTCACCAAGTCAGGATTCCCATACAGTTCTTCCAATTCCTTGTTTCTCCTTATCCTCAATTGCCCCACCTCACACACGGCTCAAAAACTCTTTCTTAATATTTTCCTCTCCCACCTTCCCTAGAGCTCTTCTTCTGATACAGTCATTGTCCATGTTTCTAAGCCATAAATTACCACCAGTCTTATGACCATTCAACAACAGTCACTTTTGATTTTCTGCTCAGGCTACATGACTGAAGGATCTTGATCAGGGTCCAGTAAGCTCTATTTCCTGCAGCAATCCTAGATTTTATTTCTTCTCTTATTCTGCTATCCTCTGTAACCAGCACTCCCATGTATTGGAACTTCCCCATCTCTCATAATTGCCTCTATTCAACTTAATATATTTCTCTTTAACAACAACATTTTTCCTGGAAGCAAAGAGATACTGTGTTTTTGTGTTGTTTACTCTTTAAATTCCAACTGTTCTGCCTCCTTTTCCAATATGCCAAATCATTCCATTTCTTTCAAACTTCTAGACAGCATACACACATCATTGGCATAAGTTAGATTTTCGTGCATATGGTTAAATTGAGTGCCACCTTGGTTATCAATCTCCACCCTTCACATCACTCTCTCCAACACTATGTTGAAGAGTAAAGTGGATTATACATCACCCTTTCTTAACCCTTGGTTGACCTCAAATTCTTTAGAAAGTTTTTCTTCTACATTTACCTGGCATTTTGTGCTGGTGAGGGTCATTTGTAACAGTCTGATAAGTTTACTTGGGAATTCCATCTCCCTTAAGGTGTCATATAGCTCTTCCCTTTTAACACTATCATAGGCCTGTTTAAAGTCTACAAAAATGTCATGCATATCCATGTTATATTCATAACACTTTTCCATTATTTGCCTTATAATGAAATCTGGTCAGTTGTTAATCCACCCTGCCGAAAACCTCACTGGTAGTCTCCGAGTATTTTTTGCACACCACACTGACTAAAGCAATACCGTGATAATTTTCACAGTTTGCTTTGTCCTTCTTCTTATGAATCGGGCATATAATGGCCATGTTCCACTGGTCTGGCATCTCTTCCTTTTCCCATATTTCCACTATCAGCTGATGTACCAATCTTGTTAGATGTTCACCTCCAACCTTGATTGTCTCTGCTGAAATGTTGTCATTACCTAGAGCCTTATTATTCCTTAGGCTTTTAATTGCCTTCCCAACTTCCCCTATTGTTGGTATAGGTACAGGTCTTTCATCCTGACTAATATTCTGCCACAATTGGTCACACTCTGTTTCATTTCTTTCCAGAACTACTCTTTCTGTAGTGACATTCAGCAATTCATTGAAATGAAACTTCCTGGCAGATTAAAACTGTGTGCCTGACCGAGACTCAAACTCGGGACCTTTGCCTTTCACGGGCAAGTGCTCTACCATCTGAGCTACTGAAGCACGACTCATGCCCGGTACTCACAGCTTTACTTCTGCCAGTACCTCATCTCCTACCTTCCAAACTTTACAGAAGCTCCCCTGCGAACCTTGCAGAACTAGCACTCCTGAAACAGAGCTTCTGTAAAGTTTGGAAGGTAGGAGATGAGGTACTGGCAGAAGTAAAGCTGTGAGTACCGGGCGTGAGTCGTGCTTCGGTAGCTCAGATGGTAGAGCACTTGCCCGCGAAAGGCAAAGGTCCCGAGTTTGAGTCTCAGTCGGGCACACAATTTTAATCTGCCAGGAAGTTTCATATCAGTGCACACTCCGCTGCAGAGTGAAAATCTCATTCTGGAAACATCCCCCAGGCTGTGGCTAAGCCATGTCTCCGCAATATCCTTTCTTTCAGAAGTGCTAGTTCTGCAAGGTTCGCAGGTGAGCCTCTGTAAAGTTTGGAAGGTAGGAGATGAGGTACTTGGCAGAAGTAAAGCTGTGAGTACCGGGCGTGAGTCGTGCTTTGGTAAATCTTGTTTAATTGTGGGTGCTGCTATGTGTGGATGGATATGTGTGTGTGTGCGAGTGTATACCCGTCCTTTTTCCCCCCTAAGGTAAGTCTTTCCGCTCCTGGGATTGGAATGACTCCTTACCCTCTCCCTTAAAACCCACATCCTTTCGTCTTTCCCTCTCCTTCCCTCTTTCCTGATGAAGCAGCCGTTGGTTGCGAAAGCTAGAATTTTGTGTGTATGTTTGTGTTTGTTTGTGTGTCTATCAACCTGCCAGCGCTTTTGTTTGGTAAGTCTCATCATCTTTGTTTTTAGATATAAAAACAAAGATGATGTGACTTACCAAACGAAAGTGCTGGCAGGTCGATAGACACACAAACAAACACAAACATGTGTTTGTTTGCGTGTCTATCGACCTGCCAGCACTTTCGTTTGGTAAGTCACATCATCTTTGTCTTTAGATATATTTTTCCCACGTGGAATGTTTCCCTCTATTATATTCATATCATTAATATGAATGTACATCAGTAGACAAAATTAATTGTTTCTTGGAATGACCCCTCTGCCATTGCAACTACAGTGCCTCTTACCTTTATGAGTTTATCAAATGCAGTAAACAGTATTTCAGTATAAAGTGTTGTGTTTTATCTTACCCCCTTTCACATCATTTTATTCCAACTCCTTCCTCAGTTCATTTCAAATTTGCATCAGCACAAAATCATGAGTAGTTTACTCATATATACATATATCCCATAATTGTTAATTAATCTAATGACAGTTTAACTTCCAATTCAGAAGTATGGTGAACTGTACCATGTAAAGAGTTATTCTATGTATATAATACAGTGTGACAAAGCATAAGATCTAACCTCCTATACCAGACAAAATGTTGATTTGTGTCCATGAATGACATATCAGATTCAAAAGTTATCCTATATCACATAATAGGAAAACACTAATTTAAGTTGTATACAAGAAAATGATAAGGAAAATTCCCTACAGTCTGTTAAGTAAGCCCGAAGTAGTGCATAGGACTGTACAGAATTCATCCAGTCATAGGAAATGTGATTGCAGTAAGTGACTGAAAGGCCACAAAAAAAGTTATATTTGAAGAAAATCATTCACATCCTAACACACAATCAAATACAAGAGTTAGCCTACAATGCACCTGCCAGAACTATACAGGAAGTCCAAAATCATGACGTCACAACTGAAAAACAGATCAAATGGATATAATAAGCAAAACTACATGAAACTAGAATTTGGCATGAGACACCTCAAACCAAATTTAGAATGTTCAAGGCTTATGTTTGCGACAATTGGACCACCCTGAAACTGCCAGGTACTAACTAGTATGAAAGTTCATAATCAATTAGTTCAAATCACAAAATTCATAAGGAATAAGTATGCAAATATGTGAATCAATGCAATGTGGAACTTCAAGTTCCAGACAAAACCTTTTGGAATCCTGCATCCTATTCCAGTCTCATCTCCACTCTCCTGGAGAGGTCATATATGTAACATTAGTAATATACACTAATTTCAACTGTTCCTTTGACATAGTTTGCAATGTTCGGACTGACCTGAAAAATGCAAACTGCTGGGTACTAACCAGTAAGAAAGTTCATAATCAATTAGTTCAAATACTAAAATCCATAAGAAATAAGTAAGCAAATATGCGAATCAATATGATGTGGAACCTCAAGTTCCAAATAAACATCACCTACTACCATAAGGCAGACAGAAGTTAGTATTATGAGCACAAATGTTCAGTGATACACTGAAGCATCAATAACCATTACAATTCCTGCCAAATATGGGAGAATCTTCCAGGTAAGTAAAATCATTCATCTTGATACTGTAATAAAAGGTGGCGAGAATGTTTTTGTGGATGATGTTCAGTCACTATCTAATTATTACATACCATGATTTAATACAGATGGTTGTTGAAGATAAGTGCATATGTTGGCACTTAAATGGTTCAATAGGAAATGCTTGTAAGTATTCAATAATGTCATAAACAGGCAATTGAGGAAACACAATGACAAAACTGTATGCACCACTGATGTTATGACATTGATGTGAGAACGTACGCAGACAAATGTGGTTCAACATCGGTATGTCAAAGAATCTGTGGCAAACACTCCAACATGGAGGTTATATCAAGAGAGAAGGAAACAGAATATTTGTTTATTAGTTGACATGTGCATAAAATATAAATGTTTAAGATGAGCAACAAAGTGCTAAAGTACATATATGATGAATGGTAACAACCAATATAGAAAACATGACACAAAGCATATACACAATCAAATATAGATAAAGACATAAGCATGATGCAAAGCTGAGTGATACACTTGACAGAATGAAATGTAGCTTAAACTTCATGTGTGATTGGTGTATCAAAAAAATGGTTGATGTCCAGCCAGAACGTCCAACCAAAATATCTCGTATCTGGCTGATGGCTTCCTCAGGCTAATCAGCCACCACATATATTTCATAAAGACTGTGGTCAGATGTAACCAGGCAGCCAAAATCCACCAATAAGGCTATTGTCACCCTAGGAAAACAGCAAGCAATATACTCCTAAATCATATTAATCAAAAGCTATCAAAGACAGTACCAGATTCACTGCAGAGCAATGGGATTCATTATAGTCACGACAATATAAATTATAAGGAAATCATTGAAATCCATAGAATATGTGTCATGTATAAACATCAAATATCAGGCTATGTGTATGAAATGTAGATTATATCAGTTGATGCTAAAAGTCTCCATAATAATCATTCTGAATATTCAATCACATATGTACAAAGTATTTCAGATTCATGTGATGTTAAATAATCGTAAAAATAATAAAGATGTGAAATAATACCAAATGTTATACAAGTGACCAAGTTTATACCATAATTCCTGCTGATCAACTAGTGTGTAAGTAAACAAATTCATGTGTATGATCCAGTTGGCTATACTTCTCTTTGAAATTCATATTGTCAGTTCCTGTCAGTAAAGATGAGATAAGATGCTATTATCAAACCTGCAGAGCATTTCATGAACCAAGAAATTATTTAGAGATATGGCTAGAAACTGAGTGTCAGTGGTGTAAATAACAAATGTAGTACCAAAGTATAAAGATGTTCAAGCAGATATTAGATTATTTGCAGTCCTTGTGCTTACCAGACACATGGTGCACACACAGAGTGTACCCCCCTGAGGGTTGATCACTTATTAGCATCAGAAAAATCATGAAAGCAGAGTGTATGAAGCAAATTAATGTACTTCACATCATCAAACACCAAATAGATAATCAAAGTCAGGATAAATCGAAAGAACAGAAATGTGTATAAATATGTGTGTGAATGTAGTACCGATGTAAAATGATGTTGAAGCAGATACTTCTGTGGCATCTCTGGCACAAAGCACCCTAACTTTGACTCTTTTTTTCTTGAACTGCTTTTGTTCTATGTCTTCCCTTGGGGTGACACTTGTGTTCTTCCATGTTTGTTCTTTCTGTCTTACTGTTCAATAAATAATAATAATAATAAAAGAATTTTGGGAAGATGTGGTACATCTGTAAAGGAGACCGCCTATAAAACACTAATATGACCTATTCTTGAGTACTGCTCGAGCGTTTGGGATCCCTATCAGGTCGGATTGAGGGAGGGCATAGAAACAATTCAGCGGTGGGCAGCTAGATTTGTTACTGGTAGGTTTGATCATCATGCGAGTGTTAACGGAAATGCTTCAGGAACTCAGGTGGAAGTCTCTAGAGGAAAGGAGCCATTCTTTTCATGAATCACTACTGAGTAAATTTAGAGAACCAGCATTTGAGGCTGACTGCAGTACAGTTTTACTGCCGCCAACCTACATTTCGCGGAAAGACGACAAAGATAAGATAAGAGAGATTAGGGCTCGTACAGAGGCATATAGGCAGTCATTTTTCCCTCGTTCTGTTTGGGAGTGGAACAGGGAGAGAAGATGCTAGTTGTGGCACGAGGTACCCTCCACCATGCACCGTACGGTGGATTGCAGAATATGTATGTAGATGTATGATACTTAGTGTGTGTTATTACCGACCAACCATATGGGATACACACAGTGGTGAGCCCGACATCATCGTCGTGTGATCGTTAGTTATTTTGTGCTGGTTATCATCACTTACGAACTTGGTGTGCCAGCCCACATTGTTCTTGCCACAATGGAACTACCAGTGTCTTTTGGTGCTAGTACCATGTGCCCTATTAACTGTGCTTGTGACCATGAGTGATCAGATGTACCTAATGTGAGTGTGATTAAAAGTAAACAATTATGTATGCCCGGCAATACCAGTGGCCACCTAACCTTAAATGGCTCAACATGGCCACTGTCTAGCATAGCAGCACAACAGCCACAACATGGACAGTGCATGCCACTTAACGACTTCAAGGACTATCATCCAGTTAAAGACATTGTGGTTTACCCTTCGCCTATGCAGATCAGATACCTTCAGGTTGGTTTAATGTGCTGATGAAGTTCCAGAACTGCAATTTGTACATTTCTATTATACATGGGTTAGCAAATTCTTATATGCCTAGAGTCACAGCACAGCAACCCCCCCCCCCCCCCCCTCCCCAGCCGCACATTGTCTCTGCTGTTCTACGCTCTTGTTTCTGCAACCGTTGCACTATTGTTGCACCATGACTGCCTTCCACCCATTTTCATGATGGCACTGCCCGCTTCACCCTCACACCCTCACTAGTTTCCAGGTCAACCCCACCATGGCTGTGCCGTGATTGCCTTCCGCCCACTGTTGCAACTTCATCGGCCATTACACCCACTCCGTGTTCTTCATTGGACCAGCAGTTTGGATACAATGTGTTGACTTTCGCACCCGCACACTCCACAGCATGTGGTGCATGCGGCCGCCCCCTCATGCAGACCCTGGGCTATACACCATTCACCTCTACTGCACTCCTGGTGTCGGCGGTATCCTGTCCTGCCTGCACAGACCTCCATCTGCTGGTGCCACCTCAATATGTGTTACCTGGCAGGTTTCCCAAGCTACCTGCCTTGCAAAAAGATAACCCAAAGAATTGGTTCACCTTAGTGGACCGAACATCCACGGCATTTCAAACGATGACGACCGTTTAGTCTGCCTGGTGAGCCACCTCCACACTCATACAGACATCATAGCGACTTGCTTCTCTCACCGCCTGCCTAGCCCAAATATTCGATGGTGAAAGTACTGCTTATCAAGCACCTGTCTCACCCTCCGGTGGAGGCTATCCACCACATTATTCACAACCAGCACCTCGATGACCACACCCCTTCCCAGCTTTGGCAGCACCTACATACATTAATTGATGATCAAGTATCGCCTGATGCCCCACTTTGTCATGAAGAGTATGGGGTGCAGCCAACTGCAGGTGGTGGCTCATGTCAGTATCAATGACATGTGTCACTTTGGATTGGAGCAGATTCTGAGTGGTTTTGGGCGGCCAGTGGAAATGGTAAAGACTGCAAGTCTTGCTTCCAAGATTAAGGCGGAGCTCACCATCTGCAGCATCATCAATAGAACCGACTGTGGTCCCTTGGTGCAGAGTCAAGTGGAGGGTCTGAATCAGAGGCTCAGGCAGTTCTGTGACCGTGTAGGCTGCAGATTCCTTGACTTGTGCCATCGGGTGGTGGGTTTCTGGGTTCCGCTTAATAGGTCAGGAGTCCACTACACACAGGAGGTGGCTACATGGGTAGCGGGGGCTGTGTGGAAGGGACTGCGTGGTTTTTTAGGTTAGAGGGTCTCAGGGAACCACAGAACCCACATCCGTCTAAAAGTGGGCAGGTAAAACACAGTAAGGTAGTTGTAGAAATGATTGGTATTGTAGTTGTAAATTGTCGTAGCTGTGTTGCGAAAGAACCAGAGCTCCAAGCCCTAATAGAAAGCACTGAAACTCAAATAGTTGTAGGTACAGAGAGCTGGCTAAAACTGGAAATAAGTTCAGCTGAAATGTTTTCAGATGATCTAAGAGTGTTCAGAAAGGATAGATTAAATACAGTTGGTGGTGGAGTATTTATTGCTGTCAGAGATAGTTTGCCTTGTAGTGAAATTGAAATAGATAGTTCATGTGAAATAGTATGGGTAAAGGCTATACCTGATAATCGGACTAAACTATTAATTGGATCGTTTCACCGACCCCCCAACTCAGAAGATATAGTTGCTGAACAGTTCGAAGAAAACTTGAGTCTCATTTCAAATAAGTACCCTGCTCATACAATTTTAGTCGGTGGTGACTTTAATCTAACCTTGATATCCTGGAAAAATTATACATTTAAAGCTGGTGGCAGGCATAAAACGTCATCCAGAATTGTACTGAATTCTTTCTCAGAAAATTATTTTGAACAATTAGTTCATGAGACCACTTGAAGCGTAAATGGTTTCAAAAGCATACTTGACCTTTTAGCAACAAATAATCCTGGCCAAATAGTGAGTATTGTGATGAATACAGGGATTAGTGACCACAAGGCAGTTGCTGCTAGGCTGAATACCATAACACCTACAACCATCAAAAAGAAACGCAAAGTATATCTATTTAAAAAAAGCTGATAACAATGCTCTTAACACCTTTTTAAGAGACAGTCTTCACTCCTTCTGATCTGGCCATGTAAGTGTAGAAAAGATGTGGAATGTTTTCAGTGAGATAGCAATTCAGAGATATATACCACATAAATTAATAAGTGATGGTACTGATCCCCCATGGTACACAAAATGGGTCAGATCGTTGCTGCAGAAGCAACAAAAAAAGCATGCCAAATTTAAAAGAACGCAAAATCCCCAAGATTATCAAAGTTTTAGAGAAGTTTGAAATATGGATTGTACTTCAATGCAAGATGCTTTTACTAATTTCCACAATGAAATTCTGTCTCGCAATCTGGCAGAAAACCCAAAGAGATTCTGGTCATACATAAAGCACACCAGCGACAAGACGCAATCAATAGCTTCACTGCACAATAACAATGGTGAAGTCACTGATGACAGTGCCACTACAGCAGAGTTATTAAAGACTGGTCAGTGCCGCCAGTCTCCTGTCACTGTAACCCCCGGAGCGACCACCGCATGGCGCGGCGGTGGAATGTTGTGTGCTGCGCGGAATGGTAATCTTGGCTTGACCGCCTGGATTGCGAGGAAGGTAAACCTCTATAAAAACCCCTCAATCTTACGGTGTGCTGTGCGCCTATAAGATGCATGGCTGTCGGGGTGGAACAGTCGCAAGTGGGCAACCTCGGGGGCACCTGCCGCACCCCGGTTGTATAAGGCTTACTCAGGCACGCGGGGCTCTGTCTGAGCCGACCTTTCGTTCCCTAGCTGCTCATGGGACCACAATGGACCCTTTGACCTCTATGTTTCCCCCTACCAGTGGATTGGCTGGGCCACTGGTAGGAAAACACACCCCATCGAAAAAGCGACTTCGTGCTGTGAGTCCTCCAGCGCCTGGTGTTACTAGAGATTTATCAGACTGTCGTAACAGAGCACATGCTGATAACCAGAATGTGTTTTTGATTGTTAAACGGAAGGAAGGTAGCTTTGAGAGAGTTTCTCCCTTTTACATCCACAAGGGTCTTGAGGGAATTGCAGGAACACTGAAATCTGTGAAGCAACTGCGCAATGGGACTCTGTTAGTTGAAACTTCTAGTTCCTGTCAAGTCACTTCTCTTCGGAAAGCAACCTGTCTCGGAGAGTACGCTATCGAGACCGAGCTCCGCTCCACTTTGAACTATAGTAAGGGTGTTGTGACATGTAGGGACTTGGTGGATATCCCCAAGGACGAGTTGAAATCTGAGTGGGCTGATGAAGGTATTGTCGACGTGCAGAATATTATGAAATGAGTCGATGGGGACCAAGTCAAATCTGATTCATTTATTCTCATGTTCAATTGCCCGAGACTCCCAGAGCATGTTTAAGCGGGTTTCTTATGTTTGCCGGTATGGCCATGTTTCCCCAACTCAATGCGCTGTTTTAAATGTCAGCGCTTTGGGCATATTACGTTGGGGTACAATGGGATAGCCACTTGTGGTAAATGTGGTCAGCCTGCCCATGAAGGAGCCGATTATTCATCGCCTGTGAAGTGCTTGAATTGCTCTGGGAGTCACCCTGTCTGGAGCTGGGTCTGCCCCATCTATCTTGAGGAACGGAAGATACAGGAGATCAAAACATCTAAGCGTATCCCCTATGGTGAGGCCAAGAAGCTCTTTAAGGCCATGCAGCCTCCTGTGTTTACAACATCTCTCGCTTCCACTGTGCAGAAACCGGTACAGTTGGCCACTGTTGCTACACAAACAGATGTTGCTAGTGTCAGCACTAATACCTGCGTTTGCCAGTGCACTTGTGCTGCTGCGGTTGTTTTGCAACCTGCAGCTCTCCCCACAATGTCGGACAAGGCCGTGGTTGCTGACATTGGGATACTTCCTGCCCCTCCCCATATGGCACATTCTGCCCAGGTGAGTAAAGCTCCAACTGTTGACAAGGTTCTGCATTCTAAGCCCCCCAAGACGAAGATGCCAAAGGTGAAGGTTTTGCCACCTGAGGAGACTAGTCAGGGTCAGTCCGATGATGATGCCATCGTACTGTCTGACATCTCCCTTGGGTCGCTGATGGACATTGATATCAACCGGGGGTGATATTCTCGCCCCAGGAATAAATCTCCGGCCAGTATGGGCTCTCCTCCAAAGCACAGAGGCAGGGTGAAAATTCAGCCACCCTGATCACTGGCTCACATATTACAGTGGAACCCGAATGGGTTCAGGAAGCATGTGGCCGAATTACAACTCCTTGTACAAGAGCGCCCCTTGTGCTTATGTCTCCAAGAGACACATTTTCGGGCCACTGATGCTCCTTCTTTACGGGGCTATACTGTGTATCAGAAAGATGATCTGATGGGGGAAAGGGCAAAGGGTGGTGTTGCGGTTTTTGTCCGTGACATGCACCACTCATCTGAGCTCCCTCTCGTTACGGACTTGCAAGCAGTTGCAGTTGACCTTCTTGTGGGGCGGAGGCTCACAATCTGTTCCGTTTACTTACCACCTCAGGATGCAATAGACTCTGAGGCTCTCACAGACCTTATTAGCCAACTCCCCCACCCATTTCTGCTTCTGGGGGACTTCAATGCTCATGATGTCTTATGGGGCTCTACGACTACTTGCCCCAGGGGTCGCATTCTGGAAAGCCTCATGGCGCCTGAAGAACTTTGCATCCTCAACTCTGGTGCTCCCACTCATTTCTGTACTGCTTCTGGGTCGTCATCAGCTATTGACCTTTCCTTTTGCTCTCCAGCACTCACGGATTCTGCTCTGTGCGAGGTTGCCGCTGACCTCCATTCTAGTGACCACTTCCCCCTTTGGATTCACCTCCTGGATGAGACTGTGACATTACCAGTGCCGCCCAGGTGGCACCTCTGCAGAGCTGACTGGACACTTTTCAGCCATTTAGCTGTTTTGGAACACTGTGCCAGCGTACACGAATGTGTCGACCATGTTACAGCCGTGATCTCCCATGCTGCTGAATTGTCGAACCCATGGTCCTCAAGTCATCCCAAGAGGCGTCCTGTCCCTTGGTGGACCATTGAGTGCCACTCAGCCATCTGAGCTTGCCGTGCAGCTCTGCGCCGCTTCAAGTGCCATCCCTAAGCTGACAATCTTGGGGCCTTTCAGGTGGAAAGGGGCAAGGCACGGTGAGTGATTAAAGAGAGCAAATGACGGTCATGGCAATCATTCTTGAACTCCATCTCCCACTCCACTACTTCTACGAAAGTATGGGAAGCCATCAGGAGGATTTCCGGGAAATGTAGCCAACTACCTGTCACGGCATTGCTGCATCAGGGTTGTCTACTCATGGCGCCGAGAGACATTGCCCAGACACTGGCCATGTATTTCGCCGAATCTACTGCCTGTATTAACTATGATCCAGATTTCTGCTGCTACCACACTGCCATCAAGAGGGATCACTTGGACTTCCGGTCTCCAAATTCTGAACCCTACAACTGCCCCATCACAATGTGGGAACTGGATTCAGCGCTGTCTGTGGCTCATGATACTGCACCAGGTGATGATCAAATCCTGTACAGCATGCTGCAGCATTTGTTTCTGCCATCCAAGGAAGTTCTCCTGAATTGTTTTAATATGATGTGGTCATCCGGCACGTTCCCTGACTCGTGGAGGGAGGCGATTTTGATTTCCCTCCTCAAACCGGGGAAGGACCGAATGCATCCCAGTAGTTATCAGTGTATTGCTTTGACAAGCTGTGTTGGGAAGACATTGGAACGCATGGTCAACCGTCACCTGGTTTGGCTGCTTGAGACCAGGCAGCTCCTTAGCCACTCTCAGTGTGGCTTTCGGAGATGTCGTTCAACTATAGACAACTTGACCCTGCTTGAGGTGGCCATCCAGCAGGCCTTCCTACGTAACCAGCATTGTCTAGGTGTATTCTTTGACATTAATAAGGTGTATGACACTACTTGGCACCACCTTGTCCTCAGTCAACTCCATCAGTGGGGCTTTTGTGGCCATCTCCCCATCTTCATTCGGTCCTTTCTTTCCCGCCGCCTCTTTCGATATCGGGTTGGTAATGTGTTATCTGATTTGTATGTGTAGGAGAATGGTGTTCCTCAGGGAAGCGTTTTAAGTGTCACCCTCTTTGCCATCGCCATTAACAGTATCACGTCCTGCCCAGTGCTCCTTGTTTGTGGACGATTTTGCTTCTTTTCTGTTCTTCCTCCAGTCTTGTCACTGCTAGTCGGCAGCTGCAGCTTACGATAAAGTGATTAGAGGCATGGACTGCGAAGCTGGATTTTACCTTTTCTGCAGACAAATGTATGTGTGTTCATTTTAATCGTTCTCGACGTGCTTTTACCTTCCCTGAATTGCGTCTGAGGGACACCATTCTTCCTTTTAGAGACACTGTGAGGTTCCTGGGCCTCACTTTTGATTCCAAGTTGTCGTGGTTACTGCACCTTAAAAATCTCAAGGTGCGGGCTTTGAAGGTGCTGAATATTTTGAAGTGTCTGAGCCATCGGTCCTGGGGAGCAGATCGGGCACGTCTGCTGCAGTTTTATAGGGCTTTCGTTCGGTCACGTCTTGACTATGGATGCACCGTGTATGGGTCAGCGAGGCCTTCGTATCTGAAGATTCTTGATGCAGTACACCATGAGGGTATCAGGCTCGCCACTGGTACCTTCCATACCAGTCCCATCCCCAGCCTGTGTGCTGAGGCAGGGGAACCGCCGCTCGCCATCCTGCGGAAACTCCTCATGGTGCGACGGGTGTGTCAATTCCTTGCCTGTCCTACCTCCTCTGCGTACCCTACTGTTACCCGACCGCCTATGGAACGTCTCTTTTCCAGTCGTCCAAGGGCAATGAGACCATTTGGGATTCGTGCCAAGCATTTGCTTGAGTCCCTTGGTGTGGAGCGTGTGGCACCCCAACTCCAGGGTTTTACCCACCTGCCTCCCTGGTTGCTCCAGAGGCCCAGCATCATTTTAGACTTGTCAGAGTACTGGAGGAGCTGCACTCCTGCGTTTGTTTTTACCTCCTTATTTTACAATATTTTAAACCAGCATCCCGACCATGTACCAGTATTTACGGATGGCTCTAAACAGGGGGACTCTGTTGGTTGTGCTGTTGTTTTCCCTGATCGAGTCATCAAGTTACGGCTTCCTGTGGCGTTTACCATCTTTGATGCCGAATTGTTTGTGATCTTGTGGGCATTGGAGCAGATGAGATGAGTTCCCAGTCTTAAGTTTTTCATCTGTTCTGACTCCCTGAGTGCCCTTCAGACCATGCAACACTTGTACCCAGTGGATACGGTCGTCCAGAACATCCATGATGCCCTACTCCACCTGCAACAGCAGGGGAAGGAGGTTTCCTTCTGCTGAGTGCCGGGGCATGTGGGTATTAGGGGAAACGAACTGGCGGATGTGGCTGCCAAAGATGCATGTTCCCTCCCTCAAGTTGTTGAATGTGCCGTCCCCCTCCATGCTGTTACCTCCCTTTTGCATTTTCGTGTTATGCGTCAATGGGAAGAGGAGTGGCTAGCAGTCAGTGAAAATAAGCTGCGTTTGGTCAAGGCCACCACGCGGCCATGGCGTACGTCCTACCAGTTGTGCAGGTGGGATGAGGTTCTCCTCACTCACTTCCGCATCAGGCACAGTCCCTTAACGCATGGCTTTTTACTCCGGCGGGAGGACCCTCCAATCTGCAGTGCTTGTGGCGTCCAGATTACTGTTCACCACATTTTACTTGACTGTCCTTTATTCTCTGACCAGAGTGCAGTGGTTTCCTTGCCACCGGATTTGCCCTCCATTTTGCAAGACAACGCAATGACTGTGGTTAAGGTCTTACGGTTTTGTGTCCTGTCCAGTTTGTTGCCTTGGGTTTTAGGGAGAGGATTTTAATGTGCTGCTGGGTGACTGGCTCACTCAGGTTTTAGGTAAGAGGTCTGCCAGTCACGATTACCTACTTGTTTCACTTCGATTTCTGTTCTCTTTTCCTTGTGTTTCCTTTCCTTTTTTAGTGCATTTCTTTTCCTCTTGTTTTGCCTCTGCATAAGAGGATTTGGAACTGTGTCAGGCCTGTGTCTTTTAGCCGTTCTCCTTGTTCGCTGTCCGTCTTCGTCCCTTCACCACATGTGTTCCTGTTTCTATGCGTTTGGGTGCTGATGACCACGCTGTTTAGCGACCGAAAACCTCAAACCACACACACACAAACACACACACACACACACACACACACACACACACACACACACACAGAGTTATTAAACACAGTTTCCTCCTTCACCAAAGAAAATGAAGTAAACATTCCTGAATTCCTATCAAGCACAACTGCCAAGATGAGAAACATAAAAGTAAATATCTTCAGAGTAGATATTCTCAGAGTAACGAAGCAGCTTAAATCACTTAATAAAGGCAAGGCATCCAGTCCAGATTGTATACCAGTCAGGTTCCTCTCAGAGTATGCTGAGAAAATAGCTCCATATTTGGTAATTATATCCAACCACTCGTTCACAGAAACATCTGTACCTAAAGACAGGAAAATTGCTCAAGTCACACCAACACCCAAAAAGAGAAGTAGGAGTAATTTGCTGAATTACAGGCCTATATCACTAATGTCGATTTGCAGTAGGGTTTTAGAACATATACTGTATTCAAGCATTATGAAGTACCTCGAAGTAAATGATTTGTTGACACAAAGTCAGCATGGTTTCAGAAAATATTGCTCTTGTGAAACACAACTAGCTCTTTATACTCATGAAGTAATAAGTGCTATCGGCAGGGAATGTCAAATTGATTCCACATTTTTAGATTTCCAGAAGACTTTCAACACCATTCCTCACAAGCATCTTCTAACCAAACAGCGTGCCTATGGAGTATTGCCTCAGCTGTGCGACTGGATTCGTGATTTCCTGTCAGAAAGGTCACAGTTCATAGTAATAGATGGAAAGTCATTGAGTAAAACAGAAGTAATATCCAGCATTCCCCAAGGAAGTGCTATAGGCTCTCTATTGTTCCTGATCTATTCTAACAACATAAGAGACAATCTGAGTAGCCAGTTTAGATTTTTTGCAGATGATATTGTCATTTACCATTTTGTAAAGTCATCAGATGATCAAAACGACTTGCCAAATGATTTAGATAAGATATCTGTATGGTGCGAAAAGTGGCAATTGCCCTGAATAAGGAAAAGTGTGGAGTTATTCACATGAGTACTAAAAGAAATGAGCTAAATTTTGATTACACGATAAATCACACAAATCTGAAGGCTATAAATTCAACTAAATACTTAGGGATTACAATTACAAATAACCTAAACTGGAACTATCACATAGATAATATTGTGGCTAGAGCAAACCGAAGACTGTAGTTCATTGCCAGAACACTTAGAAGGTGCAACAGGTCTTTGAAAGAGACTGCTTACACCATGTTTGTCTACCGTATTCTGGAGTATTGCTGTGCTGTGTGGGATCTTCATCAGGTGGGACTGACATCGAAAAAGTACAAAGAAGGGCAGCTTGTTTTGTATTATCATGAAAAAGGGGAGATAGTGTCACAGACATGATACATGAATTGGATTGGCAATCATTAAAACAAAGGTGTTTTTCATTGTGACAGGATCTTCTCATGTAATTTCAATAACCAGTTTTCTCCTCCAATTGCAAAAACATTCTGTTGGCACCCACTTACATAGGGGGGAATGATCATCATGATAAAATAAGAGAAATCAGGGCAGAAAAATTTAAGTGCTCATTTTTCCCGCTTGCCGTTTGAGAGTAGAACAGTAGAGAGACAGCTTGAAGATGGTTCATTGAACCCTCTGCCAGGCACTATATGATTGAATAGCAGAGTAATCACATAGATGTAGATGGACTTTGTGGATGGTCAAGATACCTTTGGATTGCAAGTTCATCTGCTGTCCCACATCACCGATGCAGTAGAGGTTGATTTGCACATGGCACATCAAGCTTATGCTATCATTCATCAACATCAGTACCTGTCACGAATGACGCTCCCATCACCCTCAGTTGGCACGCCAGCACCTTCAGTTCCATGCCTGGCTGGCAGAGGCCAGCGCACTTGCCTTGGCACCTCAGCTGTTAGTCAGGAGCTGCCCACCAACTGGCCTATCTGCTGTGCTGGTTCCACACTACTTATGGGGACGTCACCCACTACTGCTGCATGCCTTGTGCCTACCCAAACGATTCTGGCAGACCCGTTTATGTGCCACACCCACCACATTCCTTCACGGTGCCTACCATCCAATGCTGAACCACTCGCTTCAGTGATGTGATGTCTCTATGCCACAGACATGTCATCAGACACTCGCTTTCTCATCGACACTGGTGCCAACATTAGCATTATACTGGCCAAGCAACTTTCATGCACTAACCTTGCCTTGATCACCACCAATCATTCTCCTATTGTGGTCCATGGCTACATCAAGATGTAGCTTCACCTGTAACCAATCCACACCTTCCCTTGGACATTCCACATTGCTAACATGGATGAAGCTGTGATTGGGTTGGATTTTATACACCATTATGAACTTTCACCAGACCTGCAGGCCACTGCACTCCACCATCCATCTGGGTCTACTGTTCCGTGCTCAAACAAGTTTGACATGACTCCACTCTCTACCTCCTTGGCTATGCTTTCCACAAGTGCATCCCTAGTTGAGCACATTACTACATGACTCTCTGACCTTTCAGATGTTTTGGTACTCATCTGACAATCCATGCTGCTGGCTTTTGCTGTTGGTACATTGATTCAGATGTCCACTTTTTTCCTTAGAGGTCCTTGTTTCTATTCATGTTCCACTACTGGTATATGGCACAATATATTGTAAACAATTATTTCACCTGAAACTTAATAACCATTAGTATACAATGCAGGTTTATATACATCCTGTCTCTTCCACCATGTTGTAATAAAACATGATGAAAATGTTTTTTCAAAGTTTGGGATGTGTATTGTTGCTTAACACAAGAAAAGCAATGCTCAATATACCCTGTCTTATTACAGTATTCTCCCCCCAAAAAACAATACATACCTTGTGTAATCTGGGGTGCTGCTTCTTGATGCTGCTATAGTTTCATTTTGATGTTTCTGCATCGCCACATGGGATTTATGCAATGGTTTCAATAAGTACCAGTGCTTCATGTTCACCATACATTTTATTTTGCACACTATATGTTCAGTGGTGAACTTCCAAAGTCTGGCTACATGCCATTGATATAAAATTTGGTCCAAAACTGACTTATGGTGGCTTACAAATTGCCTCTATTTATATGATTTTAGACAATTACTGTCATAGTTACATACTGAATTTTGCATATTAACAATTAAAATTTTTAACATACATCTTCCCAAATTACATAGAAAACTACACGGAATAACAGTGAATATTTTCATACAAAGAAAGGAAATAATCTGTTTCTAAGAAGACTATAAATTATATGTTATAACTTTGCAACAATATATTTCGTTAATTTTTCTATATTATTTTATGAACTAAAAGGAGAATTATCCTATCATTTACAAGTGAAGAGAGCGATTAGTTTTATTGAATTAAAGGCCTAGATTCAATTAATTAAATTTTGTATGAGTAAAACATTACATTTCTATACAGTTATTATTACAGTTCTATTAAGTAACACCAATTAGAGCATGAGGATGTTTGATTCTGACTGAAAAATCATCATGTCATATTTCTGTTAGGAGAATAAATGTTTTCTGACTTAAAAAAACATAAAAATAGCTTTCTCTCAATGACTGGAAATGTCTGAACTTGAATTGCTAATTACTCCATAATTACAATAACAAATTTATTCCTACCATGTGCCTGTAGTGTGTAATATGCGTAAATTGTGATAGTACATGAATTTTTAACACAATATGTTTTCTTCATTCTAGATACTGGTGAGGCCCAATGTAATCAATGTCAAAACAACCATTTAAATTAGTGTAAATTACTAATATTACATACATACCCTCTCCTGGAGAGTGGAGTTGAGACTAGAATAGGGTACAGGATCCAAAAAGGGGTGTGGTATTACATACTGCAGACATTAATTGAGTCTATGCCATGTTATGCTGCGGCATTATTGCATGCTCACAGGGGCCCTACACGATATTAGGCAGGTGTACCAGTTTCTTTCAATCTTCAGCGCATCATCTATTATAGTAGTGGTAAATATAAGTCCTCATATGTAGTACAAAGTGTAATTTCTTTTTATTTTTTACTCTTATGAACTATTTTTTTGCATTCTCACTAGTTTACTTGTAAAGAAAAATTGGAACATTGCTGTCTGCTGAGTTCATTAGCTAAATAGATCAGCATAGCTAAATAGATGAGCCATGCATAATTCACATTTCACAAGATACACATATGTAAAACCCAGAATGGCACATTATATAGTATGTTAGTTTCCATCGTTTGCTTTGCTAACATTGCTGTAGTCACAACACAAAATTTACCACTTCATTTAAATTATATGGTTTGGCCCCCCATAAAATTGTACAACTATTTTAATCTACCTCATAAGAGAAACTGGTAATGAAGTAGGTTTAAAATCATTGAATTTTGAATGCATAACAAAGTACATTCCATCTCTTTCATAACATAGAGAGATTAAATAGTGTTCATAGCAAGAGACAATTTTGATAAATTGACAGGATTAAGAGAATACACAGAATTTGAAAGCGAAAATTGTGTGATAATGCCACTAGGCTCAGAGACCCAATTCTTTTCACACACTTGATACACAAAGATTGTGTTCACCTGAAGATATCAAAGTGTCATGTAAAAATAAGAATAAAGTTGAATATACACAATACACAAAGAAAATATAGTGGTACAAGATTTTTTGACATGTCTGTTCACTTTCAGTTATTTCTTTAGTTCTCCACTAAGAGACATAGTTTTTTCTGGGTCTTATCTAACACTAAGTCTGGTTTTGAACTGGGTTGCATTCAGATTCCTATTATGTCTTTGTTTCTGGTGTCTCCTCATTCTTCAATCATTATTCTCTTCCTTCTCTTTCTTGTTTGCTCCTACTTTTTTGTGCTGCAAACTCAATTAGCTCACTTATTAAATTAGGTCTTTTCTTATCATTCAGAATTTTATGTATGTTCTTCTATCATTTTTTTAAAGTATTTCCTCTCTTTATTTTGGACACATATTTTGCATGCTGGGAATTCAATCAGCTCATGTTTTCGTGTCATACAAAATTTCATTTGGGCAAAATCTGGTGGAAGTGTGCTGCAGACTGTTAAGGATATCTTCAAAATGACCACGGCATTCCATCCTACCAGCTTGCATGATTCTTGTTGCTGTAAGGTCTAAGTAATCTGCCTATCTCCCACATATGTCATTTGGCAGGGTTATTTGGTGGTGGTATGCTGATGTTAGTATGTGGTTAGTGTTTTCATCTTCAACAAAAGATTTCAAGACTTGGATTGTGTACCATTGTCAAGGACGATCCATTTGAGTTTCACTATCTTTGTAAAATATCTCTCCTGATTTTCAGAATGATATTTTTACTGGATGCCATTCTGAGTAGATATAGTCTAATAATTTTGGAAAACTGGTCAACCATTACAAATATGTAGAAAAATCCTCCTTTGACTTGGAAAAAGATCCATATATATCCACAGTAATGAGTTCTAGCTGTTCTTTTGGTAAAATGTGTTGCATGAATCCCCTTAGTGTCTGATTGGTAACATTTACCCTCTGGCATCTATCACAGTTTTCCAGTTGTTTTCTCATTCTCCTTGTGATGTTAGAAAAACATACATTTTCCTAGATTTTCTGATTGAATATACTTTTGTGTTCCACAGTTTTCAAAATTTTCATGAGTGTATTTTGTCAATATTTCAATAAATTGTTCTGGGCAACACAGTGTCCAGATCTCACTGTCATCACTTGTCCTCCTAAACAATATCCCCTTATATACCTTGTGGTATTGTCCTACCCTTTCATACCCCTTTTCCTCCAGATAACTTTTCACTAACTTCCAATCTGGGTTATAATTTTTGTTCCTTCAGATCTTGTTACGTATGTTTCTTACCTCTTGCCCATCTTTCACCCCCTTTAAATACATTATTTTAAACTCTTATCCACATTTCCCACCGCTGTCTTTAAATTCACACCTCTTCCCCCAATGGCAGTCTTGAGAGTGCTTCTGGAGCCAGGTTATTCTTCCCTTAGATGTATTTGATGATATAGTTGAACTGTTGAAGGAAAAGAGCCCATTTAGTTATTCTATTATGATGCAGTTTTCAGTCGTGTATGTATTAAGTTCCTTTAATATGCCAAAATGTTCCTTCCAATTTCCCCAAGTAATTATATGTTACTACAGTGCAATGAGGGCTAGTTTTCCCAAAAGTTCTCCCCCCAACACAAATCCAGTGCATGAATGAATTTGGCTATAGAAACATGAAGTCAAAAAAGTACAACACAATATTTGTAGCACCTCCCTTCAAAACATAAATGGATTGTATTTTCTGGAGTTAGATATTGGTGGTGTTTGGTAGAAACAAAAAGTATGATCTAAACTAGTTATGAATTGTATACATCCAAATTTGTCCAGCAATTCATCAATATTTCCCAGATGATCTGTTTCTGTTTCTCAAAATTTATTTAAATGCCTTGAGTCTAAAACCAGTCTTACGCACCTATCTCATTTTGAAATTACAGCTATAATCACTTTCACTCCTCTCAATTATCTGCCAAAACTCAATTTTTTGATGTCCTTTCTCTACAACCTATTTCTTTGAAAGTGGTACTCCATAAAGTTCAGTAAGGAATTCATGAGGTCTTAATCTTACCATACATTCATAGTTTTTCACATTCCCTTGTCTACCATAAAAAAACATTATAGTGCTCCCCTAGTAATTCTTTTAATTAATTTTTTTTCCAAGACTTAACTTTTCTGCTCCTTCCAGTTTAGCCTCAGCTAAGTCCCCACTATTGTTATCGTGATTGTAGTACCCTCTCTCATCAGTAAAACTTACCTCCCTGATCTGTGCATTACTATCTATAAAGTTTTGAGTAATCAGATTTGTTTCTGAAGTGATTTTTGTTTTTGAGTCAGTCTTTTGTTGATTGAGTTGAATTCTACCTCTGTTTTGATTATCCAGTTCTTACGCAAAAGAACATGTGTTTTAAATCAAGGATCACAATGAAACCTTTTGTAAACTGACCATCAATAATGGGAAAGACAATAGTACTTGCCTGTGAACAATCTTACTATGCCTACCCTTTGTTCCTCTTATATTAATCAAAATGTCTGGTAATTCAACAGTCTTTATCCCAATATCAGGTAATTCAACAAAGTCAGATCTTCAATATATTTTATTTCTTAATTTTTCTAATATACTCAAATAGGGCTACTAGTGTCAATAAGACACTTTCCTTCCCAGTTTTCAGTCCTTATATAAATTTATGAACTTCCACATGTATCAGCCTCTTTATCTTCCTCTTCTTCATGTAATAGGCCACTGACTTTTAACAAAACCCACGTCTCTTAGCCCTTTCTTATCTGTAGATTTTTCCTTTTCTGTTTGTAAATTACTTATAATTACACCAGATTCCCCTTCACTGACATGATTTTCATGCACAGGTCAATTGATTTCTACAGAATTTCCTTCATCATACAGTGTATGATGGGGATTTTCCTCACAGAGTATTTTTACCTTTTTTTTAATCACTTTATTAAAATTATGGTCTTTTTAATTAGCCTCAGAGAAAACTGACGTATTGTTAAAAATATTATGAAAAAGATAGCTGGTACCCACCATATAGCAGAGACTCTTGAGTTGCAGAGAGCACACACACACACGCACACACACACACACACACACACACACACACACACACACACACACACACACACACACACTATAGCAGAGACGCTGAGTTGCAGAGAGCACACACACACACACACACACACACACACACACACACACACACACACACACACACACACACAAATGTTAGAAAGTGAGCTTTTGGCAAACAAGGCCTTCATCAGAAATAAGAACATACATACACACACACTCATGCAGACACAGCTCACACACATATGACCCCAGTTTCTGGCTGCTGAGGCCAGAATACATATGTCTAAGCTTCACTGACAGACTATGATGCTCATATTAAATCTTAATATATAATTCCATCTAATTCCCCTCCAAAATCATCTCCACTACTATCATCATTATTGTATACACTGTTATCAGTCCTTAGAGCATTATCACCACCATCATCCAATACTGACACATCTTTGTCCCCATTTGCATGATCATCATCCTCTCCAGTAACAATATTAGGATCATCAGTATGGTTCTCTAGATCACTCTCTTCATTACTCATTAATCTATCTAAACCAAATTAATCAGAGTTACCATCTGAAATAATTTTCCCCTAATTGCCCATGTCTTCACATTGATTATACGAATTATTGACAGTTTTTGTTGTCTAATTATACCTCCTCCAATGCACTCTTGATTACTACTTTTTCTATTGTTTGCATACTTATTCCTAGCTTTGGCACAGTGAATGTTATTTATCTAATGTGCCCTCAAATTATTCTTATTGCATGACTCCCTCCAGTTTCTTTGACAAATTGACTCTGGTATTTTCTCCCACTGTCCCTTACTCTATTGTGACTAGCCTGGTTTTGGTTCCAGTTTCTTGCCCCAAACTGACAGGCTCCCACTGGGATGTTGTGCAGTTTAAAGTTCTATTTTCTTCATTCCTTGATCTCTGATTTTCCTGTTGCCTATTATTCTCTTCCCATTGCCTACCTCTACTTTCAAATTCCCTATTCTCATCCCTGTTTTTATCATTCCAATCAATTTTTTTTCTGTTTTCTTTGTCAAGGGTGTTCATTATTATAATTTCAATTTTCTCTATTATGTAAGTTTTCCTTCCACCCCCCATGTAGTGGGCTTCCAAAGTTATTTTAATTAAAATTTTGTCTCTCGTTTTTTTGAATGGTCTGTCTAACTTATCAAAATTTTAAGAATTAATCTATGGAATCATCTGGTCCATAAACTGATCCCCACTGAACTCTCTTAAGTTGTTTTTAATGTGTCTATTTGTCTTCATTTGTGAAAAGGTTTGTCTAAACCAATTAATCTCCTTAATTACAGAAAATTTTTGTACTCCCATCACATGTACATTCATCCTTTCAGGAATTTTCTCTCAGTCCTGGCCTTTACTGATTTTGGCAAAAATTTATTCAAAAAGATTTTCCCAAATCACTACATGACATACTTGGACTTATTCTGATTGGCTCATGAAAGTGCCTGCCTTTCTAAGAACTTTGTCATGAATTTTATTTTAAATATATCTGTCATTTCAAATTAAAAAATATCATGGCAGTGCTGGAAAAGTCAGTGTGATGCAACTTTCCATCTCCTGGAAAACTTTTAATTGGAAAGCTATTGCACATGTGCCACAGCTACTGGCAAAACTTTTCTGATTTACTCCTTCTTGTAATTCTACAAATTTTCTCTTTAAATCTAGTACATTATTTTTGCACTTGTCATAGATATTGTTCCAATTTTTTTCTACATCATTAACTCTGTTACTGATAGCAGTGTTACCTGTGTAGGAATCTACATTTTATTCTAAAAACTGCCTAGTCTGGGCAGTCTCTACTTTAAAATTTGAGTTTCATGTTTTAGAAACCTATTTAAATTCTCAAAATTTTTCTGTCCTCTTTGTAATTTCTTTTGACAGATTTCATTCTGTGTTTTGAATTCTACTTTCTGCTAGTACTTCCAAGGGTTGAGGAGCCCTGCACTGATTCAATAGCAACTTTCAGTATTTTAATTTCTTTCCCCATTTCCACAACCAGTGTGCAGTTGTTTTCTATCTGTATTTTTAACTTGGGAGGAAACTTTATAATTTTTTCATTGATTTGATGTCATATTTCATACAGGTTTTATCAAAATTTGAAAATATGTTGTTTGTTTACAATTCATTTCAAGAAATTACTTTTGAAATTCTGCTGTGTTACTTGATTAGTTCCTCAAAGCTTTAAGGTGCCATGATATCTTTTGTGGGAATAGGCATACGTAAAATATACAGAGCTGTGAGACATTTTGTATCTGGTTGTATAGTAATATGTAGTGCTGTAATTTCCAGCTGATCTGTTTGGTTTGTCCCATTACAACACTCAACAGTATACCTTGGATATAATCCAAATATTTTCATAAGCTCCCCTGCTCACTGCTTCCACAGGTCCAAGAGCTGAGTCCATTTACAGACACTCCAGAAAGTGTCCATAGTTACATTCATGCTCAAGAACCAGTTACACGAAAATTATTTGCAAAATTATATGCTTATCTCTAAACCTATAGAACAACAGTCAAGAATTTCCATTTTTTCCTTTAACATTTATTACCATTGTATGAAAATACATTACATAATTCCTGTTCCATAAAATTTCAGGTGTGCAGTCACATAAATTCAGCTTCCTCTTCTAATATTTTGGCTGAATACCATCCAGCCATCTTCAGAGTGAGCCGAGGTGACTAATGCTTCAGCACTTGCTCCATCCTTTAAACCCGAGGACCGAACCACTGCATATGTGGCCAAAGATACAAATGGCACCAGAAACATTGATAGGTGCAAAAGAGTGTAACATACACATGTAAATTAACTCCATGGCTGCACAGTCTATCCACACGGTGATATCAGTGTGTGACAAGAGCTGCACCATCATGACACCTTTGTGATTTAATTACAGAATTTGCCAGATTCTATGATTTGTCCACATTGAAGCCACTTTCTCTATTAATTAAATTCATCATCAACTGAATTTCAATTGCTTCTCTCACTACTGAAGCCCAGAAAGATGAAGTCAAGGCTAAACTTTTGACATTAATGTACACCATAGAGTACCCAGTGTCAATACAGTGATCAGTCACCACAGATTTATTAGGTTGTAAGAGACAGGTGTACTTGCAGTGCTCTGTGCATCTCTCCTGGACTGTACGTGTTATCTGTCTGATGTATGAATGGCTGCACTCATAGGGGATATTATAAACCCCAGGCTTCCAAAGCACCAAATCATCTTTAACAGAACCCAGGAGTGCTGCAGTCTTTGGTGGAGGCTGAAAAATCACTTTTAGTTTCTGTTTACTGAGTATCCATCCTATTTTTGATGAAGGGCTTCAGGAAGTATGACAGGAAAGCCATGGATTTAAAACTTTCTGCATCTTCTTCCACTTTTCTTGTGCCCACTGTTGATTTCATTTGTAGTGCCTTATGTATCTGCTGAGGAGAGTACCCGTTGACTTCAGAAACTCTTCTCAGGTGTAGTAGCTCGCCCTCCAGACTGCTTTGTCAACAATGATGTGTGCTCTGTGTACTAGAGTTCTGAATACACTCATCGTCTGTGAAGGATGGGGGCAGCTATTTGTACATAAATATAAATCTATGGGAGTCAGTTTGTGATATGTTGCATGCCCCAAGGTGCCAAAATCTTTGCACCATACCAGCACATCCAAAAATGGAAGGTATGCATCTTTTTCGATTTCCATTGTGAACTGAATTTGTCTGTGGGTAGAATTCAGATGTTCTAAAAATTCCTTTAGCTTGTCTTCAATATGGGGGTCACACTAAAAACATGACATCAACATACCTACAAAACACTATGGGTTTCAAGCTAGCTGATTCCAGCACTTTCTCCTTGAAGTCCTCCATAAAAAAGTTGGCCACCCAGGGTAGCAAAGAACTACCCACGGCAACACTGTCAGTCTGTTCATAAACGTTTAAGCTACCACTCTTCCCTGCATACAAGAACCCATTAAAGTATTGAATCGCTAAGACAGAACCCATTTCCTTAACATTAATTAATAGAAGGATACAGTTTCCATTGACCGCTTAAGGCCAGGATACATGGAGGATTTCTTGATTAACAGTGTGAGCCCTAAATAGTAATGTGTACCACAACCTTTTACAGTTCCTTCTCTGGCACCTATCTCCCTCCAACCAGCCTCATTTTCCCAAACCAATTGGCAGATTAAGTGCCGCTTTTCTCAAAAAAGAGGAGCTCCTGGTTATAGTTATATATAGTGCATCAATTGTTTGATCATTCCAATGCTATGCCCTTCTATACAAAAACAAGAGAGGATGATGTGGCAATGGTAAGTGATACAATCAACCACCAAAAGTAATACCATTGATTAAAATGTATTATCTTTTCTGTTTTGTATTCTTAGAACATTGGAGTATGGACACTCCTTTATGTGGATGTCTATCGTGTGGTGTTTCCTGTTCAGTGTATTTAGTGAGTAATAAAGGTGTTTCAGTCTCTTTACTGTTGTGTGTGCTCTTTGTATGAATAGTTTACCTTGTGCACCCACAGACTTATTCCATAGCTTGTTAATATTGTTCTCAAAATAGATATATGGCTGGCACAAACAGAGTATTTCTTAATGATTTCTTTCACGATGCTTTTCACATGGAAAATAAGAGGAAATTTTTAAATTAATGATTTTATTCCCATACTGATCCATTGAAAAAATCTATAAAATGCAAACTGAAATCAGATGTCTGGTAAAAGTGAACTTGGTACCCCCACACTGTAAAAGTAATCAGCCTCCAGTTTTTCAACAATGGTTGTGGTTGCGGCATTGTCTTTCTTTATAGGGTATATTTTCATGTGTTTTGAAATTGTATCCAGAACTACAAAAATATGCTTACAGCTTTCTGTGGATGTTTTCAATGGACCTAGAAGGTTGACAACAATTAATTCTCTTGGGGCATCAAAAAGCACTGAATGCATTAAATCCTTGAATGGAACATGAAGAATAGTAGGATGTGTACCCCCACTTATCTGCTATAGTTTCTTCCCCAAAAAATTATTATTTCTTTCCAAACATCCTTTATCTCTAATAAACCCATGGGCATAGTATGTTGTAGGAATATAAAAACTATAAGTCCATAAATAAACCTAATTTACCTTTACTTCAGTAATCAGTACATTCACTCGTTCATTCTACTTGACATGACATGGTTACCATGGAAACTCTTTTATCTAGAAAATATCCAAATCTATCAGGTCATATTAGAGAATGATTCTCAGTTGAGAATCATTCTCTAATATGACCTGATAGATTTGAAGAGAGGTAGAAGTCATATTTCAGAATAATGTCCTATTTTAGTCAATAGTGCAAAATTCCAACTTTACAATAACATATCTTTTTTGATGTAAGATCTATTAGTTTCTGAAATAATTAGTAATGAAGTTCCTGAAAACTTTCTATCTAAAATTCTCCTCTTATGCTTGTTAGGTTCCGTACTTTTAAACACATAGTTTTGTTGCTTAAATTCTTCTGCATCTTATGACATATAGTACTAATTCATCAAGTTACCAATTAATAATTTCATATAAATTAATAAAATTTCCATTATGGTGTAAATTTATGACAACAAAGGGATTTACATTCCATAAGCACTTAAAGTTTCATGTCTATTTCAAAATTTCCTACTCATAATATGTTTCACGAAACAAGTTCCAATTCCTGTCTATAGTTCATTTAAAGCAGATAAATTTATTATAGCTGATTTCTGAAACATTATGTAGTTATGGAAATAGCAGTTTATTCTTATGCCACTGTTTATAAGACCCGCCCTTACTATAAAATAGTCAATCTGCTGTGAGTCTGCAATGGAACAACTTCTGCATTGGAGTTGGAATGAACGAGTGAATGTACTGATTACTGAAGTTAAGGTAAATTAGGTTTATTTATGGACTCATATTTTTTATATTCCTACAACATACTATGCCCATGGGTTTATTAGAGATAAAGGATGTTTGGAAAGAAATAATAATTTTTTGGGGAAGAAACCATAGCAGATAAGTGGGGGTACACATCCTACTATTCTTCATGTTCCATTCAAGGATTTAATGCATTCAGTGCTTTTTGATGCCCCAAGAGAATTAATTGTTGTCAACCTTCTAGGTCCATTGAAAACATCCACAGAAAGCTGTAAGCATATTTTTGTAGTTCTGGATACAATTTCAAAACACATGAAAATATACCCTATAAAGAAAGACAATGCCACAACCACAACCATTGTTGAAAAACTGGAGGCTGATTACTTTTACAGTGTGGGGGTACCAAGTTCACTTTTACCAGATATCTGATTTCAGTTTGCATTGTATAGATTTTTTCAATGGATCAGTATGGGAATAAAATCATTAATTTAAAAATTTCCTCTTATTTTCCATGTGAAAAGCATCGTGAAAGAAATCATTAAGAAATACTCTGCTTGTGCCAGCCATATATCTATTTTGAGAACATTATTAACAAGCTATGGAATAAGTCTGTGGGTGCACGAGGTAAACTATTCATACAAAGAGCACACACAACAGTAAAGAGACTGAAACACCTTTATTACTCACTAAATACACTGAACAGGAAACACCACACGATAGACATCCACATAAAGGAGTGTCCATACTCCAATGTTCTAAGAATACAAAACAGAAAAGATAATACATTTTAATCAATGGTATTACTTTTGGTGGTTGATTGTATCACTTACCATTGCCACATCATCCTCTCTTGTTTTTGTATAGAAGGGCATAGCATTGGAATGATCAAACAATTGATGCACTATATATAACTATAACCAGGAGCTCCTCTTTTATGAGAAAAGCGGCACTTAATCTGCCAATTGGTTTGGGAAAATGAGGCTGGTTGGAGGGAGATAGGTGCCAGAGAAGGAAAGCTAACAACTACAATAACATTTAACAAGCTAATACCTGAATGAGATGTTCACTCTGCAGCGAAGTGTGCACTGATATGAAACTTCCTGGCAGATTAAAACTGTGTGCCAGACCGAGACTCGAACTCAGGACCTTTGCCTTTTGCGGGCAAGTGCTCTACCAACTGAGCTACCCAAGCACAACTCACGCCCCGTCCTCACAGCTTTACTTCTACCAGTACCTCGTCTTCTACCTTCCAAACAATTGTAGAGCACTTGTCCGCGAAAGGCAAAGGTCCCGAGTTCGAGTCTTGGTCCAGCCCACAGTTTTAATCTGCCAGGAAGTTTCATATCAGTGCACACTCTGCTGCAGAGTGAAAATCTCATTCTGAAAACATCCCCCAGGCTGTGGCTAAGCCAAGTCTCCACAATATCCTTTCTTTCAGGAGTGCTAGTTCTGCAAGGTTCGCAGGAGAGCTTCTGTAAAGTTTGGAAGGTAGGAGAAAAGGTAGTGGTAGAAGTAAAGCTGTGAGGATGGGACGTGAGTCGTGCATGGGTAACTCAGATGGTAGAGCACTTGCCCATGAAAGGCAAAGGTCCCGAGTTCGAGTCTCAGTCCGGCACACAGTTTTAATGTGCCAGGAAGTTTCAGGCTACTACCTCTTAATAAAGGAGGGCACTCTTGGCAACAAAGTGGTGCCAAAGGTGCCAGGGTTAGAATAGAAATAAATCTTCCTGGTAGTCCTGCTGTCCACTGCATTTCACTCCATTGTTTGGACTACACTGCATGCACTGCTCTAATTGCTGATACTGGGAGAACAAACCAGACATCTGGCACCAAGCTTTGCACACCCACAGTCAATAGAAGCACCTTGAGAAGACATAGCTTGTGCAGGCAGCACGGAAAAATGTGGTAGACCCCATTTTGTTAGATGAACTGTGACAAAGCAGTGATGACAAGTGAGGGTTAAAAATTCTACGGAATGTGCATACCCCAGCAAAATGTGTACCCTGGTGAAATGTGGCAAACAGTGACTTGGGCCATGTGAAACTGTGTGGGCAAGCTCCTGAGAGCACAGCCAAGGGTGTTGCCACAATGGAGTGGAACAAGAATCTGCTAGAGCAATGGTTCGGCATGCCTCATGTCTGGAAAGTATGGCCATCTAAGTTCTCCCTCAGTGGAAGTGACCAATGAGGGTGTTGTGGGGCTAGTTTCTGGTCTATGCAGCCCATTGTCTACTGCTACAGATGAAGGTGATGGAAAGAGTCACCATACCGTTCCCCCATTTCAAGGAAAAAATACTGGTGTCAGTTGCACAGAGGGGTGTTCGAAGCTGACTGATGATCTTTCTGGGGGGCATGCACTGGTTATTGCTGCTGTGTTTGTACTCATGCATTGGTTTCCAGTGAGAGGAGGGGCATGGATGCTTGCAGCATGCAGCATTATGAGCGTGAGAAATAGCATTGCTGCTCCAATGGTGCAGGTTCTAACAATACCACCACTTGCAAAGTAGGTTAGAAATCAGATTAATAATGTTGCTCACATAGTATATATTCACTTTATCAACAAAGTTATTGACTGTGGATTGTATCGTCAGAATGGAAATAATGAGGTCACTGTAAAAAAGTAATTAATTTGGCACTTATCTTGAATGGATTCCCACATAGATTTCATCAAAGTTGTTATAGCTCAACTTGTTGATTCTAGGGTGATTCCACTTTGACTGATAGAAGGTCTGGATCTGTATTTTAGCAATATTTGAGGACCTAAGAAATGCGTTTTTCAGGAAATTCTTAATGATCAAACTATCCCAGATCTGAACAATGGTATGGTAGAAATAATTTTTGACTTGGTGTTCATGATCCACATTTTTATTAAACTTCTTGTAAATTCACATATACTTCTTCTTAATTGTCACATCATCAAGAAAACAGTTTTGTATCAATCTTCATATATTTAATTTCCACTTTAAACAAACACAAGACTTGACTGTTCTTTTACAAAGCAAAATAACAACTTAACTTCTGCCAAAGTGAAACAAAGACTGCTCTGTGCGCATTCATACCAAAAGGGTTACAAGTAAGTCAAAGATTATGACAGTCTCACAGAAATGAATACACACAAGAACCATATCACTGTAATATATCAGTACATAATAGTACCTATACATTAATAAAACCAAATGTGAATATTGTCACTAAAATATGTCTGTTACTTCGCAGAAAAGTAGTACGATATTACTGGTATTGAGAACTGGGGTTGGAGTGCCATAATGTTCACGTAAATAGAGAACCACTACAACCCCTCACACACACACAATTCCATGCACAAGCTGCAAGGGATTGGGTGTCCCAAAAAACAAAGTTAATAAAAGAAATTATTCTCTAATTGAAAATAAGTTGCAATACGTATTATGAAAATAATGATTTCTGAAAATGCTCAATGTAACTACAAAACTATTCAGTATCCATTATATACACAAAAAACATTAGAAATGCTTATAATACATCAATTTAGGTCAGTCTGTCATTCGATAATCCACAGTATTTTGCATGTAAGACAAAGTCAATAAATTATTCAGGTTTAATCATTTCCTCACAAATCCAGTTCTTTGTATTTCTCTCCCAACATAATTGTTTGAATGTACACATCTCCAGTCCTTTAAAAACATGACACACTATCCATTTCATCACTATCAATCTTGCTCTCATGGTCAAGTCTCTCCTCGATAGGTAGGTCCATAAATCCTTCCTTTCATATAGTTCCTTTTTGTGCTAGTGTGTTATATTGGTCACTCAGGCAGTTAGTCTGAAATTATTACATGAGTCTTAATGCTTAGTTCATTACAACTTTCTATACAAATATACATAATATAAATATAAAAAAACAAAGATGCTGTGACTTACCAAATGAGAAAGCACTGGTAAATAGACACAATAAAAAAACACTTAAACACAGACACAAATTTCAAGCTTTCACAACCCGAGGTTGCTTCATCAGGAAACAGGGAAGGAGAGGGAAAGACAAAAGGATGTGGGTTTTATGGGAGAGGGTAAGGAGTCATTCCAATCCCGGGAGTGGAAAGACTTACCTTAGGGGGAAAAAGGACAGGTATACACTCGCACACACGCACATATCCATCCTCACATATTCAGACACAGGCAGACATATGTAAAGGCAAAGAGGTTGGGCAGAGATGTCAGTCGAGGCGGAAGTACAGAGGCAAAGATGTTGTTGAATGACAAGTGATGTACGAGGGGCGGCAACTTGAAATTAGCAAGGTTGAGGCCTGGTGGGTAATGGGAAGAGAGAATATACTGAAGGGCAAGTTCCCATCTCTGGAGTTCTGATAGGTTGGTGTCAGTGGGAAGTATCCAGATAACCCAGATAGTGTAACACTGTGCCAAGATGTGCTGGCCGTGCACAAAGGCATGTTTAGCCACAGGGTGATCCTCATTACCAACAAACACTGTCTGCCTGTGTCCGTTCATGCAAATGGACAGTTTGTTGCTGATCATTCCCACATAGAAGGCTTCACAGTGTAAGCAGGTCAGTTGGTAAATCACGTGAGAGCTTTCACACGTGGCTCTGCCTTTGATCGTGTACACCTTCTGGGTTACAGGACTGGAGTATGTGGTGGTGGGAGGGTGTGTGGGACAGGTTTTACAGTGGGGGTGGTTACAAGGGTAGGAGCCAGAGGGTAGGGGAGGTGGTTTGGGCATTTCATAGGGATGAACCAAGAGGTTATGAAGGTTAGGTGGACGGCGGAAAGACACTCTTGGTGGAGTGGGGAAGATTTCATGAAGGATGGATCTCATTTCAGGGCAGGATTTGAGGAAGTCAGATCCCTGCTGGAGAGCCACATTCAGAGTCTGATCCAATCCCGGAAAGTATCCTGTCACAAGTGGGGCATTTTTGGGGCTCTTCTGTGGGAGGTTCTGGGTTTGAGGGGATGACACAGATTCACAGCACACAAAGAAATTATAAATATCAAATGTCCTCTTATGTCCAAGCAAATGTTCAATGAATGGTATGTATAAAATTACAACTGATGTATTACATGTCATAGTACATAGGTAAATCAAAACGTGAAAATAGGTATCTCTATACAACAAATGATTCATTAAGCAATAAACACACAAAATAATCAGTGCTCTATATCTCCTTCAAACATTAAGTAAATTTCATAGTTATATGTAGTCCTCACAGCATATACTGTACATAAAGCAAAATATGAAAACAAGTATCCTCACATGATAATTAGTCCAATAAATGGCAAGTGCCCAGTACAAAACACATTCTGCATCTCCTCCTAACAGTAGATAAATTGTATAACAATATACAGACCTCATAGCATAAGGCATTGCATAAATTTTATAAATAATGCATAGTGTGAAAAATCTTCCTTGTGTTTTAGGTTATTGAATTAGCAAGTTTCATCTTAGGTCTCTGACTTATATGGTTTCAGCTCAGTTACATTTCAAAATCCAAATAATTTTCTAGACTTTGGGTAAAATAATCTATAAGCATTGAGATGAGGGTTTTCTTTCACTTTGAATGGCTCTATATAAATGCCAAATGCAGCTAGCTCTTTATTCGCACGAAGTAATGGCCGCTATCAACAGGGGATCTCAAGTTGATTCCGTATTTCTAGATTTCCGGAAAGCTTTTGACACTGTTCCTCACAAGCAACTTCTAATCAAGCTGCGGGCCTATGGGGTATCATCTCAGTTGTGCGACTGGATTCGTGATTTCCTGTCAGGAAGGTCGCAGTTCGTAGTAATAGACGGCAAATAATCGAGTAAAACTGAAGTGATATCAGGTGTTCTCCAGGGAAGTGTCCTGGGACCTCTGCTGTTCCTGGTCTATATAAATGCCCTCTATGACAATCTGAGCAGTTCTATAGGTTGTTCACAGATGATGCTGTAATTTACCGTCTAGTAAGGTCATCCGAAGACCAGTATCAGTTGCAAAGCGATTTAGAAAAGATTGATGTATGGTGTGGCAGGGGGCAGTTGACACTAAATAACGAAAAGTGTGAGGTGATCCACATGAGTTCCAAAAGAAATCCGTTGGAATTCGATTACTTGATAAAGAGTACAATTCTCAAGGCTGTCATTTCAACTAAGTACCTGGGTGTTAAAATTATGAACAACTTCAGTTGGAAAGACCAGATAGATAATATTGTGGGGAAAACGAGCCAAAGGTTGCGTTTGATTGGCAGGACACTTAGAAGATGCAACAAGCCCACTAAAGAGGCAGCTTACACTACACTCGTTCGTCCTCTGTTAGAATATTGCTGCGCGGTGTGGGATCCTTACCAGGTGGGATTGATGGAGGACATCGAAAGGGTGCAAAAAAGGGCAGCTCGTTTTGTGTTATCACGTAATAGGGGAGAGAGTGTGGCAGATATGATACGCGAGTTGGGATGGAAGTCATTAAAGCAAAGATGTTTTTCGTCACAGCAAATTTCAGTCACCAACTTTCTCTTCCGAATGCGAAAATATTTTGTTGAGCGCAACCTACATAGGTAGGAATGATCATTAAAATAAAATAAGAGAAATCAGAGCTTGAACAGAAAAGTTTAGGTGTTCGTTTTTCCTGCGCGCTGTTCGGGAGTGGAATGGTAGAGAGATAGTATGATTGTGGTTCAATGAACCCTCTGCCAAGCACTTAAATGTGAATTGCAGAGTAGTCATGTAGATGTAGATGTAGAAAAGGGCTGAGTTCATCCCACTTGCCGACAGCGCTCGGTAGACAAGTTGGTCATCCATGCATGTGCTAGCCCAGCCCAACAGCGCTTAACTTCGGCGATCTAACAGGAACTAGTTTTAATACTGCAGCAAGGCCATTGGCAACAAAGTGAAAAAAACTGGTGATGAATCAATAAAAAAATTCAGGACAACACTGGTGATTAATGGTTACTAACAGTGGAGAGAACATGGCTGTGAATAACCCTTCAGTGCTGTAACTAGAATGTCTATCATTTGAACACTACTCAGTGTTGAAGCAAGTGAGAGCATGACACTTGCACAAATTGACGTTTCGACAGCTTTTCTTTATGGTGATTTGAAAGAAGCCATATATATGCCGCAACCTGGAGGTTGTGACAAGGGATCTGAAAGAGTATATTGCTTGAAGGACACTCTGCATGGACTGAAGCAGGCTTCTTGTTGCTGGAATGAGAATTTCAGTAAACATACCACCAAACTGGGCATCCAGAGGAGTGAATCTGATCCCTGTTTTATCTTGATGATGCAGCTCACAATGAACAGGAACTTCGAGCACTTATCTTACGTCTGTAAATTTATCAACAGGAAGATGGATCTGTTCATTTAAGTCAAGCTAATTATATGGAGAAGATACTAGAGCCCTTCAACATTTGTTACTGCAGGGCTGTAGCTACACTGGTTATAAAGGACAGTGATGCAGAAGAAAGTCTTCACAACACTGACTTTCCATACAGGCATGATGTTGGTGCACTAATGTTTCTGATGTGTGAGACATGTGCTGACATGGATGTCAGTGTGGTATCAAGAAATCTTGAGAAATCAATAGATCATGACAGAGTTAAGAGGATTCTACAATACAAATTGTGGGCTTGTTTAGAAAACCAGTTCAAAGCAATGGATTTAGGAATGCTATAGTGATGCAGATCACATTGGTGATATTGGCTCAGGGTACTCAAAGAATTGGGCTATTTGAAAGCAACAACAAATTTACAGACTGAAAATGAAGCTGCTATCTGTCTTACCCTGTACCCTGAATTTAATCAAAGAACTAAACAAATTTGCATAAGGCACTCCTTTTTTTGTGAGTTAGTTAGTGTTGCTGAAATTATAGTCTTAAAAGTTGGCACTAAAGGACAACTTGCTGACACATTAATGAAATCTTTGTTTTCAGTTAGATTTCAATATTTGTGTAATAATATTTGAACTTCCAAGTTATTAAATAAGGAAGAGTGAGGATTAATTTTACCTTCACATTACTTAATAACTGAACACTGTATCTTTGTGTTCAGTGGCTGTTAGTACAAGTGTAGCCTTCTTCTTTCTCATGTGTGTTATGCCTTTTGAATAAAGCATTTGCTTTACAAGTCTGTAAATGTTCTTTTTTTATACAGTAATTTTCAGCAATCTGCAATGGCAACAGCTAGCTTTTGATCATTAATATCTTTTTCTCTTCTATTTCTTAGTTGCACTATTCATCTTCCTCCCATGCATCTAACTTTGCCTCTCACCCTACCCTCATCATTGCACATTTGAACTACTCTCTCTGATGCATCACTACTCACATTCATCTCCACTCAATAACACTATGGGTTGGACTCTGTTGTTCCACCCTGGGCACTCCCTTCCATGGGTACTGTGGGAAGCGGTGGTTGGCAAGTGTCATCATGCACATATGCACATGACCAATCATGCTGTAGCAGGTGCATGTGATTTTGGTGAGGCAAGATAACTGACATTATTGATGATTTCATTAACACATTGTCAGTGATACAAAACCATAACATCCACCCTTCATGTACAATCCTCACAAACATATGTCCCTTTCCACTCTGATGAAGACATTTTTAGTTATGAAAGATAGGTAGTATATGTGTCTTTACTTTGAAGTTCACAGATCTCACAATCTGCAGTCCTGGTCAGAGATGTTATTTCAGTGATGTCCACACAGAGACCCCCTTCCCTCTCCCTTCCCTGGGTACTGTGGGAAGCGGTGGTGGCAAGTGTCATCATGCACATATGCACATGACCAATCATGCTGTAGCAGGTGCATGTGATTTTGGTGAGGCAAGATAACTGATATTATTGATGATCATTAACACATTGTCAGTGATACAAAACCATAAAATGAACAAAATTGTACAGGCACCATTCAACTGGTTGTATCATGTTCTCAAAGTGGAATGTGTAGCAATGATGCAGTGAGTCACTGCACTGGTGTTAACTGTCTAGCTAGTTGGGTAATGTGAAACTGGTCAACCTAGTCTGACTCACAGTACATGCATATTATTCCATGAAGAATTCCAGCTGCATCAGTGTGGAGCACTGAACATGTCAGAAGGTATTCTCTCTCCAGGTGAGCCATTTTCTGAGTACTAATATAGGGTGAAACACAGAAGATGCACTGCATTTTTCATCACTGTTGCTGGTGTCTGAATGATGTTCAGTAATGTTTGTAGCTATGTTCATGTGTGTCAGGTTTTCATGGGGGAGTTCACCACTATAGGAAGAGTGAACTATGATACAATAGAAACTGCTTTCCCAATGGTATATTAGATTATTTCAGTATAATTATACTTTATTAATCGCACACAATACAAGACACATCCAAACGGCAGTGAAGTCTAAACCTGACTGAAGTCCACAGATCTCCCATTACTTGGTCTGGGGACCTTGGTCAGAGATGTTATTTCACCGGTGTTCCCACAACCTTTATATATGCCTGTTGGCAATACTACATATTTTGGAGCCAGAAGGTAAGAGATGGCTTGCATTTTTACTGCAAAGTTTAGCGTCATAATGGCAGTGATATAGAAATTGGCTATACATTATAATACCCCATGACAACTGAATTGTACTATTTTTAATGTTTCATGATAGTTAAAAAAGTTGCAGATTTTCTATCACAAAAGTAAAGTAAATTTCCTTTGTCCTTCAAACTGCCTGGCTGTAACTAGGTGAGCTAAAGAAATCATTACTTCAGAAAAGTTTAGAAGTAACCTCGAAGGAAAGAAATTGAAGATAGCACTGAATGTGGTGAAAAACAAGAACTGTAACATAAAAAAAACCTTTAAAATGAGGCTTCAATTCAGATTTCTTGAGGATACTGAATGACCAGAATTTTGGCCACAAGGAGTGTATCAACTACAGCAATAGGGGGGCGGGGGGGGGGGGGGGGGGGGGGGAATATTAATATGTTTAACTTTAGTTTTTGAATTTCAAAATGTTTGGTAGGCTTGTACAAGTTTCGAATACCACAGCCTTCCTTTACAAGGACTTGAAAGCTATTTGTGCAAACATCTAGAAGGCAATGGAGAACATACTGTTCATAGTGTCCAGTCAATATGTCCACATTCATCACATCAAAACTGAAATTGGTCTTTTTATACTCATGGTGTGGACAGTGAAGGAAACACTCACTCCAAAATTGGTTACAGCATGGCAACAACATTCATCCAACACCCTTTTTGACTACAAAATTATCTATATCATCATTAGTTGATGACCTGCAACAATCTCAATTTTCTTCAAGGTAAATCTGTACTCTATTTTATTGTATAAAATTCTCAGCCTGATGACTTTTAAAGTTTAGCCTCCAGAATTTTACAAATGGAACAGTGGGTAGATGATGGCCTCTGAACTGCCACTTTCTAATTTCTGTGTCTTTGTTAAACTACAATATCGTAGTGAAAGTTGATACAGTTTCACATTTATTTACATCAGTTACAGAGCTGTCATTTTCACCATGTATCTTATATACTAATATTAGTTAATCTATTCCGTTTCTGTAGTTTTTGGTGCAAAAATTGCTTATTGCTCAATAATTAAAAATAATTGCAACAGTTAACAAAAGTTCATGAAAACTTCTACTAAATTTTTATGACAAACTGATTCTTATTCCAAAGTAAGACCTTGCTAACTATAATATTATGCACTTTTGAGATTTAGAAAAAAAGTGGAATAATTCAAGAGGTAAAAGAGGTAGCCTCTTGAAACCCTATAGGCTCAGAAGCAGCAGCAACAACACATTTCTTGAATAAACTTTGAATAGCCTCTTCAAACCCTATAGGTAGTGTTTTTTATAACCAGATGAACTTAATTCCAAAAGTACAACTTTGCAAATATAATATTACATGCTTTTAAAATTTTATATAAGCTAGAATTTTTAAGAAACTAGTTTTCAGATCACCCTGAGGCTCAAAACCTTTGATACTGGCTTAGTTTTACATAATCTGACCAAGTTTTGTAAAAATATTTAAACATTTAATTTTTCATAAGATTGTTGTAAGATCCCTTTGTTCACTGTACATGATGTGCATTAGATATTGTTGGCCTGCCCTGACCAGGTGGAAGAGAAAAATAAATAACTCACTTATCACCAGCCATATCAGTAAGTGCTTGCTTCTCCACAAGTGTACACAAATATTCTCTTTTGGAACATCAAAGGCTTAGAAACACAGTACCATACATACCAACAGAGAAACCATCATCCTCACAGAAACCTTTTCACCAGAAGAGTATAATATGAAAGGGTGCTACAAATTTCACTCTTTCACATGCCAAACCACAGGCAGATCATCAGGAGGTATTTCCATCTTCCTCAAAATATATCCAGAATTCACAAAGAAACAAAATGAGATAAAAACACAATTATTGTTAAATTGCATCACAATAATTGGCTCAACACAGATGAAATTCAAAGAATAGCAGAAGTTCTAACAAAAAAACAAAGGCTGAAAAATTAATACTTGCAGGCAATCTCATCACAAGGGGAGACAAACCAAAACTAAAACAGAACTGGTCCTGCAAACACTGTAAGGAGGAGGATATAGCCTCAAAAACAAACCTGTAGATCTTCTAATGAAATCAGTGCAATAGTCATATTATTCAGTGTCAGAGCATATCAGTGGTAACACCAATAAGAAAACATATACCAGTCACAACATCTTTTGAATTTCATCACCTATTACCAATAACCAAGCCCAAACCAATGGGATATCCAGGAAATTAGCTATAGAGAAGTTAAAAGAAAGTGTAGGAAAAGTAGAAAAATCAACACATCTGATACAGTTCCACCAAGCAATAAAAGCAGTAGAACTATGTGCTGTAACTCTGCAGTCCTATCAAACACAAATAAAAGATAGGGAAAACACAACCAAGGTTTGACAAGGTGTTTTATGATGAACAGCAGAAGACAATGTCAGCACTAAACTGTGCCAAAGCTACAACGAGGCAGTATGATGTGTCAGTATGTGCCAGGCAGAGAATATCAAACAAAACACAAATAAAGAAGAAGAAAAAGGCAGACCACATAGAAGGAGATGCCAGACAATGAGAAGCACACTCTCTAAGAGACCCACTGATAGCCATCAGAAAATCAAGACCACCAGCAATAAAAGGATTCTTGATGGACACATGAGAAAACCATTTTGAAGCCATCCTAAACATCAAACACGAGGAAACCCTTTTTGAATACAGTGCAATGGAAACAATAGAAATTCATACCCCTATAAGGACACAAGAAATGCACCAAGTGATAACAAAGGCAAAAAGCAATAATACTTCAGCACCAGATCACATATGTGCAGAACACTTCAAAGAATACTGTCACATGATGGAAGACTATTGGATGTAATGATTGAAAAACCAACAAGAGCTGAAGAAGACTATCAGAATAACAGAGAACATCAGTGATGATAATTATTTTCAAAGCGAAAGTAGAAACATGCAACCTGGACTCCTTCAAAGACACTGAAAACACATCTTTCAAAGTTCTCATAGAAATGTTAACCAGCAGGCTTACTATGGAAGTGCATGGCCAAATATGAGAAAACCAACTTGTATTCAGAAACGGAAGAAGCAGCCTACATGCAGTGAACTGCTTAATAGAGCAAGCTCAAAACATACTAAAACATCAAGGGAAAAAGTATGTTGAGGTCTTTATAGACAACATGTCACATTTACCTGCTTTATTTCTTCATTGATAGCCCACATCATCAACATATTGCTTTGTTATACTCACTGTAAAATGGAGGGTGGAAATTCAACACTGACTACTATAAATTATGTAGCTAACTGTTGCACATTTGTGTTTCACTGTTCTTTTCTTGCACTGTTCACAACTTCCAATATTACACAATTATATGGTCAGTTCACTATTGGTAAAAGGTGATAAGCCTCATTAATAGGTTGCCGGCTACAATAGTTTGCTGCTGAACATCTATGAGCAGGAAAAACCTAACCACACAGTTCGCAGCTCTTGCAGAATAATGCAGTACACGTGACACTATTTTCCAAATAAATTAAACAGACATTATTGCTAATTGTTGTAACACATGTCCTATTTGTGTTATACTTATTCCACTCCTAAGTTGATGCATTGTTGTTAATCTAATAAATACATGTTTCACGTCTGAAAATCCGCAGTGGATTGACTGACTGTCATGGGACCAAAAATCAGTCCTTTGTATATCCTCACAATAATAGGCACTAAAGTTACATACACTTCAATGTTTAAGTTACAGAAATTGTGATTAAAACATAACCCATTCAATTAACAGAATATATCAAAAAATTTATTCTTTTTAACAGTTCCTTCTACCACAAATGTTAGGCCAAATTATTTGTTTAAATAACAAAATTCACAGATATAGTTATACAAACAATACTTCTGACAAAACTGGTAATTATTTTGGAATTAATTAAGGGCTGGATTTGCTAATATGTTTCCGAATAGAGCCAAATAAATACTTTTAAGAATCCTAGTAGTTCTTCTTCCAATGTATAATACTTTATAATAAGTACAGAATTTAATTTGGTTGTAAGTCAACAACAGAATGTAAATCATGAAACAGCTACTGATTTCGCCTTATAATGATCTGTAGCAAAACATATTAACTAAGCACAAAATTAGACCTGGTGCTATAGTCCTTAAAACTGAGGGCCAACCTTTCTAATTAGGCAAAAATGAAAATAAAATGAATTTAAGGAGGCAGATAGCAAAACAAGAGAGGAAATAAAGAGATCCCAGCTTGCTACATAACCAACAGTAAAGCTTTTGACACTATTAACAACAAAAAACTCATTGAAAATTCAGCCTGTCATTTGGCGGCACAACCAAATAACAAAAGTGGTTGCAGATGTCCTAACTTACAACCACATCCAGATATCAGATGATATCACTGCTTCCAAGAATTTCACACAAACAAATGGAGTACTACAAGGAGACCCAATAGGTCCAACATGTTCAAGATCATGGCAGCAGGCTTCACAAAGATCACTATGGACAGATCAGCAACAGTTGTTCATTATACAGATAATATGGTAACACATATGGATTTACAGGCATATATCATTAGGGGAAAGATTGATATTTCCTACAGGAAATTTAAAGAGGTCTTTGGCAAAAAGAGAAGCAGTGGTATGAATATCAAGAACTCAGATGGAAAACAAGTTTTAAACAACGAAAGGTGGAAGAAGTGTATAGAGGGTCTATAAAAAAGAGGTCAACTTACAGGCAGTAATGTAGAAATGAAAGAAGATGTAGAATAAGATGAAATGGGAGATATGATTCTGTGAGAAGAATTTGACAGAACAGTGAAGTTTTGCATTGAAGCTGAAACAAGGCCCCAGGATTAGACAACATTCTTTCAGACCTACTGATAGCCTTGGAAGAGCCAGCCTTAACAAAACTCTTCCATCTGGTATGCTAGACACATGAGACAGGCAAAATACCATCAGACTTCAAGAAGAATATGATCATTCCAGTTCCAAAGAAAGCTAGTGCTGACGGGTGTGATTATTACCAAACCATAAGTTTAAGTTATGTTTGAAAAATACAAAAATGAATTTTTTATGGAAGAGTGGAAAAACTGGTAGAAGCCAGCCTCAGGGAATGTTAGTTTGGATTATGGAGAAATGTAGGAACATGCAAGGCAGTACTGACCCATGGAATTCTCATATAAGCTAGATTAAGGAAATGCAAACCTATGTTTACAGCATTTGGAGACTTACAGAAAGCTTTTGACAATATTGACTGGAATATGCTCTTTGAAATTCTGAAGCTAGCATGCCTAAAAATCCAGGAAGTGAAAGGCTATTTACGAATTATACAGAATTCAGATGTCAGTTGTAGGAGTCCAGGGGCATGAAAAGGAAGCAATGTTTGAGAAGAGAGTGAGAAGAGCTGTAGCCTAGCTGCAATGTTATTCAGTTTGTACACTGAGAAAGCACTAAAGGAAAGCAAAGAAAAATTTGGCAAATGAATTAAAGTTCAGGGTGAAGAAATAAAAACTTTGAGGTATGCTGGTGACATTTTAATTCTGTCAGAGTCAGCAAAGGACTTGGAACAGCAGTTGAATGGAATGGACAGTGTCTTGAAAGGTGGATGTAAGATGAACATTAACAAAAGCAAAACAAGGATAATATAATGTATATGAATTTAATCAGACAAGGCTGAGGGAATTAGATTAGAAAACTAGACACTTACAGCGGGAGATGAGGTTTGCTATTTTGGCAGTAACATAACTCATGATGGCCAAAGTAGAGAGGATATAAAATGTAGACAGGCAATGGCAAGAAAGCATTCTGGAAGAAGAGAAATTTGTTAATGTTGAATACAGATTTAAGTGTTATGAAAATTTTCCTGAAAGTATTTGTGTGGAGTGTAGCCATATATTGAAGTAAAGTATGGATGATAAACAGCTTAAATAATAAGATAATAGAATCTTTTGAAATGTGGTGTTACAGAAGAATGCTGAAGATTAGGTGGGTAGATAACTTAATTAATGAGGAGGTGTGGAATAGAACTGAGATGAAAAGAAATTTGTGGCACCATGTAACTAAGAGAAGGGATTGGTTGATAGGGCACATTCTGAGACACCAAGGGATCACCAATTCAGTATTGGAGGGAAGTGTGGGTGCTAAATGTCATAGAAGGAGAGAATGAATTTGTTATACATTTTCAGGAGGATGCAAGTTGCAGTAGTTATTTAGAGAAGAAGAGGTTTGCACAGGATAGAGTAGCATGGAGAGCAGCATCAAACCAGTCTTCAAACTGAAACCACAACAACAACATGGTAATAGGTTCAGAAGAGCAACAAAATGTGCTAAACAAAGTCATAATACTGACTCTGTAAATGACCTCCAAATAACCATGGCAAAGGTACACAAATGATTTTCAGGAGAGGTGATAACTTGATAACTCTTACCAAAAGACATGCTGGCCCTTCAAAAGAAACCACTAGAAGTGGTACCAAAATATGAACATCTCAAAGTTGCTCTGCTAACAACACTCACATCATTTAACAGCCGTGTGAAAGAAAGAGCAACAGCAACAATAAAAGTAATTTACAGCTTATAACAACCTTAAAAACACTCAATAGAAACAGCAAATGACATTGTTTAAAATGACTGTAGTACCAGTAAATACTTATGGGACCCACATAATATGGGACAAACTAAAAGTCAATGACATAACATTAGTGAAAGTCAAATCCCCCTATGTGAAACAAATCCTGGGCATTGGGAAAACAGAGCCTTCAAGACTGGCTTATGTCTTAATGAAAAAAACCTTCTTCACAACTAACATAAGACTACAGATGCTTTTGCCAAACACAAAGGCCTTCAAAAGCACACACTAAGTACTCATAGAAAACTCTTATCTGGGACAACATCTACTCAACTGATGCAATAATGTCAGAAGAAAGGAAACAGATAAACCAAAAACTTCAACATGTAGTAACATGATATGCAACACAAAGTTCACGCCACAGGTTCTGCCAAAGCAAGACATTCCATCAGCTGTATGAAGACTGCAGGAGTGAACTGTGCAATGTACACTATGAAAAATATCATACAAAAAACTGCATAAAAATAAAAATGTCAATAATAAAACAAGGACTATAGTAATGTAACTCAGATTTGTATTTGCTCATTTTGCTCATTTTCATATATAAATAAATAATGAGAGATGGTGCCTGGATCCCAAAGAATGCAGAGAAACTCACTGAAAGAGAATGAATAATTTTAGGCATAATACTGAAAGATAGATAAGAAGTGAATTATGCTGAACATAAGATGATAAGTGATAAATATCACAAAATTTGTAGTTAACATGTACTTTAACATCTACATCTACATCATACTGCACAAGTCATCTAATGGTGTCTAGTGGAGGGTACTTTTTGTACCACTATCTGAGCCCTCCAACCCTGTTCCACTCTCAGTGCGTGGGAAGAATGATTGTCAGTAAGCTTCTGTATTGGCCCTAATTTCTAGAATTACCTCCTCATGGCCATTACATGAGATGAGATGTATATGGGAGGAAGTAATATGTTGTCTGACTCTTCCCTGGAAGTGCTCTCTTAAAATTTCAATAGTAAATCTCTCTGTGGTGCCACTATTATAATGTCTGCCAACAGAGTTTGTTGAGTGTATCCGTAATGCTCTCGTGTTGATCCTTTGATGGAATGTGCTGCTCTTCATTGGATCTTCTCCATCTCTTCTATCAGTCCTATCTGGCAGGGATGCTGAATAGATGAACAATTCTCCAGATCTGGTTGAACAAGTACCTTACAAGCCACTTCCTTCATGGAAGAGTTACATTTCCATAAGATTCTTCCTATGAATCTGAGTCTGGCATCTGCTTTTCCCACTGTTTGTTTTATGTGGTCATTCCATTTAAGGTTGCTCTAAATAGTTACTCATATATATTTTACAGAAGATACTGTTTCCAGCAGTTTGTCATCAATAGTGTAGCTTTACATTAGTGGATTTTTTTCCTATGCACATGCAATATGGTACATTTATTTGCATTCAGGCTCAACTGACAGAGCCTAAAGTGTTTCATTTCAGCTTGGGCTGCTTTGTGGATTGTTATACTTCACCTCAAACACCAAACACTTAAATAAGAGGCCACTTTAACACTCCTTTTTTGTACAATCAATGTTGTTTACTGAATATTCAGTCACCATTAAGTAACATTAATCAGTGTCCAGCTAGACTGTGCCCTGAATCCTTGCGCCTTCTTCCTCCAAAATGGTGCATAAAACATTAATGTAGGCCTTTGCTGTGATAGTGCCATGGAAAACAACTAGGGGTGCAAGCCCCCTCAATGAAAAACATAACCACACCATAAAATCACCACCTCCGAAAATTACTGTTGGTAGATGATGTTCACTGGGCACTTGCCATACCAATGCCCTGCCATCAGATCACCACATAGTGTACAGTGATTCATCACTCCAACAACGTTTTTCCACTGTTCAGTTGTCCAATGTTTATGCTCCTTAAACCAAGCGAGGTGTCATTTGGCATTTGCCAGCGTGATGTGTGGCATATGAGCAGCTGCTCAACCATGCAGTCCAAGTTTTCTCACCTCCCACCTAACTGTCATAGTATTTGCAGCGGATTTTGATGCAGTTTGGAATTCCTTTGTGATGGTTTGCATAGATGTCTGCCTATTACACATTACGACCCTCTTCAACTGTTGGCTGTCTGTCAGTCAACAGATGAGGTCAGCCTATACACTTTTGTTCTGTATGTGTCCCTTCATTTATTTCCACTTCACTATCACATTGGAAACAGTGGATCTACTGATGTTTAGGAGATGGAAGTTTGGTGACTCAAGTGACACCCAATCACCTCCTGACCACATTCAAAGTTCATGAGTTCCATGGAGTGCCCCATTATGCTCTCTCATGATGTCTAATGACTACTGAGGTCGCTGATATGGAGTACCTGGCACTATGTAGCAGCACAATGCACCTAAAAAAAAAAAAAAAAAAAAAAAAAAAAAAAAAAAAAAAAAAAAAAAAAAAAAAAAAAAAAAAATTGTTTTGAGGGTGTCCGGATACTTCTGATCATACAGTGTATTTAAGGATGTGATACCACTCATTCAAGAAATGGGACATATCACTATGTATCCCTCCACTAAGAGAAAAGATGCCGTGACCACATATTCAACTTAAATTATTATACAAGTGTTACACAGATTGACATGATAGCTTTGTTATCAATTTCAGTTTTTCTTTCAATTTACCATTGTAGTAAGTAGCTCTTTGTGTTTGGTTTTACCATTAACACATATTTCATTATACCTTATTAAGAAAATCTGTTTGTTTCTTGGAGAAGGTAAATATTATCTATAATTCTGGGATCAAACATCAGAGCACTTTACAATTACATCGTGTCCTCTGAAACAGGTAAATTACTTAACTTTAATAATTTTATTTAATCATTCTGGAGAAAATGCTCCCTTATCCAGGGACTCTACCATTGTGCACATAGTAATGCTTGTAAACATTTCTCAGCACTGCCCTCCTCTAACTTTGAACTCTTGCTAATGTGATGCACCTCTCTTCCCATAAAGTGGTTGGGGTCCTCCCTTCCTTGGGTCCACCTGAACTGGGTATAAGTTTCCTTCTCTGGGGCAACTTACCCATAAACTTCGATGAAGGGGTTGGGGTCTTCCCTTCCTTGGGTCCAGTCAAACCTGGTATAAGTTTCCTTTTCTGGGATAACTTAACCATGAATTCTCATAAAGCGCATCACATAACTTCTTTACTACTATTTTGAGTACTCCAGTTCTTCTACCTTCTGTTTTTCTTTTTCCCATCTCTACACCTCCCATCAAACTCCTGCAGACTCCTGATTTTCTCTGGACAGTTCTCCTGCCTGACTGCTCTTCCTATCACTACTCTCCTCCAAAACCCTTTTGCTTCTGTTCCTATAATGTTTCTTACATCTTCTTGAGATTGTGCAATCTCTTGGGCATTGTTGGGTAAACTTGTAAAACACTGCTTGATTATTGTCTTTCGTCCTTTGTCATATTGTACAAGATCATATTATTGATAATAGTTTTCAACCTAAGTTTTGAAAACAGTTGATCATGTGTTTTATACATTTACGTAACCCAAAATGTTCATTCCCTCAATGGATAAAGTTAATTAAACCACACCCCACTATTTGTAGTATACACAATCTCCATTCTAGTCAAACTTTGTTAATTCTCCAAAATAGCGCATTCTGTAAGTCATGTGGCTGTTGTTACAACTTTCCTCCTGGATATTTGGTCACTTGGCAGTAATTTACTTCTTGTTTCTTATGAAACTCCTAGTTATACTTCATATTTTCATGACCCACATCTTCCTGATTTGGACTATTCTTTTCATTTTTCATGGTATTTAGATTTTCCACAAATGATAACAACTCATTTACAGTAGCCTCATCCCAGTACAAAATTTCTCTACTTACATAATAGGGTAGCCATCTCACTAATACTTTAGCTAAATGAACTTTGCCTAGTGGGTTGTATAAATATTTAGATCATGTTAAATACCACTCAACATACTTTTTAAAGCTTCCCAATGAACTACTGCAGTGCTTTGGACTGAGTAATTCAACAGTTAATTTGTCTTGTATCATTTGTGACCAGTATTTATGTCTAAATTTCTCTTGAAAATCCTTCCATGAAGTAAATTCTTCTGAGTGAGGATTCCCCCACTCAGCAGCATCCCCCACTAGATAATTTAAAGTCAATTTCCAAGAATCCTCCCATTTTTGAAGTAAAGTTCTCAAAAAAGCTCATAAGAAATATGTTGGGTGTACATCTCGGTCAGGTTTAAGTTTTGGGAAATGCTTGTATAGGTTCACACTACTGCCTGATTGTATTTCTTATAACAAAGTAGTTGTAGCTAAAGACTTTCTTCTACACTAACTTTCTTGATTTCTTGTCTCTTTGTAGCTAATGCACCCCACAATCATTTGAATTCATTATTTGGTTGACTTATTCCATTCCTGGAGAGCTGTACACTATTTAAAGATTGTGCACTCTCTTCCAATTTTTGATCTGCTAAGGCCTGTACTTTTTCCTTCAAACCTGCAAAGATACCATGTGAAGACATGGCATCTCTGTTCTCACACCTTTGCTCTAAAGGTATGGTATGATTTTGCACATTTGAGATCTGATCATTTACAAGTTTACATTCATTACTGCAAATTCTCACAAACTGTCCACATCAGTATGAATTTCCCTAACATGTTCCTGAATTTTTTTGCATTCAAGTTTGCATTGTTGAAGCATTTCAGTATGAATTTTGTTTTTAAAAATATTTCATTTATGATATGGTGTGTTTGCTAAACACTCCTCCAAATGCTCAAGTTTCTCATCAAATCGAGCAAATCTGTCATTGGTACTGTTAAGTACCTCTTCCTTGGATGACTGTATTTTATTATTAATCTCTTTAATTTTTTCCAAAATTATTTCTAAATTAATTTCTCCTGACATGGTCACCATTCTTGTGTGACAGGCATAAACAAATATTTTATTTCGCATCTCAACATACTTATTGTCTATATTGATGTTTTTAATTTTAAAATAAATTGTTTTGTACTCTTGTCTTATTGTATCACTTACAATACATACAAATTTTTTAAATTGTTTACAAGCACAGCTCACTGTTAACTTTATACTGTGTGCTGCTGATGGACTACATGTCGACTGCTAGTTGTACATGGCTGCATGCTGCCAATGTGGTGCATGTAGCTGCAATGTGCTGATGACTGCATGTGCATTGCAATCTTTAGATGACACATTGTAGATCGTGTACTGTCATTGGGTGAATACTGGTCCGTTACTCCTCAACAGAGTTCTTCTTCCTTTTTTCTTAATTTTATTATTCGTTTCGGATTCAGTTTGACGTTTGTACTGTATAGAACATCTTGTTGTTGTTTTTCACATTGCATTTTATAAAGATTTTCTCTTTGGCACTTTCTATGGAATTTTCTTGAGATTTAGCTTTTTTGTTACACTTTATCTGTCTTTTAGCTGCTACAGTCACCACTTTAAGTGTTTCAGATTGGCTTGTGGTTTGTTGTACTTCACCTCATGCACCAAATGCTTACATACGTTCCCAGCTGAACACCCCTTTTTTATACAATGAATGTTATTTACTGTACATTCATTCATTGTTAAGTATTACTAATCAGGCTCCAGCTAGTCTGTGTCCTAAATCTATGTGCCATCTTCCTCCAACTTGGCTCAGACTTCGCATCCTTACAAGCTGCAGATAAAGCTACTGAATAGTAACTTCCCATTCTCATTCACTCCACCACATAGTTAAGAAGTGAGATTCAATTCACCTTTTTATATAATCTTCAAAATTACAACTCAATACATGATAAATGAGCTGTGTTTACCAACTTGTATATGGCCTCTCTGTACTATGTGCATAACACATCTAATATTCAGCTTGATAATTAATTGTTACAATACATTTATCTTTGACATTTCACGTTCTTAGTTTTCATGGAGCTGTTTCTTCCTCACCGCCCGCTCAACGGAACCTATGTCCATCTCAGCAGGTAGGCGTCTGACTGCCACCCAATTCCATACAGTCTCTGGATCATTAGTTCTGGTATCAGCACCTATGATTTAAAACACATCCCAACAATTGGGTGCTCACCACTTATCGACTACTCTGTCATGACCATCTTTTCTCTGACATATGTATTTAAGGATGTGGTACCTCTCATTCAATGAATGGGGTGTATCACTACATGCCTACAACATTCATCAATTCTCTGGAGATCATTCTGGAAATTGTTGCTATCTTCTGGCATTGCTAATTTGTTTTAGGCTACTGCATCACCTGAAAATGGTCTTAAAGAGCATCCAACCCTTTGTACCAGATTTATATATTATCCTGGCCTCGAAAACATCAACAAATTACTCCGCCAGGGATATGACTTTCTCAAGTCAACCCCTGAAATGAGATCATCCCTTGACAAAATTCTCCCCACACCACCCAGAGTTGCCTTTCGTCGCCCCCCTAACCTCTGTAACATCCTTGTTAAACCCTACAATATTCCCAGACTACCTTCTCTACCCAGCGGTTCCTACCCCTGTAACCAACCCCGCTGCAAAACCTGCCCCATGCTTCCCCCCACAACCACCTACTCCAGCCCTGCTACTGGTAAAACATACACAATTCAAGGAAGGGCTACGTGTGAAACTACACATGTCATTTATCAACTGGCATGCCTGCACTGCACAGCCTTTTACATCGGCATGACAACAACCAAACTGGCTGAGCGCATGAACGGACACAGACAAACTGTCCGCCTAGGAGATGCCCAATACCCAGTAGCGGAGCATGCCCTCCAGCATAATTCTAGGGACCTAGGAACCTGCTACACCGTATGTGCCATTTGGCTTCTCCCACCCAACACCAGTCCCTCTGAATTGCGGAGATGGGAACTTGCACTCCAACACATCCTTTCATCCCGCCATCCCCCTGGACTGAACCTACGTTAAACAACCTCACTCCCATTCACTCTTCAGTCTTCTCCTCTTTTCCTTTCTTCTTTAGACATTCACGCATCTTTTCATCCTACATAGTTGTGTTTATCTTTATACTATATACCTCTTTACTTCTGTATGCATCCTCTTTGGTTTGAAGCTGGCACAGTACTTACAGTAGAATATCTTTGGCTTCCCTCTGACAACCATGCCTCCATCCTTGCTACCCTCCCTGTTTACCTTTCCCTGTTGCTTCATAACCTGGGTTGTGAGTAACTGAATCCACTTTCCCTTCTTCCCTTTTTTCCCCTCTCTCCTCCCTGATGAAGGAACAAAGTTCTGAAAGCTAGGAATGTAAATTTTCAGTTCTGTTTTATGTGTATCTATTGGCTGTACTGAGCTGAGGTATATATATATAATGTGACTTACCAAACGAAAGCGCTGGCAGGTCGATAGACACACAAACAAACACAAACATACACACAAAATTCAAGCTTTCGCAACCAACGGTTGCTTCATCAGGAAAGAGAGAAGGAGAGGGAAAGACGAAAGGATGTGGGTTTTAAGGGAGAGGGTAAGGAGTCATTCCAATACTGGGAGTGGAAAGACTTACCTTAGGGGGAAAAAAGGACAGGTATACACTCGCACACACACCCATGCCCAACCGCACATACACCTCCTGTCTGCTTGTGTCTGTGTATGTGCGGTTGGATATGGGTGTATGTGCGAGTGTATACCTGCAGCTAGGTATTCAGACAGTTTTACATTGTGTACATGGAATAGATATGACCAACTGTCAGAGTTGAGTGGAGAGAAGCCTCATGTGGCTGTAGATGTAGGGAACATGCAGCAGTCCTCAGCAGTTTGGAGGCCTAGGTTAGTTGAAAAGTCTAGCAAAAAGAAGAAGGTTCTGCTGCTAGGTAGTTCCCATGGTAGAGGTGTGGGCCAGCAGTTGCAGGAAGTGTTGGGGAGTGAGTGAGGTCATCAGCATTGTGAAGCCTAGTGCAAGGTTGGCCCAGGTGACTGATAGCATAGGGGAGTTACGTAAGAATTTTATGAAGGAGGATCAGGTAGTGATAGTGGGTGGAGCAGGGAACAGTCTTGATGTTGTTGTTGTTGTTGTTGTTGTTGTGGTCTTCAGTTCTGAGACTGGTTTGATGCAGCTCTCCATGCTACTCTATCCTGTGCAAGCTTCTTCATCTCCCAGTACCTACTGCAACCTACATCCTTCTGAATCTGCTTAGTGTATTCATCTCTTGGTCTCCCTCTATGATTTTTACCCTCCACGCTGCCCTCCAATACTAAATTGGTGATCCCTTGATGCCTCAGAATATGTCCTACCAACCGATCCCTTCTTCTGGTCAAGTTGTGCCACAAACTTCTCTTCTCCCCAATACTATTCAATACTTCCTCATTAGTTATGTGATCTACCCATCTAATCTTCAGCATTCTTCTGTAGCACCACATTTTGAAAGCTTCTATTCTCTTCTTGTCCAAACTATTTATCGTCCATGTTTCACTTCCATACATGGCTACACTCCATACAAATACTTTCAGAAATGATTTCCTGACACTTAAATCTATACTCGATGTTAACAAATTTCTCTTCTTCAGAAACGCTTTCCTTGCCATTGCCAGGCTACATTTTATATCCTCTCTACTTTGACCATCATCAGTTATTTTGCTCCCCAAATAGCAAAACTCCTTTACTACTTTAAGTGTCTCATTTTCTAATCTAATTCCCTTAGCATTACCTGACTTAATTCGACTACATTCCATTATCCTCGTTTTGCTTTTGTTGATGTTCATCTTATATCCTCCATTCAAGACACTGTCCATTCCATTCAACTGCTCTTCCAAGTCCTTTGCTGTCTCTGACAGAATTACAATGTCATCGGCGAACCTAAAAGTTTTTATTTCTTCTCCATGGATTTTAATACCTACTCTGAATTTTTCTTTTGTTTCTTTTACTACTTGCTCAATATACAGATTGAACAACATCGGGGAGAGGCTACAACCCTGTCTTACTCCCTATCCAACCACTGCTTCGCTTTCATGTCCCTTGATTCTTATAACTGCCATCTGGTTTCTGTACAAATTGTAAATAGCCTTTCGCTCCCTGTATTTTACCCCTGCCACCTTTAGAACTTGAAAGAGAGTATTCCAGTCAACATTGTCAAAAGCTTTCTCTAAGTCTACAAATGCCAGAAACGTAGGTTTGCCTTTCCTTAATCTTTCTTCTAAGACAAGTTGTAAGGTCAGTATTGCCTCACATGTTCCAGTGTTTCTACGGAATCCAAACTGATCTTCCCCGAGGTTGGCTTCTATCAGTTTCCATTCGTCTGTAAAGAATTCGTGTTAGTATTTTGCAGCTGTGACTTATTAAACTGATAGTTCGGTAATTTTCACATCTGTCAACATCTGCTTTCTTTGGGATTGGAATTATTATATTCTTCTTGAAGTCTGAGGGTACTTCGCCTTTTTCATACATCTTGCTCACCAGAAGGTAGAGTTTTGTCAGGAGTGGCTCTCCCAGGGCCGTCAATAGTTCCAATGGAATGTTGTCTACTCCGGGGGCCTTGTTTCGACTCAGGTCTTTCAGTGCTCTGTCAAACTCTTCACGCAGTATCGTATCTCCCATTTCATCTTCATCTACATCCTCTTCCATTTCCATAATATTGTCCTCAAGTACATCGCCCTTGTATACACCCTCTATATACTCCTTCCACCTTTCTGCTTTCCCTTCTTTGCTTAGAACTGGGTTTCCATATGAGCTCTTGATGTTCATGCAAGTGGTTCTCTTATCTCCAAAGGTCTCTTTAATTTTCCTGTAGGCAGTATCTATCTTACCCCTAGTGAGATAAGCCTCTACATCCTTACATTTGTCCTCTAGCCATCCCTGCTTAGCCATTTTGCACTTCATGTCGATCTCATTTTTGAGACGTTTGTATTCCTTTTTGCCTGCTTCATTTACTGCATTTTTATATTTTGTCATTTCATCAATTAAATTCAATATTTCTTCTGTTGCCCAAGGATTTCTACTAGCCCTTGTCTTTTTACCTACTTGATCCTCTGCTGCCTTCACTACTTCATCCCTCAAAGCTACGCATTCTTCTTCTACTGTATTTCTTTCCCACATTCCTGTCAATTGTTCCCTTATGCTCTCCCTGAAACTCTGTACAACCTCTGGTTCTTTCAGTTTATCCAGGTCCCATCTCCTTAAATTCCCGCCTTTTTGCAGTTTCTTCAGTTTTAATCTACAGGTCATAACCAATAGATTGTGGTCAGAGTCCACATCTGCCCCTGAAAATGTTTTACAATTTAAAACCTGGTTCCTAAATCTCTGTCTTACCATTATATAATCTATCTGATACCTTTTAGTATCTCCAGGGTTCTTCCATGTATACAACCTTCTTTCACGATTCTTAAACCAAATGTTAGCTATGATTATGTTGTGCTCTGTGCAAAATTCTACCAGGCGGCTTCCTCTTTCGTTTCTTAGCCCCAATCCATATTCACTTACTACGTTTCCTTCTCTCCCTTTTCCTACACTCGAATTCCAATCACCCATGACACAGTCTGGATAGGGACGGGGAATATGATGTAGGTGGTGACCTGGTTAAGATAGCTACTCAGACTGATGGCACTAATGTGCATTTTGTGCAACTGTTTAAGCGTCATGATTGGCCTCACCTTAATGCGGCTGTTAGGTGCATTAACATGTGGCTGGGGAGGGCGCTGATGGCAGAGGGCATGGGTCACATCTCAGTGGTGACAGTTGGGTCTGTCAGTAGATCGAGTTTTACTAGGCATGGCCTGCACCTCAATGGGTATGGGAAGAGGAGGCTGGCTAAGCTTATAGGAGACAGTGTAGTGGGTGGTGGTGGTGGTGGTGGTTACACTCATGGAAAAATTCCTGTAGTAGTTGGTGTTAGAGCTGCATTATTTTTAGATTGAAGTCAGCTGACAGGTATACCTGCTTAAAGGAAGTCCATCTAACTAAGCGCTCACCTTCCAAAGACAATGTTTCCAAGTAGAGAAGGAATTAGCATATTTTATCAAAATGTAAGAGGTATAAGAGATAAAGTTAATGAATTGCTTATAGATGTTGACTCTGAAATTATTGCTATATCAGAGCACCACTTAAATAATTTGACAATTCAGAGGCCTCCTTTACCAGGCTACAGATTAGCTGGCTGTTTCTCAAGGAGTTCCTTGGGGGGGGGGGGGAGTGGCTATGTACGTAAAAGATAGTATTTCATTTGAGTCCATAGATGTATCATGACACTGCACCGAATAGATATTTGAATGTTGTGCAGCGGTAGTTGAATTCAGTGAAACTTAACTTCTAATTGTTGTTGTTTATAGGTCCCCTAACTCCAACTTCAGAGCATTTTTGCTCAAGCTAGAGAGGGTTCTTGATTCACTTTATGAGATGTACCAGAAACTAATTATATGTGGTGATTTCAATATAAATTTTGTATATAATGGTGCAAGAAAATGGATGTTGGTAGATCTCCTAAATTCATATGATCTGATGCAGACTGTGTTTTTTCCAACTAGGGTGCAGGGGAACGGTAGCACAGCCATAGACAATATTTTTATTCATTCTTCATTACTAGATGGGCATTCTGTTAGTGAAAGCGTGAATGGCCTTTCAGATCATGATGCACAAATTTTGACACTAAAAGGCTTTTGTACTCAAACCAATGTCATATTTAATTACAAACTACGTAGGAAAGTTAATCCAACAGGAATAGAGAGTTAAAAAACCTTGTCAAGTAACAAGACTGGCAAGATGATAAATACAATACTTTCCTTAACACATTTCTCATGCTCTTTGAAAGTTGCTTTCCATTAGAACATTCTAAAAAGGGTACTAACAGTAATGGGCAGCCTGGTTGGCTGACTACTGTGATAAGGATATCTTGTAGATCAAAGCAGGAATTATACCAAAATGTTAGAAGTAGTCACAATCAAGCTACAGTAGCCCACTACAAACAGTATTGTAAGGTGCTTAAAAATGTTGTTAGGAAGGGAAAGATTATGCAAATAGAATAGCTAATTCACAGGATGAAATTAAAACCACATGGTCAGTTGTGAAGGAAGTGTCTGGACAGAAGCACAAGGTCGACAATATAAAGTCAGTTCACAGTAAAAATATTTCTGTTACTGATAAATCAGATATATGTACAGTATTTAACAATCATTTTCTGAACATTGCTCGTGAATTAAATAAAAATTTAGTTCCTACAGGAAATCATATAACTTTCTTGGCAAATGCCTTTCCGAGATTGATGTCTGAAATACCCCTCTGTGATACAGACAAGAGGGAGATTGAGTCAATAATCAAGTCACTGAAGACTAAGAACTCTCATGGCTATGACGGAGTGTGTAGCAGAATATTAAAGTACTGTGCTAAACATGTTAGCCCTGTATTTAGCCATATTTGTAATTTTTCTTTTAGGAATGTTCAGTTTCCTGAGCGATTAAAGTACTCAATAGTAAAGCCGTTTGATAAAAAGGGAGAAATGGATAATGTAGATAATTTTAAACTTATCTCTATGCCACCAATGTTTGCAAAAGTTATTGAAAAGGCTGTGTATGTAAGGATAATTGATCATTTTATATCACACGATTTGCTGTCAAATGTACAGTTCGGCTTTAGAAGTTGCTTAACAACTGAAAATGCTATGTTCTCTTTTCTCTGTGAGGTACGGGATGGGCTAAAAAAAAGGTTTCAAACGCTTGGCATATTTTTTGAATTAACTAAGGCATTTGATTGGGTTGATCACAAAATGTTGCTCCAGAAATTGGACCATTACGGAATACGGGGAGTAACTCACAATTGGTTAACCTCTTACTTTAGCAACAGGCAGCAGAAGATCATTATTCACAATGTTGATAATGGCTGTGATGTGGGGTCTGACTGGGGTACTGTCAAGTGGGAGGTGCCCCAGGGATCAGTGCTGGGGCCACTCCTGTTCCTTATTTGTATAAATGATAGGCTCTCTAGTATTATGGGTAACTCTAAAATATTTCTGTTTGCAGATGACACTAGCTTGGTAGTAAAGGATGTTGTGTGCAACATTGGCTCAGTTTCAAATAGTGCAGTACATGACCTCAGTTCATGGCTTGTAGAAAATAAACTAACGCTAAATCACAGTAAGACTCAGTTTTTACAGTTTCTAACCCACAATTCAACAAAACCTGACATTTTAATTTCACAGAATGGGCATATGATTAGTGAAACTGAAAAGTTCAAATTTCTAGGTGTTCAAATAGATAGACCATGGAGAAAGAGAGTAATGGACAACTAAATTTTTTGGATGTAATGGTTATTAAACAGGCAGACAGGACTTTAGGGTACAAGGTATATAGGAAAGACACACACACACACACCAATCGTTACCTACATAAGGATTCAAATCATCATCCTAGGCAGAAGAGAGGATTCATAAAAACTTTAGTGGACAGGGCTAATAACATCTGGGAACCAATGTGTTTGCAAGATGAATTAAGCCATTTGTGGATGGCTTTCAAGAGAAATGGGTACACTGAGAACAAAACACATCGAACACTCCACCATAGAAGAAAAGTGCCCAAAAATACACGACAACAACAACCGTCGGTTGGAAAGGTTTTTCTTCCATTTATTCATAACATCACAGATCGAATTGGGAAAGTTTTGGCCAAGTTTCAAGTAGAGAAAATCTTTTGACCTACCAAGAAAATTAGTGAAAGTTTAAGATCGGTGAAAGACGCACGACACCCCTTAGCTACCCCAGGTGCGTACAAAATTATGTGTAGCTGTGGCATGGTTTATATTGGACAACTAAAAGGAGTGTTAATATCTGCCTAACAGAACACAAAAGGAACTGTAGATTGGGACAAATTGTCAAATCAGCTGTAGCGGAACACGTTTTCAAAGACGGTGATCACGAAATAAAATTTAGTGAGACAAACGTGATAGCTAGGACATCACATTATTATACCCGCATGTATAGAGAAGCTATAGAGATCTAGAAGCATGAAAATAATTTTAATAAAAAGGAAGAAGGATTAAAACTAGACAAGATGTGGCGGTTGACTCTATACCAATGACGTGACTAACAATTACCTGTAATCAAGAGAGATGGCACAAGCCTGAGATAGTTTTACAGCTGAAAGCACATGATGAGTGGTGGCGCCATCTAAGTGCTCTATATAAGTGGGACCTCCAGCACCTAGCTGCCAGTCGCCGACTCACCTCAGAAAATGTTGCCTGCAGTAGACAACAAAACATCAGGAAAGAGAAGCAGTTTTATATATGGAACACGGTAATTCAGCCCAGAAGTTTTAATTAATGAAGACACCGGCCATGAAAGCTTACATGTTATGATTTTATAGCACTTTTCGCAGCAATTTTCACACCCTATAAAAGAGATATGATGTTACGAGAATGCATGTGTGACTTCTTTGGCAGGGCTTGTGACTTCCACACTGTACACTTCACTATCTGCACCATAACCACTGTTTCCTCTTTCATCACCCAGTGTATCTTGTTCAGTGTTGGAATCGTTTTCACACCCTGGTTTCTGGATTTCTTCAAAATCAAATTCTCCACCTTTGGAATCATCAGTTTCACTTTCAGCCATCACTTCTTCAATCAGCAGCATAATTCTCCACTGTTCTGCATCATAAAAATATGCAATGATGCATTTAAAACACTTACAAGACACTAAAATAAGGTACTAAATAAGAAAGGGTCACTTCTAACACTAAATGAAGCCAATACATGCATGCAAGGAAATAACGATAAACTGACACCAGTGCATGCAGCTCATCCTTTATACGCTAGAACTGTTTGTCATAAGCTAGTTGGGAGTGCTGTTGTTAAAGTATCAGGCACACCATACCATCCAACTATTATTATGTTCATTGAAAGGTACTGAGAAGATACCTTCTTGGAAGCAATCGTCAGACACTGTATTAATGTGAAGATATTGTCCTTGGTCTCTCAGACCATGTGCTTCTACTTATAGATGAACAGAACATTTTCAGTGATTCACTAATGTGTTGCATATAATAATGATCATGTGCAAATGAGAGTACCGTGTGGGCAAAGAAACTGTGCTACCATTTGACATAAATCATTCTTTATTTATTTGCTTTTGAATCATCTAGTTAGTGTTTTTTTTTATTTGCTAATGTGTATGTGTGTGTGTGTGTGTGTGTGTGTGGTATTAGTAGCAATTTGACATTTTATGTCAGGAAATATTTTTAAATGCATGATTGAATTACCAATTATTGCAGTTAAAAGCCAACAAATCTTAGTAATTTTTATTAATTTATAAATCTTTGTAGGAACTATTGTGTGAATTATTGTTACTGTCATTAGATGTTATCTCTGTTTGGAAAGAATTATGCTTCGTTTATGTTTCATTTGTGTACATGCGCCAGGTACGCACTCATATTACCATTGCAGCTCTAGAGTTTGTCATTCAGATGCTTATTATTTCTTTAAAAATATACCTTTCTAATTTTATTGTTTACTTCAACATTACCATTCCAGGTATCAGCACCAAAAGCTCCACGTTTGAAAGCAACAAATCCCGTGGATGAAATTAAAGCTGGTGAGTAATTTGCTGATAGATATCTTTAGTCTAATTTCAAACATTTTTGTTTATTTTACTTTCACTGGTAACACTGGACCATGTTTGCCTGCTGCATTATGTGATCTTTCTCATTCAGCCACCATGTTTTTTCCTATTTGGGGAGGTTTTAACAGTCAGCTAGTCAGGCAATACCTGCAAAATTGCAGTTATTATGAAAGGGAATAGATGGCATCTTAGAAAAATATTCCAAAACTCATAAAAATTGAGGGCAAGATTTTTGTTTTTTGGGTAGTTCAATGGTGAGGTGGAGAGAGAAGTGTCAAAATGCTTTGACTGTTCATCCATTAGTCCATTTCTGGAGAAGAGAGGTTTTTGCTCTGCCATTATAGCAAGTAACTGTCATAGTGTATCCAAATGGGAAGCTGTTTTCTACAGTGACTTATTGCTCAATTTCCATTTATTATACCACATGTTTTTGTAATTTATAATTTTGAATATTTTTGTGTGCGATCTAGAAGATGGGGTGTATTTCAAAGAATTAAATATTATTATCGATAATATTGTAGGCGGTTTCCCAGCCTTGGTTGCATCTCTTGTTGAGAGTATCATCTTGATCTGTGTTAAGTGTTACCATTCCTACATCTTTCCTGATTAACATACAGCAGTTTTGAAAGCTGAGGTAGTCTTTTGTTCTTTCATGTGTAACTGTTAACAGAATTGGAAGTGAGCTTCCTTGTAATTTTATTGTACCTAGCATTTCATACTTTACCTGAAAATATCTGTTATATACACTGGAATGAACAATCAGTTTCATTTTATTTATTTAAGATGTATTCCCCTGGTTATCATTCACAATATTAGTCAGAATCCTTCCTCCAGTTAATTTAGTTTCTGACACATTCTAGACTCTATGTAATTTTATCTTATGCTGATCTTGCCCCTGTCTGTTTAAAATATGGTTAAACTCTAACTTAAAACAGATGATTCATGGAACAGCTCCCAAATTGTGACACTCATCTTAGAGATACATCTAGGAAAGATGTAGTAGTAGTATGAGCATCTGTCATCAAAGTTACCCAAACACATCATTCCCCCTAATGTGAGACAATATCATATCTGATTTAAATTCTGAGCTGTGTACATTGTTCCTTTGCCACTCATATACTTGTCCATGAAGAGAAAGTATGCCAGTGAATGTAATGATACATATTAAAAAGAAGGACAGATTTTATTTCATGTTAGCATACTGGAATGCAGATATTATGTACCTTGTGATGTAAATATATTTTGCATTATTTGTAGTACATGAAATGTTCCATCTTGGACTACTTTAACTTATTTGATGTTATATTAATATTTTCCAGGGGTGAAACTTCGCAAAACTGGGCTGTGGGAATCAGAGGATCAGAGAGAGGTGCGAACTCCTTTATTTTCATTTATTGATTCACCCTTAAAATTAAAATTTTCAGTATGATAAATTCATGATATAAGCAGTTAAAATTCTTGGACGCTTGTCTGGTATTTGTATGAAGCATATGGTACCATGATATGTGGAAAATTAAAACTCTTCTCATCATTAATAATTAACTTAAAATTTTCCATCATTTGCTTCCAAGAAAACTAATAAATCATGAGTCCAGAATGATCAATCAATCAATCAATCAATCAATCCCTTTATTCATCCATTAAAAATATATACATTGTATGGGTGTAGTGAATTACAATATAATTTGTTATATTTAATTTGTTTCAAAAACTTGGATAATAAATACAAATATTTTATATTAGTATACATAAATAATAGTACTTTTCCATATTCAGATATTCTTCACTGTTATAAAAACTATGTGTTAGTAAAAGCTGTTTAAGATCTATCTTGAATTTATGAAATTCTTTAATTTTCTTTATTGTAGCAGGCAATGCACTAAAAAGTATTTTTGGCTGTAGTTAACACTTTTTTGGTAGAGCACTCCTTCATGGGTGTCTCTGTGAAAATGATCCCTGTTGCTTGTCTTATGGTTATGAACCTGATTATTTAAAGTTGAAAATTACTGGTCAGTTTTCAGAAAACAGACACATTCGTAGATGTATAAGCTAGGAAGAGTCATTATTTTAAATTCTTTAAATATTTCCCTGCATGACACTCTACAGGGACCCCCTTTCATTATTCTAATAGCCCTTTTTTCAAGTCTGAAAGCTTGTTTTGCCATACCTGTATTTTCCCAGAAGATCACACTAAATGATTCAGAGCTGCAATAGTTCTGAAGCATTCTTAGTACATAGCAGCATTTACTTAGTTTTTTATTCAAAACTTCTTTTCCCATCTCAGGTGCTCATCCACCCATATACATAGGAATTTTGTGTGTGGAGCTTGTGCAATAACATAGTTCCCTAACTCAGCTTTTACTCTTCTTCTAGCTTTACTTTTAATATTACAGAAATTCATCAATACCATTTTATCCTTATTTATGATCAAAGCATTATTGCTAAACCATTTTCCTGTGTCATTTATTCTCCTAGAGACACTCTGCTGTAGATTATCCTTGGTGTATCCTTTTATGCTTGTGTCATCAACGAACATAATCATTTCTGCAACTGTCAGATGGTTTGGCAAATTGTTCACTTACACCGAGAACAACAAAGGGACTAACACAGCAACCTGGGGCACCCTATAGCTAGTTTTTTGGTGTCTGAAAGATACTCTTTGCCTTCATGATGTATTTGTACTCTCTGTTGTCTATCAGAGAGATAAAACTTGAACCATATGAAGGTGAGTCCCAAGACCCCATAAAATTCAAGTATCATAAGCAATAAGTCATGGTTGGTTAGATCAAATCCTTTAGATAAATCTAAGAATATATTGGAGCTTAACTCATTCTTGTCCAAGGCATTTAGGACTATTTTCATGAATTGGAAGGCTGCCATTTCTGTGGATCTGTTCTTTCTAAACCCATTTTGAGCATTAGTCAGTGTTTTATTTTTATTTTTGTTTTATTCTAGCCTTTCATACATTACTATTTCAATTACTTTAGATAAACCTGATAATAATGACATTGGCCTATAATTATTTATGTCAGCTGTATTATTCTTTTTGTGAGATGGCTTTATTATAGAGAGTTTTAGTTTTGATGGGAACACTCTTGTCCTGAAAGAAGTATTAATAATGTCAGTTATGTGAGTATCTGCACTGGTAGAACTATGCTTGATTATCTTGTGTGGAATTCCATCAATACTACAAGAAATTTTATTTTTTAGTTTATTAACAGCATTTTTAACTTCACATTCTGGTACTGAGTACAGAAACATTGTCTTTTCAGAAGTTGTTACTTTTATGTTTTTGTTGTTTGAATTGCACAGACTTTTAATTAGGTACAATGCTATGTTCACATAATGTTCATTGAATATACTGGCTATCTGTTGAGCATCTTCTATCAGTTTACCCTCACTTTTAATTTTGAAATTATGGGTCTTGATTTTACATTTTCCTATGCTATTGTTTATAACCTTCCAAATCGATTTTGATTTATTGCTTCCCTTGTTAATGTATGAATCATTGCTTAGCCATTTTGCTGCCTGTAAAACTTTCCTATAGATCCTTCTATATTTCCAATAGTATGGTTTTATTGTTGTATTTATTTTAGTATGTTTGCTTAGTTTTCCAAGGATGATTGCTGATTATTTAATCCCTTGTGTTATCCATTTGTTAGTCTTCTCACTGACTTTAATTCTTTTTAATGGGAATACCACATCATAGCAATACTTATAATCAGTAAGAAAGCTGTCATACTTTTTGTCTACATCATCAGTTTGTTCTATACTTCACTGCACCCTTTTTAGCATACTATTAAAAACTCTTATGTTGTTTGCATTAATAAGTCTTTGTATATATTTTTCAGTTACTGCACATTTCTTATTGTTCTCATTCCTTATCACTATTTTTAAAGCCATATGGTCAGAAAAGCCTGTATTTGTTACTTCAATGTTGTACTCACAGCTTTGTTTGTTGTTAAATATCTGACCAAGTGTTACTGCAGACCCATCCCCATAGCTGCTAATTTCCTGCACCTTAAGTTGCATGTTGGATGAGTTAAACAGATTTAATAATTGTACCTTGTTCTTATTACTTTTGTTAAAATTAATGTTAAAGTCACCAAGAACTATCGTGCATTTTTATCTGTCTCTCAATTCATTTAAAAGATCATCTATATAATATAAAAATTGCATAAAGTCAGCTGATGGGGATCTATAGATGCAAGCAATGGTAGTTTGACAGTCTAAGTTCACAAATACAACATTCATAATCTTTTACTGCACACTTCACCTTGCTAAGTTTTACGTCATTAGATTTAACATTACTTCTAACATAGATGCCTGCACCTCCACATTTATGTTTCGCTGCAAAATCTACTTATTGAGTCAAAGTCAGGTATATTTGCTGCCCAAATCTGAGTGCCCCAAAATCAGTGCTCATTGATACATAGTGCAGAAACCTCCTTAAGATTACAGTTTAAAATTACTTCCAGCTCACGCAATTTGTTGCCAAGTCCTTGTACATTCTGGTACAGCAAAGTCAAGCCACCTAGATTTGGTACATAACTCACCTTAGTGTCCCCTTCAGGTTGCTTGGTAGAAAAAAATCCTTCAAGTGTAAGGGTCGTGTTACTCTTCTTCTGATTGGCGCTCTACTAATTGCTTCTACTGGACTGGATGCTGCTGTTGACAATGATGGTGTGTCTGCTGCTGCTGCTGCTAAAGCTGACAGATTCTTTGCTGGTACTGGTGGCTGCTGTTGATCTGCAGCTGATAATGATGATGCTTCTGTTGTTTGTTGTTGTTGTGCTGCTGCTGCTGTTTCTGGTAATGATGGAGACTCAACTGTTGCTATTCTTCTTTCTGCAAATTAGGTCTGTCTTCTTAAATGGTGTCTTCTTTCCTGCCACATCATTTGCTGCTTCTTCTAACTTTTTCACTGATCTCTGGGGTATGTTTATTTCTTGAGTACTTGTGCTCTCCACAGATACAGTATTCACTTTTAAGGATACTGTTGTTGTTTGTGTAGGAGTTGTGTCAGTAAGAATTCTCGCTGATTCTTTATCTGAAACTGCAGTATCCTTCCATTTAAGCTCTATTGCTGTTTTGTACACTTCCCTGTTTTTTCCACTGATTCATGAATTCTTGTAGCCATTAGTTCTTTACCAGTTGCATTTAGGTGCTGTCCATGTGCTGTATATAGCACCTTGTTACTATGAGTATTAATAAAGCTAGTGTTTTGGAAGCCTTTCACTGTTTTTTTTTTTTTTTTATTGAACTTCTAGGTTTACACAAGACCATTCAGGCAGGTCATGCCTGTGTGGTACTCCAACTAGAGTCACATTTGTATTTTTTAATGCTGACGAGGCTTTTTGTAATGAACAAATTGGCAAGTTGGCTTCATTCATTGCTACATCATTAGCCCCTGCCCAAATGAGTGCAAAATCTTCATTTGTCAGCTTATGAAGGTCATCGCATTTTTGTAATATTACACTAATTGGGGCACCTGGTATCACCTTCTCTTCAATTTCATATTTATTTGAAGCTAAATTTAAAGTGTTTCTTGCACAGTATCTGCTGTGGCTGTCACAGTCAATGAATATTTTGGGTCTCCTACTCACTATCTGACTCTCAGGAGCAAAGTTTTGCATTTTCATTGCTGCACCCTTAGATTGCTTTCCCTTCAAAATGCCTTCTTAGTTGTGATATGCACACCGTGTTGTGAATCGATCTTTATGTTGGATGCCTCGAATCTGTAGTTTTTACAAATTTCTTTCTTGGCTGATTCTCGCTTCTGGAGTTTGTTTCTTAGTACGTAAGTAATTGTTTTCATATACTTGAGTTTCTTTCTTCTATTTTGAGTTCGTTCTTTAACTTTTTGCACACACACATATTTAGCAAGTCTGTTTTGATTTCGTCCATATTGTCACATTCAGGATGAAAACAATCAATGCATTTCCAGCTTTTCACTCTATTTTTTGCATTTATGAACGAGTAATGGAATTTCCTCTTACACTTTGCACAACTTATGACTTTTTTTGCTGTTTTGTTACAGGAACATGGTTTATTTCACTCTTCCTCACTTATTTCATAAATAGTATTCAAATTTTCCAATCTGATAATGGCCATTGTGCATGAGTTAGCTACAAAACACTATATGTCCCTGTTATTTCAACAGATCACTATACTTTTAGTTATGCACAAAGAACAATTACTAATCCACATGTACACATAATAATATGTTTAGCTTAAGCTCATTATACTATCAAAGTAACTTATTTCATGTACATTATCAGTATACAGCCATTCCAAAAATCGTCCAGACTAATGCTGTTACTTACCTAAAGCAGACAAAATATAAAGTACTGCAATTGACCCATTACCTATATATCAGTATTAACAGTTCCCTCATAAGGGAAGTGATTTGTTTGTGGTGGAACATGACAAAGCAAGAGCAAATCACCCAGACCATGGAACGAGTGAGACTCATCTGCAGTGTAGATGAGAGGAGACAGAGATTAAGTCAGAGATGTGTGAAAGAGTGGGTTAGACATGGTACTGCATAAGACAGCTTTAGTAGTATCTGAGCAGAGTGGCAGTGACAGGTTTTCAGAGGTGAATGAAAGTCATACTAAAAAAGTACTTCCACATATACAGTGAAACCTCTTTATAACATTCCTCCATATAATGTTTTCCTCTATATTACATCCGTTTTTTTTGGTCCCGACAAATAGCCCATATAAACAATGTTAAATTTTCCTCTTTACTGAGTTTCCTCTGTATTACAATTTCCTCCATGTAACACTCGTATTTTTGGAACCCTGGTCAATTATTTACCTCTTTATAACATTTAAGTGACTGGATGTAGACACATAGTTTTCCATTCTGTGGATTCACAATTTGCACCAGCTCAGAAAGTCCGCGCTCAGCGTGTTTCATAGCTCAGTGGCAGAACCCGGTCACATGACATGTGATGCACATTCTGCTTGTGATCTTTTTGGTGCCATTTCAGTCAATGCTTTGTATTCATAGCGCTTTGTGTGAGCTGAGCAGCAAACAGTTTATGTGTCTAGTGAGAGTGTGTCTTCGATATAACTTTCATCAGTGGACATGAGTGGAAAGTGGAAGAACATTTCTCTGGAAGAAAAGTTTTCTGTTATTAAAAATGTGGAGGCATCTCCTGGTGTGAGTCATGTGGAGCTAGCGAACCAATTTGAACTAGCCCCCTCAACACTCAAACTACTATGAAAAACAGATCGTCGATGATGGAAGGGTTTGAGAATTGTGAAAATTTGAAACGTATGCGTGTGAAACCATCGACTTACAGCGAAATGGAGGAAGTTTTATTAACTTGGTTTCAGCAAGCACGTCCTGCAAACATTCCTATAAACTGAACTATTCTGAAGGAGAATGTGCTTCATGCAGTTAGGAGTGGAAAATTTTAAGGCATCCAATGGATGGATTGATAAATTTTGACAGCATCATGGTGTTGTATACAAAGCAGAATGTGGAGAAAGTAAAAGTGTGGATGAACCAACTGTAACTCAGTGGATGCAGACTCTCCTTAATCTGATACATGGCTACAAACTGTGTGACATTTATAACGGTGATGAAACCAGCATGTTTTTCAATTTAATGCTGGATAAGACATTTACTTTTCATGGGGAAAATTGCCATGGTGATAAGAAGAGCAAGGAACGTCTTACTGTTTTGTTGTGTACAAACGCTGATGGCAGTGAAAAACTGAAACCTTTGGTTATCGGGAAGCCAAAAAATCCGAGGTGCTTCAAAAAAATTTCCATGTTACCGTGTAAATATACAAACAATGCCAAGGCGTTGATGACGAGTGATATATTTTTACGTTTTCTCAGAGAATTTGACGCCAAAATGGTGAGTGCTGCAAGGAAAGTGCAGCTGTTTGTGGATAGATGTGTGGCACATCCACCAGATGTATCCTTTCTGAGAAATGTGAAAGTAATTTTCCTGCCACCCAACTGCACCAGCCACCTGCAACCTTTGGACTTGGGAATGATATACACCCTTAAGGTTAAATATAGGACAGCCCTTGTAAAAAAGGCCTTGAATTTGATGGACCAAAGAAAACCGGGAAGCCAGCAAAGCTCACAACTGAAGCTGAATATTTTACAGGCAATGAATTTAATTATGCACTCGTGGAGGAAAGTCAGTGCTGAAACTATTAAAAGCTGTTTCACAAAAGCAGATTCTGTGAGAATGAGATGGCAGCTCCAGTGGAAGATGTTGCAAGTGATTTGCAAGAGTTTCAGGAATTAATAGGCAGTGATTCTGTCACTTTTGAGGACTTTGTGGCTGTGGATGACAACGTGGCAACCACAGGAGTACAAGGTATTAAGGAGTTGACTGCAGATAGAAGCTTGGAGAATAATAGTGGTAGTGAAAGTGACAGTGAAAGTGACAAGGAAGATGACCCTGTGCCCTCATATACTAAGGCAGCTGAAGCCTTTGAAACATTCAGGAGATACATGATGGCCCATAGACTTGAGGACAGAACGAGCAAGAAATGAATGCCATAGAGTCAAGGAGAAATAGAAAACAAACATGCTTGCTTGAATATTTTAAAAAATCATAGGTATGTGATTTTCAGATTGCATAGGTTCCTAGAGTTTTGTGCAAATTTAGGTTTCATTTCATAATTTAATTATCAAAGTAATTTTTTTGTAACTAATTCTTTTTTAATCTGTACCACTTACTGTGTTTTTATGTAATATGTGCAGTATATCATAAACAAAATTTTGCTCATATTCTATAATTGGGTCAACTGAAGAATGGGATACCACCTGTCAGCTTTGGACAATGATGTCATATCTTAAGAATCTATTATAACTTTTTACTGTACAAACTGATCCATTTACTTTCACCCATCCACCTACCGGGCCCCATGTTTTAATTACAAAATACTTATCATTTGATACATTGATCATTTGCAATGAATATCATATTACGGTATTGTGAAAATGTAAAATGTCATCTGTGGTACCACTTGTCAAAGCTGATTAGTGGTATCCTTATCTTCAGTAATGCCCTATAATTATTATTTGGAAGCCTTCCTCTTTATAGTGTTTTCCTCTATACAGTGTTCAGAATTTGTGGTCCCTTGAAAAACGTTATACAGAGGTTTCACTGTATGGATTTGGGCTACAGTGGAACCCTTCAGGAAGAATAAATGCCAGAAGTGTAGACAGTTTTAGAGGAACGATTATATTGTGGGGGGAAAATCTGAACTGAAGACCAAAGGGCAGATGCAAGATAAAATAGAAGCAGGAGAACATGATTTAAGCCAACTCATATGCAGGAAAGCTAAAACACAAGACATGCAGGGACAGACAGCATAAGGCCATTTGCCCAGTAGGAGGTCTCAGGCACAAGAGAATGAGATTCAGAAGCACCTCTCTGCAAGGGAATGTAAGAAGCATTCACATGTTCTCCCTCCTGTGCCTTCAGATTGTTTATCAAAAGAATGCTCTGCTATGTGGTGTCTAAGAGCAGTCTCTGTACTGTCTTTTAGCTAATGATAATTGATATTAGGCACATCTAGCTGCCTGCTATGGTTGAGTACTGAATGTAAAATTACAGGTAGATGGAAAGACTTGTCAGGACACCTGGTATCACCTTCCCTTCAATGTTATATTTATTTGAAGCTAAATTTAAAATGTTTCTTGCACAGTCTCTGCTATGGTTGTCAGACGCAAAGAATATTTTGGGTCTCCTACTCACTAACCGATTCTCAGGAGCAAAGTTTTGCATTTTCATTGCTGCACTCTTAGATTGCTTTCCTTTTAAAACCGTGTTTTCAGTTGTGATACACACACTGTGTTGTGAATCGATCTTTATGTTGGATGCCTCGAATCTGTAGTTTTTACACATTTCTTTCTTGGCTGATTCCCGCTTCTGGAGTTCGTCTGTTAGTACACAAGTAATGGCTTTCAAATACTTGAGTTTATTTCTTACTATTTTGAGTTTGTTCTTTAACTTTATGCACACACATGTTTTAAACAGGTCTTTTTTTATTTTGTCCATATTGTCACATTCAGGACAAAAACAATCTTTGCATTTCCAGCTTTTCACTCTCTTTCTATATAACCTTGCAACCAAGCAAGGAAAGCTATCATACTGGAAGCTACAGCTACTGGCACTAGACTTCATAAAATTCTTCGTAGAATACCAACTGATCCAGGAGGTACTCCAAGGGAGGTGGAAGGGGATATACAAGGACAGCACCTGAGTTGTTGGATGTGCTCCTCTAGATCCACTTCCTTCAGTGCACTCTGGCAGATAACACAGACCAGGAGTCAGTCCCTGAGAGGTATTGCTTTAGAGTTAATCAAAGGGAAAAGTTTGAATCTGACAATGAATATGTTTATTTAAAAAAAAAAAAAAAAATCCAATGCGTGGTGGGAAACTTTTGATCATTCAAATCACCAGGCCCAGATGGATTCTTTCAGTTTCTGCTGCAACAAGCAAGAGTTGGTTAAATTGAATTCCTTTGTAGGTGGTGTAGGATCAGCCTAACAACAACAACCATTCCAAATACTTGGAGCTTAGTGATGGTTTTTTCCTTTGAATCCAGGGAGAACTGACCATACCAAGGCTAAGGAAAAAAGACTGACCTATTTGTTCTCCTTTCTTCTAAAGACATAAGATAAACTGGTTAATTTTCATGTTAAGGAAAGAGGTTAACTGAGTTTCCTCTGCATGTAAACAAAAACATTTATCAACCAGGGAAATTATGTGAAACAGCACTTCACCAATTTGTTGGGAAGATAGAAAAAGCTCTACATTTTCAGGAAACTGCTCTCTGCAACTTCCTGGATATAGTGTGGTTTTTCTAGAAATATGATCTTTGAATACATGGCCAGAGTTGCAGAAGAGCATGGCAGGTGGGTTAAGAACATGCTAAGTAGAAGAAAGGTAGAAGCCACCACCATGAAAGTGAAAATGGTGATCAACACCACCAGGAGTATCTGCAAGGTGGGGTTTTGTCCCCCCTGCTGTGGAATCTATAGTGGTGAATGAATTCATTGAAGAGTGATAATACTAGTTGCTACTTTTTCTAGGTATTTAGTCATAGTAATACTTGGCAAATTTGATAGTAATGCTAGAGTAATGGCACAATGATCACTGAACATTGTGCAAAACTGGTGCCAAAAGCAGGATCTGAGAGTCAGTTCGAAGAAAACCATTGTAGTACCTCATACAAGTAAGCATATTCAGCACAGGTATCACAATCTCAATCTCCTTGATGAAATCATACCACTAAAGGGTATAGTGAGGTATCTAGGTGTACACCTGGATGCAAAAATATCATGGATGCCTCACATAAAGAATATACATTTCAACACTAAAGGCACTTAGAAAGGCCGGCGATAAAAACTGTGATTTATATCTCTGCAGTATGTGCTGGATATATACCACAATTGAACAAAGCTCCGGGGCCCAATGGATTCCCTATCAAATTCTATGCTGAATTTGTGGCTGAGATAGCCCCTCTTCTAACTATAATCTGGTGTAGATCATTTGAACTAAAAACTGGGCCCAGCTCTTGGAAAAATGCACATGTCACACCCATCTACAAGAAAGCTAGTAGAAGTGATCCACATATCTGAAGTGATCCACATATCTACCATCCAGTATCCGTGTTGTAAATTTTTGTAGAATCTTAGAACATATTCTGAGCTCAAAAATAATGAGGTATCTTGCCCTGAATGCCAAACAGCATGGATTACAAAAACATTGATCATGTGAAACTTTTCTCACATGATGTATTGAAAGCTTTGGATCAAGGCAACCAGGTACATGTAGTATATCTGTATTTCCAAAAATCATTTGATTCACCACCAGACCTGTGCTTATTGTCAAAAGTATGATCGTATGGGGTACTGCATGAAATTTATGACTGGATGAGGACTTCTTGGTTGGGAGAAAACATTATGTTATCTTGGGTGGAGAGTCTTCATTTAAATGTAGAAGTAACTCCATTTGTGCCACAGGGAAGTGAGTTTGGACCCTTGCTGTTCATGTTGTATATTAATGATCTTGCAGACCATGTAAACAGTAACCTCAGACTTTTTGCAGATGATGCAGTTATCTATAAAAACAAGATCATATGACTATAATATCACTGCTGAAATTGGCCAACTCATAAAAATACTTCAGTGTAACAGTTTGTAGGGATATGAAATGAAATAATCAAATAGGCACAGTTGTGGATAAAGCAGGTGGTAGACTTTGGTTTATTGCTAGAATACTGGGGAAGTGCAATCAGTCTACATAGGAGATTGTTTACAAATCACTCACGTGACTGGTTCTATAATATTGTTCATGTGTATGGGATCTGTACCAAATAGGATTAACAACAGATGTTGAAAGTATAGAGGGAAGGGCATTATGAATGGTCTCAGATTTGTTTGATCCATGGGAGAGTGTCAGAGAGATACTGAAGGATCTGACCTGGAAGACTTGAAGGCAGATGTAAGTCTATTAACAAAACTTCAAGAACTGGCTTTAAATGAAATCTCTAGAAATATACTACAACTTCCTATGTATTGCTTGCATAGAGATTGTGAGGATAAGAATAGAATAATTACCACACATTTTAACAACCTTATTTGTTATGCACAATTGGGTGACCGTTAATTGTAAAAACTGTTTGTGGCCAGCTCTAGTGGTAGTTTTAAAGAAAAAATACTTATCTTGTTTTTTGAGGGTCTCCTTCAATCAGTTGCTTGAATTTCTTTTGTCAGGAGACCAGATTCTCTTGCAGGTCTGGAAACCTAAAAGGTTGACCTGTTTCTTGAATAACATAGATGACGAACTGATTTGTATGTAAATTTCATATTTAATAGTCCTAGATGCCTTGCTCCCATCAATTATACTGTTTACTCAGTAGAAAAACACTGCATGTGCACACAACTTGAATTTGCATTTTGTCCAATAATTGAGTACAACAGAAAAACTTTACATCCCTCCTTCCTTCCCGCACTGAAAAAATGCAACACAACTCACACACTGTTAACATCATTCCAAAGTACATCAGTAAAGATAGTGTTCATACTAAGATTGAAACATAGAACATTAAGGGGCTCCGGAACACCCTATACTTGCAATGTTAAAGTAACGCTTATAAATTACATCTTTCCTCACAAAGTATTTGAGGTAGGAAGTTGAACTTTTTACAGATTATTTATTGGAATATGGGCTACAACTTAAGACAGGGATTTTACAAAATTTTAGTTCAGTTATTAAAGATGATTTTTTTTTCAATTGTAATGAAAATTCACAACATTTTTTTTGCAATTTTTTATTTATATATTCAAAAATATACAGTTTTTTGGAAAAAGGCTGTGTTAAATTATGCAGAAGGTACTGTGTAACATTTACTGAAAGTTTGAAACAAATATGTTTGGAAGATCCCTAGAAAACATGTAATTAGTATGAGAAAATAAAAGTTTTGGGAATCGAGCGACAAAGATTGGATTAACTTTTTAGTGCATTCCAGGTCCATAGGATGGATTATCTTCATCCTCTGCAAACTCCTCCTCCAGCTTCCTCTTGTTCCTCCTCCTGTTTACTCTTGCTTGTATTTCTAGACTCATTACAGCCCTGTCTGCAGCCTGAAGGCGTTCCTTGTCTAAAGCAAGCATCGCTCATTGTTGTGTTCGTAGATTTTACTACCATTTTCTTCAGTTGCAGTTACTGCAACACTGTTCCAAAAGGTGGTCATGTATGAACACTTATCACATTTCAGTTGTATTTCACTAGCAAGTCCTATGTGCTTTATTATGGAGAGTTCTATACCAACTTCACTACAATGAATACATCTTACACAGTTTGAAAAAAGTCCTTTGAGAACCGACATATCAAATATTTCATTCACATCCAATTCGCCCATAAAACATTCATAGTTTTCAGTCATTGAACCAAGCTTCTTCTGTGAAGTATTTTCTTTCCCACTCTGACTGCTATGGGCAGGTGTACTTGAAAGGTTAGGTTCACTCACTTGGTTATCGTCTTTATTGTTTACAGTAATAACACAGACCTTTGGCTTTCCAACATTTCTCCTTTTCTTAAAAGCCTTAAGAGGATTTCTAATAACTTCACTCTTACTCATTATTATACTTCAACAAAACAGAGACTCAAGAAACAGAATTAATTACGAATATTTTTGAGATAACGACAGAGTAAATAAACATGAAACAATCGACAATCACACCAGCGATATATATTGAACCATCACAGGTTAGCCACAACACATACTTTATCTCACATCACTAAAATGTACCTGATGAACACGGACGTTAATAATAACACCATTTGACAGCAGTTTAACAGCGCCATAGTGGGTCACGCCCATGTAGAACACATTTCAAAAAAAATTTAAAAATAGTTGTAGTCTTCGGAATTGAATAAATTATATATCTATTAAAAGGTAATAGTCTGCAGATTCAGAAAACGCAAAAAAGTAAAAATTGAACTTTTCATGATTTTGAGCCTTTCCGGAGCCCCTTAAATCAAAATAATTCACTTAACAGCACAATAGAACAATTATGATAATATATATTCACATAAACAAAAATGTTTTTTTTTTTGTAGTACAGTAATTCTATGAAATTTGTTTTTTTAATCACAGGGGTTCAGTTTTGCAAGATTTTGTAAAATAATTGTTTTTTTGTATTCCTCTTTTTACTTAGGCATTTTTAGTTTGTTAAATGAGTTAAGTATTAAGTATCAGATTTTAAATATATTTTTCCAGTGTGAATTTTTTAGATGAATTAATTTCATAGGTGTCAGAGGAAATTTTATAACTGTGTTAGCATGACATATACTATTACACAGTCAGAGTTTAAAATATTTCAAATAAGACTGAAAAGAGAATAAGATCATAAATTTGAGAATAAATATGATCCAAATGGCTTATTGCACATTACAAAACACAGAAGCATTCAGACGATCATTCTTCCTGCATCCCAAATGAGCAAAGAACAGGAAGAAACACTAATAACTGGTACTGTGGGATGTGCCTCTTGCTGTGCACTTCATGGTGGTTTGCAGAGTATAGATGTAGATATAGATATAGAAGGAAGTGGTGGAAGAATGAACCATGACACAGGTCAGGGGATGTGGTATGGTTTACTCTGGTAGAAAACAGATGAAGCTGCTGTGCCCAGATTATGTGGGGTGCAGCCTAGACCAGCAATGTCTCTTTTCAAGCTGGCCACAGTATTCTCAGATTGTTGCAGAACGCCATGAAGCCCTTGTAAGACTAGGGGAAAGTAACAGGGTAAACCTACTGTGAGTGCCTTTTTAGTGAGTAATTAGTCACAATGAACAAGCTAAAAGACTGCCAGGAGAGGTCTGATGACTCCATTTATTGGATTGAAACCTGTCCTCACCATCTCTAGGGTGATGATAAAATCAAAACTGTGTAGCTGTTTGAGGAGGCAGCAAGTATTGTAGGCCTATATTATGCTACTTATTAAAAGACAAAAATCTTTGTAGAGGTGTCTGGCCATTCGGATTATGTTTCTTGTCTCACAGACAAGTACTTCCTCACTGCTGCTTTGAAGAGAATTTGTCATTGTGTGTATGAATACAGTTTGTAGTTTGGCTGGATTTGTCTAATCATGTTTCTTCCAAACACAATATGTTACTCAGATGTTGACATATCTGCTGAGATTTGATTCCAGGATGTACATAAATTTTTGCATCTCGCACATTAAAGTTTTTTAGCATAATGTCACTTATAATGAGAAACTTGCTTTTAATATTTTTCTCATTTTCTTGTTTATGGTGTAGAATAACTGGAGTTTCCACAGAAACGCAATTCTCTTGTTGCTTCAAGTCTTTATTTTCTTCCATCAATAATCATGTCTCACTTTTCAGTACATCTGTATCACTTAACTGCCATTTTGTAATTTGATGTTTCAATTCCACTGACAGTAACAGACACACATTTTATTCTTCCCAACAATCAGAACAGAACCACTGTAAATTCTTGCTAATGAATTTAATCTTACTTTGGCACTTAAACATGCGACTGGCAATCACTTTGCACATCACATTATAAGTGTGATAGTGGAGTTGTGATAAACAGCAAACATTCCAACAATATGTGCAATACTTCACAATGTTCAGAGCTGCATGTTGCTTGAGGAGCTGGGCATTAAACACTGACATTGTTCATGTAGTAATTGTCCCAAGATAGTAGTGGTGGTTGTGGTGGTGCTGATATGTGTAGGATGCTCAACTGCAAGGTCATCATTGTCAGTACTCAACTAATAGAATACCAGTGTGATTATGAGTTGTGAGAAACATGCAACAAAAGTAATTGGCTCCAGCTGACTTCCTCATGCATCACAACTGGCACTCTGTTTCACCATGTGACATCTAGGACTTTTATTTATATCACTTCCTTGTAAGGTAACAGTGGAAAAACAGCACAAAATTCGTATAACACCTCCTTACACAATCTTCAATAAAAACACATTGTAACTGTGAGCACTGAGTTCCGATTTCATTTTCCTTATAGAGCTGCATCATACTCTTAACTACTGTATGCAATACCTGTAATTTCAAAACTTCTTCTTCACTTGTGGCTAAATTTTTGTATGTGCCATTCATACTGCTCTTATAATTCTTGAGCGTTTTAACAAATATTGCTACCCTTATATTCTGATCTGCAGAAATAAATTTTGTAAGAACATTGTCTTTTATAGTAAAGCTGCCTATCTGATTGTCTTTTAATCCATGTTCACTTAGATGTGAACATGGATTAAAGGGAATGAAATATGCAGTTTTACTATAAAAGAATATGTTCTTGCAAACTATTTCTGCAGACTGGAATATAAGGGTGGAGGAGTATCAGTATTTGTTAAAAAAGCTGAGAATTATGAGAGCAGTATGTATAATACAGGCAAAAATTTACCCAAAAGTAGAGAGATATTCTGGAATTATAGGCATTGTGCACAAGAGTATTTTGTGTGTACTGACCATCAAGTGACGAAATTAATATTTTTCTACAAAAAAGTCCAATCTACTACACTGGGTAATATGCTTTGATTTTAATATTGATGTTGGAAGAGAGACAAAAAGAAAGCAAAAATTTGAGGAGCTGCTAATACAGTACAACATGCAGGTATCTGTAATGGAACCTTGTAATCTTACTCTCCCACGCATCACTATTAAAATTCACTATCGCTGCACAAATTGTGAAAGCTCCAAGAGGTATAAGATATACAAAAGCAAAACTTTTTACTTATCTTCATTTTCTCTTGTTGTTGGCTGCAGTTCTCACATCTAGGAGTACATTCTTGAGGCTGAAATTTTGATTTTGTAGGTTCCTGTTGATTTGAATATTGTATGAATATTTGCCTGTTTTACTCTTGAATTATATTTTTTGTCATGTTTTTCAATGTCACACCATCTTTACAGTTTCCACTTCAATAACACCACAGATTACACTGTTAGTGTCAATCATACAAATATGTCTGTCTCCATCAGATGCATACCAACTATTCCTAGCATTATGCAGAACTCACAAAATTTCAAAGAGTTTAGAAAACAAATGAGTTTACAAACTTTCTTGGCAAAAGAAGAATCTTCAAGTTATATCATTTTTTTAATAATGAATCCAGAAATAAATTTAATAATTAGCAATAGATTGTGCAATTAATAACATAAATTTTAAGCATGCCAGATATTTTGTAATTTCAAATATTTCAAAAAGAAGAATAATTTCAACATACCAATTGTAACAAATGAATTTCTTTTACTACATTTTAGCCTGGAATATAATACAGAATACACAAAAGCAAATGAAATTCTTTCAGTGAAACAGCTGAGGAAGTTCGCCTACACAAGATTTATAATAGTTTTTGGTATCGTCTATTTCTATAAAAAAAGTTATATTAGAAAAGGGTGTCCCATTACAACCTGCAACAGTAACTTTGGAGACTGAGTCAATTATTGATAATATCATCTCAAATAGAGAGTAGCAATGCATATAAAACAAAGCTTCCACAAACAGAACATTCTGATCATTTTGGATAGCTGTGTGAAATATATGGAAATCTAAAGTCAAAACAGAAGATAAAAATGTAAAAAGAGATATTAGGCTTTTAAACCAACAAAACATCAACATATTTAAAGATATTTCTGAGAAAAGAGCAATGGGCAGATATCCTTCAAGCCCAGGGAACAAATGAAAAGTACAATGTCTTTCAAGAAACCATAACACATTACTTCAGTATAGCATTTCCAAATACCAGGAGGAAAAGAAAAATTCTCAAAAACAAACAGTGGATCATAGAAGAAATAACAGAACTTAAGGTAGCCTTAAGAGTAAGAAAACAGAGCCAAATTACAAACAGCTCTAGAAGGAGTACAGACAGTTGATAATACAAGAAAACGCCAAATCAATTAATCAGATTACTTCAAAATCAACAAATAAAATGAAAACAGCCAGGGATATAATTAATTCCAAGACAAACAGCAAAAAATACACACAGAGAACAAATGAAATACAATGTATGAAAATGAGTAACAAAATCATTACAGATAAAACAAAAATTGCTAACATCCTGATAATAACTACTTAGATACAGTAAAAAATCTAAAGCATGAATGTAATAACCAAGAAAGTCACCATACCATGATGACAGATAGAACAAGACACTCAGTGTTCTTGAAACTGGTACCTAAAGAGGAAGTGACAAAGGTTATAAAAAAACTTAAAGCATAGATGTCTGCTGGACATGATGAAGTGTCTAACTACCTAATCAAGTAGATGGAAGCAGAAATAATTACACCACTGTTGGATATTGACAACTGCCCATACCAAGGAAGAGTGTTCCACAATCTACTCAAATTAATTAAAATAGCACCTATACAAAAAGGAAAGGATGATGATCATAACAATTAAAGACTAGTGTCCTTAGTACAAGGCATCTACAAAATATTAGAAATGCTCATGCTCAACAGACTGCATACCAGGAAATGCATAATATAGTAGTAACTCCAGCATAGCATGGATACCAGAAAGAGAAATAGTTGTACTGCTAGTTAAGTTGGCAGTGGTACCTTAGTGCAACTTGACTTTCTATGTTCTTCGCTACAATTTTATCACCTGTGTAGTAGTCTTTTGTGTGTGTACAAGCATATAGAGAGCAAAATAAAATGTGTGGTTTTTATATGAATGTATTACTGAACAACCCAGTACAAAGCCTAACAACTGACGTGAGAAATTGAAGGAGAACTCAATGTATGAGCCTTTGTGTATAAATTTTTGCTGAAATAGTGTTTGGGGGGAAAATTGTCTGAATTAACTGTCAACTACATCCATGTCAGACATCAATAGCAAGTGTGAGGACAAGCAACTAGCAAAGAAGATTTAGGTGTCTGTGGACAATCCCAGTGTCATTGCAATGCCTATGTTCACAAAACAACTGCAGTGGGGTGTGTAGATTCAGATTCATTATTGGTCATTCAGCATTATTACATGCATAGACTTCATCAGTTCACTTAACCTATTAATTTTACAAAATAAAGTTTTACATATTTATGTAATAGAGGGAAACATTCCACATGGGAAAAATATATCTAAAAACAAAGATGATGTAACTTACCAAACGAAAGCATTGGTATGTTGATAGACACACAAACAAACACAAACACACACACAAAATTCAAGGTGCCAATGATGTGTACGGGAATGAGTTACTGAATACTGTGCACAACTTAAAGAAATTTCTGGACGGTACTAAGATGCAGAACATGATTGTCACTAGCATTCCTTTTAGACATGACCTTATCCCCACTTCGTGTGTAAACGGTGAAATTAGGGAAGCCAACTCACAATTTCAGGAAATATGCAAAATGCATCCAAATACAAACTTTCTTTGTACAGATTTTCTTAAGAGAGACTGCTTCACGAAACATAGGATGCATCTGAACAAAAAGGGCAAGAAACTTTTGTGTGGGAAAATCAGTGAAATGTTAGAGAGACTGAACAAACATAGTGACAGCAGGTCATTACCATTAGCTCCAGCAGTTTTAAAGCAAGCACCAGCAGAAGTATTTCCACAAAAAATACTAAAAGCATCAGGAACAATCACAGCAACAACAACAACAAAAGCAGCAACAACAGCTACATCAACAGCAGAGCCACTTCTGCTACCAGCAACGGCAACAGAACCAATGGCAGCTGGACCAACTCCGCCAAAAGTAGTAAAAGCATCAAGAACGGTTACACTAACAACAACAAATGCAGTAACAGCTCCATCAACTGCAGAGCCAGTCCTAATACCAGCAGGAAAATCAACAGCAAAAGCAACAGAACCATCATTAGCAACAGCAGAACCATCCACAATAGCAGCAGAATCAACTCCAACATTATCAGAACCAGTACTGTCAACTAAAAAAACTTAAGACAGCAGATGGAAGCCAGTGCCTCCATCCCATCTAAATGATTTTGTAGTGGAGACCAGAAAGAGGAGAAAGCCCACAAGAGAAAGAGAGATTTGACCTTATTTAAGTCAGTAAAGTAGAGAAATCTACAACAAGGTATTTACAACTTTAAAATAATCCACCAGAACGTACAGGGCTTGAGCAAGAAACACGAACAATTAGACGTGTTTGTAAATGAAACTATGCCTGATGTGCTTGGTATTAGTGAACACTGGCTATCTGATGCCAAATTAGAACTTTTTAAACCTCTAAACATGGTACTAGCTAATAAGTTTAGCAGATCTACTATCAGAGGTGGGGGTGTATCAATGTATGTAAAGAGCACATTTGATTTTAATTCTGTAAATGTAAGTAAATATTCATTAGAAGGAACAATTGAATTATGTGCAGCACGTATAAAGATATCAAATGATGAAATTTATGTTATACGTTTATATAGACCGCCAGGTGGAAACTTCGAAGTTTTCTTAACAAAGTTTTGTGACATGATAGAGAATGTTTTTATATCCCACCTGAACAAGTTAGTAATTATAGGAGATTTCAACATAAATGTATTAGCAGATAAGTTACACACTAGACTATTCGAGAACACTCTGCTTGAATATAATGTAAGATACCTGATAAACACTGCAACCAGGGAGACTGAAACATGCCAGTCTGCAATAGATAACATATTCACTGGTATTCATCTTTACGATCTTACATCTTCTGTTATTGTAAGTGCTTTGTCAGACCACCATGCAGTAGAACTAAGTGTGCACATAAATAAGGTTCCTACACACAGTTACTATAGATATATTAGGATGAATACAGACCAAAATAAAACTCAGTTGAATAATATGCTAAGGAATGTGGATTGGAACAGTGTTCTAACAACACTTCATATTTATGGCAAATTCTCAAGTGAACTATTCTACATTCTTAACCAAGCCTGCCCAATAATAAAAAAAAGAATTCAGTCACATGCTGTAACCTGAAACTGGATATCAAGTTCAGTCACTGAGGCTAGAGAAAAACTAAGATGGTTTGAGTATGCTATGTTAAATGACTTGAGCAATAAAAAATTAAAAGAAGAGTTCAAAAAATATGAGAAATACTATGTAGACCTCCTAATTTCAGAAAAATTGAAACATTTTGAAAGTGTCATTCAGAACTCAAATAATATCTCCAAAACATCATGGTCACTAGTAAATAGAGAAATAGGTAAATCTGGGAACCATACAACTGAAAATCACTTGCTGATAAACGGCACAATCGAAACTGATCAGAATAAGATAGCAGATCTATTTAACAATCACTTTGCTTCTGTTGGCTCCAGCATAAACAATCAGCTTCTGTAGGTTCTGTAGGGGGCCTAAGGTTCTGAGGATTTCTTGAAGCTCCTCCTGGACATCAGGAATGGGATTACCTTGGCAAACTTTGTATGTAGTGTTGTCTGAAAGCTGACGCAGTCCCTCAGCCACAAACTCCCAACGATCAAGTACCACGGTCATGGAATCCTTGTCTGCTGGAAGAATGATGATGGATAGGTCAGCCTTCAGATCACGGATAGCCTGGGCTTCAGCAGTGGTGAGGTTGGGAGTGGGATTAAGGTTTTTCAAGAAGGATTAAGAGGCAAGGCTGCAAGTGAGAAATTCCTGGAAGGTTTGGAGAGGGTGATTTTGAGGAAGAGGAGGTGGGTCCCACTGTGACGGAGGATGGAACTGTTCCAGGCAGGGTTCAGTTTGGATAGTGTCTTGGGGAGTTGGATCATTAGGAGTAGGATTAGGATTATTTTTCTTCATGGCAAAGTGATATTTCCAGCAGAGAGTACGAGTGTAGGACAGTAAATCTTTGACAAGGGCTGTTTGGTTGAATCTGGGAGTAGGGCTGAAGGTGAGGCCTTTGGATAGGACAGAGGTTTCGGATTGGGAGAGAGGTTTGGAGGAAAGGTTAACTACTGAATTAGGGTGTTTTGGTTCCAGATTGTGTTGATTAGAATTTTGAGGTTTTGGGGGGAGTGGAGCTGGAAGTGGGAGATCAAGTAGATGGGAGAGACTGGGTCTGTGTGCAGTGACGGGAGGTTGAGGTTTGCTGGAATGGCTGAGGAGGGTGAGTGAGTTGCCTTTCCAGAGGTGGGAAACCAGGAAATTGGATACTTTTTTGAGGCAGAGGGTGGCACGCTGTTCTAATTTGCAGTTGGCCTGTAGGAGGATGCTCTGAACAGCCAGTGTGGATGTGGGAGAGGAAAGATTGAGGACTTTTATTAAGGATAGGAGTTGACAGGTGCGTTCATTGGCTGAGTTGATGTTTAGGTGAAGGATTAGGTGGGTGATGGCTGTGGATTGTTCAGTTTGGAACTGGTATAGGGACTGATGGAAAGAAGGGTTGCAGCCAGAGATGAGAACTTTAAGTGTGAGGCCTTTGGGGGTAATGCCAAATATCAGACAAGCCTGAGTAAATAAAATATAGGAGTGTAATCTGGCTAGGGTAAAGGCATGTTTGTGGAGGGAATGTAAATAAAACTTAATGTGGTCATTGTGGGGATGTTGTGAGGGTGACATGGTATTAGAAGGTGGAAAGTGTAACATGGGGCTGAAATGAAAATGAAAATAAAAATATATGGGGGGAGATAAAGGTGACTAGAAAGCAACTGGAGATCTGGTGTGAAAAAAATCGAAAAAGTGTTGGTAAAAGCTGAGCTATGTTGATCCTGTGGTGAAATTGGGTTGGTAAACAACGATGTGCACAAAGGTTAGGTGGTTGTGTTGCCGCCAAAACACGTTAAAGGGCGGAGAAATTTGGAAAAATTTCGAAAAAACTGTGTGTAAATGTATTAAAAGGAGTGGTTTTGTGGTGGCAGATTATGAAAATGAGGCTAACAATTGCCTGACGAAGAAATAATGACGTTAAAACCTGTGGGAACCGGCTAAAAATGATCAGTGATTTGGGAAAAACGGAAATGGAAATAAAGTGAAAGTTGTTAGAACTAGGCATAATAGTTGTTTAATAGGTGAAAGGAACTGTTTGTGAACTGGGAATGGTGGATTTTATAGCAGCGGTAGTGTTGAAAGCGGAAAAAATTGTTTGGTTATGGTTTGGATATGGTTACGTATTATTGAGTATACATAGGCAAGATAAAATTGTATGGTGGATTATGGTAAAATGGAGAAAGTGAATACAAAGTGAAACTACTTGCACAAACACAAAGAGAAAGTAAGATGACAGAAAAGATTCTGAAATGCAACAGTGACAATAACAAACGTAATTGATGGGTTCAAATTAATTATATGAATATAATAGAGAGGAACATTCCATGTGGGAATAATATATCTAAAAACAAAGATGATGTAACTTACCAAACGAAAGCGTTGGTATGTTGATAGACACACAAACAAGCACACAAAATTCAAGCTTTCGCAACCAACGGTTGCTTCATCAGGAAAGAGGGAAGAAGAGGGAAAGACGAAAGGATGAAGGATGTGGGTTTTAAGGGAGAGGGTAAGGAGTCATTCCCATCCCGGGAGCGGAAAGACTTACCTTAGGGGGAAAAAAAGGACAGGTATACACTCGCGCACACACACATATCCATCCACACATATACAGACACAAGCAGACATATGTAAAGGCAAAGAATTTGGGCAGAGATGTCAGTCGAGGCGGAAGTACAGAGGCAAAGATGTTGTTGAATGACAGGTGAGGTATGAGCGATGGCAACTTGAAATTAGCGGAGGTTGAGGCCTGGTGGGTAATGGGAAGAGAGGATATATTGAAGGGCAAGCTGCCATCTCTGGAGTTCTGATAGGTTGGTGTTAGTGGGAAGTATCCAGATAACCTGGACGGTGTAACACTGTGCCAAGATGTGCTGGCCATGCAGTTATAACAGCATGCCACCCTCCACATCCAAAAACTATCCAATCTCCAGGTTTCCCACCTCCAGAAAGGCAACTCACTCACCCTCCTCAACCTTTCCAGCAAACCTAAACCTCCTGTCATTGCACACAGACCCAGTCTCTCCCATCTACTCAATCTCCCACTTCCAGCTCCACTCCCCCCAAAACCTCAAAATTCTAATCAACACAATCTGGAACCAAAACACCCTAATTCAGTAGTTAACCTTTCCTCCAAACCTCTCTCCCAATCCGAAACCTCTGTCCTATCCAAAGGCCTCACCTTCAGCCCTACTCCCAGATTCAACCAAACAGCCCTTGTCAAAGATTTACTGTCCTACACTCGTACTCTCTGCTGGAAATATCACTTTGCCATGAAGAAAAATAATCTTAATTCTACTCCTAATGATCCAACTCCCCAAGACACTATCCAGACTGAACCCTGCGTGGAACAGTTCCGTCCTCCGTCACAGTGGGACCCACCTCCTCTTCCTCAAAATCACCCTCTCCAAACCTTCCAGGAATTTCTCACTTCCAGCCTTGCCTCTCAATCCTTCTTGAAAAACCTTAATCTCACTCCCAACCTCACCACTGCTGAAGCCCAGGCTATCCATGATCTGAAGGCTGACCTATCCGTCATCATTCTTCCGGCAGACAAGGGTTCCACGACCGTGGTACTTGATCGTTGGGAGTATGTGGCTGAGGGACTGTGTCAGCTTTCAGACAACACTACATACAAAGTTTGCCAAGGTAATCCCATTCCTGATGTCCAGGCGGAGCTTCATGGAATCCTCAGAACCTTAGGCCCCCTACAAAACCTTTCACCTGACTCCATCAACCTCCTGACCCCCCCCCCCCCCTCCCGACACCCCGCACCCCTACCTTCTACCTACTTCACAAACCCAATCATCCTGGCCACCCCATTGTAGCTGGTTACCAAACCCCCACAGAACGTATCTCAGCCTACATAGATCAACACCTTCAACCCATTACATGCAGTCTCCCATCCTTCATCAAAGACACCAACCACTTTCTCGAACGCCTGGAATCCTTACCCAATCTGTTACCCCCAGAAACCATCCTTGTAACCATTGATGCCACTTCCTTATACACAAATATTCCGCACGTCCAGGGCCTCGCTGCGATGGAGCACTTCCTTTCACGCCGATCACCTGCCACCCTACCTAAAACCTCTTTCCTCATTTCCTTAGCCAGCTTCATCCTGACTCACAACTTCTTCACTTTCGAAGACCAGACATACCAACAATTAAAGGGAACAGCCATTGGTAGCAGGATGGCCCCCTCGTACGCCAACCTATTTATGGGTCACTTAGAGGAAGCCTTCTTGGTTACCAAGGCCTGCCAACCCAAAGTTTGGTACAGATTTATTGATGACATCTTCATGATCTGGACTCACAGTGAAGAAGAACTCCAGAATTTCCTCTCCAACCTCAACTCCTATGGTTCCATCAGATTCACCTGGTCCTACTCCAAATCCCATGCCACTTTCATTGACATTGACCTCCATCTGTCCAATGGCCAACTTCACACATCTGTCCACATCAAACCCACCAGCAAGCAACAGTACCTCCATTATGACAGCTGCCACCCATTCCATATCAAACGGTTCCATCCCTGCAGCCTAGGTCTTCGTGGCAAACGAATCTGCTCCAGTCCTGAATCCCTGAACCATTACACCAACAACTTGAAAACAGCTTTTTCATTCCGCAACTACCCTCCCAACCTGGTACAGAAGCAAATAACCAGAGCCACTTCCTCATCCCCTCAAACCCAGAACCTCGCACAGAAGAACCCCAAAAGTGCCCCACTTGTGACAGGATACTTTCCGGGACTGGATCAGACTCTTAATGTGGCTCTCCAGCAGCAATACAACTTCCTCAAATCCTGCCCACAAATTAGATCCATCCTCATGAAATCCTCCCCACTCCACCAAGAGTGTCTTTCCGCCGTCCACCTAACCTTCGTAACCTCTTGGTTCATCCCTATGAAATCCCCAAACCACCTTCCCTACCCTCTGGCTCCTACCCTTGTAACCGCCCCCACTGTAAAACCTGTCCCATGCACCCTCCCACCACCACCTACTCCAGTCCTGTAACCCGGAAGGTGTACACGGTCAAAGGCAGAGCCATGTGTGAAAGCACGCACGTGATTTACCAACTGACCTGCCAACACTGTGAAGCTTTCTATGTGGGAATGACCAGCAACAAACTGTCCATTCGCATGAAGGGACACAGGCAGACAGTGTTTGTTGCTAATGGGGATCACCCTGTGGCTAAACATGCCTTGGTGCACGGCCAGCACATCTTGGCAGTGTTACACCGTCCGGGTTATCTGGATACTTCCCACTAACACCAACCTATCAGAACTCCAGAGATGGGAACTTGCCCTCCAATATATCCTCTCTTCCCGTTACCCACCAGGCCTCAACCTCTGCTAATATCAAGTTGCCGCCGCTCATACCTCACCTGTCATTCAACATCTTTGCCTCTGTACTTCCGCCTTGACTGACATCTCTGCCCAAATTCTTTGCCTTTACATATGTCTGCTTGTGTCTGTATATGTGCGGATGGATATGTGTGTGTGCGTGAGTGTATACCTGTCCTTCCTTCCCCCTAAGGTAAGTCTTTCCACTCCCAGGACTGGAAAGACTCCTTACCCCTCTCCCTTAAAACCCACATCCTTTCATCTTTCCCTCTCCTTCCCTTTTTCCTGATGAAGCAACCGTTGGTTGCGAAAGCTTGAATTTTGTGTGTGTTTGTGTTTGTTTGTGTGTCTATCAACATACCAATGCTTTCGTTTTGTGAGTTACATCATCTTTGTTTTTAGATATGTTTTACATATTTAAGTAGATATTGGGCATTTCACAAAATTCTTCTAATGAATAGAATGGATTAGTTAACCAGAACGTATGTACATTTTCTTTACATAATTTGTCAGGCTTGATTGACACATTCTTAGACAATTTGTTGTATATTTTCTTTGCCATATACTTGTAACTATTGTTAGTTTTAGCTAATCTATTTTGTGGCAACAGCAGAGAAGTACTGGTTCTTGTATAGTAGTCATGCCTTTGATTTGTTACACTTAAAGTAGGTAGTTCAGCATGTATGTAGTTAGCACTGTCAAGAATATATTAATTAATAACTGTTAAAATTCTATATTTAATGAATAATGGTTTACAATGTGTCCTATTATCTACCTTAGCCATTACTCTGATTGCTTTCTTCTGGATCACCATAATTTTATTTATTTTTCTGCTGATTCCCCAGAGTATTAACGCATGCCTTAAAACAGATTGAAAAAAGGCAAAGTACACTGTCCTTATTTACTCAAATGTCACACAACACATCAGTCCCTTCAACAAATATATAACTCTTGACAGCCTAACAACTATGTGGTCAACATGAGAGTTCCATGTTAGACTGCTGTCAAGTATGATACCTAAAACTTTGCCTTTTGTTTTTCTATTTTTATAGTCACTGATAGACTGAACCACATATTCTGGGTCCTTTTCTCATTTAATAGTAGACCATTTGCATTAAACCATGATGTTGCATTTTCTTTTGCCAATTTCATACCACTTACAAGGTTATCAAATACATGGCTTACAGATAGAAAAGTTGTATCATCTGCAAACATGTATGTCTTTACATCTATATTTCCTGGTTAGTCAATTATGTGTACAAGGAAGAGAAGTGGTGCCAGTTTAGATTCCTGCGGCACTCCATGTTGAACCTTGAGTGTGTTTGACAGATGACTTCCTGAACTCACTACCTGTTTCATTTTATTGAGGTATGATTTGATGAGTTTTAAACTTTTATCACATATTCCATAGTACTTAAGTTTAGAGAGCAAAAGTGAGTGGTCAACAGTGTCAAAGGCTTTGCTCAGATCACATAAGTTTACCTGTGTGTGAGCATGGTCCTTGAATGCTGCTAAAAAGTCTCTGACTAAGAGGTCCATGGCATGTGTAGCTGACCTTCATTTTCTGTAACCAAACTGTGAAGCACTTAACATATCATTTAGTTCTAGGTACTTGTACATCTGCTGATATGCCTTCAAAGACTTTTCCTGGTACTGGAATTAGTGAAATTGGTCTGTAGTTTGCAGGACCTGATTTGACCCTTTTTAATGACTGGAGTTACTTTGGATAGTTTGAGAGGATCAGGACAAACCCCTTCTATGAGACACAGGTTTATAGAATATGTTAATGGTGCTGCAATGTGATGTATGATGTCTTTCAATAGATTGTCTGACATATTAAAAATATCTGTACTGTTTGAATTTTTCATTTCTTTGACTATTTTAAGAACTTCATGTTGGCGTACCTCTTTAAAATGTTTCAATGATAATCTGGCTCTATTATGATTTAGATTTGCACTCTTAAGATAATCTATATATGTTACATTGGGTTTACTGATCAACTTTTTGATATCATCAGCACAGCTTACAAAATATTTGTGGAATGTATCTGCGGGTAATGGGACTGTCTTGTCAAAGTTTCTGACTCAACCTTTAACAGCATTAATTACTGATCAGGCCGTTTTGCTTTTGTTTTTACTATCTTTTATGAGATTTGTGTTGCATCTTTGTTTCGCCAATTGTAACTCTTTCTTATACAGTTTCTTAGTGGTTTTTTCAAGATACTTAATTTCATTAGAATTATTTACTTGCCAAGGCACTTTAACAGCAGTAGCTTATTTTCTTTAGATTCTCCAGTTCTTTGGTGTACCACAATTTACCCTTTCTTGTTTTATGATATTTCTTTTGAACAAGATGGGCTTTTAAAGTACTTGTTAAGTAATTGTGGAATGTTTCATATACTGTTTGGGCCCTGGAATCACAGTTTTGAAATAATTTGTCCCAATGCTCAGCTGGTGTGTTAGTTTTCTGAGATTGTGTTTTGTTAATATTAAGGTATTAGATTTTGTTAACTTTTGTGCAGCCTTGCTCTCATCCCCTTTTATACAACTCTTAACTCTACTGTTAACATGGAGTGGTCTGAGAAAACAAATTCCTTTGCCTTGGTGGAGCACATATCATGACCACAGTTGACAAAAGCATTATCTAAGCATGCTTGTAGTCTTATTGGTTCAGAATTTACATGATGGAAGTTGTGCTGCCTTAGCATATTCAGTAACTTATTTACACTGGGTTTGTTACATGTTACATCAAAGCTAGAATTAAAGTCTTCCCCAGTTACAGTTACATATTGTTACCACTTTGTTATGTAGCAGAGTACACTGTCTACATTATCTGAAACAAGTTTTATCATCTGAGATAGGGGTAATTTTAAAGTGTTTGTTAAACACTTAGATACTCTTTTGTTGTACTTAAGTAGAAAAAATAGGGGCGTGGTAGTTGTTGGGGATTTTAACATAGATTTCTTGGTTAATTCTCCCTGCAAGGTGGAGTTTGAAAATCTCATGTGCACGTACAACCTTGTTCCCGTGGTTAGCTCGCCCACCAGAACAACAACCTCTTCCAGTACTCTCATTGATAACGTTTTTGTTGATCAGAGTAAAGTCAACCATATTAGTATTGAAATGGTTATAAATGGTTTGTCTGACCATGATGGACAACGAGTTACTTTCAACAGCTTGGGAATTCCTCTGAGTGACACCTCACTTAGATGGAAAACAGTAAGGAAAATAAGTGAGGAAGCTATTCAAACGTTCAGATCATGTCTTCAGTATACTGACTGGACACCTGTTTATCTAGCAGAAACTGCTACTTCAAAATACAATTTATTCACAAATGAGATAGCAGGTACCTTTGAAAGCGTATTTCCAAAAAAGTCATACAGAGTCCAACCTGCTAGGTCTGCAAAAAAAACCATGGCTCACTAAGGGCCTCATAGCTTCCTGTCAGAGAAAAAGACAACTCTACATAGCATCAAAGACTTCTAACAACCCTGCTCAGCTAAAACATTATAAACTCTACTGTAAAATTCTTGCCAAAGTAATTAAAAACTCTAAAAGTATGTGTATAGCATCTGAAATTACTAATTCTGAAAATAAAATTAAAACAATCTGGAATGTGATAAAGAGAGAAACAGGGACTGTAAACTACACCAAAGACAAAAATATTGTTTTAACTGTTGACAACTCAGAGATAACTAATAGTGAGGAAATTGCTGAAATCTTTAACCAACATTTTTTAACTGTCCCAACACAGATAGGTTGCCATGGTTCTATAGATAAAGCTGCCTGTATAATGAAAAATAATTTTCCAGAGCCTTTCAGTAAAATAAGTGTGCTTCCCATTACTGCCAATGAAATCAAAAAAATCATACAGTCTTTGAAAACTAAACATTCTGCTGGTATCGACGATATTTCAAGCAAGCTGTTGAAGGCTTGCTGTAGTGAAGTGGCCGAAGTTTTGTCTCACATCTGCAACACATCCATGCAACAAGGAGTGTTTCCAGACAGAATGAAATACTCTGTTGTCAGGCCCCTGTACAAAGCAGGGTTGGTTGGTTGGTTTGTTTGGGGAAGGAGACCAGACAGCGTGGTCATCGGTCTCAGCGGATTAGGGAAGGATGGGGAAGAAAGTCGGCCGTGCCCTTTCAGAGGAACCATCCTAGCATTTGCCTGGAGTGATTTAGGGAAATCACAGTAAACCTAAATCAGGATGGCCGGACGCGACATTGAACCGTCGTCCTCCCGAATGCGAGTCCAGTGTCTAACCACTGCGCCACCTCGCTCGGTACACAAAGCAGGGGATGCTACAAATGTGTCAAACTATCGCCCTATCTCTCTATTAACAACATTTTCAAAAGTCCTAGAAAAAGCTCTGTACAACAGGATTGTGGCACACCTTGGTGACCTGAACATCATTAACAGTCAGCAGTTTGATTTTCAAAAGGGAGTTTCAATAGATAACGCAATTTTCTCATTCACAAATGATGTTCTAGAGTCTATAAACAGCAAGAGGCTGTCAATTGGTGTCTTATGCGACCTATCAAAGGCGTTCGACTGTGTAGATCACCAGATACTCTTCAAGAAGGCCTGTCATTACAGAATTACAAGACCTGTTGGGAACTGGTTAAAATCGTACCTCGAAAATAGGAAGCAGAAGATTATTCTAGATGTTTCAGATAGTGTATCACAATATATAGTGGACTCTGAGTGGGGAATTGTGCAGCATGGAGTGCCACAGGGATCAGTGCTTGGGCCCTTGCTGTTCCTCATATATGTTAATGACCTGCCTTTATCCATCAATAAGCAGTGTAAATTTACAATGTTCGCTGATGATACGAGCATTGTGGTGGATAATGTGTCAACTACTGACTTAGAATCTGAGGTCAATGATATCCTTAAAGAAGTTCTGGGTTGGTTTAGTATTAACTCCCTTTCAATAAACCTGAAAAAAACCAATTTTATCCAGTTCCAGACAACCCACAAAAACCCAAAAGAAATAGTTATCACACAGAATGATCAGATGATAAAGCAAGCATACTTATCAAAATTCCTAGGCGTATACGTGGACAGTAGGCTGAACTGGGAATATCACGTTCTACAAACACTAAAACGGCTGATGTCGGCAACATTTGCTTTACGAATTTTGTCACGCTTCAATGACATTACCATCTCAAAGTCAGCTTACTTTGGCTATTTTCATTCAGTCATGTGTTATGGCATCATCTTCTGGGGCAATACACCTGCCGCAAAGAAAATCCTCACAGCACAAAAAAGAGCAATAAGAATCATTTGTGGTGTACCCCCATGAACCTCATGTCGAAATCTTTTTAAACGACTTGAAATACTGACAGCAACATCTCAGTACATATATTCACTGATGTGCTTCATAATAAATAACCCCACTCTTTATGAAATGAATTGCCTACATCATGAACATAACACCAGAAGAAAAGAGGATTTCCACTGTGAGTTAAAGAACTTGACACTTATTCAGAAAGGGGTAAAGTACGCTGGAACGAAAATTTTCAATTCCCTACCCAACAGCATCAAAAGTATAAGGAGTAGTACATCAGCATTTAAACGTAGCTTGAAAAATTATTTACTTGAGACCTCACTTTATTCACTAGAGGAATTCTTTCAGAGAAATAAATAAAACCCAGATTGGAAATATGTTTTTAAATTTTTTTGACACTGTTTACTGTTAAACTAATGTAATAATGCCCTAATGTAAAAATTCCTGTTTTTCTCATTTCCATTTATGGGTCACTTTTAAACCCAAAGTGGGAAGTTTTGATTACTGTTCAAGGTTAAAATAAATGCAATAACGCCCTAAATATGAAACTGCTATCTTCACATTTATGTTGACTAGTTTTTAAGCTAATAAGTATGACTTTTGTGCACTGTTATTAATACTATAACAATGTCTTTATTCTATGTATTTTATTATGTATATTGACACGTTCCACATCTGAGTGACTTGCTCACAACAAACACTTCCTGTCCATGAGAGGTATGACTTTTCTGTCATCACACTGCACATTTGAGATTTTATTTACTTATTCTAAAATTTTTGTTACTATTACATTTTTTGCAAGGGCATTTAGATGAGAACCATGTGTTGTGTGAAATCTTTCCCCTAAATGGAACAAGTATATAAATAAATAAATAAAATAAATAAATAAAAATGGTAGATACATACTATGATAAGTTTCATTATATCCTGATAATTTCAAAGTGTTTCTCTACACATGCCCAACTAAGATCTAATGCTCTACTCTCTATTTCATTTGAAACATAGATAACAGTACCACCATTACAGTACTGAGATCTGCAAACACTGTTTCCATGTCTATAACCTTCTGGTACATAGTATTGTATCTGTTCTGGTTTAAGCCAATGTTCAGATAGTCATAAGAAAGGATACTTATTCTGTGACAATGACTCCTCCAGAATTTCAACTTTACTTTCAAGACCCTGAATGTTTAAAAATAAAATGTTGCTGTTACTTATTTGAGTTAGCAGGCTGGTTTTTCACATTTTTATTTTCTTCTTGGCTTGAAACCATAAAAAATTATCACTGAATGACACAGATGTATTTTTCCTTTGGCTCCTCCTTAAGCATTGCTGTGTTGTTGCTCCAGTTGTTGTTGGTTCTGCTACTGCTGCTGCTGTTCTTGTTGCTGTTGCTGTTGTTGCTGCTGCTGTTGCTGCTTCTGATGATAATGATGGTGCTACTGCTGTTACACTTATTTCTGGTGTTTGTTGTTCCACAACTGCTCTGCCTTTCAGTGAACTGTTACCATTTGGGGTGTTCACTTGTATTAATAAAATTTCACATTTGTCTTGGAGAGGTGTAGCTTCACTGACAGCAGATTTCATATTTGAGTCTCTGGGTAACAAACACTTCCTGTCCATGAGAGGTATGACTTTTCTATCATCACACTGCACATTTGAGATTTTATTTACTTATTCTAAAATTTTTGTTACTATTACATTTTTTGCAAGGGCATTTAGATGAGAACCATGTGTTGTGTGAAATCTTTCCCCTAAATTGCTGATGTTCACAAATGTTACATTTTAAAACTGCTTACAAATATTTTGCATCTCTTTATTTGCATTCTCAATTTCTTTATTTACATTATATTTACATACATCTATTACAAAAAATAAGTTCATTGTGCAAACAAACTACCTACTGAGTCTCATCGGATTTGAGTATGCAGCTCTTACCAGTGACCTACCATATCCTCAGAAGCCAGATAAAAATGGACTGAATACTAGTGATAAAAAAGTAGAAGCTGTGCAGAAAGCTTTGAAGCCAACAACCCAAACTCAGATCTTGTCATTTTCTGGTATGATGAACTACTATGGAAAATTTTTACCAAACTTGTCTAGAATTCTAAGTCCTCTGTATTCAAGTGTCAGCAAACCAAAGTTTGAATGGAATACAAATAGTGACAAAGCATTCAAAGAAGCTGAATGTACGTTGCTGTTTTGCAAATATTTGTATCATTATGACCCATCATTGCCACTAGCTTTAGATTGTGATGTTGCTGAGCCGGTGAGTGCATGTCTTTCTCATGTATATCCTGATGGAACTTAAAGACCTCTAATGTTTGGTAGTTCCACCTGGAGCAAAGCAGAACAGAATTATTTTATCTTGGGTAAGGAAGCTAGAGCCATTTTATGGAGTGTAAAAAAGTGTGATCTGTACCTGAGAGGTCATCACTTTACTGTGATAACAAATCATAAACCACACATTTATAATTTCAGTCACTGCCTTCCATTTGTGATAGGAAATGGCAAAGATGGGCTGAATTTTTATTTCAGTATGATTATGACGTGAAATAACATAAAAACAGTGAAAACTGTAATGCTGATTGTTTATCAAGACTGTTGTTACCTGGGCAGATTGAACCCGATGATTGTGCTGTGTATGTAAATTTCCTCATGCTTGATAGTGGTGCTGTTACAGCTAAATAAATTTCCAAAGAGACATTCAAATATAAAATACCACCTGTGTATTGAACTGTGTCAAAAATAACCAATGGCCAAATAATGTACCAGACATTCTTAAAGAGTATTCAATGCATTGAAATGAGTAATCTACTAATCATAACTGTGTTGTTGAAATCCCAACTACTCTAAGGCCTCAGATTTTAAAAGAAATACACGCAGACCATTTGAGACACAAAAATTAAGTCTATAACTCGAAGCTTCATATGGTGGCCTTGGATTGAATAAAGAAATAGAACAAACCATAGCTGTTTTGCAGTGGATGTTCTAGAGTCTGTAGGGCTCTGCTAAGGCCCCTTACCATGCAAGGGAATGGCCTAGAGAGCCATGGGAGAGGTTTCAGATTGATTTTGCAGAATTTTATGACTCTGTATCTAATATTTGTAGGTGCCCACAGCAACTGGCCAGAAGTAAACAAGATGCCCTCTACCAACTTTTCATCATTTTGCATAAAAAATGGAATTAGGCATTTAACCACTACACCTTACCATCCCAATTCAAATGGCCAAGCTTACTGAGATGTCCAAAGTTTTAAGCAGGCACTGAAAGCCAGTATGTTTGAAGAAACATTAACATTGATAAATTGTATACATGGCTACTTGCATATCGGAATGTAGAACATGTATTCTCAGGCCAAAGCCTAGCCATGCTTGTATTTGGGAGGTATCTAGGGACTTGATTAAGCCTAATCAAATTATTTGACACCCAGCGACAGGTCAGACCAAATTTAATACAAGAGAAGAAGTTAGAAGCACTAAGTGCTGCACACCTCAAGAATCTGTAATGGGATCTATCTTATTCAATTTATTTGTAAATGATGTATCAACATATGAAAATGAAAATAAGGTACTGTATGCAGATGGTATGACTATGCGAAATCTTTCCAGCAATATTGAAGCACTTGTGAAAATACAGCAAAATGGCTCATGAAAAATGAGTTACTTATCATTCTGAAAACAATTACACTGAACCAAAACATTATGACCACCTGCTTAATAGCTTTTGTGTCCATCTTTATAATGAAATATTTCACTGATCAAGTATACCAAGGATCTGACACTTTGTGGACATATGTGGCTTTAAATGTCTACACACAGGTCTACATCTACAGGTCTACATCCCAATGGTGTGTGGTGGAGGGCACTTTACGTGCCACTGTCATTACCTCCCTGTTCTGTTCCAGTCGCATATGATTCGCGGGAAGAACGACTGCCGGAAAGCCTCCGTGCACGCTCGAATCTCTCTAATTTTACATTCGTGATCTCCTCGGGAGGTATAAATAGGGAGAAGCAATATATTTGATACCTCATCCAGAAATGCACCCTCTCGAAACCTGGACATCAAGCTACACCGCGATGCAGGGCGCCTCTCTTGCAGAGTCTGCCACTTGAGCTTGCTAAACATCTCCGTAACACTATCACACTTACCAAATAACCCTGTGATGAAACACGCCACTCTTCTTTGGATCTTCTCTATCTCCTCCGTCAACCCGATCTGGTATGGATCCCACACTGATGGGCAATACTCGAGTATAGGCCAAACGAGTGTTTTGTAAGCCACCTCCTTTGTTGATGGACTACATTTTCTAAGGATTCTCCCAATGAATCTCAACATGGTACCTGCCTTACCAACAATTAATTTTATATGATAATTCCACTTCAAATCGTTCCGCACGCGTACTCCCAGATATTTTACAGAAGTAACTGCTACCAGTGTTTGTTCCGCTATCATATAATGATACAATAAAGGATCCTTCTTTCTATGTATTCGCAATACATTACATTTGTCTATGTTAAGGGTCAGATCTTCCTGCATTTCGCTACAATTATCTAATGCTGCAATTTCTCTGTATACTACAGCATCATCCACGAAAAGCCACATGGAACTATCGACACTATCTACTAGGTCATTTATATATAGTGAAAAGCAATGGTCCCATAACACTCCCCTGTGGCACGCCAGAGGTTACTTTAACATCTGTAGACGTCTCTCCATTGAGAACAACATGCTGTGTTCTGTTTGCTAAAAACTCTTCAATCCAGCCATACAGCTGGTCTGATATTCCGTAGGCTCTTACTTTGTTTATCAGGCGACAGTGCGGAACTGTATCGAATGCCTTCCGGAAGTCAAGGAAAATAGCATCTACCTGGGAGCCTGTATCTAATATTTTCTGGGTCTCATGAACAAATAAAGTGAGTTGAGTCTCACATGGTCACTGTTTCCAGAATCCATGTTGATTCCTACAGAATAGATTCTGGGTTTCCAGAAACGACATGATACGTGAGCAAAAAAACATGTTCTAAAATTCTACAACAGATCGATGTCAGAGATATAGGTCTATAGTTTTGCGCATCTGCTTGACAACCCTTCTTGAAGACTGGGACTACCTGTGCTCTTTTCCAATCATTTGGAACCTTTCGTTCCTCTAGAGACTTGCAGTACACGGCTGTTAGAAGGGGGGCAAGTTCTTTCGCATACTCTGTGTTGAATAGAATTGGTATCCTGTCAGGTCTACATCTACTACATCTACATCCACACTCCGCGAGCCACCTGACGGTGTGTGGCGGAGGGTACCTTGAGTACCTCTATCGGTTCTCCCTTCTATTCCATTCTCGTATTGTTCGTGGAAAGAAGGATTGTCGGTATGCCTCTGTGTGGGCTCTAATATCTCTGATTTTATCCTCATGGTCTCTTCGCGAGATATACGTAGGAGGGAGCAATATACTGCTTGACTCTTCGGTGAAGGTATGTTCTCGAAACTTTGACAAAAGCCCGTACCGAACTACTGAGCGTCTCTCCTGCAGAGTCTTCCACTGGAGTTTATCTATCATCTCCGTAACGCTTTTGCGATTACTAAATGATCCTGTAATGAAGCGCGCTGCTCTCCGTTGGATCTTCTCTATATCTTCTATCAACCCTATCTGGTACGGATTCCACACTGCTGAGCAGTATTCAAGCAGTGGGCGAACAAGCGTACTGTAACCTACTTCCTTTGTTTTCAGATTGCATTTCCTTAGGATTCTTCCAATGAATCTCAGTCTGGCATCTGCTTTACCGACGATCAACATTATATGATCATTCCATTTTAAATCACTCCTAATGCGTACTCCCAGATAATTTATGGTATTAACTGCTTCCAGTTGCTGACCTGCTATTTTGTAGCTAAATGATAAAGGATCTATCTTTCTGTGTATTCGCAGCACATTACACTTGTCTACATTGAGATTCAATTGCCATTCCCTGCACCATGCGTCAATTCGCTGCAGATCCTCCTGCATTTCAGTACAATTTTCCATTGTTACAACCTCTCGATACACCACAGCATCATCCGCAAAAAGCCTCAGTGAACTTCCGATGTCATCCACAAGGTCATTTATGTATATTGTGAATATCAACGGTCCTATGACACTCCCCTGCGGCACACCTGAAATCACTCTTACTTCGGAAGACTTCTCTCCATTGAGAATGACATGCTGCGTTCTGTTATCTAGGAACTCCTCAATCCAATCACACAATTGGTCTGATAGTCCATATGCTCTTACTTTGTTCATTAAACGACTGTGGGTAACTGTATCGAACGCCTTGCGGAAGTCAAGAAACACGGCATCTACCTGTGAACCCGTATCTATGGCCCTCTGAGTCTCATGGACGAATAGCGCGAGCTGGGTTTCACATGACCGTCTTTTTCGAAACCCATGCTGATTCCCACAGAGCAGATTTATAGTCTCCAGAAAAGTCATTATACTCGAACACAATACGTGTTCCAAAATTCTACAACTGATCGACGTTAGAGATATAGGTCTATAGTTCTGCACATCTGCTCGACGTCCCTTCTTGAAAACGGGGATGACCTGCGCCCTTTTCCAATCCTTTGGAACGCTACGCTCTTCTAGAGACCTACGGTACACCGCTGCAAGAAGGGGGGCAAGTTCCTTCACGTACTCTGTGTAAAATTGGACTGGTATCCCATCAGGTCCAGAGGTCTTTCCTCTTTTGAGCGATTTTAATTGTTTCTCTATCCCTCTGTCGTCTATTTCGATATCTACCATTTTGTCATCTGTGCGACAATCTAGAGAAGGAACTACAGTGCAATCTTCCTCTGTGAAACAACTTTGGAAAAAGATATTTAGTATTTCGGCCTTTAGTCTGTCATCCTCTGTTTCAGTACCATTTTGGTCACAGAGTGTCTGGACATTTTGTTTTGATCCACCTACCGCTTTCACATAAGACCAAAATTTCTTAGGATTTTCTGCCAAGTCAGTACATAGAACTTTACTTTCGAATTCATTGAACGCCTCTCGCATAGCCCTCCTCACACTACATTTCGCTTCGCGTAATTTTTGTTTGTCTGCAAGGCTTTGGCTATGTTTATGTTTGCTGTGAAGTTCCCTTTGCTTCCGCAGCAGTTTTCTAACTCGGTTGTTGTACCATGGTGGCTCTTTTCCATCTCTTACGATCTTGCTTGGCACATACTCATCTAACGCATTATGTACGACGGTTTTGAACTTTGTCCACTGATCCTCAACACTATCTGTACTTGAGACAAAACTTTTGTGTTGAGCCAACAGGTACTCTGAAATCTGCTTTTTGTCACTTTTTCTAAACAGAAAAATCTTCCTACCCTTTTTAATATTCCTATTTACGGCTGAAATCATTGATGCCGTAACCGCTTTATGATCGCTGATTCCCTGTTCTGTGTTAACTTTTTCAAATAGTTCGGGTCTGTTTGTCACCAGAAGGTCTAATATGTTATCGCCACGAGTCAGTTCTCTGTTTAACTGCTCAAGGTAGTTTTCAGATGAAGCACTTAAAAAAATTTCCCTGCCACCCGTTATGAACGTCTGAGTCTCCCAGTCTATATCCGGCAAATTAAAATCTCCACCCATAACTATAACATGGTGGGGAAATCTACTCGAAATATTTTCCAAATTATGCTTCAGGTGCTCAGCCACAACAGCTGCTGAGCCAGGGGGCCTATAGAGACATCCAATTACCATGTCTGAGCCTGCTTTAACCATGACCTTCACCCAAATCATTTCACATTTCGGATCTCCGTCAATTTCCTTCGATACTATTGCACTTCTTATCGCTATAAACATGCCTCCCCCTTCACTGTCCAGCCTGTCTCTGTGGTATACATTCCAATATGAGTTTAGGATTTCATTACTATTTACATCTGGTTTCAGCCAACTTTCTGTCCCTAGTACTATATGGGCGTTGTGACTGTTTATTAATGAGAGCAGTTCTGGGACCTTTCTGTAGACGCTCCTGCAGTTTACTATTAGCACATTAATATTGTTATTCCCTGTTGCATTTTGCCTACTCCTACCTTGCTGCGTCTCAGGAGGCGTCTTGTCGGGCCTAGAGAGGGGATTCTCTAACCTAAAAAACCCCCATGTGCACTCCACACGTACTCCGCTACCCTTGTAGCCACTTCCAGCGTGTAGCGCACGCCTGACCTATTCAGGGGGACCCTACATTTCTCCACCCGATAGCGGAGGTCGAGAAATTTGCACCCCAGATCTCTGCAGAATCGTCTGAGCCTCTGGTTTAAGCCTTCCACTCGGCTCCAAACCAGAGGACCGCGATCGGTTCTGGGAACGATACTACAAATAGTTAGCTCTGATTTCACCCCGCGAGCGAGGCTTTCCGCCTTCACCAATTCCGCCAACCGCCTGTACGAACTGAGGATGACCTCTGAACCCAGACGGCAGGAGTCATTGGTGCCGACATGAGCAACAATTTGCAGTCAGGTGCACCCAGTGCTCTCTATCGCCGCCGGCAGAGCCTCCTCCACATCTCGGATGAGACCCCCTGGCAAGCAGACAGAGTGAACACTGGCCTTCTTCCCCGACCTTCCCGCTATTTCCCTAAGGGGCTCCATCACCCGCCTAACGTTAGAGCTCCCAATAACTAATAAACCCCTCCCCCCGTGTGCCTGCTCGGACCTTGCTGAAGGAGCAGCCACATGTCCACTCACAGGCAGAACGGGCGATGCCACACGGCCAGCCTCCACATTGACCCTCCGCCTCGTGCGCCGCGAACGCCGCTGAACCCGCCACTCCCCTTGGGGAGAGGGTGGCCCAACCGCGCCCAGTACACGCGAAGATGTCTCGACAGCAGGGACAGTGGGTGAAGCATGTAACACCTGGGGTGTACCTTACAACGCACCAGACTCCCCACTGCCGCTACACTCCAAGGCAGCAGCCTGAAGACGGCTGACTGTGGCCATCAACACGCTCAGCTGTTCGCGAACAGTGGCCAGCTCCTCCTGCGTCTGTATACAGCAGTCACACATCCTATCCATCCTAAGGAATCAATTTACTGAAGAGAGTTAATCAACCTTTAAATAGACTGCTAATTCACTAAAGGCGGCTGTTTATTAACTAAACTGTGGTTGCTAGGCACTTCTTGTAGAAAACAAAGAAAATAGCACTACCTGTCTCTGGACTGTATTGAAAACAAACACTAGCACTACTGGCACCATGGCTGACTAAAGGGACTCTCTCTGACTGTATTCAAAACAAACACGAAATCTATGGAACACTATTAATAGCACCCGACAATTAAAGCTTCCTAAAAGCAAATACACACGGAAGAAGAAGTGACAAGTAAGAAAAATACAGTTAATACTTAAATTAAGGTAGCTCACTGCACAGCAGACGTGAAGCAGACGGCAGTTACGATGACACTGACATTACTGGCACTATGGCTGACTAAAGGGACTCTCTCTGACTGTATTCAAAACAAACACGAAATCTATGGAACACTATTAATAGCACCCGACAATTAAAGCTTCCTAAAAGCAAATACACACGGAAGAAGAAGTGACAAGTAAGAAAAATACAGTTAATACTTAAATTAAGGTAGCTCGCTGCACAGCAGACATGAAGCAGGCAGCAGTTACGACTTTCCTCTGTTGAGTGATTCCAGTTGCTTTTCTATTCCTTGGACACTTATTTTGATGTCAGCCATTTTTTTGTTTGTGCGAGGATTTAGAGAAGGACCTGCAGTGCGGTCTTCCTCTGTGAAACAGCTTTGGTAAAAGGTGTTTAGTATTTCAGCTTTATATGTGTCATCCTAGGTTTCAATGCCATCATCATCCCAGAGTGTCTGGATATGCAATTTTGAGCCACTTACTGATTTAATGCAAGACCAGAAGTTCCTAGGATTTTCTGTCAAGTCGGTACATAGAATTTTACTTTCGAATTCACTGAACACTTCACACATAGCCCTCCTTACGCTAACTTTGACATCGTTTAGCTTCTGTTTGTCTGAGAGGTTTTGGCTGCATTTAAACTTGCAGTGAAACTCTCTTTGCTTTCGCAGTAGTTTCCTAACCTTATTGTTGAACCATGGTGGGTTTTTCCCATCCCTCACAGTTTTACTCAGCACGTACCTGTCTAAAAAGTATTTTATGATTAACTTGAACTTTTTTCATAAACACTCAACACTGTCAGTGTTGGAACAGAAATTTTCATTTTGATCTGTTAGGTAGTCTGAAATCTGCCTTCTATTACTCTTGCTAAACAGATAAACCTTCCTCCCTTTTTTTATATTCCTATTTACTTCCATATTCAGGGATGGTGCAATGGCCTTATGATCACTGATTCCCTGTTCTGCACTTACAGAGTTGAAAAGTTTGGGTCTGTTTGTTATCAGTAGGTCCAAGGTGTTATCTCCATGAATCAGTTCTCTGTTTAATTGCTCAAGGTAATTTTTGGATAGTGCCCTCAGTATAATGTCACTCGATGCTCTGTCTCTACCACCTGTCCTAAACATCTGAGTGTCCCAGTCTATATCTGGTAAATTGAAATCTCCACCTAAGACTATAACATGCTGAGAAAATTTATGTGAAATGTATTCCAGATTTTCTCTCAGTTGTTCTGCCACTAATGCTGCAGAGTCAGGAGGTCGGTAAAAGGAGCCAATTATTAACCTAGCTCGGTTGTTGAGTGTAACCTCCATCCATAATAATTCACAGAAACTATCCACTTCTACTTCACTACAGGATAAACTACTGCTAACAGTGACAAAAATTCCACCAACGGTTGCGTGCAATCTATCCTTTCTAAACACCATCTGTGCCTTTGTAAAAATTTCAGCAGAATTTATCTCTGGCTTCAGCCAGCTTTCTGTACCTATAACGATTTCAGCTTCGGTGCTTTCTATCAGTGTGTGAAGTTCCGGTACTTTACCAATGCAGCTTCGGCAGTTTACAATTACAATACCGATTGCTGCTGGTCCCCACATGTCCTGATTTTGCCCCGCACCCTTTGAGGCCGTTGCCCTTTCTGTACTTGCCCGAGGCCATCTAACCTAAAAAACCACACAGTCCACGCCACACAACCCCTGCTACCTGTGTAGCCACCTGCTGCGTGTAGTGGACTCCTGACCTATCCAGTGGAACCCAAAACCCCACCACCCTATGGCACAAGTCGAGGAATCTGCAGCCCACATGGTTGCAGAACCATCTCAGCCTCTGATTCAGACCCTCCACTTGGCTCTGTACCAAAGGTTCGCAGTCAGTACTATAAACAATGCTGCAGATGGTGAGCTCTGCTTTCATCTCACTAGTGAGACTGGCAGTCTTCACCAAATCAGATAGCCGCCAGAGGGCAGAGAGGATTTCCTCCGATCCATAGCGACACATATCATTGGTATGTGAGGATTTGGAACTGCGTCAGGTCTGTGTCTTTTAGCCATTCTCCTTGTTCGCTTTCCATCTTTGGCCCTTCACCGGATATGTTTCTGTTACTATGCGTTTGGGCGCTGATGACCATGCTGTTTAGTGCCCGAAAACCTCAAACCACACACACACAAACACACACACCGACATGAGCGACCACCTGCAGATGGGTGCACCCTGTACCCTTCATGGCATCCGGAAGGACCCTTTCCACATCTGGAATGACTCCCCCCAGTATGCACATGGAGTGCACATTGGTTTTCTTCCCCTCTCTTGCTGCCATATCCCTAAGGCACCTGAAGTTGGAGCTCCCAGCTACCAGTAAGCCCATCCTCTGCGACCGCCCAGATCTCACAGACTGCGGGGCAACCTCTGGAACAGGTCAAGCAGCCATGTCCGGCCGAAGATCAGTGTCAGCCGGAGACAGAGCCTGAAACCGGTTCATCAGACAAACTGGACAGGCCTTCTGTTCAGCCCTCCAGAATGTGTTTCGCCCCTTGCCACACCTCGAGATGACCTCCCACTCTACCACGGGTGAGGGGTCAGCCTCAATGTGGGCAGTATCCCAGGTAGCCACAGCTGCAGTCTGATCGGGGGATGCGTGGGACAAGGTAGCTGTCCCCAACAAACCCCCATCCGGACCCCCACAGTGATGCACATTGGCAACAGCCTCAAGCTGTGTGACCAAAGCCAACACCGCCTGAAGTTGGGAGCAAAGGGATGTCAACTCAGCCCACATCTGATCACAACAGTTGCAGTCCCTATCCATGCTAAAAACTGTTGTGCAAAGAACGTCTGAACTAATCTACAGAGAGCACAAACAATTCGACATAAAATTTAAATGGTCATTAAAATACAAGATCGCCTAGTAAATGCAGTAATGCTGCTACTTGCGCACTGCTGACACACTACTCAGCGGCGGAAGGAGTCTACGCAATTTTATACTATTCAGGTATTAATACTTGATGCTACAACTCTCAAATACTATAATACACCTGAAAATTATGAATTAAACAATGCAAGTACCCAAAAACACACAAAGAAATTAAGAATTAAACCATGTAACAAATAAGTGAGCTAAGAGTATACGACTTGTTGCTGGCTGCTGCTTATCCAACGGTATCATGGAGGTCATATAATTCATGCAAATAAGGAGCCATTGATTTATGTATGCTTTGATGGGATCTGATAGTGGCCCAGATGGGTTCAGTAAGATTTACATCAGGTGAATTTGGCCACTGAGACTTCAGTTTGAGTTCACTATAATGCCCTCAAACCACAGATAATTGTCATTCCCTTGAAGATCCAACATGTTCCCATTGATCAATGGTTGAATCTCAAAGGTCTCATGACCATTGCAATTGTAACTGATGATGTTGTTGGGTCAACATGTGAATGCATAGGGGTGGTCCGCTGAGGAGCTCCATGTTCAACAATGGGTGTGATGAATAGCATGCACCAAAACATTTGTATGTGCACCAGTATTATGGTCTTTCAGCAGAGATGCCACAGGTCAACATCTATCCTACTTTACAGAGCTGACAAGCCTCCAAATCCCACTTTCTGTGATGAGTTGTGGACATCCAGTCACTTAGCACCCAGTGGTAGGTTCACTTCCTTCTACCTCTTTTTGTAAATACTCACAGCAGTAGCATGTGAACATCTGACCAGCTTCACCATTTTTGAGATACTCATTCACAGACCTTACATAATAATAATCTGCCCTTTGTCAAAGCCACTAATGTCAATGGATGCCCCCATTTTCAGCCCATATCTTCACTAGGATGATTCCCCATCTGTGCCTACTCTGCTTACATACTTTTGTTCTCATGTCACGTGCCTGCAACACTGTCGTACAGCATCCAACATTGCAGTGGACAGTGGTAATAATGATTTGCCATATCAGTGTATATGGTTTTCAGCAATAAACAAAAAGGAGAACACACAGACATTTTTATAGATGAAATAGAACTGGAAGAAGCAACTTTATTTAAAAAGTTTGTAGGTTTAACAGTAGACAGTGAGCTGAATTGGAAGCAGCTGATAAATGCTGATCCCAATACATTAAGCTCAGTGATATTTGTTGTGATACAACAGGCTCAGTATGCACGTCAAGACCACTTCTACACTGTTTAGCATGGACTTCTTGAACCATGCAGACAGTGTGGAATCACAGCGTGGGGGAACTCAACCACACAGGAATGAAAAGAATATTCATACTGCAGAAGAAAGTTATTTGAATTACACTGAAGTGCCAAAGAAACTAGTATAGACACTCGTATTCAAATACAGAGATATGTAAACATGCAGAATATGGCACTGCGGTCGGCAGTGCCTATATAAGACAAATGTCTTGTGCAGTTGTTAGATTGGTTACTGCTGCTACAATGGTAGGTTATCAAGATTTAAGTGGGTTTGAATTGCATGAGCAATGGGACATGGCATCTCTGAGGTAGTTATGAAGTGGGGATTTACCCAGACAACCATTTCACAAGTGTACCATGAATATCACTAATCCGGTAAAACATCAAATCTCCAACATTGATGCAGCCAGAAAAAGATCCTGCAAGAATGGGGCCAATGACAAATGAAGAGAATCATTCAACGTGACAGAAGTGCTACTGTTCCACAAACTGCTGAAGATTTCAATGCTGTGCCATCAACAAGTGTCAGTGTGAGAACCATTCAATGAAACATCATCGATATGAGCTTTCGGAGCCGAGGGCCCACTCGTGTACCCTTGATGACTGCACAACACAAAGCTTTACATCTTGTCTGGTCCATAAACACCAACATTGGACTGCTGATGACTAGAAACATGTTGCCTAGTCAGATGAATCTTGTTTCATATTGTATCAAGCATATGGACATATACGGATATGGAGACAACTTCATGAATCCATGGACCCTGCATGTCAGCAGGGGACTGTTCAAGCTGTTGGAGGCCCTTTAATGGTGTGGGGCACGTGCAGTTGGAGTGATATGGGACCCTTAAAAGTCTGTATATGACTCTGTAAGGTAACATGTACGTAAGCATCCTATCTGATCACCTGCACCCATTCATGTCCATTGTGCATTCTAACAGACTTGGGCAATTCCAGCAGGACAATGCTACACCCCATACATCCAGAATTTCTACAGAGTGACTCAAGGAAGAACACTCTTCTGAGTTTAAACACTTCCACTGGCTGCCAAACTCCCCAGACATGAACATTATTGAGCATATCTGGGATCCCTTGCAAGGTATTGTTCAGAAAAGATCTCCACCCCCTAATACTCTTACAGATTTATGGACAACCCTGTAGGATTCAAGGTGTCAATTCCTTTCAGCACTACTGCAGACATTAGTCAAGTTCATGCCATGTTGTGCTGCAGCACCTTTGTGTGTTTGTGGGGGCCCTACACAGTATTAGGCAGTTATATCATTTTCTTTGGCTCTTCAGTGCATATTGAAAAAGAAGCAAAAAGAATCTTGCAGAAACTATTTAAAACATTTTAGTATTTTCATATTTCCATGACAACATATATTCAAGACTATTGTGACTAAATTATAAGATCCCACAAAACTGAAGACCAATGAAACTGTTCATCCTCATAACATAAGGAACAGAAAACAATTGTGGTGCATTTCACATAGACTTCACATTTTTGGAAATGTACCTAAATTCTACAGTATCAAGTTAACACAAACATTAACAAGAGACTTACAAAATCTCAAAACTGTGAAGATGTTCCCTGCAACCCTAAAAGCACTTATAATAGAAGAAGAACTCAATAGTGTGGCTGAGTACACGGACAATGAGCGAAAGTTCAGTGATAAATTTTATGCAGCGCATTAAGTGAAACTAGAACTAGGAATTAGTGTTAGAGAGTAAACTAGAATTAAAACAATTCATTTATGATATAAAAAATGTTACAGATCCAGAATGATCCATGTACAATATAAGTACAATTTATGTCACAAAATTGTACCTTTTGTACATCTCTATAGCTATGTACCCGTAACATATGACATGTCACTATGCATAAAGTCAAGACAGTATAACATGGGACACATGATTATGATTACAATCTAGAAAATATATAGTGTCTAGATTGTAAACATAATGACATGTCCTATGTTACAGGTACATAGCTGTGCAAGAGATAATTTACAGGACCATAAAAATCACAGTCTCAGCCATGTCTTTGAAACATCAGCTAACTACAAGGTGATTAGGCCTATAATTAGGGTTCAACATTATACAAAATGTACCACTGCTCAGAATGATGTCAAATTTGAATAGAATATTATTGAAGAATGTGGAAAAATTATGGAAAGAAAAGATATTTAAAGGATATTTTATCATTAGATGGCACTGTAAGCAGCAGAATATGCAAAATAAAAGATGTGGGGTAGACAGTAGTTCCCCAGTTTCTATCTGAAACAATCGACGTGACTGACTCAATGCAGGGTCACACACTGCTTTTGCAGGATTGGTAACTATGTGCCAATAGTTGTGCAGAAATTCTGGACACTCTGTGGCTTGGAAAAAAGTATTGTTCTTATGTCTGCAAAGTGTCTGGAGAAAATGATTATGAAATTCAAAAAGACAGGTTTGTTTGTAGTGCATTGTGGCAAAGAGAGAAAAGCCATTAAACCAACATCAGTAGAAGATGTGTTCACAACATTGCAGGAGGGGTTCAGCGGTGGTGTGCAAACAGGCAGGGCACTATAAATGGCCCAAAATTTGGACATGTCTGTGAGCATGGTGTGTAAGATTCTATGAACATCTTGCATTGCTACCCACAAAAATTATCCATGTTCAGGAGTTGCTTAATGCTGGTCTGCCAGTAAGACAAATGTTTGTCCTAGAATTTCTTGTTTGCATGGAAGTGGACAATGAATGGCTGTAGAACATTCTGTGGACAGATGAAGCCTATTTACATGTCAGTTCTGTACAGAATTGCAGAATGTGGGCAGTGGTGTCACTGGTAAATGCCGTAAGAGTCTTTCACGCACTAATTTCATTCTAATCCCGTAACAGCCTGGATGCGTGGGTAGAACCATTTTTATGCAGTATGACACTCCTCCAAACCCTGCACAGCCAGTGAAGCAGCTGCTGCAAAAGCATTTGGGAAATGCTGGAATTATCAGTTATCATTTCCTTATAGCTGGCCATCCAAATCACCTGATTTTAATCCATGTGAATTCTGGCTATAGGGTTATCTGAAAGATGTTGTGTTCAGTGCTCCAATTACAAATGTAGCTGAACTGAAGGCACTCATTGCACTATGCATTCTGAACATGACCTCTGAGACACTCTGATCTGCTGCAGAACATACCATTTTCTGAGTTCAACTTGTGCAAGAAAAAGGTGGACAGCATATTTAACATGTCTTGCACCACTCTTGCGACACTTAAAAACCAATTTCATTGTTGCTTTTGTGCAGTTCTTGGTCTTGAGACAATTAAAAATGGACTTCATTGTTGGTTTTTATGCATTTTTTAGCCTTAGGACAATTAAAAACCAATGTCAATGTAGCTCTTTATGTGGTTTTTGCCCTCAGGTCAATGAACAACTAATTTTTCCCATCTGATGTGGCTTACCCAACTAACAGTGCCACAACTATTGAATACCAAACTTGTGTGGTCCTTTGCATTGCACAGTGCTGTTTGGTTTAATGTGCAATTCATACCATAGCTGCCATATTGTGATTCATCTGTCATTTGCAACTGAACCCATTTACAGCACCATCTAGTGGAAAAATGTTTGATGAAATTTTTTTTGGTTTCCATAACATTTTCTCCTTCTTTGATAATATTTGATTCAAATTTCTCATCATTCTGAGCAGCAGTTCTTGTTTTACTGTATTTTGAAACTGAAACATTAATTATAATCACCATGTACTTGCATCAATAAAGAGAGAATGAAAATAAAATTAATAAGACTGGATTGTGATAAATTAGCAAACAAAAGTCATTATACATATCTCATCTTTATATGGACATCTGCAAACTGAATACTGAAATACATAACAGAAAAAAAAGAAAGCAATGATCGCAGAAAAGACAAGAGTCCACTACACATAGGAAGTGGCTACATAGGTAGCAGGGGTTGTGTGGAAAGGACTGAGCAGTTTTTAGGTTATAGGGTCTCAGTAAACCACAGAAAGGGCATCCAGCTAAAAGGGGGCAGGTAAAACACAGTAAGGTAGTTATAGAAACGATTGGTATTCTAGTTGTAAATTGTTGTAGCTGTGTTGGGAAAGAACCAGAGCTCCAAGCCCTAATAGAAAGCACTGAAGCTCAAATAATTATAGGTACAGAAAGCTGGCTAAAGCCAGAAATAAGTCCAGCTAAAATTTTTTCAAATCATCTAACAGTGTTCAAAAAGGATAGATGAAATACAGTTGGTTGTGGAGTATTTATTGCTATCAGAAGTAGTTTGTCTTGTAGTGAAATTGAAGTAGATAGTTTGTGCAAAATAGTATGGGTAGAGCTTATACTTGACAATCAGACTAAACTATGAATTGGATCATTTTACCCACCCCCCAATTCAGAAGATATAATTATTGAACAGTTCAAAGAAAACTTGAGTCTTGTTTCATATAGGTACCCCACTCATACAATTAAAGTCAATGGTGACTTCAATTTACCCTTGATATGCTGGAAAAATTATATGTTTAAAGCCAACAGCGGACATAAAATGTTATCCAAAATTGTACTGAATGCTTTCTCTGAAAATTATTTTGAACAATTTGTTCATGAGGCCACTCAAAGCATAAATGGTTGTGAAAGCATACTTGATCTCTTAGCAACAAATAATTCTGGACAAATAGGGAGTATCATGATGAATACAGGGATGAGTGACCACAAGGCAGTTGCTGCTAGGCTGAATACTGAACACCCACAACCATCGAAAAGAAACCCAAAGTACATCGATTTAAAAAAGCAGACAAAAATGCTCTCAAAGCCTTTTTTAAGAGACAGTCTCCACTCCTTCTGATCTGATCATGTAAGCATAGAAAAGATACAGAATGATTTCAAAGTGATAGTATTGATGACAATTGAGAGATATATACCACATAAATTAATAAGTACACAAAAAGGGTGAGATTGCTGTTGCAGAAGCAAAAAAAAAACGCAAAATCCCCAAGATTGGAAAAGTTTTGCAGAAGTTTGAAACACAGTGCATGTTTCAATGCAAGATGCTTTTAATAATTTCCACAGCGAAATTCTGTCTCAGAATCTCGCAGAAAACCCAAAGAGATTATGTCCTATATAAACCACACCACTCGCAAAACGTAATCAATATCTTCATTGGGTGATAACAACGATGAAGTCATTGATGACAGTGCCATGAAAGCAGAGTTATTAAACACAGTTTTTCAAAACTCCTTCACCAAATAAGACCAAGTAAATATTCCCAAATTCCAATGAAGAACAACTGCGAAAATGAGAAACATAGAGGTAGATATCCTCAGTGTAGCAAACCAGCTTAAATCACTTAATAAAGGCAAGGCCTCTGATCCAGATTGTATACCAGTCAGGTTCCTTTCAGAGTATGCTGGTGCAATAGCTCCATATTTAGCAATTATATACCACCACTTGCTCACAGAAAGTTCCGTACCTAAAGACAGGAAAGTTGCTCAAGTCACACCAATAGCCAAAAAGGGAAATACGAGTAACCTGCTGAATTACAGGCCCATATCATTAATGTTGATTCTCAGTAGGGTTTTGGAACATATACTGTATTGGAACATTATGAAGTACCTCTAAGAAAATAATTTATTGACACATAGTCAGCATGGATTTAGAAAATATCGTTCTTGCAGAACACAGCTAACTCTTTATACTCATGAAGTAATGAGTGCTATTGACAGGGGATATCAAATTGACTCCATATTTTTAGATTTCCATAAGGCATTCGATACCATTTCTCACAAGCATCTTTTTAACCAAACTGCATGCCTATGCAATATCGCCTCAGTTGTGCAACTGGATTCATGATTTCCTGTCAGAAAGGACACAGTTTGTAGTACTAGATGGAAAGTCATCGAGCGAAACAGAATTAATATCCAGCATTCCCCAAGGAAGTGTTATAGGCTTTCTATTGTTCCTGATCTGTATTAATGACATAGGAGACAATTTGAGTAACCATCTTAGATTATTTGCAGGTGATGCTGTCATTTACGATTTTGTAAAGTCATCAGATGACGAAAATGAATTGCAAAACAATTTAGATAAGATATTTGTGTGGTGCAAAAAGTGGCGATTGACCCTGAATAAATAAAAGTGTCATGTTATTCACATGAGTACTAAAAGAAATCTGCTAAATTTCGATTACACAATAAGTCACACACATCTGAAGGCTGTAAATTCAACTAAATACTTAGGGATTACAATTACAAAAAACCTAAATTGGAATGATCACATAGATAATGTTGTGGGTAGAGCAAATCAAAGACTGTGATTCATTGTCAGAACACTTAGAAGGTGCAACAGATCTACTAAAGAGACTGCTAACACCACACTTGTCCACCCTATTCCGGAGGATTGCTGTGTGGTGTGGGATCCGCATGAGGTGGGACTGACGGATGACATTGAAAAAGTTCAAAGAAGGGCAGCTCATTATGTATTATGAGCAAATAGGGGAGATAGTGCCACAGAATTGTGAATTGGAATGGCAGTTATTAAAACAAAGGCAACAGGATCTTCCCATGAAGTTTCAATCACCAGTTTTCTTCTCCAATTGCAAAAACATTCTGTTGGCACCCACCTACATAGGGAGAAATGATCATCATGATAAAATAAGAGAAATCAGGGCTCACACACAAAAATGTAAGTGCTTGTTTTTCCCACGTGCCACTCGAGAGTGGAATGGTAGAGAGATGGCATGACAGTGGTTCATTGAGCCCTCCACCAGCCACTTAATTGTGAATAGCAGAGTAATCACATAGATGTAGAAGTGGGAAAATTTTACTGTTCCTTTTATTGCTTGCATGAAGTACATCTTTAAAAAACAATGACAGTATGTTGTTTTTAAGATGTGATACAACTATTTTAGTAGTTACTTATTGCTATTTTTCAGAAATTCATTTGGTTCAGTGGCCTACGGAAAGTGCTAGTGGGAGGTCTGCTTTTAACTCATAATTAAAACTTGGTAGACTCAATTTCATTAAGGTTTGAAATTTCTTGTGCAGTTCTTGGTGCTCTGATGTTTTCAATTTCAGATGTGAGACACTGTTTAGTGAACATAAAAAGTGGTGCACATATTCTTAAATCTCTCATGGCTGCAATGCAACATGTGCCTCTTGGCCAGAAACCTATACTCATAAGGTGTGCACAAGCAAATAGCATCAAATTAATTGGAACTGTCATGTGAATCATGTTAGATGTTGTTACATGTCTGTTATGCCTAACTGAAATGTATTCTGTACCTGTGAATAAGGGAAAAAAGTTTCTGAAAGTACTTAGTAATTAAAGAACTTGCATTGTGTGAATGAAAACACCATACAATTAATTATGCATTATTTTAACATTCTGTTATTATGTGTCGAACACTTCATAACTGATGCGTGAAAGTAAAATTCAATGAGAAAGAAAAACAGAGAAAGAAAGTGCTTAGGATGGAGTGTGATGCCAGAAAGAATGAAAATGATAGAAAATCACACGCAGCTTGGATACTCCATGGAGCAGCTTGGATACTCCATGGATGTCAATTCACATATTCCTAAGCATGAGCTTTTGAAGGTGATATTAAATCTTTTTCAAAGAATAATTTTAAACAGAATGTAAATACAACAGTATGGATTTCCTGTTTCACTTAATACCTGAAAATACGTATATGGTAATATAAGAGTTTTTTTTCTTTTCCAATGGCTGTTGTATCCAGCTGGGCAGATCAGCAGTTTTAAGGCTCCACTTAGCAAGTCATCTAGTGTTATGTTTAAATCAACAAAGCACAATGCTGATGATCCTGGCAACAGAAAACAGTCTCTTGTGACAAGCAGCAGAATTGGCTGGCTCAACTGGCAGTGGACATGTGGCAACAGTATGGAATTTGCTGACCCTAGCAACATGGCATGGGCAGGTTGTAGCAGCAGCAGGGCTATCTCAACTGTGCTGCCAGTGGTGAAATATTGGTGGCCGTATAGTGCGCCACTCGGAGTGGCGACATTAGTGTGCTTTGGAATGACAATCGTACTGCTGACTGCAGTGCATTCATATATAGCCAGGGATATCCAGTGCAGATTAAATGAGAGCAAGTGGTCCAGATAATTTAGTGTCAATTTACCCACTGTTCCTTTGAATACGGCCAGTTTAAAAATATAAGTGTATGAGTCCCAACTTAGGTACATGCATACTCTAGGTCAGAGATCGGCAACAGGCGGACCACAGTCTGTGTACGGACTGTGGAAGGTCGAACCTCCGACCGCCAAATATTCTTAAATACAGTCCGACATCCAACTAAGTATCCGGGTGCCTCGTTCACACTAGGCTAGTAATTTAGTCGAGTACTGAGTAATTTAGTAACCAAACGTGTCTGAAAAACATAAATTTAGTAAAGTAGATTAGCAAATCATTTAGTCGAGTCGACCCATTTCATTCTATTTTTTTCGGCGAGTAGCGCCTCCCACCATGCGTCACTGCTCACTCATTCATTTGCTAAACAAGTCCAGACCTGTTGTTTTAGTCAAAGAGAGCACAGTGGGTAGTAGGTCTTGACTTCATTTTGTCAATTGCACATGGGCCGCAGAGAATTATTCATTTGTTTTACAATTTGTCGTGTGAAAAACCTTTTCGCACATACATACCTACATTAATAATGGGTCCTAAAAAGCGAAAAGTGTACACTGAAAATAGGAGATTTATGACTGAATGGACTGAACACAATTGTTTTACACTGCCTGATAGGTAGGCTTCAAGTGGTTCCAGTTTGCTTAATATGTAATAAAACTGTCGCTGCTATTAAAAGTGGAAATTTAAAGCAACACTACAAAACAACTCATCAGCAATTCCACAAAAACTTTCCTCTTGACAGTGAGGCTCGTAAAGAAAAACTACAGGTAATATAATTCTATTAGATAATGTATAAAGGATATAAGATGAACATCAACAAAAGCAAAACGAGAATAATGGAATGTAGTCCAATTAAATCAGGTGATGCTGAGGGAATTAGATTACGAAATGAGACACTTAAAGTAGTAAAGGAGTTTTGCTATTTGGGGAGCAAAATAACTGATGATGGTCGAAGTAGAGAGGATATAAAATGTAGACTGGCAACGGCAAGGAAAGCGTTTCTGAAGATGAGAAATTTGTTAACATCGAGTATAGATTTAAGTGTCAGGAAGTCGTTTCAGAAAGTATTTGTATGGAGTGCAGCCATGTATGGAAGTGAAACATGGATGATAAATAGTTTAGACAAGAAGAGAATAGAAGCTTTCGAAATGTGGTGCTACAGAAGAATGCTGAAGATTAGATGGGTAGATCACATAACTAATGAGGAGGTATTGAATAGGATTGGGGAGAAGAGAAGTTTGTGGCACAACTTGACCAGAAGAAGGGATCGGTTGGTAGGACATGTTCTGAGGCATCAAGGGATCACCAGTTTAGTATTGGAGGGCAGTGTGGAGGGTAAAAATCGTAGAGGGAGACCAAGAGATGAATACACTAAGCAGATTCAGAAGGATGTAGGTTGCAGTAGGTACTGGGAGATGAAAAAGCTTGCACAGGATAGAGTAGCATGGAGAGCTGCATCAAACCAGTCTCAGGGCTGAAGACCACAACAACAACAACAATAAATGTGGTATGTATAACTGCTCTGTATAATTATCACGATAAAATTTAGATTACAGGAATATCTCAGTTCTTATGAAAAAATCACGAAATTGCTGGTTCGCTGCATGAGTGAGGAAGAAAAATTGGCAGAAGCAGTGTAACGTGTGTGCTGGACACTTAGTAAATACCAAAAACCATTTTCAGATTCTGAAATAATGAAAGAATGTATATTGGAAGTAGCCTCGGCATTTTTTGAAGAAAAAAAGGATGATGTCGCTGCAATTCGTGGTATTCCAATGTCGGCAAGAAGTAATACGAGAAGAATGGAAATTTTAGCTACTGATATTAAAAGCACTCTGCTTGAACTTTTGGAAAAGGCACCATGCTATGCCATTGCACTTGACGAATCATGTGATATTGTTGATGATGAGAAAATATCTATTTTTGTGAGATTTTTTGAGATTGAAAATAAGATATTCAGGGAAGAATTGCTTGCAATATTGCCTTTGAAAGGTAACACTTGAGGAGAAGATTTATTCAAAGCTTCTGACAAATTTATTAATAATTCCAACATTCATTATGATAAAATAGTGTCACTTTCAACTGGCGGCACCCCATCAATGACTGGCAAAGAAAAAGGTGTAGTAAAGAAAATCAGGGATCAGAATCCAGGCCTAATATCATATCAGTGTATAATTCATCAGACTGCCCTTTATGGAAAACTCAGTGCCACACTGAAGAAGTAATGGACAGCTTGGTGCAGTTGATTAATTTTATGAGTCTCATTCTTCTCTTCAACATGGAAAGTTCAAGAAGTTTCTTTCAGAATGTGATGCAGCGTATTCTGACTTATTGCAATACAACAATGTTCATTGGTTAAGTAAAGGTCAAGTTGTTGAACGTTTCTGGCTAATAAAGGAAGAAGTAACCTCCTTCTTGCAAATCTTGGATACACATAGAGCAAAGAAGCACTTAGAGTTCATAACAAATGAGCACAATATGCTAGATATGGCTTTTCTGAAGGATATTCTGAAATATTTAAATGCACTCTACATAGAGTTACAAGGGAATGGGAAATTAGTGTGTGATCTGACACAAAGCGCGTCTGCTTTTTGACGTAAGCTGGAGATTTTTGAAAAAAATATTGCAAGGCACGAATTTATTCATTTCCCAATAATTCTAGAGTATAAAAAAGAGAACTCAGTAGAAGACATTGCAGTGTTTGTAAGATTTCTGTCCAATCTATGGGACGAATTTGCTACAAGATTTCAAGACTGCAAAAATTGGAAACTCTCTCAATTCCTAAAATTTCCTTATGAAGTTGATGCATCGGCAGAATGGACTGATGTGGCCGCTAAGTTGTTCAGTGTTTCAAAGTCTTCACTTCAAGTGGAGATAATCGACTTGCAAGAAGATATTTCTTTGCAAATGTATAAAACTGTATCCACTGAAGAATTTTGGGGTAAACATGTTTCAGAAAAATATCAAAATTTTAAGAAAGTAGCTATCAATCTGGCCACTATGTTTGGTTTGACATATATATGTGAATCATCATTCTCGAAAATGAATTTTTCGAGGAACACATATAAGTCAAGGTCGACGGACGCCCATCTCGAAGACATACTTTGCATTTGCTGTACCCCTCGTACACCGAACTTTAAAAAACTGGCTCAAGACTGTCGATGTAATTTCTCACATTGAATATATTAGAATATTAACTGAGAACTACTTGTTTTACTTGGTTTGCCCGTTTTTTGGAAACTAACTCGACTTGAAAACAAATTTAAAAGCAGTACCTTTTAATTATTGGTTTTTTTCTGGACCTCCATAAAAATTTTTACACTGAATCTAGACCCCACTGAAAACTACTTGCTGACCCCTGCTCTAGGTACATCCATATTCTAATCAGCAGATTGTGCAAAATGATTTGAGGGTGGTGTGAGCTGAATGGAAGATGTGGCTCATTGGGGACAAATGAGTCATACTTAAAGTCTGTGTTGTTCCCCCAATGAGCCATACTTAAAGTCTGTGTTGTTCTTCTTTTTCTCCTGGGCTTATTCCATGTGTTCATAGACTTGGCATTTTACTCTGGATTTGAAGTTTTACTGATACATGTGTGGGTACACTGTTATCCATGTGAAACTGTGGGAACATTTTAAAAATGTTTGTGCATCATGTAATTGAAGCAAGATGTGGATGCCAGCCTAGGGCTCATTTAGTCAGATGAAGAAAACTGCTTGGAAAACACATGTAGGCTGACTAACACACCACCCCTTGTCTCATTTACAGAATGGTGACATGACTGAATGTGCCCATGAGTTCCAAAAGCCCAGTTATTTAAGGAGCAGAGCTTGCACCTATGACACAGTGGCTCTAGGTGGATGAACTAATCTGCATTAGTTTATTAGACTTGCCAGCATCCCTTGCCTCATTGAATTGGCTCAGTAATTATCCTTGGTTGTCAAGCTTGGGTCTTTCTGGAATGTCTGAGTATTGCACTTATGCTCTAGTGCTTGAAGTTATGATGTGTTGCTTCATATTGAGCTATTATGATGTATCGCAGTGTTTGCTCTTTTGCCTTCCTCATTTGGAAGTTGTGTAGCAATGTGTGACTAGTGCCTCACCTTCTGCTAAATTGGTAGTGTGCTTTGATGACATACTGATTGACACACTTTTACTGCTGTTAATGTATGTTTTGTGTAAGGACCATGAAGATAAGGATGAGATAAATTAGTCCTCATATTGAGGCATAGAGCAGTAAGTTTTTTACTTTTCTCCATTTGCAAGAAGAACAAGAAAGGAAGAGACTAATAGTGATATGAGGTACCCTCTGGCAGGTGAATTGTGTGACATGTATGCAATACAGATTTAGAATATAAACCTTAGTCAGACAAAAAGACATTAAAAATCATTAATTTCTTGGGGTGTAGAATGCAACTGACAACTGGGGGTGTACAGTCCCTCCCTATTTCGAAAGGACTACGGTACGTGGGTGAAGGAATCCTATGAGGAGCTTATAGACTAATGGGTAACATAGTTTAGCCACTGTGCTCAATGAGAGACAAAAATGAAGCGAGAGGTGTCTAAAAGAGTAAGTCAGATACAGTATACCAATAAACACTGTACAGCTTCAGTCCAGAGATGATATATACACAGTGAGGAGTAAAGATAAATGAAAATAAATGAACAGTATAATTAAAAAAGATATATATATATATATATATATATATATATATATATATATATATATATATATATATATATATATATATATATATATATATATATATATATATAACCTTGGTTGCTGTCTTCCTGGCCAACAAAATCATTATCCTTAATTGCTTCTTTTCTGAGGACCAGAGTGATAAACTGCTCTGCAAATGAGGATGGCCCTATCCTTTGTCAGCATTTTGAGATACACATGGTAGAGGTGTTTCTGAAGGCCAGCAGCCATAGCTCCTAACTAGGTACAAATCTGTCAGTGATATGTTTGTCTTCTGCTCATATGGTGAATTACTCCTGCCCATCCTGCAACAAATCAACTCATTTTCCAATCTACCTTGACTCTAACCTTCACCCCCACTGATGGCCACTTCCAGACACTAACTGTATAAAAACTACCACAAAGCAACACAATCCACACTTTGTCAGCTGATGTCCATTTCACATCAAATGCACAATTTCTTGCTGCCTAGGGATCCACAGCAAATGTATCTGCTCCACCACAAGTGCACTCAGCGCCCATGCTATTGTTCAGTGCCAGCCTGTCCTCTACCAAAACTACTACAAAACTTTATGAGATACATCCCCCTGTCACCCTCCTACTAATTTAGCATCCACACACAAAAAATTCAGCCACTAATCTCCCATCAGCAACTACCATACAAGCTATAAATGATTTTTCCATGATGATAGGCCATATCAGTCTTCACTTTGCCCTATCTGCAGCCCATGTTGTGACAACAATGATCCCACATTCATCTCTGCTCTGCTGAATTACTCCCCTTGCTGCTTCATGTGCCCGAAGTGCCATGAATTTTGATTCAGTGGTGTGAGGGATGCTTCTTTCCTCTTCTTTGCCTACCCTTGTTCTCACTACATACGGAACGCTGTCATGTTGTGGTCTGAGTGACTTGCCCTGCATGTATTATCCTCCTCAACAAATTCCTTAAAGTACTTTTAGTTCTGAAATCTGGTTAGTGTGTCTCTTTTACTTTTATATATGTCTGCTGACAATACTATACATTTTGACTACTGAAGATAAGTACTAACCTGGTTTCTGCCTCAAAGTTTAGATATATAATAACAGTGGTAGAGAAATTGACAAGACATTGTAATATCACACTGACAACTGAATTCTACTATTTTTTATGTTTAATGATAACTACGAAGGTTACACCTCTTTTGTCACAAAGGTAAAGTGTATGTCCTTTGTTCTTCAGACTTGTGTAATACTATGATGACATAAAAAAGTCAGAATAACAAAGGCACAGTATAGCAAAGCATAATTTCAAAGTTGAAAGTGTGAGAAGTAACTGTTAATACTACAACAATGAATGGTTAATGAATAATTGGATGTGTTGTTCAGAATGCTCTACAACTGATTGTTCTTGTTAGCCACTGTTTTGTGGCCACTGTTCATATGACTGGATAGTCTACTGATGGGAACACATATTTAGGTTAGTGCTTATTGGTTACAATACGTGAAATTTAGTCACTTACACAGATAATGTAAGCATTGATGGAGTAATAAATGCAAACAGTATGGGTGCAATATGAGATGGTATTAGGATGTCAAAGAATTCAAAGAAAACCCGGTGAATAACAATGAATAGCTCAGACTAAATACGGAGGGAAATATAAGATATGAATAATGTTGAGCATGGTCCATGGTGGTTACCTTATCAAAATCATATAGAACAAGATGATAATTGAATAAAATTGGAAAATTTATGGTTAACATTTATCTTAAACTAGCAAAGAAATATGCTGGACTTAACAAGTAAATAATTTATAAGGTCGTGAAAGTAAAAATAGCCCATAAAGTTCTCCCCGGACTCCAGACATACTAATGAGATACTTCAGTGTAATAATAGCAAGTATTCTTTGAGTTCATGTAACTACGGTAGACTGTTTACACCATATCCCATCTGAAGAATTAACTGACTGATGGTTCCAGATGTGCCACCAACAATTCATTCAGAAATCAGCAACAGGACTGAACATGCTCAGGCTTCTCTGGAAGCATTTACTCTTGCTCAATAGGACATATATATGGATGAATATGCAAGCCCATCTTACTGTTAATACAAATATTTATGAATACCTACTAGTGCGCAGCTAACCCGTGTTGTGAGTTTGTCTCAATATCAGAAGAATAACTTTCATTTAAGAAATGTATTATTACGTCCAGACTGATTCACAGTAGTTTTTTAATGCTCTATTTACAGTTTAGATTACATTTTCAGATAATGTGGCTCACAGGTTTTGGAACAGTTTTACTTTAGTCACCGTGTGAATCTTACCATGCACAAAAAATTTCTCAAAATACTCAAATTGCTGAAAAAAGAAAAGCTGTGAGTGGAATCAGTGTGTGAAATGCCCCCAAGCACTCAGTAAATTGTCACTATTGTCAGTGTAGTATGTAGGGTTTCTTGACCCCCAATCTCAACAGTTCCTACAGAAGAAGAGTAATCATGAGAGCAGTGAAACTACTAATTATTATCAGCAAGACATATCTTGTATTATTTACAAAAAGACAAAAATTACTCTCCATGTCCTTGTAAATGTAACTGTGAAAGGAAGAATAAAAGTGGAAAACAGTTTTCCCACAGTTTGAAGCTAATATGTTAACTGAACAAATAAGTACTGGAGAGTAAAGTACCACTAATTAGAAGTAACATAAAGTAAACTGCAAAATAAATTGGAATGTGTAAATTATCTCAATGAAAATAGTGTTGCAATGTAGTCTTTCATCATTTCTGAATGGTATGGATTCATAGACCAATAGTCACAAGTCTAGCATAGGCTAATAGCCTGGCTGCATGCTCAGAAATTTGTATACTAACAGTACATTTATAGAAATTAACTCATGTGGAACATAACTGTTTCCATATGCTAATTGTAGTGTTGCGAGGGACAGCAAAATGGTTCTATCATTGTACATACATCCTTCTTTATTTAGTTTTCTTGTGAATTTAGTTATTTTTTATTAGAATACTTGCTTTTTGTGTGTGTGTGTGTTTATTACAAATAATTATCCTCATAGCTTCAGGTGATGATTTCTTTTATAGGCTGCAATAAAATAGAGATATGAATTATTCACTGACGCATTTAAGAAAACCTAACAAATATTAAAATTTTTTATTAATTTGTGTAACCAGTGTAGGGATTATTGCACATTTCAGTGTTATTATCACTAAATTTTATCTCCAAATAGAAAGAATTATGTCACAACTTATGTTCCTTTAGTATATAGATACCAGATATGCAGCATTATTAGTAGCACAGTTCTAGAGTTTATCATTCAGATAATTTTTATTTCTTTAAAAATATACCCTTTTCTAATCTCATTGTTTATTTCAACATTACCATCCAAGACACAAGCACCAAGAGCTCCACGTATCGAAGCAACAAATCCTGTGGATCAAATTAAATCCGGCCGTGAGTATATTTTCTGACAGATGTAATGAGTCTAATTTTAAACTCTTTTGTGTATCTGATAACTGCACACCCTCATAGGTGACTTTGTACCATAATTTGCCTGCTGCTTGAACCTTTGTATCTCATCACATAGCCTGATGTTTATTTGTGTACATGTAGCATGTACTTTATGTTGATAATCTGCCACACACCATCAGGTGGCTTGCGGAGTATGGATGTAGATGTAGATGCAGATAATCAGCTTGTAAGAGGACATATATAAAATGTGGTTATTGTATAAAGGAATAAATGTAATCTTTAAAAAAGTTATAACTCTCATACAAAATGATGATTTTTTTCTTTTTTTAATCATTATTTTGTGTATGTGTGTGTGTGTGGGGGGGGGGATGTTGGTACCAGTTTACTGCGTTTCCGATTGTTCAGTTTCTGGAGAAGAGAGGTTTTTGTTCTGCTAATATAGTTGCTCATGGCTCTATGAGGTCAAAATGTGAAACTGTTTTCTGAAGTGTCTTACTGTCAATTTCCTCTATTGTATAAATCTGAATATTTTTGGTATAGGCTTTAAAAAGATGAGGTATATTCAGAAAAACTAAATTTTCTTATCTATAATATTTTTGGCTTTTTGCTAGTTTTGTTCGCTATTCTTGTTTGGAGTACTATATTGTTCTGTTTTAAGTTTTAACAATTTAACATTCCCTACATTTCTGTCTGAGGAAGATGAAGCAGTTCTGAAAGTTAAGATAACCTTTCGTACTTTTGTGTGTACTTATTACAAAGTGCAGCAGATGCCATGCCTTGTAATTTTAGATCACTTACTGTTTTATACAGTACCCGAAAGTATGTTTGATGTGTATGAGAATGAATTGGAAGTGTAATTTTTGTTAAGTGAGATATTTTATGTGGTTACCTAGTTATTACGAGTAACAATAGTCAAAATGTTTTCTCTGGTGAATTTTGCTTGTGATATATAGGCTAGATTATTCATAATTTTAAATTATGTCACACCTTGCTCCAATATTCTTAAAAACTTATCATTATTAGTGAGTTTCCTCAATTGTAAAGTGACAGTTAGTGACACTGTGAGAAAAGGGTGTCTGTCATATTTAGTGTTCAAAATAAGGAAAAATCTCAAACGACACAAATTGTGATCTTGGGGAACTTTACTCACATCAAAGTAAATTCAAATACCAAGTAGATAATTCATAGAGCAATGACCAAATTGTACATCATGTCTGAGTGATACATATAGGGAAGCTGTAGCAGTCATCAAAGCTACCCACACACAATGTTTACCCTATCATGTGACAAAAGCCTGCCTGATTTAAATGTTTACCTGTGCACTTTGCTCCTTTGCTTCTCATACACTTGTTCATGGAGAGTACTATTGCATTGAAATATATATAAAACATTTTTTTATTAGGAGATGGGTATGCTGGTAGTCTCTTACTGTGTTTAAATTTTACATGATGTGTAAATCATGACATTTTCCATCCTGGTCAACCATAAATTATACTCAAGGTTACATTAATGTTTTCCAGAGTTCAAACTTAAAAAAACTGGTCGGCAATTGTCATCAGCAGGAGAAGCGCAATTGTCTACATCAGTTGATGCACCACCTGTTGCACTGCCACAACCGCCCGCACCACAAGAACAAGTGCAAACCTCTTCATCAGCTGATGCACCACCTATTGCACCCCCGCTACCACCAGGTGGTGGGCAACCAACTGAAGCTCAAGCTCCAACAACACAGGTTTGTATTAACAAGTGTGAAACTATGTGAATTGCATCAATCTCATGGTTTATATGGGATTTGATATAGTTTATTGTAATTCCCTTGAAATTTAATTTTTATGAATAATGAATTCATGATATGTGATATGTGAAGTAACAGTTCTCAGGTGTTTGCTTGATACCCACAAGAAGAATATATGAGGGCATTCATCTTATCATTGGTAAATGGCTTCCAGCTTGTAATCTTTGGCTTCCAAAATAAAATTTTCCAGGATAGTGTAACATTTTCATATGGCAAACTTACAGCAGAGAAAACTGAAGTGGTAGATTACCTACATTCTGTTAGTTTAAAATTATAAAAGTCGCTGATATGTATCAAATGCAAATTCCATCAAGAAAACTAATAATTTATGAGTCAGAGTTGATTGCTGGTACTTACTTTAACTAAATAAAATGCACAGTTTTTCCAGCAGACATATTACCTAAACATCAGAGTTGGGTTGGGTTGTTTGGGGGAAGAGACCAAACAGTGAGGTCATCGGTCTCATCGGATCAGGGAAGGAAGTCGGCCGTGCCCTTTCAAAGGAACCATCCCAGCATTTGCCTGAAGCGATGAAGGGAAATCACAGAAAACATTAGAGTTAATAGTTCCCTTAGCACAGATGGGATGTATATGTTGCAGAACATTACATAGGAAGAGGAAGTCACTCAAACTGTTAAGATGAAAGAGATTCACCTGTGCTATGGACTGAGAGAGTAAGTCAGACATGATGCACTCTGAAACACTATACCAGCTGTTGTCCAGAGATAATATAGATACATTGAGAGGTAAAATTAGATTGTAAAAAAAAAAAAAAAAAAAAAAAAAAAAAAAAAAAAAAAAAAGAGAGAGAGATATGAACAGTGCAGTAAGAATTTTAATAGGTGTGTACAACCTTGGTTGTTGTCTCTGTAGGCAACTTCAATATTCATAAATTTAGGGCAACATTGTCTGTAGAGCACAGTGATCTGGTGCTATACTTTGGTTAAAACAATAGTCAAGATTGCAATAACATTTGTTTATTATGACCAGTTTCGACTTTTGTTAAAGCCATCCTCAGTTTTTTTGCCACCCTTCTCCCTCCCCCCCCATCCCCCCTCCCTATGGCTGGTGCTGATGGCTCCTCTGTTTATCAAGTGATATACCACGATCGTACCATGTGAAAAACTTATCTGCCAGCACCAGCCATAGGGGCTCAAAAAATCTGACAATGGCTTTAACATAAGTTTAAATCAGTCTCAAGTATTGTTTTAACCAACTTCATCATTAACCAAAATACTTCACTTTTGAAGATCAGACTGACAAACTACTGTGGAAACCTCCTATCCTATAACAACATTGGCCATGTGGAAGTGGCATTTCTCAAAGTGCAGAAGCTGGGAACCCTTGCTTGGATTACATCTACTAATGATACATGTGAGGTTTGATCATGCAGCAAAGAATAACTCTTGCAGCAACATAACTTCTATCCCCATCTGAAATTCATCTGATCCAAGACCTCCCTCTATTCCAGCCTTAACCTCAACTGTGCTCACATTCAAACTCAGCCTGTATAAAATTTACCAATAAGCAATATAACCTATACTTTCACAGGTGTCACCACTTTCACTACAATTTCACACTGCCTTGCTGCCTAGGAATCCATAGCAGAGTAGTCTGCTCCACCACAGCAGCACTCAACCCCAACAATCACAACCACTCCAAAACCTTCCTGTACTGCAGTTGTTTCACAGATCTTATTCATAAATAAACTTCGCAAGCAATATCTTCTTCTCTTACTACTATTAATACTGCTCTCACTTACCAGTCTTCACATTTTCAAGTCACTTATGTTGCTGAACTGCCCTATCCACAGCCCATGTTGTCATTGTAATAATTTCAAATTCATCTCTGCTGTGCTAATGTAATATCTTAACTGCCTCATGTGCCAACAAGACCACAAAGTTGTGTTTGGTCTTGAGGTGGATGCCTCCTCCCTCTTCTGTGACTACCCTCTTCATCACCACAGGTGAGCCTCTGTCATATCAAGGTCTGACTGACGTGCCCTACTTGTATTATGCTCCCCAAAATAACCCTCTTACCTCCTCAATGAAGACACTTTTAGTTCTGAAAGCTAAGTAGAGTGTCTTTTTAACTTTTATACTTGTCTGCTAGTAGTACTACACATTTTGAATCCTGAAGGTAAGTGGTGATGGCTTTCATTTATGCCTCAAAACTTAGATCTATGCTGACTGCACTAGAAAAATTAATAGACATTCTAATATCCCACTGGCAATTGAGTTCTGCTGTTTTTTATGTTTAGTGGTGATTACAGAAATTATAGAGTTTTCATTACAAAGGTGAAATGTATGTTTTTTGTTGTTTAAACTTGTGAAATGATATAAAAATACTTAAGACAATGAAAACACATTATGGTAAAGAATAATCCAAATTATAAGAATATTGGTAGTAGCTATTAAGGTGAATGAGGGATTGAATGTGTTGTGAAGAATACTCTACTATTTGGTGGACTACTTAGCCACTATACACAGTTTTATCATTGCTATACAAATGGAGAGATCGTCTATTCAAGGAAACACCTATGTTGATTAATAATCACTGATTACAGGAAACTATGTGTAATTTAGCTGCTTACTCATGCAACATAGCCAGTTATGAGGTAACAAATGTCAGAAATGGAGCTGCAATAGGATATGGTGTTTTGGCCTGAAGAATGCAAAGAATCTCATTGAAAAATAATGAAAATGTTTGAAGTGCATACAAAAAGAAACATAACAAATAAATGCTGTTGAGCATGGGCCACTTTGATTACCTTATCCGGATAAAGAAGTAGAAGATGATAATTGAATAAATCCATGAAATGTGTAGTTAATGTATATTAATGGCCTGCGAAAGAAATATTTTTTGATATAATTTACATAATAGTGGAAGTAAAAATACCCCAGAAATATCACACTGGGCACCAAACTTACTAATCAGAAAGTTCTGGTTCATAATATCACAGATTCTTTGAATTTATGTAACTAGGCTCCTTATGTCATCTGCCTAAAACACACTGACTGAAGATTCCAAATGTGCCACCACCATGTCATTCAGAAATCAACAATGGAACAGAATGTGCTCATCCTTCTCTGGAAGCACAAACCAGCTCAACAGAAGATATGTGTGAATGAATATGCAGCCTTCTTGTTAGTGTTTTTCCACAAATATCTTTTAATTCCATCCTGTGCTCAACTAACTGACATTATTATTAAATCTGAATTTCTTCAGGCTACCATTTGAGCAATATTTGCTGGTACTTGGACTCATTTAGGATTATTCTCTAATGCCCTCGTTACTGTCTGTACTGCATTATCATGAAATACAGAAAACCCATATTGGAGCAGTTTTTCCCCCCCTTGCCACCCTGTAAATCTCACAACACCTTTCCAAAACTAGTAAAATTTCAATAGACTTGCCTGATTAAAACTGTAAAACCATTATTTCAATCAGTCTGTAAAATACCCTACATAAAATGATACTGTTGTTGTCGCAGTGTTATTGCCTCCCAGTCTCTATAGATACAACAAAAGAAGATTAATTGGTAGACCTGTGAAACTGGAAATTATTATTATCTAGGATGTTTATTGCATTATTATTAAAAAGATAAAAATTGCATTCTGTCTCCTCATAAATACAACTGTGAAAGTAAGATTAACCCAAGCTCATAAAATGAAGAGCTGTTGCTGTGGCATTTAAATCATATGATAAGCTCAGGTTGCAAACACATACTTCATTATATGAATGTGTGGAGTTCCATTTCTAGCCAATAGACAGCTCTTAATGTATTCTAAAATGAAGTACAGGCTATGTGTGTCATGAAGTTGCTGATCTTAGTGAGCAAGCAGCATGATGAAGGGAGAAGTTTGTTATGACAAAAAGCAGATTCAGCAAATGGTAGAGTGTGCATGTCTATCTGAGTACTTTGTTCAGAGCCAACCATCAATGAGTACCACCACAATGAGACTTCAGGCAAAACTATGGGCTCATTTTGCAGTTCACACATTCCCAACTGAGAAGAAAATAATGTCATAAAAGGGTGTGTTATGTGCTACTCAAGAGGGGAAAGCATTGAAAGTGCATGCCAGTGTAAAAAGTGTGCACACCAGTGTAAAAAGCATGGCATTACTCTACATTTAGAACACTGTTTTGAGGTCTGTCATTTCCAACAATCATACTAGCTGATTTCACAAGAGCAAATAGTGTGTTTGAGTATGATCCCATTGGATTGAGAGGGAAAATAGTTTTCCTGCACTCACTTTGAGGTTACTGTGTTAGCTAAAGAAAAAAGTATTGATAAGTGAAATACCTTTAATTGGAAACAAAAAGAAAGTTAAGTCTAAAAGAAATCTTAATGAAAACAGTGTTGTACTGAAATATTTCGTCATTTCTGAATATACTGGCTTGATAGACTACCTGTTACATGACCTGTTTAGATTACAGTCTGGCTGTATAACCAGAAAATGGTTTATTAACTGTACATTTTTGCTGATTCTCTCATGTGTTACACATACAATATCATTATGATGACAGTACTACAGTTATTTAGTTTCATGTTATGTGAATCTCTTGTAGCATTAATCATGTAGAGGTGTAAGCTAACAATTACTACTCACCATCCTTTATACATTACAAAATACCTTCTATGGTATTGGAGTTGTCAAGAGAAACTTTTTCAGTTTGCTTTCAAATTTCACTTTAGACATTATATACCATTACATTATCAACTGAAACTGTTGGTGACACAATTTTACACACATTTTGTGCTAAAGACAACCTTAATGTGGAGTAGTGAATATCACTTTTCCTTATAGTCTTGTAATTATGTACAACATAGTTCCTTTTGAGCTGCAGTTTCTTATTTACAACAAACTCCATGAGGGAATAAATGTACTGTGAGGGGGTAATCAAAATGCTTAATTCCTTAAACAGATGTCAACAAGATGATCATGGGTGAGCACTTCATATTATTCTTACAATGCATTTTCGGATAATGGACTATTTACTTCTCAAAGTGTTACCACAGAACAATACTCCATATGATTATATTGAATGAAAATAAATAGCTTACTATCAAAGATGGACATCTGTTGTTTGCAAAAAATTGAGATAAATGTCATTTTTTAACATGAAATGTGAAGTTAACATATTTCCTTGCTGCTTTAGCTTTAGGCAGCATTAACTTTAATACTGCTGGAATGGTTTTGAAAAGTACTCAAGATCAGTTTAATTAGATAAACCAGCCAAAATTACCTTTGAAACTACAGATGTTAGTCTTTGAAGAAAACAAGTGTAGATGATCACTTGTAAACATACTTGCAATTACCTGTTTTTAATGCACCTGAATTCAGTTTGTACTACTGTGAATGTTTACAAGCATATAAGCTAGGAAAGCTTTTGTAAGCATCCAAAAATTCTCAAAAATTAAAGAATTTCTCATGTAATTACACAACAAAATTAGTTAGCCCAAGTAAGGATAGGCCTAATGTTGTCAAAAATTTCTAAAAGTTCACAATTTAAGTTTAGGCTTGTAAGTGATGATGATAGCATCAGTTTATCTTGGCTAAAATGTTCTAAATTTCGCAACTCACATGAGTAAGGACAGTGTCAATGAAAGATTATGCAGATGCAACATGAACAATAAAATATTACAATCTATAATTTCTAATAGGCAAAGAATTCTGGACCATGTGCTATGACTTAAAGGAAATTTCAGAACTCAGCTTCCAAATGTAAATAAAATTTAGTGACAATATTATCGTTTCTCAAGAGGCTACTATTCAAATATTCATCACCTCAAAAATTTTGGAAAATGGGGTCAGTAGACAAACAGGTAGGTAATTGCTGACATCTCCCCTATCACCTTTAATACCAAGAGGTTTAACAAATACATATTTCAGTCTCTATGGAGAAATCCTTTGAGTTAGTGATGCATTATGTATTATTAAGTATTTCAAAAAAGACACTGCTTATTATGTAGTAAAAGTCTTAAGTACTCTGTTGGAACTGCCATCAAATTTAGACAAACTTTTATTTATAAGAGAATGTATAATTCTCCTAATTTAAGGAGAAGTAGTGTGTGAGCATCCAAATGAGTGAATTTTGTGCTTGTTCAACATACTGCTTGTTTCTTCTCTTGAGCTGTTCATCCATGTATTTTCTGTTACATTTAGGACATGATTATTAGACATATCTGCTATTTATTAATGATAATTTATAGCCCTTCCATTTTACTACATTCCATATTCCTTATGCCTGTTGCTGGAATAAGAAGTTTCTAATTTTATGTGTACATTTCTTGATTTTTGACTGACTTTTCTTTGTAATTTTTAGTAGTTTTTGTAGAACACAGCTACTGCAGGATCTTTACCTGTCCTTGCCAACATATATGTTCCCCTTCACCTTTTACAAGATACTTTAATCATTTTTGTAATCCATGGTTTTTACATAGGTGTTTAATGTTCTTTCTGATTAGCTTATATCATGATATACATCAATCTTTTTGTGAACGTTTAGTTCATTATAAATTTCATCGCACATCACCACTTGTAAACTTTTCTTAAAAATATGTCATAATATAAGACAACAACTAATAGTGTGACCACCAAAGAAAGAGTTTATTAGCATGTGCTGTGACATGTGCACAAGTTGCCAGCAGCCTCCAGTGGCTGACGTATGTGGATGTTGATGGCAAAGTGCCAGCAGCCACGCCAGCAATATGTATCCAGGTGTAATATAAGGGGTTATAGCAACATGTTTGTCCTGGAATCATTAATTATTCTAAAAGATTTCCAATGAGGAGTATCTGTCCTGTGGGGCACTATCTTATTTATCCTAACAGTACATCACAATCAGAGATAGCATTTGTTACTCGGTATACAGCTTCATCAAAGAAAACATAATGAATTAGGATACTGCTGTCTTTATTGACATATGTTGGAAAGTTAATTGCTGAAATCAAATTGTTTGATCCTAACAAAGTTTCTAGATCATTTTCCCACAGACAGACTGTTACCTGCTAGCTGCTGTCTGACAGCGTTGTAAGGAATTCGTGGCAACATAAACGCTTCAAAATTTCCCATTGGTGATCTATATACAATTACAAATTGTAGCTTACCATTTTGCCATTCTATATCAGAAAATATTTTAAAATTCATGAAAGTAGTGCATGTGATGTTTATTATAAATAATTATCCTCACAGTCTCCCTAAAAGCATAAAATGAAACTGATTTATTTTATAGGCTGAAATGTGATAAAAACATGAATTTTCCATTGATGCAGTTAAAATCTAACAGTTCTTAATCATTTGTATTAATTTCTATGTATTTGTGTAATAATTATAATGCTTAATTATTGCTATTCTCATTAAATTTTATTTCCTGTTGGAAATAATTATATCGCAACTTATCTCCCTTTAGCATACTCAAACCAGGTATACAGCCACATTGGCACTCCAGTTCTGCAGTTTGTTATTCACATGGTTGCTAATTCTTTAAATAAATATTTCTTCCTTATTTTGTAGATTACTCCCACATCACCACCCAAGGCGTCAGGGGGATTCGAAGAACTTATCAGCAGTGAGTATATTTGGTGAAGATATCATGAGTTTAATTTCAAACACTTATTTATTTTATAACTGCACACTTCCATTTTTGACAATGGACCAAGTTTCACTTACTATATAATCAGAACTATCTCATTTAGGCAGTAGATTTCCTAGTGGTATTTCATGCTAATAGTCAGCTTATTAGAGGAAGCCTCAGAAAATGTGGTTGTTATATAAGAAGCTAAACAGTATCTTAGAAAACATTTCTGAAAGTAATAAAAATTGATGTCAAAATTTTCATTTTGGGGGAGGGAAGAGAGATATACTTTGACTGGGCATCCATCTGTGCAGTTTCTCCTAATATAATAAGTGACGGCCACAGTGCGTCCAAATGAGAAGCTGTTTCCTACAGAGACTTATTGTTTAGTTTCCATTTGTTGTGCCACATCTTTTTTGTAAGAGTATCTTTTTTGAAAATTTTGAGTGAGTGTTAGAAGATGTACATTCAAAACAGCTATTTTTACTGTTTATAATATTTTGCACTATTTCCTAAGTTTAATTACATTTGTCATTCAGAGTATTATCTTATCCTGTATTACGAGTTATAACAACTCCCCTCTTCTCTATGAGTAAGAGTAGTTATTTGGAAAGTCAAGATAGTCTTTTGTACTTACATGTATATTTTTTGTGGCTCTCTAGTTGTTCAAAATGTTTTCTATAGAAAATTTTGCTTCTGATGCATATGAGTTGGCATGTAATTTCAGCTTTTGCTGCACCTTGGCTCCTCTTAAAATTCTTATTGTTCATGAGGGTCATCAATTACAAAGTGACACTTGCTGACACTAACTCATTGGCATTTATCTTATTTATTGCTCAGAATGAGAAAAATTTTAGTCAGAATACTGAAACCTGGGAACCCATCATTACTTCTTACATGTCAGTAATCTCTACCACTAAACAGTTGATCTCCAATGCCCTTTTGGTAGCTTTCCCATCTAGATGCACGGATCGTACCAATAACAGAGATGATTCATTACTATTATGATGCTGCTTTATTCCCACAACTCAATGGTCAGCTCATATTGCACAGTACAAGGTTGTAAACCAAACTGACTTATCTGGAGTCCATGCAGATATGCCACTGAGCCATCAGTGTCCTCTGGTTAAAGGCATTACCTGTGCTGGTGTGAGGCTCCCCCCCCCCCCCTCCTCTCATAGTGCAGAGCACTGGAGGGATTGGATGTCAGGGTGTGTCAATGTGCAAGTGCTCATGCACAGATGTGCTCAATCAGGCATGTTATGGCCAGCTGCTGAACAGAACATGGCTGGACCATTTCTTGATGTCAGCATGGTGTGATGAAAGAGACCAACCATGCTGTGGCTGGCTGCAAAGGAGGAAACAGTTGGACAACTGCTAGTCATGTACTGGCCACAGCACTCATGCTGCATAGATGATACATGCCAGATGTTGAGCAGGATGGCTGGGAAAACTATACCAAGATTCAATTAGGGCAGGTGGCAACAAGGCTTGGGCAGTTGGGTGAGGCATTGGTAGTGGGATCTGAAGAAGTCTGTGACGTAGTTTGTGGTAGCTGTCATTGGGGGTTCCCTCAGTAATAGTGAGCTTGCGATCTGTCAACAGATGCCAATATATGGAAGAGTAATCGACATTTGTAGGTAATTGACATGTGTGTATGGTTTGATGAGCTATCAGTCTGTTACCTGTTGCACTATTGTTACAGCAGGCATCCACTATCAGATGATTGTCTAGAAGGTTTCACATAAATATTCTCTGGATCAAAGCCTCTGATGTCAAGTTTAATGATGACTAGCTCCTGGGAGTCTGAATTAGCTGTCTGCATGTAAGGGGTAAATGACCACATGGATCATTTTCTATTTTTTTCCAGGTCTACAGAGTGTGTTGTTGCTTTTCTGTTGAACAAAATCTCAAAAGCATGAGTAATATATTTTAAAACTTTGTATGGGAGTGAGTGGGGTTGCTGTAAAGCTGGTCAGCTTGTATCGTCATGTAACAGTACAAATTCACAGTTACTCAGTGCCTAGTGCATGAAAAATTTCAGATTGGGATGCAGGTACATGGTGGCACCTGCATATCTAAATTGGGCCATGCAAGTGTCAATGAACACACAATCTTTTGACTCACCTGTAATGTAATTATTTGTGTTTATTTGCACCCTATGAACAACTAGTCAATAATAAGTAATAAGTATCTGTGACATTCTCATTCCAGAAAGGGACCAATGAGGTCTAGGTGCACATGTCAGACCAAACTATGGTATACCTGATCCTGGATTGGTAAGGAAGTATTTACATGTGCTTTGATTAAATATATAGAGCCTTCCTCCTGATGGTGGAAGTGGTGCAAAGGATGTTTGTCCCATGTGTTGTTCGCATTGGTGTCTTGACTTACCACCACAGACTGGTACACCTACTGTAGCATGTGTTTGGAGTTTGGAAGGTTGCAGTACCTTCAAGGAAGCTGGCAGTTACATGGACAGGTGACAAACTAGGCATGAAAACCAACAATTAGGTGACCTTGAGGCAGTGGTGGTGCTCAGTTGCTTGGTGCATCATTGCCAGCTAGGAGAGCAGTGGTGTGCATGATGCATAGGTCAGCATTCTGGTTGAGGGCAGTGATGTCACTGTCCTGCACTTTCATCGCGTGTTGGAGTGCTTCAGTGTGCATGGTATTTGACTGAGATCCTGTGCCGCATGACATGTTATTGTCCTCAGCATTGATGTATTGTCTATGCTATAGCACAGTGAACAATCTGTCTGCCAAGCAGAGTTCCTTCTCTAGCAACTTTGCTTCATGAGCAATCATGGCAAGTTGTAGCTGCAGCAGAAATTTAAAAATTCATGGAGTCCATAATGCAGTATCTGGCATGAGGTTCAGACCAAGTATTGTCTGTAACCAGTTCCATAGCTGGGACATTGACTTGTCAGTGAGCTGTTAATCATAGACTGCCTGTTTCAGTAGTTATTCTGTGGTTTATGGCAGGCATTAGGGCAAGGCAGTTTTGGCTACTTCATATTTGTTTTTTCAGGCAGAGAAAGGATGACGTTGCTGGTAGTATTAGCATGTTCTGCTAATTGGCAAGTTAATGTCATAAATTGAGAGTTATTATCCAATATTCTCAGTGAAATAAACAAAAATTCTGCTGAAGCAACCCAAAGTCCCAATTGTTCTGGTCCAAATGGTGCCAATTTGGGTTGTGACTGGACTGATGCTGCATGCAAAATGGTTAATCAATGAGGTATTGTGGGGCACTCACAGCACACTTGCAAATCCAGTAAACCTGTTGGTAAAGTGTAGTGTGCTGCATGCTCCTATATATGGCAGTCATATTTCCTAATACTGTTTACAATGCAGCTGATGCAGTTAGTGTGGGAGTCACATTATTGTTCATATTTAGCCTGACTTGTTTTGCTGAATCACAAACTGGTAAGTCCAACAGTAGACTGTTTGACGGTGGTGATTTTTGTGATGTGCTAGAGCCTGCATTGTTTTGAGAAGCAACACCTTTACTCATATTCAGTTCATATGTGAGCACTGGATAACTATTATTATGTTGATTACACTGCTGATGTACATCATTAACATTAATCCTCAAAGTGGAGTCTTGAGGGGCTGGTGATTTCGTGTAACTGATGCAAGACGGCTACGTTGTTACTGTGTATTACTGAGATATGGAATGAAACATCTCCTGTCATGTTATGTGGTTGTCACAGGTCGCTACTAGGTGCAGGGGTCATCCCAATTCTGGAGACAACATGTTGATATTGAGATACTGCTTTATTCTCATAAAATGACATACAGCATATCCACAAAGTACAAGATTTTAAACCAAATTGACTTCTCTGGAGTCTACCCAGGTACTCCACTCAGCCATGTGTGTCCTCTGGTCAGAAGTGTTCCTTGTGCTGGTGTTGCCATACCCTCATTGTGACATATTTGTTACTGATATTTCTAGGAAAGCTGTAGCAGTAGTAGGCAGTTATTGTCCAAGTTACTCACTCATGACTTTCTCCATATCATGTGACAATACCTAGTTACTTTCTGGCTTGTATGTTTTGCTCCTCCATTACTCACATTATTGTTCATTGATGGACAAGAATGTCAGTGAAAGATATGCCACATATTCATAGATATCAAGGAAGGAAGAACATATTTTATTTTATATCAGCAGACTGGTATGCAGATACTGGTTACCTTTTGCTGTAATTACAATTTATATTCTGTGTAGGACATGAAATATTCCATCTTGGAATTCCTCAAAACTTATCTGAGGTTTTGTAAATTGTTTCCAGGGGCTGCACTTCGCAGGACTAGCAAGTCTCAACAGACGGATCAGAGAGCACCACAACAACAGGAGGAACGGCCTCCAACCCCTCTGCCTCCTGGATCCAGTGCAGCACCTGCTGCATCCCCACCACCTCCACTTCCTGGATCAAGTGCAGGACCTGCTCCACCCCCACCACCTCTGCTTCCTGGATCAAGTGCAGGACCTGCTCCACCCCCACCACCTCCACTTCCTGGATCAAGTGCAGGACCTGCTCCACCCCCACTACCTCCGCTTCCTGGATCAAGTGCAGGACCTGCTCCACCCCCACCAGCTCCGCTTCCTGGATCAAGTGCAGGACCTGCTCCACCCCCACCACCTCCGATTCCTGGATCAAGTGCAGGACCTGCTCCACCCCCACCATCTCCGCTTCCTGGATCAAGTGCAGCACCTACTGCACCCTCACCACCTCCTCCGCTTCCTGGGTCAAGTGGAGCACCTGCTCCACCCCCACCACCTCCTCCACCCCCACCACCTCCTCCTCCTCAGGTTAGTATTAAGAAATGTGAAACTGTTTAATCTGTTTTAGTTTCAAATTTTGTAAGAGATTCTATTTTACCTAATGACTCACTATTGAAGTTAGATTTTTCTTTATCATTATTTCATTACATATAAAGTGGAATTTCTTGAATGCCTGAATGGTACATACCAAAACATGTGTGGGCGATCTTCTCTCCGTTAATTAATATTAATTTTCAGTCTTTGGATTCGTCTTTGATATATTGAAGATGGCATAACATTTTCATTCTGTAAACTTTCAGGAGAGATTAATTATTGCAAAAGACTTGAAGATATTTCAAATGGAAGTTACTTGCTGTTTAGAATTTTTAAGTTTAGTTAGATGTTCCAAAGGAAAATTCCTCAACGAAACTAATAATTTGTATGACAGAATTCTGGCCAGTAAATATCTTCAGTACTGAAAAGTTTAGTGCTGCCAACAGACATGTATTAATATAAAATGAATACACTAGCTACACATCAGAATTCAAAGTCTTTAATAATGGTGGAGAAATAGATATGTTGGGGAAGGTTAAAAAGTATGGGTAAGTCACTCAGACCCCAGGGTTAGATAGACATTGCTGTAGTGTGGACAAAGAGACACAAAGGTGAATTTAGAGCTGTCTTGAAGAACTAGTCAGAAATGGTACTTTAATGAACACTGTGCCAGCTTTAGTTACAAGATAATGTGAACCCACCTTTCCCATAACTACTTCATTTTTGAGGATCAGACCATAAAACTGCAATGGGAACCATGATGCCCTACCCAGTGCAAACTTGTTATGTGTCACTTCAAAGAAGCTTTCCTCAAGACATGCAGTCTGGAATCCCTACCCACTACAAATTCTTGAAATTTTTGTGGTCTGGCCTTGTGGTGATGAATAAGTCCTCTCCGTGCAGCAAGGACTTAACTAATATACCCAAATTAAAATGTTCTGGATCTTTACTGAATCCAAAGACATTTCTGTTCATTCTTTCAGCTCACTGGTACCTATATCCAAACATCCTTATGTATAAAATCATCTGATAAGCAACACACCCCACACTTTATGAGCTGCTATTCCTTTCACATCAAATACAGATTTCCATATTACATACAAATCCACAGAAAATAAGTCTCTTGTACCACTGAAGCACTCAGCATCTACAGTGACAACCAGGCTGTGGATGGCTAAATGATTTTGCATTCACCTCTGCCCTAATTGAAAACTCTGCATATTGCAATGTGTGCTCACAGTGCCATGAAGCTGTGTTTAACCTCATAATGGATGACTCTGCCTACCTTTGTCCTCAATACAGGTGGGTCAGTTGCATTCTGCAGTTTAAGCAACCAGCCCTTCCTGTATTATCTTCCCAATATAACTCTCAGTTCTCATACATGTAGGCACTACCAGTTCTGAAAGCTAGTTAGTTTACTTTTTTATATGTTTGTTGGCAGAGCTGTACTTATTGCATTCTGAAGGAATATTCTGGGCAGCTTTCAGCCTCAAAGTTTACATATACCATGAAAGTGTTACAGAAATTTATTTGTTATTGTAATATCCAATTGACAAATGTGTTCCATCCACTTTCACATTTAATGGTAATTACAAAAATTACAGTTTTTGCCACAGTTCAATGCAATTCTATAAGGACATAAACAACACCAAACATAACAAAGATACAGAACAGTAAAGCATAGTCCAAATGATGAAAGAATGGGATGTGGTTGTTGAAGCCAACAGCTCTGGATGTGTGAATGAATTAAGTGTGCCAGATTCTCTGCAACTGGTTATTCTAACGATGCATTGGGTTCAGACTTGTGGTGGCTAATGAAATATTACAGCTCAAAGCTAAGATGTGAATGGGATGTGGTTGTTGAAGCCAACAGCTCTGGATGTGTGAATGAATTAAGTGTGCCAGATTCTCTGCAACTGGTTATTCTAACGATGCATTGGGTTCAGACTTGTGGTGGCTAATGAAATATTACAGCTCAAAGCTAAGATGTGAACTGATTGTAAATTTAAATTCATGAACTACAATCTCCTCATTAATTTGCATAGTCTGTTGTTTCCTAGCAGGATGTACTCTGCTCATCAAACTGAAGGTGTGTGTATTTGTTGATCAAGCAAATAATTTATTCTTGTGCACTGTAGAAACCCCTAATACAATTTGTTTGGAAACTGCTTGCACTCTTATATACAAAGAAATAAACTAAACTCCACAACAAAACTCTTTTTTCTGATAAATTTTACAATATAGTTAGTGCTGACTCAAAGCTACGGTATAAAAGATACAATATGAATGTAAAGCAGTTAATTTCAGGTGGATAGATATGATAATTATGTAAACAGAAATGTTTATAAATATACTGTCAAATTCAGAAATATGGTAATAATTAATTGAAAATATGTTCATAAGTTAACCTACACATATATGTCACTAAAAACACAGACTGAGCTCAACTTCCCAAATAAGCAATCTCTAAAATTCTCTTCCACTGGTACTAGTCTAACCCTGATTACTTGATTACTTAATGTACAAGTTACAAATGCAACTACATCATTTGTGGGTGGAATGTGTGTCAAAAAGTTAACAATGTGTTCAAACAAATTACATTTTTCAAGAAAGAAATGCCTATTATCTACAAGACATCATGGTGCTGAAAAAAAATAATGATTACCATAAAAATTTCAATATGTCTTCATTCAATGGCTAACATACTGAAATAAAATAAGTGTGTACTATGTTCCTCAGTAATGGAAAAAGAAAAAATCATTCCTTTACTTGTTAGACATTAAATTGTATGATAATCATTCATGCTCTATGTGTTTACTTCCAGAAAAATTCCCACACCTGTCATCATATTGTATACCAATTTGTTCTTCATCATAGTGGTGAACAATTGTGCTTTTCACAAAAACAGAGGCCAACATTTCCATTATACCAGCAAACTGAAACTTTCTTAAGCAAGACTAATCCCAAAAACACTGACTAAGTGCTAATATGAACAAAATATGGAATCAAAAGGGAATAAAATCTGAAATGTGACCTGACAATGCATGCTGTTAAAGAATGTTGATTAATAAATATTGTGTAATTACACGATCTAAATTATTCCACGACAGACAAAGTTTCTTCACATCATTCCGGTCATGCTAACTTCCAGCCTCCAGACTGTCCACTTTTTAAGTCTAACATTTCAATCTGGCAAAACTTGTTTAATTCATTACTTTTACATAGTACTAATTGCATATACCATTGTGATATCTCTTCATTCATTTTTCATTTAATCATAATTATTAAACATGCTTGTAATTATTATTAACATTTTAAACTAACAGCAACTACTCATCAAAATCACTAGATCAATAAATTTACATATATTATATGTACTGAACAAATGGTATGTTATCAATGTAGAAATTTCACTTATCTGTTTCTGGGTCCATAACTCATTAAATATTGGCTCCAGTCAGTCTCTCAAGAGATTATGAAGTTAATTTAGTGATGCATAAAATTCATGTACATTATATTGACAGGACCACAGATTATTGAAATTGTTTAATCTGTAAAATTACAAAACAAAACAAAGACTAAAAACTGTAAGCTACCACTGTACAAGGTGCCAGGGAAGAAAAAAAGACAATTATTCCCAACAGTTTCACATTGTGGTAAATTCTGAGCCTTTGTTCTATGATGTAGGAATAGATATAACCAACTCAGTACATGCTGAAGAACAGCTTTTATTACAAAACTGTATATAGAACACACATGTGAAGTACAAAAATGAGAGACAGAAAGAGAGAGAGAGAGAGAGAGAGAGAGAGAGAGAGAGAGAGAGAGAGAATAGTGTAAAGACAAAGATGACAAAGAACACAGATCAAAGAGTCTAGAAATCAAAGCACAAAGGAGAGGAAATAGATGGGTGGCACTATCCACAATGAAATCCTTTAGTCATGTAGGTGGTCAAAGGTGTTGTCCAATGCAGAAGTAGGGAGATTTGTCAACTGGAGGGAGGTCCACAAGTTGCTGGCAGAGAGGGAAAACAATAGGAAGGATGACATCACCCAACATTTTGGCCACTATGAGTCTTGCTTGGTAACTGAGCAGGAGCTCGAAGGAGTTCGATAGCTGTATGGGAGTTGTTGATGTGTTGTGTTGTGTAGGTGGAAGGATGGCAAAAATGAAGATAGTGCCATCTCGAATCTCAATGGAAAGATCACCCAACTTGAAATCTGTGATGCTGACAGTAAACAGTGTATCAGACTGGGAAGGAGGAGTAGAGGGAGGGGTGGGGGGGGGATGGGGGGGGGGGGGGGGTTGTCACACAGTGTGGTGAAATCGTCACACATTTCATGCATTATGTCTCAAGGAGGGGCATTGTTGATGGTGGGTGATGAATTTGTGGGAACCAGCAACTGTAGGTCATCTGTTAACAACAAGTCTGATCTTACCCTATTCACTGAGACTTTAACATTTACTGTTTAGTGGTATGTCCAATGTGGTCTCTCTACAGTCAAGCACCTTGTGAGGGTCTGAGTAAGGGACTGGATAGATCCACAAATGGAGTTATCACTAAGCATAACATAAGCACAAAATGGTAATTCTTTGTGAACAAAGACTCATGGTACTGAATGTGGTTTCAGTGTGAAATATGTTCATGTACTCAATCAACTAAATCAGAAAGCTCATCATTGCTTGGAAGGTGAGGGTGTTCAAAGAACTATGCAGAAACGATGATCAGTTTGCCATAAAGGATGTCAGGGAGTGATGCTTGTAAGTCCTCTTTGTGAGCAGTGCATATTCCCAGGAGAACCCATGGTAGTGCCTCTGACCAGGAACTGCCATAGCACATGAGTGCTACATTAAGAATGCAGTGCTAATGCAACATGAGACTGTTGCTCTACAGGTGGTAGGCAGTGTTGTGGAACTTATCAACACAGCACACCACACATAATTTAATAAATAGGATGATTTGAACTGGCAGTCCTGGTCAGTGGTTACAGATCGAGGACAACTGCATCAAGAAATCCAAGAGTTAAAGAAGATGTGGTTGGGTGAATCAGCTGTAATATCTGATAGAGGGACAGCTCTGACCTATTTCATGACTCAGACATTGACAGAGTATACACAAAAAGTTCTCAGAGGGAAGAAGTGGGCCGATGATGACAGTATGTACATGACATAGATGTCCTTTGGGAATCCTAATTATGTTGGAGGGAGCGTGCATCTGGTCCACCTTTATTCCTGTTATAAAACTATCTGGTCCACCTTTATTCCTGTTATAAAACTGTGCCTATTGTTGTATTGGTTGTGTGGCAGCGACAGAGATATTGGCATCATGTACCACGTGCGACAGTGTGAGTGAGGTCAGACTTGAGAATCTCAAACACTTGGATCACGTAATTAGTCCACGAAACTTTACTTGTACCTGAGGTATTTTTTTCTGGTCAGAGCATCAGTAAGTGGTGCCTGGATGGAGGCAGTGTAAGGGAGGTGATGATGGTAGAAATTTATAATGCCCAGGAATCTCTGCAGTTCGTGATAGAGGGAGGTTATGAACAAAGATGACAGAGTTGCATGTTGGTCAGATGCCCTCAGGCAACACATTATAGCCAGGGGAAGTTACATTGTCACAAAGAGTTCACTGTGACACCATCGTTACATAGTACAGTCTGAACTTGAGGCAAATAGTGTTCATGTCCCTCAGGGGTGGTTGAAGAGATCACGAGAGCACCTAAATAGGCATACATGAACTAGAGGTTGAACAATAAAGAATTTAAACTGCTGCCAAGTATGAGCCATATTTCTGAGGTTCTGTGGCATGAAACAGTACTCAAAGAGTCCAAAAGGGTAATTAAAGCAGTCTTCGGGTTGTTGTCCTTGAACATGGGAATTTGGTGGTAAGCTTTGCAGCAATCAAGTATGCTGAACACTTGCACACCATTTAGCAGTCAGGCAAAGTCGTGAATATGTGTTATTGGATAATCATCCATAATAGTGCAAGAGTTCAGAGCTCTGTAATCCCTCCTCAGATGGAATGAACTGTCTTTCTTCTGCACAAGATGAATGAGGGAAGACCAATTGCTGTCTGATGGGCATATAATGCCTGCGTCAAGTAGCTTGCCGGTGGCTGTTTTAGCGTGACACAGATTTTTGGGATTGAGGTGGTGAGTCTTATGTCATATGGGTGGTCACCCCATAGTAGTGATTCTGTGACAACCACCATTAATAATCACAGCTATGCATGCATTGTTTAAAACTGTGGAAGAAGTGTCAGTTAGTGCTTTTTTTGTGGTTGATAGTCGCCATACCATGAATCAATGAACACAGTTCAATACATTCTAGTGATGAACAATCCTTAACCCCAACCTCATCATTGTATTTCTCACAGTACTTCAGTTATACATGTAATATTTCATAATCTTCCACAATACAGCATGATCAGCACCGCTGCTGCTGCCGCCGCCACCACCACCACCACCACCACCACCAACATCAACAACATAATAATAATCACAAAAACCATAATACATCACCATAATCATACAATTGATGATGAATTCCCCAATAATCTAACTTGCAATTACCTCTCACATAACTGCAGCATCATAAAAATATTTCACAAATATCCATCTCATGAAAAAACCCTTTAGACAAAACATTCTCAACATACCAACAGCACATAGTTAATATTATTTTGCCCTTTTAATGCTGATATTCTTGATTACTTTATATGTTCTCATTCTACACAAAACTTTACTCCTTTTTCTATACTTAACAAATACCTCAAAGTATTAAATGCTTCTATTAAGATGGACAACATACCTGCACAAACAAATGAATGGCCATTATACATTGATTTTTAATTATGTCATGAGGGCAGAAACAATAAGTTTGACTCATCTTCCTATTAAACTGATGCATGCCAATTGCTGTTCCTTAAGATGTAGCATAATAATTATTAGAGTGTAGCCCAAGTAAATAGTAAAATGTATTGAAAAACCACATAAAACATAATCATTGAGCAAAATTATTAATCACATGAAACAGAAACATAATAAATAAGAATACATAAAGGCTGGACTCATTTCAATAGCCATAGATTGATTTTTGGGTGCTTTGATAATTTATTTTTTAATTCTTCCATAATTTTGAGGTCATACTGTATTGTGAAATGTTCCCACTACCTTGGGAAGCATTCCAATTACTATTGATGTTAAAGATTGCATCGAATAGTAATATTGGCACTTAAGAGAATGAAGCACATGTTTCTTTGTAGCTGGTTAAGGAATGCTTAACCTAAATTCCTTTGAATGTAGGTTGCTACAGCTGGTCTTCCTATATGTGTATGTTGCAATAATAATCTGCAGAATTTTGAGTCATCTTTGTTTATTCATGAAAAATACAAAACATTTTCAAAGTCCTGTCGTTCCATCAACGCCAGCCATGTGCATTCAACTGCCGTTCCAACTTCCCTGCAAAGAACAAACAATTGACAAAACATTAACATCTTTGGAAATGGAAGATTAATGATGTAACCCCTAAAATTAATATTGATAATTCTGTCACACTAGAAAATGCATAATAAGGTTTGATTAAGCATTGGCATAAAACTGAAAGTAGACTAAGATCTGCACATAGTAAAATGTGTAATTGAGATCTGCACACGCTATGGAGATTTTTGTATCTGTCTTCCTCATCTAAAGCCTTTCCTAATTTATCAACATGCCTTACTAAATTGTCAATTGAGTCATCGGGACCGCAGGCTAGACCTCATTGAGCTCTTCTGGGCAAACGTCTCCTTAAGCATCTATAAGTATTACATCATCTAGTGGTTTGTTGAAATGAGCAAGCTTACACAGCTGTCTCACAGAATTCCCACATTGATATATTACCAGGCCTGTAATGGATACCATTTAAAAATGCACTTTTAATGCTGGCCTGTTTGTCTGCTGACCAGACTTTGTTTAAGAATAACTGCTCAAACTCTTTAAATGTAATTTCTGCTTTAATATGCTGATTGACCCAAGACAAGGCTTCGCCATCAAGAAACCATTTTGCTAATTTTATCTTAGCTGAGTCAGAAATGCCAGCAGGAAAGCTATTCCTACATTGACATATAAAATCAACTGGGTGCATCTTAAAATCCCCAGGAAAATACTTAAGCAATAAGTTGCAGGACAGTACAAAGCTATCGTTAACTTGGTGCACCATAGTGGATTCTACATTGTTCAGATGAGATTTGAAAGTTTGAATGCTGTCAGAAACAACATTTATTTTATTGTTGACATTTGAAAAATGTTCCTGCATTTGATTATCATTCTGTTTTAGTTTCTCCTCAATAAAGGCACTTTTTTGTCGATGTATTGATTCATGACCTTAAACTCTACATTGCGTCTATCGAGTTCTTTGGAAATGGAATCCTCAGTACTCTTAACATGGGATTCTGTATTTTCCAGCCTGTCATTAACTGTTTGAAATCTAGCTGACTGATTTCTAACAGAGTGCCTGCTACATGTTCATTAGTGTCTTTAATATCTTGCTTAATTGTTGTAACAGATTCATTCATGTTATCAACAGTATGATTTAAACCTTCAAATTTGCTATCAATATCCTCTTTCAGGTCTTTAATGTCCTTTTGTAAACCTTGTTTGCTAGTAAACCAGATGCTTGCTCACTTGGTCCAAATCCCAAAAATGGCGGGCTTTCCGACGATTGCTGCTGGTTTGGTGTCAATATGTGGCTTTATTGTGGTGGAGTAGATTTTTCTCCTGTAATGTCTATACTCCCAGATCTAGACATGGTGATTGTTATAGCAAGGCACAGTATACACAAAAGCAAATCCTAACCTCAAACTTCATCACACGCATTTCTCACCATAGTCTGCCTACAATATAGTCACTCGCAAACACTACGAAGAGGACTTGAAGAGAAAGTTGCTGCATACTCATCTTTTGTGTGGCAGTCCAGCGATGATTTGGTCACCCTTCACTCATCACGTTCTTTTATCCACAAATCCTTGATCGAATTTTGTTCATGGCAACACTCACTGTTAACTGCGAACAGACAAACATATTAAAGACCAGCTTTGTGCAATCCCAGCTCCTCCACAATATTGAAATGTTCACGCTACCTTGGGAAGCATTCCAATTACTATCGGTGTTAAAGATTGCATCGAACAGTAATATCGGCACTTAAGAGAATTAAGCACATGTTTCTTTGTTGCTGGTTAAGGAATGCTTAACCTAAATTCCTATGGATGTAGGTTGCTGCAGCTGCTCTTCTAATACGTGTATGTTGCAACAATAATCTGCAGAATTTTGAGTCATCTTCGTTTATTCAGAAAAATATAAAACATTTTCAAAGTCCAGTCGTTCCATCAACACCAGCCATGTGCATTCAACTGCTGTTCCAACTTCCCTCCAAAACCAATCTCCTCCAAAAAAACAAACAATTGACAAAAAATTAACATCTTTGGAAATGGAAGATTATTAAGGTTATCACTAAAATTAATATCGATAATTCTGTCACACTAGAAAATGCATAATAAGGTTTGATTAACAATTGGCATAAAACTGAAAGTAGACATTAAGATCTGCACATAGTAAAATGTGTAATTAAGATCTACACATAATTTGCATAAAAACAAGAGTAGACTTTAAGATCTGCACATAGTAATGGGAAGGATAGAAATGGGAAGGTGGTTCCATTTCAATTGAAACATGTAAAATTCAAAATAATTGTCATGAGACTACAAAATATCAAAGAGTGGGATAGCAATGACACTAAGAGATATCTTTGATTGGTTGATGGGGTACAAGAAGAAAGATGCAGCACAGAAAACGAAAATAAAATTACTGCTACAACAGCTTATTTCCCTGTTTCTGTCACACAAATAACATACAAAGTTTGTAGGACCCTCTGTGGGATTACACAAAAGCAATCCTTTATATTGTAGCAAAATTAAATGTCATAGAACTTTAAAGCAACCATAAAATAGTTCAATTCAATCCCTACCAAAATAAGAAACATAGCATAGTGTAGCTGACTCCTGGATGACATGAGATAGCTATGTTGACAGGAGGCTGAGTGGCCACGAGGTGAGGCTGTAAGGCAAGCTAAGGACGCCAAGAGTGGAGCAGTTGGCCAAATGAACGCTTTATTTCCAATTGTAACATTGATTCTGTGGTGTATTGGGGAGGCAGTTGTGGCCCTGTGCCACAGAAGTTAACTGGCAGCCAGCATCGATCCAGCTGGCTGCAACATGTGCTGGTGCCCTGGTTTGCTGATGTCTGCACTCTGCTCTGGGCCTGTGCTATGCTGTGTGAGCCATAGACCTTACATCGGTGGTGTGTACCAGAATCTTTCAGAGGTAGCCCCTCTTTTATGAATGACTGCACCAAGGTGACCAAGTGAGGGAGAAGACACCCGCCCACTTTTTTGTTATAAGGTGGCTGCTCCAACCAGAATGAGGCCCACTGCCTCCTGGCAGGAGTTTGGCACCTGCCGGAGTGGACCGACAGGCCCATTGTACTTTTGCTCCAAGTCTGGAAGGCAGATGTACTGCAGGAAGCAGGTAGCCCAGTGGGGTCTCAAAACTCCAGCTGTGGCTGGTGCCTCCATGTTGTCTACTCACCTGGTGTAGCCGCTGGGTCTTGGGAGTACTGTTGGACTGCGAATGACTCTGCTATAAAATCAACTGCTATTTATACCACATAGCTCCTCACTTGTGTCAATGTACCACTCCTGGTCAGTATTTGGCAACACCACTGAAGCCCTGATGATCAAGACATTCCCTTGCCTGTGCCATGTACTATTATGGTGCTGGCAAGTTACACCAAGCAGGGCTATCCCATCTCAAAATAATTTCACATGCTCAATGTCTTAACCCAAATGTCGACATGTCACACTCATCGATCACCGGAAGCCTACGCAATGTTTCACCACACTTTTTACAACTTTTACTCTTAACCTGCTAGAAGAATTACATCTCTGCTAACTCATTCACAGCCTCCACAGTCCTACAGAGGGCTGAGCGGAGATACCTCTGCGTGAAATCGGGATAGGTATTGGGGATCTGTGAAGCATCAACCATGCTAGTAAAACATTGTTAAGGTTAGAGTTCAGTTGCTTATTCACAATCCTTACAAGTCACCATTCTTTCACACGAATCTCAGATGTTGCTCATGCAGCTGCATATTGGATTCTAGCTGACATCCACTGAGCCAACTCACGCTTGTACACCTAGGAGAAGACGTCAACTACTGTGGTGTCACAGCACACTCATGGTGAGCAAGTGCTGCTGTTGCCCAGTATGGAGTTGTTCTTGCTCTCTCTGCTGTAGTGTACTCAGCCCCACTTCAAATTCTACAATGACTCCTGATGGCTGATCCATTATGTACATGTATCAGTAGTCATGTTGTCAGCTGATCCACCCCCCACCCCAGGTAGTTTTCAGCACCTGAAGGAGCCTGAGCGTTGAAAAGGAACATGGACCCCAAGAGGCCCTGTTGCTGGCTTCCATGTTGAAGACTGGTACTGGCAGCCCTATGTTGTGTAGTGTTGTCAGAAGACAATCAGTTTCTCTAACAGTAGATGGTAGGAAGTGAGCAGTATGAAGTTTATCAGGTGAAGGCCATTATCTTGAGTACATCTCCAGCTAGTTCACAGACTGTTCTGGAGCATCTAGGACATAGATTCACTACAGTATCATAATCGTAGAATCGAGTGCTTTTACTGTGAATGCCACTGACCTCAGTGATCAGCTCATTACAAGAGCTGGAGTATTTGAATGTAACTTGCATGAGGCTATGGTGCAAGGCTCAGTTTGTAATGACTGAATATGTCCTCCTTATTTTCTATCACTTACTACAGTAATCTATCCCATAACTGTCATGTTCAGTTCCCTTAAGTCACCAGCATCTGCCATTCCAAACAAAGTCTTTGAAATCCTTCCCCTGGTGTCTGTCCAAGCTATCTTCTGCCATTATAGTGAATATGGCACCACCTCTGCTACTTGCTGCATCTGTCCTCACAACCGTTCATACACTTTATGCCATTTCTTGCACTCCCCTAAAATTTCACCAAGTATTCCCTTATTCCTTGCTACCCATCACAAATGAGAAAACACCTCCTCCAGCCTCATCTTGATAAATCTGCTGCCACCACCCAATATCTTTCACAAAAGTAAAACTAAAGAATCATTATTCTAACATAAAATTCATATGGAAAAAAATCTGTAATAACATCCTACATCTTTATTCTTCAGGTCTACATATTTATTTCTCAACATAGTCACCCAGATGACAAACACATTTCTCCCAGTGAGTGAGTAGTTTCTTGATACTGTCACTGTAGAATGTTTGGTGTCGTTGACAGAGCCACAACCTTACCCTTGCTTACATCACTTCATCACTATCAAAGTGAAGTCCTAGAAGGTGTTCTGTAAGTTTTGGAAACAGATGGAGCCAAGTGAGGACTGCACGGAGGGCGACCGTGAACCCAAGGTATTGGATTGTCGCAGATGTCGCAGCACTTGTGTGTGGTCTGGCATTGTCTTGCTGATGTATAGGACGTTCCATGTGTGGATGAACTCTTCAGATTATTGCTTTCAGTTTGCTGAGGGTCTTGTAGTACTTTTCAGAGATTATGGTGATACCTGTAGGCATGAATTCCAAATGCAGCACATCTTGAGCACTCCAAAACAATGAAAACATGACTTTGTGATGGAGTGATCTTGAACTTTTTTGATGTTGGTGATCCTTTGTGGCAGAACTCAAATGATGCTCTCTTGTTTTAGGGATCAAAATGGTGAATCCAGCTTCCAGAAGCTGTCAGAATATTGTTAAGGAACATCACCTTCACGCTCAAAACACAAAAGAAACTTTTAACAGGTGTGCAGACTTCTCTGTTTTTTGTCCAGAGTGAGCATTTGAGATACCCAGTGTGCACACAGTTTTCTGTGTCACAGTTCTGCAGTGATGGGCTGTACACACTCTTGGCTGATATGCCACACTTATATGAGAGCTGTCTCATTATCCAATGGTTTTATCTGATGAATTCATCAGCCCGATTCCGATGTGCCTCATCAGTTGCCATATGCAGTCATCCACTCGGAGCTCTGTTGCACATATTGAGGTTAGCACTACTGTTTTCTCCTTACTAGCATGAACAACCCAACACTGCACCCTGCTGATGTTGATACAACTACCACATAAACAGCTCTTATTCTTTTATGGATTTCAATTGGAGGCACATCCTCTGCAGTTAGAAACTTGATTATAGCATGCTGTTTCTCAAGCACTGACACACACTGCCATGTTACATACAACAATTTAGAGCCCTCTAGCAGCAGAGGATAGCAGCTTGCATCAGTGAAGTAGGAATGTTGACTGAATAACATGCATAGCATGTAATACCTCAATCAGTATTGAGAACAGGATGAAAAGTTCAGAGGCATTACTTTTCAGCACATCCTCATACTACTTCTGATATCCTGCACAAAATAATCTAAATTATCGTCAACAAACACAATAGCTGCTACTTCCTTGATCTTAATGCATGTAGTACTTGTTGCACAGGTTCATTAACTGTTTCCCATTTATCTCTCTGCTTTCTACTTTTTGATTTTTCCTCTGGTTCCACTCTTACTATCCCTGGGGTCACTTCTGAGCACCTCTGAACATTCATAGGCATCCAACATGAGCTATTGTCAACCTCGTATACTAGTGATGTGGTTTCTATGATCTAGTAAGGATTTCTGTATATTGTCACAAATTCCTTCATGTTGCCCTTTGGTGTACGAGAGCTAGACACCATCACCAATTGGCTCACTCTATACTGTGGTAAACTTCTCATGTGTTTGACAGCTACCTTCTGTCCCTCCAATGCCTTGGTGTTTGCCCGCTGTCTCACTTGTCTTGTGCACTCGTGGATTGATTCCTTGCCCTTGCCCCTTATGGCCACAATCATATGAAATTGTAATGGCATTTTTCTCCCATGCACCACCTCATATGGTGACAACCCTGTACTGTAAATGAAGGATACACATCCCAGTCATTATAGCGAGAGTTCGTGTAGTGACTCAGTATCCTTCTGATTGTCTGATGCATCCATTCCACTCTTCCATTTGACTGAGGATAAAGTGGACTAGTTCTTAATTTCTTCAGGCATAACAACGATGTAATTACTTCATCAAGTATGACATGAAGTTTGTTCCATAATCATTGTTTCCAGTTCACCAAAATTCATTATCTATTTATTGACCATCAACTCTGTGACTAGCCGCTGGCTGATTTGGCTTAGGTATCATCTCAACATACCAAGGGAAATGATCAATTATCATCAGCACAAAAAAATTCCCCACTGGAATCCTGTTAAATGATCATAACACATCCACTCCAATCATCTGAAACTGATTTGAAACTTCTGGCAGTCTCTGTAATGGTACTTGCCTGTGGGTCAAGTCTGCACACTGCACAAATACCACACACAATTCTTCACAAACTGATTCACATCTCCTTGTGTTCCTTTCTACCAGTATTTTGCCACTGCCCTGTGGTTTGTTGTTCTGCATTCTCCATGAACAGGCAAACATTACCATGCTGTTCATTTAGAACTTCTTCTGTTAACTTAGCTGGTAACAACACCCATTGCCCTAAATGTGTCACTTTGCACAATAGACCATCACACATGTTGAACTGTGGTTGTGCCCTGTATTGATTGCAATCATTGTCAATAATGTGCACTGCTTGACATTCAGCAAGGTCCTGACCCAGTATTTGAACTACCCCTACCCTTATAATTAACGCATCTGCATTCCTATGTTTCTTTTCTGAATTCCTATGTTTCATAGTCAAAGTCATGGAGTGTTGACTCCCAGTTTGTTAGTCTGCTGTATTGGTCCTTCAACACTAACAACAATTCAGTGCAACATGTTGGTCACCACTGATCACACTTCTCTGTAGTGAATGTCAGATATGCAGATTACAAACTTTTAAATACCTCTTTCAAACACTGATTCTGTTCCCCCATGCCCATTGAGAACACAATTACATTATCAAAGTAAACTAGATACTAGCAAGGCTTCAACTCCCTCATCATTGCATCCAACAAATGCTGAAATGTTGCAGGAGCATTCTTCAACCTAAACAGCATCATATGATACTGGTAATGGTTCCAGACCCATGAAAAATCTGCCTTCAGTCAGTCCTCTGGAACCACCTTCAACTGGTGTTATGCACTTCTTAAATGCGTGTTAGAAAAATATAGGCACTGCACAAGTTATCAATGGTTTCTGTGCTATTGGGTATGCGGTATGCATCCATTATAATGTAACTATTAAGCTGATGGTGATCACAGCAAAATCTGTAATTCTTGAAACCATTCATAAACTTTTTCAAAACAATCACAGTTCCTGCTCCCCGAGGTCTATTACTCTCTTCTGTTATCACATTAGCCAAATGCTTGTTAATAAACTCCTCCAAAATCAATAGCAAATGCAAAGGTGTTCTATATGGTTCATCATACACTGGTGCTTCATTCCCTGTTGGAATTCTGTGCTACATAGCAGGTGTTTCAGGCAACAGACATCAAAGACAAAACAAATTCTCCTCAGTCTGTGTTCTCTATACTTCCTTTAGATGCTCATCCTTCTTATGTAATGTAGTCTTAATGGTGTCCTGTGGCTGTTTGTCACTTACACCTTCTGTGCAGCTATTCTCCTTGTTCAGAATGTCCAATCTCACTAACAACATTCCCATTTTCATCTTTATTTCTTCAGTGCCAGAAACTGTCATTATTTAAGGGCACCATCTTTCCGTTGTCTTTCTCCAACATGCACATGATACTTTTTTTAACCAAACAACTTACTGAATCTAATACATCTTCCCCTTCTAGTAGTTCTATAATACGTAACATGTCAAGTTCATTCAACGCAGCTTCCTGGTGCCACTTGGTACACTGTCATTTGAATGAAGCCTTAATGTATTTGTACTTGATTTAATTGAATTGCACACTATGGTGGCTGCACCTCATGACAGATCTACGTTGGCAATGGCTTACCCTAGATGAAATGTTTTCCCATTTAGTTCCACCATACACCACTTAAGGTCAGTTATGACATGATGTTGATGCAAAATGTCTAACCACAGGATCACACTGTAGCTGTTGCTGATAAGAGGCACTACTTCCACACACTTATTAAACGCAACTGCCTCCACCTGAAAATCTGTTTCCACCAACACCAGTGACATTATATCATTATCCCCTGCCCCATGCAATATATATAGTATGGTGGATTCCATTGCCTCTGACCCACTAGGTCCCCCTGACTACCGATGCAAGTGCCCCTATGTCTATGAAAACTAATACATCCTTTCTTTCACCACACGCACAATTAAACCTTGCACCTTATAAATCATCTAGATTCTCTATACTGCTCCATAACCAAATCAATTCCTCATAAAACAAGTCAAAGCTACAGATTTAGCACATGGTGCAAAGTGCTAAAGCAGATTACAATGTGAACAGCTCACAGGCTTTAAGTATTTCCTTTTATTGTTGACACCAAATTCTGATGGCACATCAGCTGGTTCTTCTGGTCTAATCAAAGTAACCCTCAAGTTATGATGACACTCCCTCTTAAATCCCATGCATGTCACACACATAAATAGTAACAAACAGTTTCTGACTCACCCCCACAGATTCATACAGTGATTCATGGTCCAGAGGTTGGCTGCATGGACGACACAACCTCTGCTGCCCACTGAAGTGACATCAGCATCTCTGACACCATTTTATAGCCACTCCAGGTGTGGCATGGGGTAGTTGCATTGGAAGGAGGCTGAGTGGCTGTGAGGTGAGGCTGGATGGCAGGCCAACACTTTATTCCCAATTGTTACTTTGATCTGCAGCATGGTGGGGAGGCAGTTGTGGTCCTGTGCCAAAGAAGTGGACTGGTAGTCAGTTAGCTGGCAGCCAATATCCATCCAGCTGGCTGCAGCGTGTGCTGCCACCCTGACTTTCTGATGTCTACACTCTGCTCTGGGCCTGTGTTTTGTTGTGTGAACACAGTCCTGACATTAGTGGTGTGTACTGGAATCTTGCAGAGGTAGCCTCTCTTTTATGAATGACCTCACCAAGGTGGCCAAGTGAGGGGCAAGACACATGCCCATCTTATTGTCATAAGATGGTTGTTGTGCTCAGACTAAAGCCCACTGCCTGGTGGCAGGAGTTTGGCAGCTGCTGGAGTGGACCTGGAGGCTCACTGTACTGAAGCAGAGTCCAGAGGGCTGACTTAACACATAGCCTGAAAGCAGGTACGTCAGTGGGGCCTTGAACCTGCAGTTGTAGCTGATAGCTCCATGTTGCCTCCTCACCTGGTCTAGTGACTGCATCTTGGTGAAAAGGCCGGACTGTGAATGACTTTGCTACAAAATCAACAGTTATTTGTACTATATAACAGTGCTCTTGCAGTGTCAGTGCACCACTCCTGGTCACATGCTAGGCAAAATCACTGAAACCCCAATGATGAAGGCATTAGCTTGCCTGCACCATATGCAAGTTACACTAAAGGAGGCCAGCTCGTCTCACAATTATTTAACATGTTGATGTCTTAATCCAAATGTTGTCATACCACATTCACCAGTCACTGGTGGCTTATACCATGTTCTACTGCATCCTTCCACAAATTTTACACTTCAGCTGTTAGCATTGCTATGATAGTTATTAGATCATCAAAGTGACCACTGCCCCTAACATAAAAAACCCTACGTAGCAATATTAGTAAGTCAATTAAAATAACAAATTATATTATACACAAAAGCTTAAATAATAAGAGTTCGATGATAATCCTGGCATCATATGGTGTGAATCAGCAAATAATCATTAGATATTTATAGTATAGTATAAATTTTAGCTCAAACTATAACATAGCAAACTTTAAAAGTTCATTCAGTAAATAAAGCAAAGAAAAGGTCTTTCATTTCTCTCTTGCAGACAAATTTTTCAGCCTCATTATTATTTCTGTATCACACATTGATCTATCTGCTGGTTTTTTTATGCTCTTAAGTAATACATTTCATGGCATCTTCTCCAACACACCCCCATAGCTATACACAAGCTTACTTTTACATTTTACAGTCAGTTTCTTTGTTGAATCAACTGTTAAATCTACAGAAACAAGTATAACTCTACTCTCAAATACTTCAGTTACTCTCTCTCTAATTTTATTTACATGTCAAAAATGTGAAATTTCTCATTAGCATCAAACATTTGACACAAATCAACGTCATTTACAACAGTACCATAAAGTTCTTTTGAATTACTTTTAAACTGTTTACAAACTTTACTCTGATACCTCTCCCACATGTCAAGCTGCAGTTGTATACAAAATTTAATCTTTTCAAAACATATTCCTTACATACAGTATATTTTGAATAGTTTTATGTGCATAATGTTGAAAATGCCTCTGGTTTTATAACTTTACAACACTTTTACTTTTATCAAATAAATAGGGGCCTACTTGCCTTTTAAAGTAAGAAAGCATTTTATGTCATTATTCTTAGTTGAAGCTAAAGATAAATAATAAACACCATTGTTTGCAATACTTGTATTCACAAAACAGCACTACATCATGTACACAGATGACATAGGAATAACTACACAAAGATAGTTCACTGCCTCATAGATGCTATGACAAAGATGAAATGAAGTACCAGATTACCAACATAATGTCACTTCTATTTAATCTGGAGACAATTTCAGCTTATGAATAAGATACATGTGCTGCTCCCTCCAAGTGATTTAGTTAATGTATCAGCAGGCATTTCCTTTGACTGCAAGCATGTAACAACAATCTTACTTCTTTTCGCACCTGTCAAATAAAATGTCCTAGAACCTGAAATGTTTAAATCTAGAATGCAGGACAGGATTTTATAATGGTATAATAGAACTCTGGTTGTCATGGAGAATATTACAGGACTTTGGTGCTTATTATTTAATGATTCTCCCATCAGTTATCTCAAATATGCTGCCTCTTTGGCTGTAGAATGTAACACTGCAGATCCAGCTTTTACGGTTCAGGTGGCAATATCCTGCAGTTTCTTACTCTCCCAGAAAATTATGTTTTTTATCAACAGTAAAGCATTTCCATATGGCAACACATAGTAGTTAAGTTGACTACAAAATTTGAATCAACCAAACTAGTTACATTTAACTCATTAAAATACCTTTTGTTAAACATAATGTGGCTGGCCACGGTGGTCATGCAGTTCTAGGTGCTACAGTCTGGAACCGCGGGACTGCTACGGTCGCAGGTTCAAATCCTGCCTTGGGCATGGATGTGTGTGATGTCCTTAGGTTAGTTAGGTTTAAGTAGTTCTAAGTTCTAGGGGACTGATGACCTTTGATGTTAAGTCCCATAGTGCTCAGAGCCATTCGAACCATTTTTGAAACATAATGTGGTAGGTCATAGTACTCTTGAGCTAACAAAGGCCTCTTTTTACTGTACTCTCCAATGGACACTAGTAAACTTATAACTATATTGGCTTAAAATACTTCCTGCATAGGATATGTCAGGTCTTTTATTGGTGCTGATATACAGCAGTCATTCCATAAGTTCCTGTCATGGCACCTGAACCTTATCTCTCTGCACTTCCCAAAGCTTTATTCCAGTCTCCATTGGCATTCCTATGGGACCACATAGGACATGTTGAAGTTTTTCAACACATTTGCAATATAACCCTTCTGGTCAAGTTTTAATTACCTTCCTTCCATTTTCTACTTGTACACATGCATAAAAAGACTTAGGTTCTCCTAGATATTTAACCTCAAAATGCTTAGAGAACCCCTAATGCAAACTGTCTTTCATCAAATTATTTTTAAAAATGACGTAAAAATTAACAAGATATAATGCAACAATTGTAAAATTCTTACCTGACCTTTTAATGAATGCATGCACTTCATCAGTATTTACAATGTAAGTACGTCTAAATATACTGTCTAAATGTATTCAAACCATAAATGGCCTTGAATAGTTTACGGACTTTTGATACAAAAGTATTTGGTTCCTTCATGAGTAGGTGTTCCCCTAAGCCACCATATAGGAAATCAATCTCATTGTTAAAGTGATGACTCTTAAGATTAAGATTTACAGCTAAATTAATGTGAGCTCTAAGAAGACAACATCTCACAACTGGTGACAAAGTTTCATCATAATCTGTATAAAATATCTGAGTAAACTCCTTAGCAACAAGTCTAGCATGTTAGAGAGCTGAACCACTGCATTCCTTTTTCAGCTTAAACATCTACAAACATCAAAAAACGTTTTGCATCACCCCAGTTCCCAGAACTCCTGAAGATAGACATTGCCTGTGGATATTGTATCACAGACACAGTCCCTTTGACTGTTCAGAGATGTCACCAAACCCATCCAAAGATGTAAATAACCATGCATTAGCAGCACCTACTAGATGGAGGGATACGACAGCCGATCAGTTCCAGTCATTCCACCAGGAAGGAGGTACACGGCTTGTGTTGTCAGTAGTTCAACCATGCCTAGATGGTCATTACCACAGTTCAATCATGTCCACATTGTTACTTTGTGCCAGGAAGGGCTCTCAACAAGGGAAGTGTCCAGGTGTCTCGGAGTGAACCAAAGCAATGTTGTTTGGACATGGAGATACAGAGAGACAGGAACTGTCGATGACATGCCTTGCTCAGGCTGCCCAAGGGCTATTACTGCAGTGGGTGACTGCTACCTATGTATTATGGCTTGGAGGAACCCTAACAGCAACACCACCATATTGAATAATGATTTTTGTGCAACCACAGGACGTCATGTTATGACTCAAACTGTGCGCAATGGGCTGCATGGTGCACAACTTCACTCCCAATGTCCATGGTGAGGTCCATCTTTGCAACCATGACACCATGCATTGTGGTACAGATGGGCCCAACAACATGCCAAATGGACCATTCAGGATTGGCATGATGTTATCTTCGCTGATGAGTGTCGCATATGCCTTCAACCAGACAATCGTCAGAGACGTGTTTGGATGCAACCGGTCATGCTGAATGGTTTAGACACACTGTCCAATGAGTGCAGCAATGTGGAGGTTCCCTGCTGTTTTGGGGTAGCATTATGTGGGGGCCAATGTATGCCACTGGTGGTCATTGAAGATACCATAACAGCTGTAAGATACGTGAACGCCATCCTCTGACCGATAGTGGAGCCATATCGGCAGCATATTGGGAGGGGGGGTGCATTCATCTTCATGCATGACAATCACGACAATTCATGGACCCATCAAGCACATCTTGTGAATGACTTCCTTCAAGATAATGACATCACTTGACTAGAGCAGCCAGCATGTTCTCCAGACATGAACCCAATTGAACTTGCCTGGGACAGATTGAAAAGGGCTGTTTATGGACTATGTGACCCACTGACCACTCTGAGGAATCTATGCCAAGTTGGCCATTAAGGAGTAGGTCAATCTGGACTAACAGTGCCTTGATGAACTTGTGGATAGTATGCCACAACAAATACAGGCATGCATCAGTGCAAGAGGACATGCTGCTGGGTAATAAAGCTACTGGTGTGTACAGCAATCTGGACCACCACCTCTGAAGGTCTCGCTGTATAGAGGTACAACATGCAATGTGTGGTTTACATGAGCAATAAAGAGGGCAGAAATGATGTATATGTTCATCTTTATTCCAATTTTCTGTACAGATTACAGAACTCTCATAACCGAGGTGATGCAAAACTTTTTTTGATGTGTGTACTTGTTACCTACAGCACTTTTACTCTTTGGTGCTTCCACAATTTCTCAAAAACTGTTGGCCTGGAAACTTTATTTCCTCTTCCATGGCCTTTATCCAGCCTTCTATGTCCATCATTGACACAGCATTCTCCTGCTTTACAGGATCTTCTCCTAAACTGGAAAAATAACTTTTTGCCATATGGATGAATTAATCTGGATACTCTTTGGGTATATAGCCCTATCTTCTGGCTGACCAGTCATCTTCTGGAGTAACAGGTCCATTTGCAGCTTCTCAGTCTCCTTTATTCTACCCTAACTGAACATGCAGGACATAGTCTGGGTCTTTATCAGTGTCTGCACTGTCACTCCCAGCACTGGTGACTTCCACTACTTCCTCTGAATCATCCCATTCATCCTGCTGTTCACATCAGTCATCAAGTACATAGAGTAATCTCCGCTTACAGTTAGCAGGCGCCGATGACTGCTCAGTTGAGTGCTCCACAAACCAAACATCATCATCGCATACAGCTAATACTGTCAGTCCTGCAAACATTCTCCAAAAAAAACATTCTACCTTTTATGATTTTCTTTGGATTTTGTGCATCAATTAGTCTGTAACCTTTAGTCATTTCACCGTAACTTACAAAACAAATTCCTTAGCATTGGCATTCACTTAGTTCTGTTCTGGTCTAGTATTTGGAGAAGGGCTCAAAAATCAAACACTTTTAAATGGTTCAGAGAAGTAACTTTGCCCTTCCATAGCTCCTGTGAAGTTTTATAACTAAGCACTCTGTAAGGAACATGATATTTTTATGTAAGCAGCTGTATTGCACGCCCCTGCCAAATATTGCTTAAGTAGACCAGAATCAAGTAACATGCACTGTGCCATCCCACATATTAATCTGTTAGTCATTTCCACTAAACCACTCTGTTCTGGACTAGCACAAAGGGCTAATGTGCTTTACTCAGTTCCATTCATCCTAAAAAAGAATCAAACTTATGGTTTACAAATTTCACTGTCGTTGTCTGATTCACAGCTTTGTTTCCTGCACCAATCTTATTTCTTGCCCAAATTTAAAGCCCAGAAAAAAAGTCTGTTTGATTTTTAGTCATGAGAAAATAACAGAATATCATTCTGGAATAATCATCCAGTAGTACATGTTGTACTTAGCCATACCTAGTGAAATTTAGTCCATGGGGCAACATACATCAATATACTTCAAGCCAAGCACCTCAGATGTACATTGCCCTCCAGCTTAGGAATTTGTAAATGTAGATATCATACTTCTCAGCATCTTCAGAATCACAACACTCCAACTTCATGTTTCCATTCTTTAAACATAACTAAAGTGCAGTGTCAACTCTAACATTACCTCATCTATGATGCTGCAAGTCTTTCATGTTATTAATTTTTATAGCATCTAGAGCATGCTCAGCTGATACAAGTTCAATACTTTTTTAAATTTATAAATTCCAGTTGACTCTATTATATCTTATTCAAAACAACATTTGTGCCTTTCTTAACCAAAGCAGAAACTGACAACAACTTAGTGGCTAGGTTGGGGACAAGAATAACATTTCCGTTATACCTTGAACCTTAACAATAACTTTTACTTTCACTTTACTTACTAATTCAACATTATCAGCATGCCTCAGTATTTCTTGCTTGCAATTTTCTTGTACAAAATCTTGAACCAACCCCTTTTTTGAAATTATGTATGACCGTGCTCTCAGATCAATGGTCCACTCATTCTGGTTGAATCTGACACCAAGTACAAAAAACAGTGACTTGTCTGCTCACTCTGAATCTTTCTTTCATGATTCTTGCCTCTGGGGCGAGTTGAACATGAAGTGACCACATGTCCAGCAAATGAAGCATCTTATTTTCCTCTTTTCTTGTTTGTCTTTGGTAAAATCATGCTGTGATTTCTTAAAATGTATTGTGAATAAACACTATCACTGCCACCTTAGTCCAGCTTGAGGTATTCTTCCATACTTCTACTTAGCAACTTTTTCAGTGCAATTTTCATAATTTACTGGGCTCTATACCCATCTGATTAGGTAGGCAAACTTTTGATAAGTCTTTCAGAATAATGAGTGCCATTAGTCCATCATAATCTGGTCTGCCCAAGCTCTACAGCTTGTTGAGTGCATATACAACAATTACAAAATTCCGAACATTTCCTTAAAATTTGGAACATCCCAGAGATTCCTATACCCAGTTTTATTCTTACCAGCAAGCAGATTTTTCCAGGATATCCCAAACTTCCTTTCCCATAGTTGTTTTCTACTTGTGTATAGATGGCTGTGACAAAGATAAAATTACGTGCTCTCCTCTGCTCATAACATCAACTTCTACACAATCATCACATTGATTATATCATCATCAGTCTTAAGTGCATTAATTACATCAATACTTTCAACATTAGTTATAGTACTTTTTAAACTTTGAAATCAGGTTCTGAAAATGCATTTGCGTATTTCTGCCTGATTTGATGGTATACTGTAACATGTGGATATGTGATGTAGTTTTTGCATGTTGGATGCTATCATTCTTAAGGTTATTTTTAGTTCACTGGTTACTTGTGAAATTTTGTCATTTGTCTCTACCTACTTCTATTTTGACCCATCAGTTTTCTTATTTGATTCCACTATCTGATATCAACTTTTATTTGATACATTGACCTTATTTGTTAACTTGTAACTCAGTTCACTTTTTAATTCTTGTTTGAATTTGAAGATTTGTCATTTGTTTTATTTTTAATTCTATTAACAAATTTTACACTTCTTCAGCACTTAATGAAACACTGTATTCTCTTCCAAAAATGAATTCCAAATGTGGTTCACTTTTAATTTATGAGTTCATAATTTTCATATGATTTTAGTTTCACAGTAAAAAATAAATTTCACACACAATCTTTTTGACAAAAGTTGTCATCTCATTGAACACAGAATGGTACGATTAATTAAATTTGAGTCCTTGTACTTTTAAGTTTCCATGAAGCAGCAAACAATATTGTCCACAACACTGAATTCACATTTTTCATATTTTGAGTTATTATTCACTACTCAGCTCCCCAAACCTTCTTCCATGGATAGATTACTCATTTGCATAATCTGAAAACTCAAATGAATACTGTCAGAGTGCAAATCCCAAATGCTGATCCTAGCTCAACTCCGTCACTTGTACAGTTCATGCTTACAAAAAATGGAAATATAGGTTTCTAGTGTACAGCAATTTTTAGTAATTTTGTGTATTGTATTCTTCATTTGATAAATGTGGCCTGTTACATTACACTGCTCATATAGACAGATAATCTGTTTCTGGGCACATATCTGTGGAATAGTAAGCTCTGTTTACAGAAAAGTTTGTGTAATTTAGTTACTTATATATGTGATATTACCATTGTTGGATACTATATGCCACAAACAGGGCTGCAATACGGATGAAAGCTGGATTCCAAAGAACACAAGGAATCCCCTGAAAGAGAATGAAGAAATCCCCTGAAAGAGAATGAAAAAGTTTCAGCTGAATACAAAAAGAAATATAAGAAATGAATGATGCTGAAGATGGACCTTGTTGGTCACATTATCAAAATCACATAGAAAAAGATGATAATTGAATAAGATCACAAAATTATAGTCAGCATATAAAATACTGTTAAGGTAATCTGCTGATATTTATTTGCAACTTATTTACAGGGTAGGGAAAGTAAAAATTTCCCATAAAATTCACATTGAGCACCAAACATACTAATGGGAATAGTGTGGTGTATAATCGGCATATGTTCTTTGCATTCACACAACCTAGATCAATAAACCAGACCCCCATATGGAGAAATGAGTGAGTACAGGTTCCAGCTGTGCCAACACCTCTTGATTCACACACCAGTGGTAGAACCAAACATGATTAGAATGTTTTGGAGGCATTACTTCCTACTCAACAGATAATGTTCTGACATAAATATCATTCAATTCCTCCTTGAAAAGGTAATTGGCATTGCGATTTTTTCTTATTGTCTGCAGGCTATCTTTCATTCGAGCAATGTTTTAGGCAGTGCATGATTCATGTAGGATAGTTTTCCACTACTTTCTTCACTGTTTATATTACATTTTCATGAAATTCAAAAAGACATTTTGGTCTAATTTTAATTTGGCTTTATGTAACTCTGTCCATGCACTATAGCCAGCCCAAAAATATTAAAATTTCAAGGAAGTTAGCTGAGAAATGTAGAGAAACTATTATTGGAAGTAGTGTGTAAAATGCACCAAGCTCCTTCAGTCGCAAGATGACGTTGTCAGTTTGGTATGGGGTTATTCTAGCCTTTCAATTTCAAGAGATGCTATAAAAGAAGAGCAATGTTTAGACCAGTGAAACTGGAAAGTATTATTATAAAAGGCATTTATTGAATTAAAAGATTAAAACTGTTTTCTGTCAGTAAATTCAAATCTGAAGGGAACATAAAACAAATAAACAGTTTTACACACCAACTCTGAAGTAATTATGTTAGCTGAACAAATAAGCTTTGAAGAGTAAAAAAACTCTGTTTGGATGAAAATAATGGTGAAATTAAAAGAAATGGGATTATTTTGACTCAGTGACTTACACTTAAATCTTTTGTCATTTGTGGATGGAATGCCGTGAGAGGTTAATTGTTACAAGTCTCATTTCATCTACAGCCTGGTCGTGTGCCCAGTAATTTATCTATTAATCATACTTTCTTGCTGTTTTACTTGTGCATTACACACAATAATTTTCACATTCTAATGACAATGGGAGGAGAGGGGGAAAATATATCAGTATTTATATTTTAGACTCCGCTTTTGAGTTTTGTTGTTGTTATTGTTGGTGGTGCTGTGTACGTCTGTGTGTGTGTGTGTGTGTGTGTGTGTGTGTGTGTGTGTGTGTGTGTGTGAAATGAAGTGAGGATGTCTATGAGTATACAGAAGTCAGGTTTGTGTCATTTTATTTGCCATTCTTCTGTTGAAGTATTTTAAAATGTGTGAAAGTTTTCTGTATAACATTTGTTTTAAATAATCATCCTCACTGTGTCTGTTAAAAATGCAGAACGGAATGGATTTCATTTATAAAGATACGAATTCAACATCAGTGTGGTCAAAAACCTCACAAAATTATAGGAATTTTCATTAATTTGTGTATATTTATATAAGAATTATTGTATAAATTATTGTTGAGTTACTTAAATGTTATCTCTGTTCTGGAACTAAGTCTGATTTTTGTTTCCCTATTATAAGTAGGGTGATTCAAAAGTACTACATGCACTTCGTGGCTGTAATGTGTGCATCAAAATAAGAGTAAAATGTTAAATAAAGTTTTGCTTGAAATTGCTTTATTTCCAAGATATGCAGCAGAATATGGCTCGCAAAAAACACTACATTAATACTTATCAGAAAACAATGACAGAAAGGGATCTGAAATTCAACACAATTATGTACTGTATATTTACCACAAAACATGTTGAAAATGATGTCCATGTAGTTGAAGACAGCGACATGCTCAACGTCTTATTACTCCCAAAATGTTACAGACTCCATTCATTTCATTCTGCACAGTTGCACTGCCATCTGCAGTTTACTGCTGTAGTTGTGCTATGTTCTCAGTTGATTTGGTCCCAAAGGTGGGCGTCAAGGGGGCTAAGATCATGAGATCTGATGGGCCAAGTAACTGGTCCTGCACAACCTATTCACTTATCAGGATAAGGCAACATTGAGATACTCTCTTGCCTCCTGACTGAAACATGCAGGGGAGCTGTCATGCATAAACCATAAGCTGGTTCTGTAGTGAGTGGGACATCAAGAAGCAGATCATGTTCCAAAAACTGTTGATACACTTTTACAGTCAGGTGCTATGGAATAACATGCAGTACCAGCAACCTGTTATCCACTATGCCACAGCAAATGTTCATCGCAAAATAGAGTTGATGTCCTCTTACAGTTGTTATGCAAGGATTCTCATACATCCACAAACGTGTGTGTTATGAGTGTTCACAATATCCGCATGAGTAAAGAGGCTCTCATCCACAATCAGTACACCATGAGTGAACAGTGGATCAGTAGCATGGCACTCAAGTAACTGCTGACAGAAATTCTGACATCTTGGGTAATCTACAGGAGTCAGTTCTTGTACTTTCTGCAGATGAAATGGGTGGAATTGCTACATCTGTAGCAGGTGCCATACAGTTGATTGAGGAACCCCTTCAGTGGCACTTACACAGTTGGGATGTCTGGTCAGATTTTCATCTACCATTTCCAGCATGTTCTCAATGCTCATGATGTAATGCCTGCCATAGATGACATTATCTATCATAGATCAGAAATAAAACAGTTCCAGACAAAATTTTATTTAATGTATTAGTCTTATTTTGATGAATACATTAAACCCATGAAGTGTGTGTAGTTACTTTTGAATCATCCTGTGCAGTATGCTGCCCCGTTGGCATTCCAGTTCTGCAGTTTTTCATTCAGATATTTGTTATTATTTTGAAAATATTCCTTTTTTCTAATTTTGTAGAGTATTTCCACAGCACCTGAAGAGATGACAGCAACAGTAGCTGAAAATCAGAAACAAAATGGTAGTACACCACAAAGTGATGAGAGTACTGGAATTTCTCCACCTGAAGGTAGGTAGTGGCCATCTGTCACCTTGTAATTGCAAAGTACCTAGTATCTTATATAAAATATCTGCAAATCTACATCTACAACTGCATTTGCATGAATACTCTTCAAATCCTGTTTAAGTGCCTGGCAGAGGGTTCATCAAACCACCTTCACAATTCTCTATTATTCCAACCTTGTATAGCGCACAGAAAGAACAAACAGCTGTATCTCTCCATACGAGCTCTGATGTCCCTTATTTTATCGTGGTGATCATTTTTCCCTATGTAGGTCAATGTCAAAAAAATATTTTTGCATTTGGAGGAGAAAGTTAGCAATTGTAATTTTGTGAGAAGATTCCATCACAATGAAAAACAACTTTCTTTTAATGATATCCAAATCAAGACCTGTATCATTTCAGTGACACTCTCTCCTGTATTTTGCAATAATACAAAATGTGCTTTCCTTCTTTGAACTTTTTTTATGTACTCCATCAGTCCTGTCTGGTAAGGATCCCACACCACACAGCAGTATCCTCAAAGAGGATGGACAAGTCTAGTGTAAGCAGTCTCCTTAGTAGATATGTTACAGTTTCTAAGTGTCCTGCCAATAAAACACAGTCTTTGGTTAGCCTTCCTCACAACATTTTCTGTGTGTTCCTTCCAGTTTAAGTTGTTTGTAATTGTAATTCCTAGATATTTAGTTGAATTTAGGCCTTTAGATTAGACTGATTTATCGTGTAACCGAAGTTTAATCAATTACTTTTAGCACTCATGTGGATATATACTATGTGTACAAAACTGAATTAAAAACTTATCTATGTATACACTCTGTGAATCACTATGAAGTGTGTGACAGAGAGTACATCCCAGTGCACCAGTTATTATGGTTTTTTCCTGTTCCATTCATGTGTGGATTGTGGGAAGAATGATTGTTTAAATGCCTCTATGTGCACTGTAATTAATATAATATTATCCTAACAGTCCCTATGACAGCAATATGTAGGGGGTTGTTAGTGTATTCCTAGAGTCATCACTTAAAGCCAGTTCTTGAAACTTGGGTAGTAGACTTCATGGGATAGTTTCCATCTATCTTCAACAGTCAACTGGTTCAATTCTTTGAGCATCCTTGTGACACTCTCTCATAGGTCAAACAAACCTGTGGCCATTTGTTCTTGTCCTTCTCTGTATACATTCAATATCCCCTTCTAGTCCTATTTGGTATGGGTCCCACACAATTGAGCAATATTATGGGATGGGTCATACGAGTGATTTTTAAGTAATCTCCTTTGTGGATCAATTGCATTTCCCTAGTATTCTAGCAATAAACTGAAGTCTGCCACCTGTTTTACCCATGACTGAGCCTATGCAATTATTCTGTTTTGTATCCCTACTAAGTGTTACACCCAGGTATTTGTATGGGTTTACGAATTCCAACTGTGACTCACCGATATAGTGTTAATAGGATACTACGTTTTTTTTTTTTTTTTTCATTTTGTGAAGTGCACAATTTTACATTTCTGAACATTTAAAGCAAGTTGCCAATCTTTACAGAACTTTGAAGTCTTATGAAGATCTGACTGAGTATTAGTACAGGTTTGTTCAGGCTGTACTTCACTGTAAATAATTGCATCATCTGCAAAAAGGGTGAGATTACTATTATTGTTGTAAACGGAGATTTCCGCGGCCATTGTCACAGTCAATAAAATTCTTCTGGGTTTCTGACTGCATTGTCAACTATAATATTCTGATGTTTTGGTGACTATTGCAAGAAGCCTTACTCAGGGTGTTTAGGGAAATGCACCCTGAGGAAGGCATCTTGCAATAGTCACTGAAACATCATAATTTTATAGTTGACAGAGCAGTCACAAACCAAGAAGAATATTACTGTTATTGTTGTCTACAAGATCATGAACAGCAAGAGATCCAGCATACTTCCTTAAGTATACCTGAAGTTATTCCTACATCTGTCAATGATTCTTGATCTAAGATAACTATAGCTACATCCTCCATACAAAGAAATTTTCAGTCCAGTAATAAACACATGCAGTGCCATGTGTTTCAAACAGTGCTTCTAATGACAGTCATGCGTGCGATGTGAACACACCCACCGCACAGGCAGCCGCCCCACATGTTGGTTAACATTTCCCCTCCCTCGCATGCCAACCACGTGATTCGGCAGCCATCGCCGTTCCCCGCGCGTTGCCAACGCCTCTCTCACCCGCACTGGTTACTCAAGCCAAAGCTAACAACAGGCAGTCGGTGCGCACCCCGATATGCTGTGTGTTGCACGTGCAGCCAACCTCTCCAAACAAGAGCACGCCGTTCTCACGTAATAGGCATGTGACTTTCATGCTGCCTTTTCCCACCCACGCTAATGGCTATACCTCATTGCACCCCACTCGTCCCAACACTTCATGTCAGGATGTTACTCAGCCTCATGTGCAGTTCTCAGTCTCTTCCACCACTGATGGAATGACACACAAGATAATTACCACTGCCAGCCCTCCTATTAGGCACAAGGTTAAATGCATCAACCCCATTAAGTTGTGTGTGGCTTGGCGGCAAATTAACGAACTTCTGGAGGCAGGCATTCTACAGCCATTGGACAGAAATTGGTCTTCACTGATGCACCTCGTCACCAAATACGATAGTTCTTTTCAAATGTGTGGTGATTACAGATGCTTAAATGCTTGTACCGTCATGGACAATTAGCCAGTGCCAAACATATACAATTTCACCCATATGTTATTGAGCGACACAATCTTCAGTGTGATTGACTGTTATCGTACATATCACCATATTCCTGTAGCACCGGAAGACATTCCACAGACTGCTATCATTATGCTGCTCGGTTTGTTCCAATACAATTTCAAGTCATTCGGCTTAAAGAATACGGTGCAAACATGTCAACATTTCATTGACTCAATCTTACGACAGTTCGAGTTCTGCTTTGCATACCTGGATGACATCCTCATTTTCAGCAAGTTGACTGAGGACCACGAAGATCATTTATCCCAGGTCCTCCAGAGCTTGAACTCCAATGATGTCAAGGTCAACAATGATAAATTCCAATTGCACCACTCTTCTGTGACATTTTTGGGTTACACCATCTCCGCAGATGGAATACAGCCTCCCAAATCCCGCGTGCAGGCTATCACATCATTGCCACCCACGGCTATGTACAGAGGACTCCAACATTTCCTGGGTACTGTAAATTACTACCGCTGTCATCTACCTTCTGCCGCCGCCATGCTGGCCCCTCTGACAGGCTCACTGTCTGGCAAACAGACTTCGGGCCTTAAGCCAGTCCATTGGACTGAACCTATGCTAGAGGCCTTCAGAGCTCTAAAGACAGTGTTAGCTCACGCCATCGTACTCACCCACCCCAAACCATCTTCCGAGTTTTTCATCACTATGGATGCCAGCGACATTGCGGTCAGGGCAGTATTACAGCAACACAAAGGTGACATGGTTTCACCCCTTCATTTCTTCTCTAAAAAACTGTCTACAGCACAGAAGAAATATTCTGCATTTGGCAGAGAACTTCTGGTGGTCTATGAAGCCATCAGACACTTTCACCCTGACATCGAGGGCTGTTCTTTCTTCATCCTTACTGACCACAAACCACTGGCGGACGCCTTCTGCAACTCTCCTGAGGACCCACACCCTCAGTGTTTCCGCCACTTAGACCTGGTCTCTCAATTTACTATGGACGTATGCTACATCAAAGGCATGGAAAATATCCCTGGTGATTTCTTTATGCAGATTAATAGTGTCTACATCTACATCTACATCTACATTGATACTCCGCAAGCCACCCAACGGTGTGTGGCGGAGGGCACTTTACGTGCCACTGTCATTACCTCCCTTTCCTGTTCCAGTCGCGTATGGTTCGCGGGAAGAACGACTGTCTGAAAGCCTCCGTGCGCGCTCTAATCTCTCTAATTTTACATTCGTGATCTCCTCGGGAGGTATAAGTAGGGGGAAGCAATATATTCGATACCTCATCCAGAAACGCACCCTCTCGAAACCTGGACAGCAAGCTACACCGCGATGCAGAGCGCCTCTCTTGCAGTGTCTGCCACTTGAGTTTATTAAACATCTCCGTAACGCTATCACAGTTACCAAATAACCCGGTGACGAAACGCGCCGCTCTTCTTTGGATCTTTTCTATCTCCTCCGTCAACCCAACCTGGTACGGATCCCACACTGATGAGCAATACTCAAGTATAGGTCGAACGAGTGTTTTGTAAGCCACCTCCTTTGTTGATGGACTACATTTTCTAAGCACTCTCCCAATGAATCTCAACCTGGTACCCACCTTACCAACAATTAATTTTATATGATCATTCCACTTCAAATCGTTCCGTACGCATACTCCCAGATATTTTACAGAAGTAACTGCTACCAGTGTTTGTTCCGCTATCATATAATCATACAATAAAGGATCCTTCTTTCTATGTATTCGCAATACATTACATTTGTCTATGTTAAGGGTCAGTTGCCACTCCCTGCACCAAGTGCCTATCCGCTGCAGATCTTCCTGTATTTCGCTACAATTTTCTAATGCAGCAACTTCTCTGTATACTACAGCATCATCCGCGAAAAGCCGCATGGAACTTCCGACACTATCTACTAAGTCATTTATATATATTGTGAAAAGCAATGGTCCCATAACACTCCCCTGTGGCACGCCAGAGGTTACTTTAACGTCTGTAGACGTCTCTCCATTGATAACAACATGCTGTGTTCTGTTTGCTAAAAACTCTTCAATCCAGCCACACAGCTGGTCTGATATTCCGTAGGCTCTTACTTTGTTTATCAGGCGACAGTGCGGAACTGTATCGAACGCCTTCCGGAAGTCAAGAAAAATAGCATCTACCTGGGAGCCTGTATCTAATATTTTCTGGGTCTCATGAACAAATAAGGCGAGTTGGGTATCACACAATCGCTGTTTCCGGAATCCATGTTGATTCCTACATAGTAGATTCTGGGTTTCCAGAAATGACATGATACGCGAGCAAAAAACATGTTCTAAAATTCTACAAGAGATCGACGTAAGAGATATAGGTCTATAGTTTTGCGCATCTGCTCGACGACCCTTCTTGAAGACTGGGACTATCTGTGCTCTTTTCCAATCATTTGGAACCCTCCGTTCCTCTAGAGACTTGCGGTACACGGCTGTTAGAAGGGGGGCAAGTTCTTTCGCGTACTCTGTGTAGAATCGAATTGGTATCCCGTCAGGTCCAGTGGACTTTCCTCTATTGAGTGATTCCAGTTGCTTTTCTATTCCTTGGACACTTATTTCGATGTCAGCCATTTTTTCGTTTGTGCGAGGATTTAGAGAAGGAACTGCAGTGCGGTCTTCCTCTGTGAAACAGCTTTGGAAAAAGCTGTTTAGTATTTCAGCTTAACGCGTGTCATCCTCTGTTTCAATGCCATCATCATCCCGTAGTGTCTGGATATGCTGTTTCGAGCCACTTACTGATTTAACGTAAGACCAGAACTTCCTAGGATTTTCTGTCAAGTTGGTACATAGAATTTTACTTTCGAATTCAATGAACACTTCATGCATAGCCCTCCTTATGCTAACTTTGACATCGTTTAGCATTGTCTATTTATCCAACCTCACCGCTCTCCAGGTCTCTGACAAGGAATCTCAAGCTCTCCTCATGGATCCTCAGACATCACTTGTGTTTACCAAAGCCAAGTTCCCCAGCGTTTTGGACAAAGTGTGGTGTGACTCTTATACTGGCACTATACGGCTGTTGCTACCTCCCACGTTGCGCCGACAAGCCTTCGATACCTTGCATAACCTCACCCACCCTGGCATCCACGCCATCACATGCCTCGTCACTGAGCATTTTGTTTGGAAAAATGTTAAGCAGGACTGTGAAACCTGGGCACACAGCTGCATTTCCTGCCATTGGATGCCACACCTCCCCCCCCCCCCCCCCCCCCTTGGCAAGTTTTTTGACATTCCACAACGACGTTTTCGTCATGTACATATCGAACTTATCGGCCCTCTGCCACCATCAGAGGGCCACAGATATATCCTCTCCACAATCGACAGCATGTCTCATTGGGTGGAAGCATTTCCTTTACCCAACATCACAGCAGAAACCGTGGCCAACGGATTCGTCTCATCATGGATCGCTAGGTTCGGTTGCCCATCCACCATCACCACCGACCAGGGTCGACAGTTCGAGTCTACACTTTTCATGATTCTATGTAACCTTTGCGGTATTAAAAAAATTCATACAACAGCCTACCACCTGCAAAGGAACAGTTTAGTGGAAAGATGGCACCGCACCCTTAAAACAGCTCTCAGGTGCCATGAATGCCTCTGGTCTGAGGTGCTTCCTTTGGTGCCACTTGGTCTCCATTCAACCTTTAAACCTGACTTACAGGGAACCATCTCTAAATTCGTTTTTGGCAAGAACCCGGTTCTACCTGGGAAACTTATCCTGCCTCAAGCACCCGAAGATTTCCCCACCTCCCCAGACTTTATTAGTAGAATGCGCACCCACTATAGACATGCATGGCTACACCTGCCTGTCAGTCATTCCCTGCCACACACTTACGTGCCAACCGCCCTCAACACATGCTCCCACATTATGCTCAGGGACAATTCCACTAGACAACCCCTGCAACCCCCATACCTTGACCCCTTTGAAGTACTCTGGAGGGGTGAGACGACGTTCAACATTATGGTTAAAGATTGACCGCAGACCATTTTGGTAAACAGGCTCAAGCCTGCTTTTGTAGACTCCAACGCCCCTGTACCATCCCAGTCAGATCATCTGGACAAATTTTCCATTGCCGAGACTGATAATGAATTAGCTCATCCCATTGTAGGGTCTTCTCCTTCTGATGATTCATCACCGCAGTTCGTGGGTTTCCCAAGCATGTCATCAACCCCACGTGCTAATTTTGATGACGTTTCATCTACTGGAGAGACTGGCTCCCTGTCTTTCAATTTGTGCTACAATGTAGCAACTAACCACATCGACGACATGCTGTTTGTCTCTTTCGATGACCTTGTGCTCATGCTCCTTACAGACACTGCAGACTCGACACTCAATGAGGAACTAGATGTCAAGAGAGTGCATATCCTGTCCATCCCCCATGAGTGCGATCCGTCAATAGTTTGTGTGTTCATCTCCTCGGACGGCTCGATCTGCATTAGTGGCAGGCACGCTCGCATGACACACCCCTCCCCACACCTCTACTCACAGGCCAGCCGACGCATCGTCCGGCCCCGCTGGCTGTCTGATTATGATGTGGACCTGCAGCCCATCACCACACCCTTGCACACTGCCCTGAGTGAGATGGAGCTTCCAGTCATGCGCCTGCTGCCTCGCACTACTCCCTCCGACACTGACACCCATACGACCTCCCCTCAGTCTTCAAAGGCCGTACTCCATACTGCGAGGGGTGGGGGGGTGGGGGGGGGGGGGGGGGGGAGGGGGAGAGGGGCTATGTGGCTTCAATAGGTCACATCGACCACATAAAGCATGATCTTTGAACTCTAACTGCTCTGACAAGCCGCCATGTTAGTGTAACAGTCAGCCTTTGTACCTTGTAGAGTGTACACGTGTATCTTTCTTTGTGCTGAAAAGACATTTATGGGAACAGTTTGTTGCGTATACAGTTATCTGTATTCCCGTTTCCCATATGTCTGTCCAGTGCAAACTTGAGCCATAGTTCCTCTACATGTTCCTGTCATAAGCTAGAAGTTTCAAGTTCCTCATTGAGATATGACACTACTGCTGCTCTGTCCAATTTGCTGACCCTGTAAATCTTTCTGCTTGTTTTAGTTGGCCTTTGTATTTTGGTGTTCACTGTTGTCATTACTGCCTCATAGTCACTGAAACCAGTTTTGATGAGAACTTCCTTAGTATCGTCAAGTCTGTTTGTTGCCATTAGATACAATATATTTCCATCTTGAGTGAAGTTCTGAACTATGTGTTATAGGTAGTTTTCAGAGAAGGCATTTAGTAACATTTACTTATCCTTATATATTCATAATATTTTTTGATTATATAGTAATTGCTGTCAGTACTGGTCAAAATATTTTCTCTAGTGAATTTTTCTTTTGATAGATAGTAGATGCTACACCATGTAAGCTTATTCCAGACGTTGCCCTGATTGTGTTAAAATACTTCTCATTGGTTATGAGTGCCCACAATTGAGAAGTGATTCTTTGAGATACTGTGACTGATGACTATTATTATATTCATCGTTCAGAAAAGCACACATTCTAAAATGTCACAGTATTAACTCTTTAGTGCCCTTTACTTTTATAAAACTGAACACTAACATTTACTTATTTACCTTTTTTATTGCTTCCATTGACCTACTCTCTCTATTTGTATAATAGGTATTGTTTTTATCAGAGATGCTGAGTCCCAGAGAGGCACAAGAAAAGACTGTCACAAATAATCTTTTGGCCAGTAAGGCCTTCATCAGAAATAGGCGGCATATACACACACATACACACACGCATGCAAATGCAACTCACACACACATGACTGCAATCTCCGGCAACTGAACCCCAATCAGTGTGACTTCAGTTGCCAGAGACTGCAGTCATGTGTGTGGGTTGCATTGTGTGCATGAGTGTGTGCGCATGTGTGTGTGTGTGTGTGTGTGTGTGTGTGTGTGTGTGTGGTCTATTTTTGACGAAGACCTTACTAGCCAAAGCTTATTTGTGACAGTCTTTTTGTTGTGAATATCTGCGACTCAGCATTTCCGCTATATAATGAGTAGCATATTTCCTTTTCATACTATAATATTATTACCTTCCATCCTGGATTTTCCAGTGTTTGATTATGTATTGTTTTTAACAATTTTTGAAGCTGTTACATGTTCTCATTGATTATAAACATTTGCCTCAGCATAGTAATAACAAAGAGCCTGTAATCATAAAAAATAAATGTATGTATGCTCACAATTGTTCATTAGTTATTATATATATATTTGTAACACCCAACGGAGGAATCATTGAATAATACCTTAGTTTAACATGAATAATTAATACATTAATGGAAGCTGTAGGAATAATGAATAACTGTCCTCAAAATTTCCCATACTGATTATTTCTCCTGTTATATGAGAATAACTTTCTTGATCTAATTTTTCTTTCCTATGTTGTATGCTCCTTTTTTACTCATACACTTGTCTAAGAAGGAAAAGTTTGCTGAAATAAGATGTGCCACATATTGAGAGACAGTAAAGAAAAACTCATTTTAAATTATATTGGTAGATTTGTATACAGTTATTGCTGAAGTATTGCTGTAATTACATGTACATTCTTATTATAACATTACATGTTTCACCTTGGACTACCTTAAAGCTTATTTGAGTTTATATTAATTTTTTCCAGGGGTCAGTATGCATAAAACAGAGAGGATAGAACAAAAAGAAGATAAGGAACAGCCATCTCATTCACCAACCCCAATATCTTCTCCTGCCGTACCACCTGCACAATCAGGCCCTTCATCTCCATCAACTGTACAACTTTCTCATACAGCTAGTCCTGTGCCAGAATTGTCATCACAAATATTCCCACACCAAACTCCTTTGCTATCTGGTAGACGACCTCCTCCACCCTCACCACAGTCCCCCCCTGAATCACCTGCACAACCAGGCCCTTCATCTCTGTCAAATGTACGACCTTCTCATCCAGCTAGTCTTGTGCCACATTTGCTATTACAAAAACTCCTGCAGCAAATTCCTGTGTCATCTGGTAAACAATCTCCACCACTCCCACCACAGGTTCCCTCTGTATCACATGCACAGCCACGACCTTTATCTCCATCAACTGTACAACCTTCTCAACCAGCTACTGCTCTACCGGAACTACCATCACAAATGGTTCCACAGCACACTCCTTTGCCGTCTGGTAGACCACCACCTCCAACCTCACCACAACCACTCCCTGTATCACCTGCACAACCAGGCCCTTTATCTCCATCAACTGTACAACCTTCTCATCCAGTTAGTCCTGTGCCAGAATTGTCATCACAAATACTCCCACACCAAACTCCTTTGCTATCTGGTAGACGACCTCCTCCACCCCCACCACAGTCCCCCCCTGAATCACCTACACAACCAGGCCCTTCATCCCTGTCAAATGTACGACCTTCTCATCCAGCTAGTCTTGTGCCACATTTGCTATTACAAAAACTCCTGCAGCAAATTCCTGTGCCATCTGGTAAACAATCTCCACCACCCCCCGCACAGTTTCCCTCTGTAGCACATGCACAGCCAGGACCTTTATCTCCATCAACTGTACAACCTTCTCAACCAGTTACTGCTGTACGAGAACTGCCATCACAGATAGTTGCTCAGGAAACTCCTTTGCCATCAGGCAGACCACCTCCTCCTACCCCACCACTGCACCTCCCTGTATCACCTGCACAATCAGGCCCTTTATCTGCATTAACTGTACAACCTTCTCAACCAACTACTCCTATGCCAGAATTTCTACCACCACAAGTACTCATAAAGCAATCTTCTTTGCTATCTCATGGACCATCTTCTCAACTCTCTCAGCCCTCTGCACGTGGCATTAAGAAGACCTCTAATAAACAAAAGGTATGTATTAACAAATGTGGAACTGTGTTCATTGCATTAACGCCCATTTTTTAAGATCTTTCTTTTTCCTTATTGCTTTTCTCTCAAAATTTTATTTTTCTGAAATACAATTTTCATGATTTAGGAAATAGAAGTCCTTGGATGTGTGTTTGGTACATACTTAATGTAGTGCCATCACATATAAGGGCATTTCTGTCATTGTTAGTAAACAGTCAACATTTTACAATTTTTGACATCCAAAATTAATACCTCTAGGGATGCAGAATGGTAAAGCACTTGCCCGTGAAAGGCAAAGGTCCCGAGTTCGAGTCTCGGTCGGGCACACAGTTTTAATCTGCCAGGAAGTTTCACCTCTAGGGATGGTGTAACATTTTTAACTCCTCATCTTTCAATAAAGAACAGTTGTTCAGAATATTGGAAGACATTTCAAGTGGAAAGCTAACTACTGTCAATTAGATTAACATCATGAAGTTTACTTGTATTGTTACAATGCTTAGGAAATTAATGAGATATTGAAATGTTCCACTGACAAGTACATTCATTCCTTTTTCTCATTTAGTGGTAATGGAAAAATTAAAGATTTTTGTTCAATAGTTAAGCTGATGATCTTTGTCCCTCATATTCCTGCAATTATAAAGTATGATTTTTGCCACCATGTACAAACTCTAGAGATTGATCAATAAGAGGATATGGAACAAAAATGGTCTGATGAACTTATGTCTGGAAATGCATGGTTTCCATGCTAGAGACCATTTATTCAGTCATACTTTGATACAGGGACAGCAGTTTAATATGGCTGTACCATGCAGCCACAGTTACAGATGGATGGTTTCCTCCTAGAGGGTGATACTCTTCCTCATATGTCATGTCCTAGGGCTGTCTCCTCCCACAGTAACTGGTAATGTTGTGTCCAGTTCACTTCTCTTGCTGACTCACCTTGTAGTGGATATTTTGTACACAGTGGTTCCATATTAGAATCAAGAGCTTGCTGACATGGTGTTTGCTTATGGAAAGGCAAATGGTAATGGCTGGTGGGCAGCAACGTTGTATCAGGAGAGCTATTACTGCTGACAAGCATTCAATACTTGCAACAGCGTTTCACCTTTTGCCTAAGACAAGCCCATTTCAGGAAGCAGGAAATCATGAAGGACATACCCAAAATGTTCATACACTGTATTTGGAGGGAAATGTAATTAACATTGTGGAAGGTGACCATCATATCAGTACCAGGCAGTTGGCCAGCCAGTACAGGGTAAGCCAGATGACTGTGGAACATTCTCCATGACAATTGTTACTATGTGTATTGCTTACAGCATGTTCAGGGCCTACTAGTGACAGACTTTCCACATCAGCAGCAGTTTTGTCACTGGTTTCTTCACCAGGCACCCATGATTCCATGATTTGTGTCATCCATCCTATTCATAGATGAAGCCAACTTTATGCATAGTGGTATCTTCAATGTTCATAATAGAAATCTGTGGGATATTATGTGGAACCCCCACAGTATGATGACAGTGAATCATCAGCATTGGTGCAGCTGGAATGTGTGGCCAGGATAATTGGCGACTGTATTTTGGGACCAGTCTTCCTTCCACATCACCTAAAGGCTGGAACCCTCAGTGTTTTCTGTGGGTGACTTTGCCTCCCCTACTGAAAGAAGTGCCTTTAATGATTCAAAGGGTTATGTGGCTGCTATATGTTGGTACTCCAGTCCACTTTGCTGTTAATAACCAGACGCTTCTCAATCATGTCTTCCCTGTTCGATGAACTTAACAAGGGGGTCCAGTTGCGTGGCCTTCCAGTTCACCAGATTTGTGGTTATGGGGCTGTCTCAAGAGTATCATGTATGCAGAGCCCATTCCAGATGTGGAGACACTGGACCAGTGAATTCACACTTGCTTTGGCATTGTTTGGATGCAGCCTGGCCAATGTGAACTTGTGAGACTGAACATGTTACGGAGTGTACATGCATGCGTTGAGGCACATGGAAACCATTTTCAACACATATTGTAACTGTGGCTGCATGGTACAGTGTGTATTACCCTAGAGTCTCTGGAACAATGCATGAGTGAATAAATGGTCTCTAGCTTGAAAACCATGCATTTCTGGACATAAGGTCATTAAACCTTTATTGTTCCACATACTATCATCGATCAATCCCTAGAGTTTCTACATGGTGTAAAAAGTCACCCTGTATAGTGATATAAATAAATGTCTAACATCTGAAAGACACGGTATAGTAAAGCATAACCCGAATGAGGAGAGTGTGTGATGTGTCTGTAGAAGCCGAGAAACCTGGGTTGCCAAGGTTATTCTTCAACTGGGTGGTCTAGTTAGCTTTTTTCCAAAGTTTTATGGTGGTCATTTACAGTTCAATTTCCTATAATAATTCATGAGCCCCAGGAAAGACTGTAATTCTTTGTTCATCCCTGGTGCTGGAAAATATCACACAGCCTGTATCAGTTTCAGATTGGTCCTCACGCCAACCTTACTAATAACATGTCCCAAGTAATTCACTTCTTCCAATGCAAAATGACACCTCTTGGTACTCAGTGTTAAATGTGCAGCCTGTAACCTCTTGATTATGACTTTTAGTCACTGCTGATGTATTTGTACATCTCTTGAACAAACAACTATGTTGTCTAAATACAGTGAATAATGATGAGGTTTTAATCCCTTCAACTCTCAAACTAACAAACGCTGAAATGTTGCTCATGCATTCTTCAAACTAAAATTCATTCTTCTATACTGATAATGCCCCCAAGGTAATGAAAATGCAATCGTTGGTCTGTCTTCCACAGTCACCTCCAACTGATGGTACCCACTTCTCAAATCCACCATCAAGACATATCAGTGCTACCCAAGATTATCAATTATTTCCATTATGTTCAGAATGGGGTAAGCATCATCTTACTGTTAAAGTGCCGATAGTTGCAGCAAAATTGGCACTTCTTTGAACCATCTGTAGATTTTTTGCTGATGTAAAATTCTTCTACAATCAGCTGCATCATGGCATTATGTATCGCTTCTGGTACACCATTCCTCAAAGGAATCCTGTATTGCATCATGGGTGTTGTAGGCAACAGCCCCTGTGGAGAAACAAATCTTGAAATGCCAAAGATTCTTCCTTATGCTCTATCTCTGCTGTTCTCAAATTATTAACCTTTTCATGCAATGCAATCTTATTGGTGCCCTGGCCTGTTCATAGCTCACTCCTTCTGTGCAGCAATCTGCCTCTTCTGGAGTCTCTTACATATGGCTTCAGCAGCCAGAGACAGTGGTCAACTGTGTGTGAGCTGTGTTTGTGTGAATGTGTGTGTGTATGTTGTCTAATTCAGAAGAGCCTTAGGGCCAAAAGCTTACTTGTTTAGCAGTCTTTTCGTTGTGCTTGTCTGTGATTCAACATCTCCACTATATGGGGAGTAGCAATCGTCCCTTTTCATAATATTGTTAATGTCTAGAAAGTCATTGATATGTATTAAGAGTAGAATTGGATTCAATACAATTATTATGAGGCACATCTGTTTTTACATGGTGCTTGTCTGACAAATTATTTAGTAGAAATTTATCATCAGCAGATGTATGAACTGTATTTTTTTATCCTGTTTTCGATGTAAGACTGAAACCACTAATTTACTGTTCTTCTCACACCTAGATGTAAAGTAACAGAATGGGCAACATTTAACAAACACTAAAATTCCAAATATATTGAAGAATGTCATACTACCAAGCAAAGTTTACATGAAATTACTTACATGGAAGAACTCAAATGGTACCATTGTCAGATTGCTGTATCAATGAGAATAAGTCAACTAAAGATGAACTGTAGCCAATTAAAATAAATAGTAATTAATTTGTAAAGATACTGCACTACAAACTAGAAATAGGTCATAAATAATGTAAACTAAATCCCAGTGAATAATTTGTGGAATTGATATGCAGGAAAGTGCTAGTAATTATCATGCAGCCAACTGTAAAGACAGAATTTATGTTAGGAACTAAACTTATACTGTGTTTTTAAAGCAGTTAACAAAAAAATTAAGACATTATTATGAATGAATGTCACATAATTTTGAAATTAGAATTATAATGCTACATGTTTCAGAAACATTGCAATAATTTGTTAAGCCAGATTCAATAACCATTTTGTGAAAAGGGAAAAATCATAATTGTAGATTTCATTAAATTGTGGCCCAAAGTGATAGAGAAGGACAAAATGGCATAGTATCTCTTTATATATATGGCGACTGACAATATCATAGTTTTTGGTTTACTTGACTGCTTATTGTGGCTAAACTTTGCCCACAAGCCACTATCTTTGCCTGCTACCATCTGGTGAGGTGAGACATAGGAAACCATTTTCAAAGCCAATGAAACCAATATTTTTGTTAGGAAATGTTTAATTGCACTGTATTGATTATTTGCATGGAATATGTACTATCAGTGGGAGATCTTATAAAGGTAAATCTTTAAATCAGTTGCAGTATTTTGATTATATATTTGTTAGTTTTCAAGTTTATGACCAGAGATTATGCTTGTGTTGATGATAGCAAAGGGACATAAGGATACATCATTTTTGCACTGATTCATCACATGCCTTATCGATTTTTGAAATGCAGCGCATTTGGTTATAAAAATCCTGATAGAAAATTGGTACAGTAAAAAGTAAGAACAAATACTACTTTTTATAAGTGAATTTTAACATTCTAAGTTCTCAGATATAACTTGGTACAAATTTTGGTATATTTTACTAATGCATATTGTTAATTTATTAGGATTACAATTCTAACAGTTAATTAAAGTATAATATATGTTTATGTTCTAATATATGCTGGCACTAACAATTTTATAGCAAAAAATAGAGAAATAACTCTACTAAGATAATAAGTGTGTCAATTTGCTCCTCCAGGTACTGGTAGCCCAAAATGACATGCTGACAAAATTTCTGAAATTGTGAATTCGTAGTGAAGCTAATTATTTTAAATTGAACTCCTTATGCAAATGTTTCTCAAGAAACCTCAGTTAATGTAAGACTTGCACTTATATAATTTTAATTGGAATTGATGAGCTATGAAAGACAATTAACTTCTTAGCATGTCATTTCGGGCCACTTTACCCTAAGCTGCAATAGCAGTAGTCAAATAGAGTTAGTATCAAATCAGTCATGCCACAGTTTCAGCATCAGTCAGACATCATGTTTTAGACATACACTCAGTGTCCGTTTTATGTGTGTCGTGGCACAATAAACATGTTTTAAAGATATTTTGGCTGTTTCAGTTACATTATTCATTTGGTTAAGTCAACAAAATCCGTCTGATATATGGAAATTGGACCCAGATGCTATTTCAGTTGGAGGAAATGCAACAAATCTGAGTTACACCTCTCAATCTAGATTGTCAGTTATCAGCAAGTTATGTAAATGAAATGGTGTTAATGAAAGCTGGTAATGTGTAGCAGTATTGGTAGCATGAAAGATTGATAATATACTGCAGTTTATGATTCGGTGGTTCAAATCTCATTCAATTTGAAATCTCTACACCTCATAATTGTAAATTTCATCATCATTTTTTATCAATATGAATGTCTTCTTCTTTCTAATTACATACTGCACACAAAATTCCTGTTTGGATTTCAAATATAAATTCTTAATTATCGGTATTATATGAAGGACTGTTAATAAAGGTTGCTTAAACTAAGAAAACATAACAGCTTAATTTCTGAAGGCAAAATTGAAAAACCAAATACTCTTTACACGAAACTCTCACTAATCTGGCCCTCAGTAGTCCAGCCTCTCAGTAATCTGGTGCACATCCAAAAACACATACACCATGAATTATCATGCACAAAAATGCTTAATCAAACAATGCATTATGTACTGTGTTTGAAATTGTAGCTGTCTTTACAATTTGTAATCATGTCTTCTAAAAGGAAACACGTTATGCTAGACCTCAAGCAGAAACTTGAAATTTTAGATAAGTTAAATCGAGGTTCTTCAGACAAAGCCAATACTGCTGAGTTCAATGTTGGATGAGCAACTATTTATGACATCAAAAAGAAAGAAGATGTTATTTAACTGTACTCAACACAAATGGATAGTGAGTTGGGAAAACGGAAGGTTATGCGAAAGAATGAGACTGAAACTGGACGTAGCTGTTTATACATGGTTCATACAACCATGCAGTAAAGGAATTCCAGTCAGTGGCCCATTATAAAGGAAAAAGCAGCTGCATTTAACAAACAACTTGGTGGTAGTAACTTGTTTGCTGCAAGCAAAGGTTGGCTATCAAACTGGAAAAAATGACATGGCATTCGGTGGCTGACAGTCACTAGGGAAAGGCGCTCAGCTAATGATAAGGATGCTGATGAGTTTGTAAGCGGGATACAAAAGATAATAGAGGAAGAAGATTTAACTGCTGATGCCTTCTATAATGCTGATGAAACAGGACTCTTTTACCAGATGCTTCCTTCAAAAACATTAGCTGCCAACAATGAGAAGGACGCTAATGGTTACAAGCAACAGAAACAGCATGCATCATTAATGGCGTGTTGTAATGCAAATGGGAGTCATAAACTAGCACTTATGGTGGTTAGAAAATCCCAACATCCACGTTGTTTTCAATACACTGACATAAATATTCTACCGGTACAGTATTGTGCTCAGAAGAAAGCATGGATGGACAGATAAATATTCTCTTGGTGGTTCCATGAAACGTTTGTACCAGCAGTGAGAAAAGCGCTAAAGAAGAAATAGCTTCCACTGAAACCTATCCTTATAATTGACATTGCTCTCAGTCATCCTTCAGATGTTTCTCTAAAGTCTGATTATATACAAGCACTCTTTCTCCCACTCAATGTGACAGCCCTAATTCAGCCCATGGGCCAACGAATTTTGGAATCAATTAAATGTCATTATTGACATTCACTTCTTGCCTCCTTGCTGAACAAAAGTGAAAATGACTCAATCAAGACTATGCTGAAGATGTGGAAAGCAATTAACATATGTGATGTTGTTTTCCAAGTAGCTGAAGTATGGGATAAAGTGGAAAACATTACCATAATGAAGAGCTGGAGAAAATTGTGGTCATCTATTGATGCTGAGTTGAATCCAGTAGTGAGTGACAGCGATGAGCCAGTCAATTTGGAGTTATGAATTATTTTGTACACTGACATCTTCCACAAACTCCCAGGGGGAGAAGAAATTAATGATGAACATGTTACTAAGTGGCTGAATGAGGAAAACTGTGATACAGACCAAACTTTAACAGAAGAAGAAATAATCAAAAGCATGCCGGAAAGTAATGATGAAAGTGATGATGGAGAGGATACAGGAGGAGAGAGCATGAAGATTTCTCACACTGCTGGTGCTGAAGCTGCTGAGGTCCTCCTGGAGTAAATTATGCAACAACCAGATACATGCAGTACCAATGTAATGCTTGTAAAGCGGTTGCATGATAAAGCATGCCACCATCGTGTATCATCATTGCGACAGTTAAAAATTAGGGATATGTTTCATAGTGAGTGATATGACTGTGTAATTATGTACAGTATATTGTACACTCAAGGACTAAGTTTCTTTGAAAATTATAGTGTTTTTGGAGTTAATAACGTATATCCTCTATGTTTTGAAATTGTATCCTTCAGTTTAATAAAGTACAGTACACTATATACCCTATGCTTTCAAAATAAATAAAAAGCAAAATAAATGAATAAAATAAATGTCAGACACTCAATAATCTGGCACTTCCACTAATCCGGCACCCATATGTGCCAGGAATGGCTGGGTTAGTGAGAGTCTAGTGTATTTGTACTATGTTCATTGTTTTATACCACAGATGTAGATAAGTGACATGGAAACATGGAAAACAATTCACTTTCACAGCATTGAGCCATAGAAATGCTGCTTTTTTACATTTGCCACTGTACTATTACAATTTGAACCCAGCAGAACTGATCTGTTGCTACGTTAAGGAATTTGGCCCAAGAAATAACAAGACTGTTAAGCTGACAGACGTCCTGGAACTAATGCACACAGCTTTTTCTCATGCCTTGCCGAACACTGGCAGAATATAGAACAGCACATCATAAAAGAAGAGGAGAAGATGCAGTATTTGGGTGGCTTCATGGAATCTGTTGTTGGTCTACTTGTTATCAGTATAGCAGATGACAGTTCTAGAACTGAAACGCATTTCTCGGATTCAGATAAGGATGTAGCTAAGAGATTGCCTGACAACTGACTGCAATTAATACCTTCATTGGCTACAGTATCTGACAGTATGGTGAAATACCTGCAGTACAGTTTTGCATGACACGTCGCTCGCACAGAAAAATTACTCTGTGTTTAAGTTAGGAATTTTCATCACTCTTGTTTGTAGTTAGAATACTAAGTAAGGTGAAAACAAGAGCATTTTATGCTTTCTGTCTGGTCACCTAAGAAGCAAACAGTAGTGCTGGAGTTTTGCCAAATATTATTTTATCATTTTTAAAAATTAAATGAAATTTGAGATTATATTGTTTCTTTGCTCATCTCTTTTACATCTGAACTGCAACTACTCATGCCATTGCAAGTTAGCTGGACCACTGGCTGGCCAGTGCTGTCAAAGGTTAGTGTGCTGCTGAAGCTGTTGTCCCGCATTATCGTTAAGTCTATGTGTGTGTAGCACAGCATAAAATGTATACCTATGATTGTACTTGACTGTACTGACCACAGCCTGGCTTCTGCTACATGTGAAATGAAATTCAATGAGATTGGAGCAAACACAGAAGAATACATGGTGCAATGTGTACATCAGATTTATTCTTGTGATGTACAAATTATAGCAAGTGGAGTTAAAACAAAGTTACGTAGATGCAAGAGCCCAAATGATAACATTTTTGGATTACTTATTGATGAGAATAAGTCAGCCTGAGATGAATTGTAACCAACTAAGAATAATTGTAATTAATTTATAAAGATACTGGACTACAAACTGAAATTATATCAAAAATACTCTAAACAAAAGTGCAATTTATCATTTATGGAACTCATATGTAGAAAAGAGCTTGTAGTAGTGGTGCAGCCAGTTGTGAAGACACAGGATTTATCTTACAAACTAAAATCACGCAGTATTCATAAATAAATTAACAAAAATAATTAAGATATTATTATGAAAGTATATTTCATACCATAACTTTGAAATGAGAATTATAATATTCTGACATGCTAAGTGTTTGAGAAACATTGCAATAATTTGTTGAGCCAAATTTCGTAACTAGTTTTGAGCAAGCATCTAAATCTTAAATGTAAATTCTATTAACTTTAGCTTAAACAATGCATACTGTAAATTTGTAATAGTTGAAATGACAGTCAGTATGGAATCATTCTTGCCATGGTTTTAGTGTCAGCCCTACATCATATTTTAGGGACAAACCTGCATCAGTATTATCTGTGATGTGATGAAATAACATGTTTTAAAAGTATTTTGACTGGTTTGGGTATTTAATTATTTGTTTAACTCTACAAAAATCGCCTGACATATGGAAATTGGAGCTAGATAATATTTTTGATAGAAATATTGCAACAAATCTGTGTTAAACACCTCAGTCAATGTCTTCAGTTACTAACAAATCAAGTGTTTGAAATGTACTCATGAAAACTTGTTACATTTTATAGTGCTTCTAGTTTGTTTAGCACTATTTTTGTGTTATATATTATCACTGAATGATTTCCTCTGCAGTAAGCTGTTGTCTCCTGTATATCTTTTTATATTTGTGATAATAAGTTAGGAAATGTGGATTAGTGTAGTTCTTTTTGCACTGGTCTGAAAAATTTAAGTGTCTTGGAGGATTTTCTAATACCCACAGTGCTCTAGAAAAAATATATGACTTACACTCCAAGAATATATGTTTGTAGGTCTGCCATTTTGCTGGTTTTACCAAGTATGTCTTTATCTTTACCATGTAACAGTAATGATCAGAGAGACCAAGATCCTTTATAAATGCTATACAATATTCTCTGTTGACATCTGCAAGTATGTGGTCTAAGACTGATGCTGAACTTTTTCATTCCTTAAGTCCTTGTAGTGCTTTTCTCACTAACCTTAGTACAGCTTTACATGGTGTGCTTTCTTGATGGGAAAGAATTTATTAGCTCATCAAAGTTCGTCAAAAGTTTTGCTACTTAAAAAAACCAAATGTCATCTAATGTCCCCGTTTCTGCTCCTTCCTCGTTCTAACAAACAACCTTGTCATCACTAATTCTGTAAATATTCCTGCCAGAGGTAAAACTTATTCTCCGGTTAACTTGACTAACCTTGCCACAATCACCGTTTTAGTTATCCCTCGTTTATTCTCCGGTTAGGCATTATTACATGTTTGTACAACCCATTTTCCGCGCTACTCCCAGAATAGAACTTTAGTGGCTGCTATCCAAGGACTGTACAACTGGTCCTTACCAGTGTAGCATTCTGGGAAAAATTTTCTGTCAAAATTTCATTTTCTTGGATATACCAAGGAGATAATACGTACTCTTTTTTACCTGTTATTCAACAGGGATGCGTTTCAATATCATATGAATAATCGATAGACTGACATGCACTGGATGCTGGGTGCTTTGTGAAACAATGTCCCCCCCCCCAGAAATTTCTGGGTGGGTTAGATACCCTGGTTTGCCCCCTGCCCCCTTTATCCAGGCCTGTTGCGCATGCGTCAGTCTGACAGCTTACGCACACCAGTAAAATTTTTTCCAGGTGGCATCTGGCTACTTGCTGCTATTACTTATACAGCTAACTGCCACACTTCTGTAGTCAGAAGAGGGAGGAGGTGCTACTCATACATGACTCAACTGCGAATGCGCATGAGCTCACTCGCAACTGCTCAAATGAATCTATTGTAAGCAGTTGTGACGTCACGCTCATCGGAGGCAATTTGCTGTTATGAAGCCTTACGTAGTCTTCCTAAAGCCGTTGACACATTTTGCTGTTGGCAGACGCTTTTGTGAGCACTGTGTTTTGTTGCTGTATATGGTGCATTTCCTTGGCAACTTAATTTTATTTTCGTTTTTTTCTCTTTTTCATGTTTTATTGCTGCAGTATTATTTTGCAGTAGCAAAATACAGTAATATCCTTTGTTAGAGTACTGGTTCTTACCAGTCAATGTTACAAAAATTTAACTGAAAACTAAAACAATGAAAAATTCCCAGAATTCTAAAATAATCCCAGGTTTTTCCCAGTTTCCTCCCGAATGAAAAAATTCCCAGGTTTTTTCTGGATCTCCTGGTTGTCCCAGGTCGTATACACCCTGTAATGGAATTTACAATTAAGATTTCAATACTTTTAGAAAAGTTGTTTATGGAAAATTGTTTTACAAATCATTGCAATGTTTCTGAAACAGTTACCATATCAGAATATTACAATTGTCATTTCAAAATCATGGTTTATAAAATATACATACATAACAAAATCTTAGTTATTTTTTATTGCTTTTAAAATACATTGTTATTTTAGTTTCTAACATACATCCTGTGTCTTCACAGTTGGCTGCATCATAATAACTATCACTTTTGTATGTATGAACTACATGATTGTTTTCATTATTTTTGACTTTTTTTTTTCATTTGTAGTTCAGCACCTTTATAAATTAATTACAGTTCATCTTAATTGATTTCAGTTCATCTTAAATTGAGTTATTCTCATCAATATATTAATCCAACAATTTTACCATTCAAGCTATTACATTTATGAAACTTCACATTCTTTGATATGTTTAGAAGCATAGTTTTTGTTACCTGTTGTCCTGTTTTGCTATATTCCATAAACTACCTAGTATAAAGTATCACACATAACAATTGTGATTAAGGCTTCATCATGGCATGATGCACCAGAATAGGAGCTTTATATAACAATGAAAATAATCTAGTACTGCCATTGACAATATAATATGAATGGATAGATAAAAAATCTTTTCACGAAGTGGCGGCAGGGAACACACACACAAAAGGGTTTAACTTTTACAAGCTTTTGCAGCTAATGGCTCCTCCTGGCAGAAGAGCTGAAGGGGAAGGAAGATGGCTGAAGGAATAGGACTGGAGCAGTTTAGGGAAAGGGGTATAGTTCAGAAAAGTCACCCTGATCCCAGGCCAGGGGAGACTTACTGGACATGATGAGAAGGAAATACAGATTGATGCAGACTCCTTAATTTCTTTTTATTTTTTGTATGCTTTTAGGGAGTTATGGTCTTTTCAAAGTAGCTGATTAATACATTCAAGAGCAGGATAATAACTGAGTGGCCAATGGGTGCTCCAAAGTTGTTGTTTGGACAGATCAGCAGTACCAGGAATGGATGTGATGGCCCAGGAAAATCTGCTTTTGAACTAGGTTGTTGGGATAATTATGTCCAGGGAAGGCTCAAGAGAGAGTGGTGGTTTATTGGTTTATTGCTGTAAAGAGTCTGCCACTGAACAAATATGTCTGGCTTGAATGCTAAGGCTATATGGGGGGGGGGGGGGGGACGTTTGATGCAGAGAGCCTGGCAACTGTCAAAATATGACTACTGTTGTTTGTTAGTAAGTTAGATGCAGAGAGAAGTTTCTAGCTGGCCTTTGCTGAGCATAAGATTAACATCAAGGAAAGCCGCATTGGATTCAAAATAGGGCCATGTGAAATTTAACTGAGGAAGGTAGTTAGAGATTCCAGGAATTTTAACGAGCCAGCCTCACCATGAGTCCATATGGTAAAGATATCATCAATGTACCTAAACCAAACCAGGGGTTGAAGGATTATGGATCCCAGAAAAGCACCCTCCATGTGACCCATGAAAAGGTTGGCATAGGAAGGAGCCATACTGGTTCCCACGGATGTACCCCTGATCTGTTTGTACGTCTGCTCCTCAAAAGTGAAGTAATTGTTAGTAAGTATAAAGTTAATTAATGTGAGCAAGAAGGATGTCATAGGTTTGGAATCATGTGGGCATTGGCTAAGAAAATGTTTGACAGCAGACAGACCATGTACGTGGGGGATGTTGATGCAGAGGGAGATTGCATCAATGGTGACAAGCAAGGTGTGTGATGGGAGTGGGGTGGGCACAGATTTCAGACGATATAGGAAATGGTTGGTATCTTTAATATAGGAGGGAAGTCATTGTACTATGGGTTGCAGATGTTGATCAGCTAAGGCAGATACATGTTCAGTGGGTGCTTGAAGCCATCAGCTATAGGACAGCCACTATGATTGGGTCTGTGGATCTTAGAAAGAAGGTAAAAGATGGGGGAACATGGTTTGGGTGGCATAAGAAGTTCTATGGATTGAGGTGTAAGCCCTTGTGAGGAGGCTGAGGTTTTTAGGAGGGACTGCAGGTCAGTATGAATCTTAGGGATGGGATCTTGATGGCACCCATATGTGCCAGGAATGGCTGGATTAGCAAGAGTCTAGTGTATTCCATTGTTAATTAGTCCCATATGGTTTAAGTGTACTAGTCAGGACCCATGGCCTGTCAGGAAATGTTATGGTGTCCCAGTTTCTCCACAAATGTATAATCCATTGTTAGTTAGTCCATGTGGTTTAAATGTACCAGGTAGGGCCCATGGCCTGTCAGGAAATGGACCATCCCCGAGCTTGGGTTGACATGTTTTAGTTATAATCTTTCACATACATCAGGAAAGAAAGAGTGTACTTGGAAGCCCTTGTCAGATGCCTCCCACTCTCTCTGCCATGTTAGAATCCATCACTGTTTCATTTGTGTTTTGTTCATAATGTTGGTTCTTGTAATTTTGGTGATTTTATTGACCCTGACCTCTCTTAAGCCAGAAAAGTGCAGCTCTCTAACATATGGTTATGTCTATGGGGCAGGTCTCCATCAAAACTCAAAGTGCCTCTAGTGATGCAGTGTTGAAGGCTCCACTCATCCTCAGGAGTACCCTATGCTGACCTTGTCCTGCAATCACCTTGGTAGTCCATATGTTCTGTCTGTGAGCTAGAGCACTTGCAGCGAAACATGCAGTGGATTCAAATATCACAATGTGGTAGGTCCTTATCATCTTAATAGGTAATTTGTACTGAGTTGTGTTGAGTCTTGCTAGTTTGTGCATAATTTTGGAGGCTTTCTCAATTGTCACATTGATATGATCATTGAAAGTGTCTTTTTCATGAAGATGCAATCCTAGGTAATGTGTGGCTTGCTTCCTCTGTTTGCTGGTATTGTCTAATTTTAGAATTGGTTTCTTCTGTAGTGTTTTGGAGCACTATTTTTAATTTATTTTCTTTGCACCAGTTGTTCATTTTCTGAAGCAGTTGCCTGCCTTTTGTCTCTAGTGCCACTCATGTTGGCTGACACCACTACGAGTAGTTCACCTGTGTACGCCACCACACCTCTTACCCTGTCAGCACTGTCTAAGGTGTTCAGCAAGGGTTCAATTGCAATGTCCCAAAATAGTGGTCCACAGATCAAGTCCTGTGGACATCCCTTTATTATTCTCTTGAGAAGCTTGCATGTACAAGCCCTCCACACTGCCACTCCACGTCTGCTGTACACTCAAGGAGGCTATTGTAGAGGGAAGCTGATAGCTACATTTCCCTTAACCTGGTGAAGAGGGACGACCACCACACATTGTCAAAAGCCCCGACTATGTCAATTAGTATGGCAGCTGTGTAGTTGTCACTTATGCTATTTGCTACTATTAGTGCTTGGTTGACAGTGTCTTCTATTGATCTACCTCCCTTGAAGCAAATTGATGGGGCATTAGGTTGAGGAGGCATCTGTGTGATTGTAAGCGGTCACATAGGAGCCTTTCCTGTATCTTTGCATAAGTGTTTGAGAGGCAGATAGGTCAGTACATTTTGGGATCTGTTAGCTCTTTGTCTTTTGATTTCCTGACTACTACTAAATTAGCAATTTTCCAGAGGTTTGAAACTCTCCCAGTTAGTAGTGTCTCATTGAACACGTTAGTAATAAAAGGTGTGATTTGTGTTACTGTTTGTTTTAACATATCTGAAGGTATTTTGTCAGTGCTGGGTGCTTCAGTTTTTAAGCCTGCTGACTGCCATTGAGCCTTCTTATTGTGAGAATGGCATGGATACACTGCCACTGATGTATGATTCTCTCTCTTAGGTAAGCGTGACATCGCTCATCTTATGTGGGGTCATCATCAGGGAGGAGTCTGTTTAGGAGATATTCTGCTGTGCTTCTCCATCCTCTGATCATTGTGCCTTCAGCTTGTTCTGGTGTGGACAGAACTGTCAGTGTCATAACTTGATCTTTTTCTATCTTGAATGGTTGTCCCCAGATGTCATTCTGTAGCTGGGTCTTGACAAAATTGGTCCAGTAGTCTTGCCTTGTTGTCTTTAACTGTCTTTGCTATTTCTGTTTAGTGTCATGATACAGGTTGAGTCTTATCTGTCTTTCAGGAGATGTCTTTGCTTGTTTGTAGTACTTTCTCTTGTTCCTTGAATCCTTCCCTTATCTCACCAGTTCTGTCAACCATGGTTGTTGCTGCTCCAGTCAGTTTTTGCCCATGGTATAGTTGATATTCATGGTCCATGTTATGTGTATTGATGTGTGGTTATGATGATTGTGTTGTGGTTGCTATGTGTGGTTCAGTCTAATACCCTTCATATGTTGACTAGTGGAAGAAATTTTGCATTCCCTAGAGAAAGATCTATGTTACTTATGCCACTGGCATCTCTGCAGTAGGTAGGTGGCTGTCCCTCCCAATTCAGAGTGAAGAGGTTGCATTCATTTACCATGTCAAGCACTAGTTGTCCTCTGTCATCAGTTGTATCTGAGTTCCACAAATGGGATTTTACATTGATGTTGGTTAGAATGACCAGCCTTTTTCTTTCTTAATGTTGTGCAATGTCTTTTCTTTGTCTAAGAAAGATTCTATGCCACACGAATATTGAGTGTATACAGACGACTTGACCCACACATCCCGTGTGTCTGTTATTTCTCTTTGGTGATGTGTTCAGAGCAAAACTGGGTGATCTGTGTTACTATGAGGTTTTTATTTACTTCTGTTATCATGGCTTTCATGTTTGGTTTTCCTGCTATTGTGATGTAATGTAAGGGGAGCCCTGGAATCTTCTCGCCTCACAGAAAGGGTTCCTGAACACAGGCAATGCCTGCTTTTGTTTTATCTGAAAGCCTACCTAGTTCCATCTTTACTAGTATACTACCCCGGCAATTTAGTTGTATTACACTCAGAAGGGGTATCTAGTGAACAAAAAACTCTTGGGTGTGGTTTGTATAAAATCCAGAAACACACATCCATTTGCCCTCACGAAGTCCTTGTGTACTTTCCCTAGGTTTAGCCCTCTGCCCTTCCCTCACATGCCTACCCTAAAAGCTTACATAGTTCTTTGGGGTTTGTTGGGAGATTTTCGACTCTTAGAATCATCCTGTCAGTTTTTTCTGTAGTTGGGAAGCAGATATTATCCCCGTTTTTATGCTTAGTTCATATTACATAGCGAGGAGCTGTTTGAAATACATCCTCGTTTCCCAGTCTGCTACGCCCTAGGTTAGCTTCTAAGCTTCCATAGTTTATTTGATTAATGGTGTTCAGCTTGGGGTCCTTGGTAGTGTCTGATTGGTGTTCTTGACTGTTCATTTGTTGCTCTGATTTTGAGTAATTTTGTAGTGTAGCATGTTTTTCCTGCTTTATGGCTTCTGGTAGTGTGGAGTTCAATGTGTTTCAACTGAACATTTCCCATGACAGTAACTTCATGTTTTTTGTCTCCAGTGGGGACCTGTTCGTGAAAGCAGACTGTTGTATGTTCATTTCTGGGGTGGTTGTGCCTGGTGTTGTGCCAGTGCAGGATGAGTCTTTCTGTTCAGCTACCTTACTGTTTTGTTTTTCATAGTGACTATGTGTGCTACCCCTGTAGGCAAAGCAAACTGGTGTAAATAGGGTCTACATTTTGTTGCATCATATTCTACTTGTTGTGCAGATAGCATGCAGTAGTCTTTGTCTGTATTTGCCTATGGTGTTGCTTTTGTTGTGAACTCTGACACCTTCATTCTCAGGATGTTCAAGAATGTCATTACATTTCTCTGTAATATCTCATAGTATTTTGCCTTCCACTTCATCAGCTTGGAGAAGGAGACAATCCTGGAAGATGGCCCTATCACACGTGATGTTTCAAGTGCCTGACCATTTCATATTCAATTGCACCCTGAAGGCACATATTGTCTATGTAGTGGGTAATGGTGAAGTACCTAAATTGTATTGTCTCCCAGAACTGAGGTATTACATTAGTGTTAATATCTGCATTTGGGGGTTTTAATAGCCCCATGTGTTGCTGCCAGGAAGCAGTTCACCTCTGTCATGGTGTTAATAATCTGTGTGGGCTTGCCATTGTGAGCTTGCTAGACACTGATCTCTGATCACTTGCGGGGGAGCTTGACATGTAGGGAAATCAAGCAAAGATTAGAGAGGAACACTCAGAAAGTGCAGACAGGAATGTGTCACAGATGAAGGAACACTATTCATAGGGCAGCTGAATGAGCTGGATGTATGGAAATGGGTATCACAGTGTAGTGGAGTAGTGATTCATAGATCTGGTGACAGACCAAAATTTTTAAAGAAGTCAATGCCTATGACTGGTTCTTCAGTATCATCCGTGTGTAATGTCCACTGATACACTGCACCAGGTAAGTGAATTCAAAGGTCAGTAGCTCCATGCACATTAATGAGAGACATATCAACAGTGCATAATCACAGTCTAGGAGGCAGCGGTTGTGATGGTGAGAGGTCCTACAGAATTACATTTGCATCTGCTCCAGAATCAATGAGGAAGTACCTGCTCAGTGCTAAGTCCTGAAGGTAAAGATATCCATTTACTGACTGCTGATGATGACAGCACTGAAAGGAGTGGAGCATAAGTCAATATTTGTTTCGTCACATTCCTTGTCCATTATTTCCTGTTTTTTTTTTCCTTTCTTTTTTTTTTCCAATAATGCTGTCAGCACTCTCCATGTCAATAATTTTGAATTTTGGTTTGAAATTTTTTTGAGTGGCTACATTTAAAATATTTAACTTGCTGATAATCGATGATCTTCGTTGATGTGGGTTTGTTATATTTCCTCCACCTGACATAACATCTAGGTCTAATTTCTGTATGTTAGGAGATTTTATGCTGGTTTAATCACATAAATGCCACATCTGAAATAGTCAAAATACTACTGAAACAAGTTTATTTCAGAAAAATGTAGATAAAACTAACACTGGGTTTTGTACCTAAAACATGATATAGGACTGATGTCAAAACTGTGTCGAGACTGACTCCATACTAACTCGATTCAGCTGCAGCCATTGTTGCTTATATAGATCCCAACAATTATGAAGTTATATTCTACATTGTTTAATGGAATTTACAATTCCAGCCCATGATGCTGGAGTTGGTAGTTGTGTGTGCTTGAGGTGTGCTTGCTTGTGTGTGTAAATGGTGTGTGTCTCTCTTTGCTAATGAAGGCTGTAGCCAAAAGCTCTATGTAAGTGTCTTTTAATTGTGCCTGTCTGCAACTTGTGTCTTCTTTATGGTAAGTAGCAATCTGCCTTTTCCTACTTTGTGTAATCATCAATTGACAGGATCACATTTTTCTATGTGTTTGGAATTCTAGTTTTCATTAAATCTTGTTCTGTTCTGTTAAATCACAATGATTTATCCCAAAAAAGGTGTAGTCCTCCAGTCCATGACAACAGGTGTTTGACGACAATATGGACCCCATACCCACCTGTTATAATCCACTAATTAACTTCACCAACCTGCCCTTACTAGCCCTGTTGATGTGCAGAGCATATGTAGCCCCATCTCCCAATAGTACCCATTAGTGCCAATGAAATGTAAGACTTGTCAGAAGTCACCATAACCATTTCTCTCCACTTACATTCAATATATCATTATCTTATGTACAGTCCTTGCACAAAGGCTGTATGCACTCAACCACCTGATTCAGTCCAACATTCAGGTTGAAAATGCAATGCTTTGCATTGTGTGGTAAATGAATTCCATAGAACTACAAAATTTTCCTTACTCAGTGGTTACTTGATATGCCCACCACCATATGACAATAAAGCATCCTATATGAAAATGTTCTTTTGAGAAAAAATTCCTCTTCAAATACAAAATGAGACCGAGTACAGTCTCCAAACTTCACTAGGATAAATAAGAAATATAAAAAACGACTTCCAGGCACTGAATATGATCAAAAACTGTTTTTGAGGTTGAAATAATAAAATGGTCATTAAATGAGAATTAATTTACTTCAAGCAGTGTCACTTGTGTTAGGCATTCTTATACAGTCTGCAAAGTATCACATTTATAGAAAATTTTAACACAAATTAAGAAACACAGGGAGGTTGGGGGAGACAGAAATAGTGCTATCATTACACATATATTTTTTTGTATTTTGCTCTTTTTCTTTTTCACACACACACACATGGTGTGGAGGGGGGGGGGGGGGGGGGGTGAGTGGGTGGATGGTTGGGTGGGCGCATGCGCACACTTGTGCAGTCCTTTTCTTTTTCAGAATGTTTTGCAACAAATTAAAGTAGTGCATTCAGCACTTACTGTCAATAACCATCTTAAAAGTTTAAGTTAGGAAAATAGAATAAAATGAATTACTTTTATGGACTGAAATACACTCAAGAGCCAAGGAAATTGGTTCACCTGCCTAATCCTGTGTAGGGCCCCCGCGAGCATGCAGAAGTGCCGCAACATGACATGGCATGGACTCGACTAATGTCTGACATAATGCTGGGGGAACTGAAACGATGAATCATGCAGGGCTGTTCATAAACCTATAATAGTACAATGGGGTGGAGATCCCTTCTTAACAGCACAATGCAAGGCATCCCAGATATGATCAATACCATTCATGTCTGGGGAGTTTGGTGGAAAGCGTAAGTGTTAAAACTCAAAAGAGTGTTCCTAGACCAAGTCTGCAATTCTGAACATGAGGGGTGTTGCACTGTCCTGCTGGAATTGCCAAAGTCCATTGGATTGCACAATGAACATTAATGGATCAGTTGATCAGACAGGATGCTTACATACGTGTCACCTGTCAGAGTCATATCTAGACATATAAGGGGTCCCATATCACTCCAACTACACACACACACCACATCATTACAGAGCCTCCATGAGCTTGAACAGCCCCTGCTGACATGCAGGGTCCATAGGTTCATGTGCACATCCATCTTCTCGATACAATTTGAAATGAGACTCGTGCCATCAGGCAACATGTTTCCAGTTATCAACATACCAATGTTGGTGTTGACAGGCCCAGGTGAGGTGTAAGGCTTTGTATCATGCAGTCATCAAGGGTACATGAGTGGGCCTTTGATGAATGGTTCATATGCTGACAGTTGTTGATTGCCCAGCATTGAAATCTGCAGCAATTTGAACAAGCGTTTCACTTCTGTCATGTTGAACGATTCCCTTCAGTCATAATTGGTCCCATTCTTGCAGGATCTTTTTCCAGCTACAGTGATGTCAGAGGTTTGATGTTTTATCAGATTCCTGATATTCATGGTACACTTGTAAACCTGACGTAAGGGGAAATCCCCAATTCATCGCTACCTCGGAAATGCTGTGTCCCATTGTTCATGTGCCAAATATAATACCACATTCAAACTCACTTAAATCTTGATAACCTCCCATTGTAGCAGCAATAACCAATCTAACAACTGTGCCGGACACTTATTGTCTTATATAGGTGTTGTCGACTGCAGTGCCATATTGTACCTGTTTACATATCTCTGTATTTGAATATGAATTCCTATACCACTTTCTTTGGTGCTTCAGTGTATAACAAGGATATGAAGTCTCTATCAATGTAGTTAACCTAACAGATTTTGATAACTTTTATTAATTTGTAAATATTTGTGTAACAATTATCGTATGAACTGTTGATGCTCTCATTAAAATTTAACTCTATTTGGAAAGAATTACATCACAACTTATGTTGCTTTAGTATATGCAATTCAACTAAGCAGCCACATTATCACACCAGTTTTGCAGTTTGTTGTTACTATGAAAAAACATTGCTCATTTCCTAATTTTGTAGATTTTTCCCGTGCGGCCATCCCAGATGTCATCACAAAAAACAACAGATACTTCTTTGCTGGCAGCAATTAATGGTAAGTATATTAGCTGATAGGTACCATGAGTTTAATTTCTAACTGTTTTGGTTATTTGATAATTACAGACCTTCATTAATGACACTCAAAGATGTATTTGGTATTGCTTGAAATGAACCATCCAAATTCGGTCAGCATGTTTTGTTTCTCTTGCTTGGGTGGATTTCATAAAAGAGGATATCCTTCATTTTAATAGTTGGCTTGTGACAAGAAGCATCCAAAAATGTAATTATTATTATATAAGCCTCAAATGTAGAGTACAATCTCTCCACCAACACTGGCTATGGTATTATAGTTGGAAATATTTGCTATCATGGTATGTGTAGACAAGAATCTACATAGGCTTTACAAGGATCATAGCATCTACATTCAAAGAAACAACAAATGAGGGGGGAAAAGGAGAGAAAAAACTCATGGTAGGTCTAATGACTGCTCATTGGAAGTTTAATTGCCCACACATCATAGGAATAGAAAGTATTTCTTAAATTCGGACTGTGTAATACAGGCTGCATATAATCTCCCAGTGTAAAGCACTGGAAGCCAAAAGATACAAAATATTTGGATCATTAATTCCTGAAGAAATTGTGGCTATCAGAGATCTAGTAAATGGATTCCAATACTCTAGAAGGGTAGCACTTAGCATTTCAAGAATGACAGTCTAAACAGTCCATCCCTGTCCTCTAATTAACATCCAGATAATAAAATTCATAAAGTTAAAATTCTCAAACATTTTTCTGTCATTCATATTTGAAGTATAAATTTATGACAACATTCAATGGGAAATGGCACTGTAGAGTCTCTTTAAAATGATTGTTACATAAATCTTCAAACAATGTAAATACTTACCGGTATCTTGACTGTCTCACTGGATCCATGGCTCAGCCATGAATTATGAGAGGCCCAATTGTACTGTGTTTCTGTGACGAAACTTAGTTCACAATAAATGAACTATCATAGTAACTCTCATTATAACCATGCAACAGTTCGAATGAAATTGGTCACTTTGGAAATAAACCCTGGCTTTCAGCTTTAAATATTTGCATTCTTTCTCAAAATTGTTGCTATGTGAATATAATCATTTTTATTTAACATGTATTTGACTGGATTCAGTTGAAATAGTAATCATTACATTCCATCTTACATAGAGGCAAGTCATAGCCATGCCTCACCAGATCCGTCCTCTCTCAACACATACCAAAGACTCTCAACACTCATATAAAATGTATAACAAACAAATTTAACATAACTTGATGGTACAATGAGTCAAAGATGACTATTTACAGGAATTTACAGGAATTAATTTTAAATACATAACAGATTAATAATTTTGGCATAATTTTGTAATGAAGTTTTGGTATCAAAATACCATTAAATGCTCAACTGTCTGCAAATTAGTGATGATAGAAGGAGTTGTAATTTCATACGATGATTGACATTTTGATAAGCAAGACAAAAATGAAAGAAACAGATTTTCAAAATTTAGTGCAAAAAATATAATATGGTAAATGAAATTTCAAATAATAGTTGCCTAACATCATAATGATCCCAAAAACTACCACAACGAAAAAAAGTTTTGCAATTACGATGAAATGTATTCAGAATATAAATGGTTCAGAATGGTTCATCTGACACAGACATATCATCATCTACTACTGAACAGGCATCAAAGAGGTACAGATTTATTTCAACAGAGAGAGCTACCACATAATAAACCTAATATATCAATGAAATTAATCAATTTTTTAAAATATAATACAACTGGATAGAAAAAGATTTACTCATCAAACAGTTGCAGGAGAAAGCAAATGTAAATATTAAGGAAATGTGCAAACTTTAGAGACAGTGGCTCCTTCTTCTGGTAGGGAAATTGAAGGGTAAGGATGAGCAATGAAGGAATAGGATTTATGAGGTTTAAGAAATTGGGAAAATTAGAGACAATTCAGTCAGAATGCTGGGTCAGGGGAAACTTACTGTTTGAGATGAGAGGGAAACACTGATTGTTGGGAACTGCACCATATGAGATTTGGAAACCTGAATGCTAAGAAGTGGAAGATGGGGTATTAAGCAAGACAGAGATTACTGAAAAAATATCATGCATGAGTTAATAAAAAGTGGTAAACTACGTGTGCAATATGTGGTGATGGACGGGGAGGAGGACAGGGGAGGGAGAGGGGGGGGGGGGGGGGGGGGAAGAAAAATTGGAAAATAATAGGTATGTAAAGATAAAGGGAAGTGCAGAAAGGAATAGTTACTTAGTAGAAATGCTGAGACCAAGGAAATGAAGGCCAGGTGGGAAGTCAGGACCTAGGACATGTAATGCCAGTTCCCACCTGTGGCATTCTGAGAAACTGGTGTAGGTGAAGAATCCAGATGGCATGTGTGGTGAAACAGGCACTGAAGTTATGATGGTTACGCTGTAGAGCATGCCCTGCACAGGATATTGTGTATTGCTAGTATAGACCCTCTGCCTATGCCCAGTCATCCTAACTGATAACTTGGTGGTAGTAATACCAGTGTAGATGGCGAAACAATGTTTACATTACAGCTTTTACCTGACATGTTTCATTCCCCACATGATTCTTCCTTTGATTTCCTTCCTTTTTCCAGTGACAGGGCTGGCATCAGTGGTGGTAGGAGGATGCATAAGGCAAGTCTTGTGTGGGGACAGCCACAGAGTAGGAGCCATAGGATAGGGAAATCGATGATGTGGTTCATCATCCACAGCGCCTGTGCTGGTAAGTCTGCTGGTTCAAAGAACTCAGTTAGTGGAATGAACCCTGCTGGGAGTGTGAGTGGTTCTCCATACAAGATATCTATTAGTGTTCTGAGTAGGCCTTCCTTGAATGCCGTACAAATGCCTAGTAGTACCATAGTCCTGTAGCAGCGGCATGGTTTCTTTCATCCATTACCTGCACCTACCTGTAAACTCATTGTAGCAGATCACTGGTGGGAAAGTCGATCAGAAACCTACTGTACTGCAACTCATACCAGGTAGCATACAATGTAACTTTTCCAAGAATCAGGAAGAGGTCTTAACTTTGAATGAAAGGTGAAAATACTGACAAAACATTGGTATATTCTGCCAATACCATGCTAATCTTAACACAGTCATGCACAGACATTTTCGTTCATGTTAGCAAATTTATGATAACTTATTTTCCTGAAATCAGAACAACTACTAAACACAGATTGTTCTTTAATGAAAATGCACACCATATTATTAAGTTTATCAGGGTCTAATGCACTCAAATTTTTGGTCACCAATCTGTTCACTATGCAAACATTCTATATTTCTAAGAGAAACAATGCCCAAAGAATACTCCATTCTGATTCATCAGTTTTGTTTAAGGTCAATAGAAAAACATTATTCTTCCATGTTAATACACGATTTTCATGACAAACCAGCCAACAAATAACACACTTTCAAACTTTACTTTTTCCCAAAATAAATAGGACCGGCCTCTGTGGCCGAGCGGTTCTAGGTGTTTGAGTCCATATCCGCACTGCTGCTATGGTCATGGGTTTGAATCCTGCCTCAAGCATGGATGTGTGTGATATCCTTAGGTTAGTTAGGTTTAAGTAGTTCTAAGTCTAGGGGATTGTTGACATCAGATGTTAAGTCCCATAGTGCTTAGAGCCATTTGAAGCCAAAATAAATATTTAACATTCTGATATTTTGTTTACAAATTACATTATGAACTACTTTCATTTGCACTTGAATTAGCTTTCCTTTTACCATAAACTTAGTTAACATATTATGATAAAAAATTTCCCATCGTCTGCTTCACACCCCCTATGATTATAAAGTTTGTTTCCAAAAATTTTAGAATTATACAAATTATCAATCCTGGCTTCAAATTTTAAATCTTTCAAAATATTCTCATTCCTATAAACTGAAATTACAAATTTCTTACTCCAGACTTGTCAGTCTAGTCTAATCTAGCCTAATGTTTTAATTTCTTTATGAAAAATCATTTCCTACTTGACAAAATTGATGCAAATTTTCAAAACAAATTTTCAACATTTTAATAACTTTTTCATTTATAAATTCAAGTTTTATGAAAGTCTTTTGAAGTGAACTACTTGTTTTTATTTAAAGCCACTATGATTTGTGTCCTTTCATGTAATAATGGCATTTTATCATACATAGCACTAGCACATCACTGTCATCTTTTCATCACATACATTTCCTTGGTTTTTGATTATGGCACCTCTGTATTGTAGTGTCCATAACATTCCTCCATTCTCCACATATCTGTCCTTCCAGAGTTTACATGCAAAGTTGTCCCTGAAACCATACTTCCATCTAAGACTACTTTCTTTCCATACATTCTAATAGACAATCTTTTATTATTACAAGAAATTATTTACAAATTTTATATTTCATTTAACTTGACTTGAAATGAAAGTAAATTAACAGAGTGTTGCTGCTTTATTTTACTTTAATCAGCAAGGCGAAATCAACTAGAAAATTTTTTTCAAGAATTTATTTCCTCTATAAGACTAAATTAATTTTTTTTAAAAATTAGTTGCTATTGAAAGCAAAACTTAAACTTTTTCTTTACTTTAACTCAACTGGAGAAAATTTAATTGTGAAAAACATATTTCACACAAAGCAATTATTTACAAACATCTAATAATACACAGTTACCACTTTTATGCAGCATCTCTTTGCATCACTTCTTCTTCATATTTTTTACCACTATTGAAGAGAAATCACAATTTTTTATTTGCAATATATATGATTACTATCTTCACATTCATTGATATTCCTTTCATAATAAATGTTTTTCAGCTTTATCCAGGTATATTTTTCATCATATTTGTTAAATTTACTTTACTATGTGGTATTGTATATCTGATTTCATCATTACAGCACACCTTTTCCTGACCACTACACTTTAGTATTCATCATGAAAATCTCCTTTATTAACTGCACTTGTCACACCCAGTTACTTTCATTTCCCTACATTTCACTCAGCCTCCAGTTTATTTCTAGATATTCCAACAGGATATTCATTACTGCCTGCCATTATTTTTACTGATACATTAATGTTTTGTACCCTTACACATACCAGGGAATAACTTCTCATATTACTTAAGTCAATCCTTACTGTCAGCTTTCATTAGGATAATGCACCCTTTTTCTACTTTCCCTTTACATCATCACTTTCGTACCTTAATTATTTACCTACATCAACATACTTATGTGGTCACTTCACTCCATTACAGTATGACCCCCATTTCTCTCACCATAAATCATATTTTGTCATAAGACACCATGATGCCCTCTGAGACTCTCAAACACCTTCATTCACAGATAAGAAAATTAAAGATGATCGATTCAGCTCAGAATGATAGAAGAGGAAGATTACAATACAAAAAGAAACTGAAATATCATTGTCAATAACTTGAGCACCTGGTGTTCATCAAACAGCTAGCATTGCATAGGTTGCAATGCCCTTTGAGGCCACCAAGCCTAGCTCACACCTAACTCTGGACTAATGTATCTTTTTGTTCTATTTTTTTCTTGTACCACCTTCATTTCCTCAGGTCCACCCCCACATGATCCCCATACTCATTGTAGCCCTCTAAATCTTCCATCCTTCTGCAGTACCTAATTGGTATTCTTAGGTCAAATTATTTTTTTGAAAAAATGGTACAACCACATCTTTCCAATTTATTTCAAAAATTACTACATTTTGATTAAAATTTAATCTCCCTTTGTACTGGTTAAAGAAATCTAGACCAATTAGCATTTTTGTACATAGATCAGGGATTATAAGGAAGTTATGGAGTACTTTCCCACCATTTATTTTCACTGGAAACAGAACTTCGTGTTTAACAGGTTTCAGCTACAATTATCTGCACCCACATTACTACCATTAATACAAGTTCATTTCTATTTGGCAATGATTCTAACCAACTTTTACTCATAGCACATAAATCACTGCCACTATCTGCGAAACCCTGTACTTCTTCATTACACACTTGCAGACAAATTACTGGCTGACTCAATACCTGCCTTTCATTGCTATTGTCAGAACAATCCTCCAGCAAATTGCTCACAACCTCCCTTGTATGAAAACCTTCCCTGTTTCCAGAAATTACACATATTTTTACAGGATTACCCTCATCACTTTTCTCCCCCATACTAACTATACTGTCCACTAATGACAGCTCATTATTTTTTCCAGCGTTTTGGCATTCTCCCTTTCCTCTCTCTCTTTCTTTTTTTCACATTTATTTGCCTGACCCCCAGTTTGGTCACCATTTTCCTGCCTCTCCCTTGTAGCCTCACAAATATCATCATTTATAGATATTAGTATTTCTTTTACATTGACATCACTAATCTTTCATAATTCTGCAGCTTCTGTACTTTCTCCTTCCCTAGAACATGACTCAACCTCAACTTGGTTGCTAAACACTGTCTGGAAATCAGGATCTGTCACATTTTCTACTAATACATCATCCATTTTGCCTGCAATACAGTGCTGTCAAAAAATCACCTAAACCTCTGTACATCTTTATGTAGCTTATGTTGTTACTACCTTCTTCTGTTCCTCACTTATAATCCCTGCCTGTTTAGTGCTATCATGTACAAAGGGTTTTGCTAGCTGGTTCAAATTACTACTTCTTGTCTTGTAAATGCTAGCCCTTTCAGAGATAGCATTTAGTTTGACAGATTCTGGGATTCTGTACCATTTCTTACATTTAACCTCATTTGCTGTCACCTTGGCACAACATCATCCTCTCACACAGGAGAATATGATCAATAATTTGCACCTGCTCCCCATTACATTATTTCGCCTATCATTTGCTGGTTATCACCACCTCCCAGCACCTCTGCTCCTGCTATTTCCACAATACATGCCAATTCTGTTAATGTTTATGTTCTGCCACAGTTCTGCATTATTTAGTGGTCTGACATTACAATTTGCATGCTCCACCTCATGCAACAACTTCTCACCTCTCTCCAAATAACTAATGAATTTATGAATGTCATCCCTCAGAGCTACAATAATTTTGTTTCGCCAGTTCGTGGGCAGTTTACCTTCCACACCCATAACAGTTTGTTCAGGCTCAACTTTATTGTTTAAATGTGACAAATTTGTCATCCACTTTAACATGAACTTTCTTACACTTTCCTCTCTGGGATTAAACTTTTCCCAGCCCAGAAGCTATTTAGAAACTCCATTTGTTTTTGCGTGCCCCAACATTGTTTAAAAAAAACTCCTCTTTAAATTTATCTAGAGTATCATTCTGTTCAGTTGTGATAACCCCCCAAGATCTAGCCTCTCCATGGAATTTAGACATAATAAAACCTATTTTTTATCTGTCTGACCCAAACTAGGTAGAACTCCTTCAAAGTCATTCCAAAATTCTTTTGGATGTACATTTCCCGTTGGATCAAAATGAAAAAATTGCCTGTTAGTGACATATGATATTTAAGAGAATTGTACTACAAAACTACACCCACTGCTGTTAGTTCCATGTCTGAGATTAGTTTCAACTTAGTGTAATCTATTGCTATGCTCATCCAACCTATTTTCAACCTCTTCTACCTGGTTAGTTAGTTGAAGAACATTTTCTTCAGATACACCCAATCAGTCAGACACACTTTTTACTTCATTCATATATTTGGTTCATTCAGAACTGATTTTACTGTATAACAATTTGTGATTATTTGCACATATATACTCTACCACTGCTATTTTGACCTCTACTTTCTGCACACTTTCTTTTATCAAATCTACCCTTTGTTTGTTTTTAATAGCAACTTTTTTCAAGGCATCTGTTAATTCAGTTTTTACAGTTTTAATGAATTGTTGGCAGTTATTCTCAACTTGAGAAATTTTGCCATCCACTTTACTTTCTAATTACTTCAAATCATTTTTCCATATTCCTTTTAAAACTGCTGTGTGCTTTTTGAGTTTTTCATCAAGTTTACTAATTTTCTGACCAATTGTTTGAGCCAAATTAGTATGTTGTTTGTTTCCATATTTTATAGAACCCATTAATGCTGCAAACATTTCTTGCATACTTACAGGTTCTATTTCCTGCATTACTGTTTCCTGTTCACCTTGTTTCAATGGTACCATACCAAATGTAGTATCCACATTTGACACATTTGATTCAGTAATCCTAATAACACTGTCATTACACAATTGGTTGTTACCAATTTCATGCTTAATGTTACTTTCAGAATTTACATTATCCCCACTAGTTACATTAACTGACATCCTTGAAGCAGATTCTACTCCACTGTCCGCAAATAACACAGAAATATCATCAAAACCTCCTCTTTTAATTTAACATCTACTCCTTCTCTCTGTCCAGGCATGCTAATTTGTGAAGCACTTACACTGACTGAGAGTTCTTCCTCTTTTATCATGTTTATGTTACTCAGTCTTTCAGCACATACACAACAAATGCAACAAACTTATCATACATTGAATGCTGCAGCCTCGGCACGCTGAAACTGTGAGTCCGACCTGCTCATCTGCTGTACTAGTTTCAGGGTCCCCGCTCATCATGTAACTTGGCAGCACTGCCCTGCTGTACTGCTGCTCATTGATACTGCTGTGACACTGTCTGCTGCTTTGAGGCACCAGCATTGTTATTGTGACTAACATCTTATTCTTTCCTGTAAGTCTCTCCAGCAACTTTAAACGGGTTTCGTTCAACATTCTTCATGTACCAATTTACTAAATTTTTCATTGTTATTCACTATACGGTCTTTCACAAAATTTCTCTCAACTGCAGATTCAGTGTACTACGGGTTTTTAAATGTTTTCCTGGCGCAGATGCACTGTCTTCAGCGGTGCAGCTTTTTTTGTCCATTACCTGCACCTACCTGTGAACTCATTGCAGCAGATCACCAGTAGGAAAGCCGAGCAGAAACCTACCATACTGCAACTTTCACTCTGCTGAATACAACATAACTATACAAAGAATTGGGAAAAGATCTTAATTTTGAATGCAAAGTGGAAATACTAGCAAAACTTCAGTATATTCTGAACCTTGATAATGTACATGTTCACTGCCAAGTCCACGCTAATCTAACACAGTCATGCACAAAACCTTTCATTCTGAACAGCTACTAAGCACAGATTGTTATTAAATGAAAATGCTCACCATACTATTAAGTTTAATGGTGTCTAATGCACTCAGGTTTTTAGTCACCAATCTGCTCAATATGTGACATAGAATTACTGTCTTTTCTCATACACAAAATTACTTACACAATCCATACTTTCTGAAAAACACACTGGAATAAATATGCTTTCACTTTAAAACACTTTTGAAAATGTAGCATAACTAAAACCGGCAAATTATAACATCCTTCAGAGCTCATACTACAGATGACTATGCCATTGAAAGGCCTGGCTCTGACTCTTAGACTTCTGTAAGCATTCCATATCTCTACGAGAAAAGACACATGAAGACTACTCCATTCTGGTTGGTCAGTTTTTATTTTAAGGCCAATAGAAAAACATTATTCTTCCTTGTTAGTCCGCACTTTTCATGGCAAAACAATCAACAAATAACACACTTTCGAGCTGTACTTTTCCCAAAATAAATATTTAACATTCTGATATTTTGTTTATACTTTATATTATGAACTATTTTCATTTGAACTTGAATTAGCTTTCTTTTCACCATAAAGTTAGTTAACATATTATGCTACAAAATTCTCCATCGTCTGCATTCACACTGTCTTAAAACTTTCTCACACTAGTTCATACAGTGTTCATCAGTAGAACAATGATCTACATATTTACTTTAGACCACATTTGTGCATCATTCACACTACTAAAAAGCATATACAAAACTGTACAAACATAAATAAACAAAAAATCCTTCAAGAAATAAACAGAACTATTCACAAAAACATTCTCTTGACCTGTTCCTTGAATTTCTCTGTGCACTACTGGACTCTGGTGGTTAGAATTATTAACTACATTATAGTTCTTTCTGTTTAGTCCTGCCTGCTACTATCCTCTAGCAGATGAAAATTAGAACTACATACTCAACTGAATCCACTTAAGACTGTCTGTCACTGTGCACACATGAGTTATTCTCCTGATATACAGGCTCTAGACAGGAACGATATAAGGTGCCACGCCTCACCGTGTGGCACATGAGTGTAGCTTTTATGTTGCTGTGCCACTGCTCCAGAAGCCTGTTACTCTGATGGTGGTACACAGTGCAAAAGGAGCCTGGGGCCTGATCGGGATATTGCAGATATTGAGGAAAGGGAGAGGGGGCCAATGAAAAGTTATTCTAGCTCTAGTGGGAAAAATATCAAAAGGCTGGACCTCGTGTCAGGGTACGATTTTAGCAAGTCATAGCCTTGTCAGAGTTGTTGATTAATACCTTCAAACCAAGATATGCAAGTAAGGAAACATAGATTCTACACAGCTTTGTCACAGTGTAGCAGCAAAAATGGGCCTGGAAAGCATTTGAATGCATTTACTATTATAAATTCCCTTTAGTTGTTGATTTTCCATGTTGCTGTATGCCTGGGATTCATGAAATGTTACCACAGTATAACAAAAATGAAAGTGATAATTGAATATAGAATATTACTGAAGGTCATTGTTTCAGTTGTGGAACTGTGTATTTGCATGAAAAAATAGTTGATAAAATAATGCTTGCTTTCAGTCGGCTGCTAAAATTACATTGATATTGAGTCATTTTTTGTCCAGAACAAATTAAAAAGAGGTATGTTGAGGAACATGACAACAAAATACAATTGTCAGCTTTGCTTGTAATTAACAAAAAAAGCATCACTCTATCTATCCCATAGGCTTTTGTCAGTAAATCGAGCAAATGAACTCATGAGACTTGTTATAGTTGATAATAAGGATGGAAAGAGAAAGGAAGCATAAGATACATTGTTGAAAAGAGATGAGTGTTGTTCAAATAAATCTCTCTCTGGATAATTATTCAAACAAATTTATTCACCAATAAATTAACTATAATTTAAATAACATAAAATGCCACCATATTTTCTTTTTTTACTTCTTGTACAGAATTAGTGTTTGTTCCTCTGGCTCAGTGCAGTTCCTGTTTAATAAATAACTTCATCTATATCTACAGCTATGTCATAGTCTGCAAGCCACCTAATGGCGTGCGGTGGTGGGGAGCTTTTGTGCCACTAACTGAACCCTCCAACCCTGCTCCACTCACAGATTGCACATGGGAAGAATGGTTGTCTGCAACCTCTGTACTGGCTCTAATTTCTTGAATTTTCTCCTCCTGGTCATTGTGCAAGACATATGTGGGAGGATGTGATATGCTGTCTGACTCTTCCTCAAAGGTATGCTCCCGAAATTTCAGTAGCAAATCTCTCCATGATGCACAAGGCCTCTCTTGTAACATTTGCCAATGGAGTTTGTTGAGCATCTCCGTAACTCTCTTGCACCAGATAAATGATTCCCTGATGAAATGTGCTGCTCTTCATTGGATCTTCCTTCTCTCCCTCCCTCTCTCTCTCTCTCTCTCTCTCTCTCTCTCTCTCTCTCTCTCTCTCCCTCCCTCCCTCCCCCCCCCCCCCCCCCCAATCAGTCCTACCTGGTAGGTATTCCCGATAGGTGAACACAACTCAAGAATTGGTTGAACAAGCATCTTATAAGCCCCTTCCTTCATGATGAGTTACATTTCTTTAAGATTTTTCCTATGACTCTCAGTTTGGCATCTGTTTTTCCCACTGTTTGTTTTATGTGGTCATTCCAATTAAGGTCACTCTGGATAGATATTCCTAGATGTTTTGCGGTAGATACTGTTTCCAGTGGTTTTTCATCAATACTGTAGCTCTACAGTTTTGGGTTTCTTTTCCTATGTATGCACAATATGTTACATTTATTTATGTTCAGGGTCAACTGCCAGAGCCTGCACCATTCACCAATTCTTTGGAGGTCATTCTCCAAATTGTTGTTATCTTCTGGTGTTGCTACTTTGTTATAGACAACTGCATTATCTGATAACAGCCTTAGAGAGCATCTGACACTTTCTATTATATCATTTATGTATATTATAAACAGTAATGGTCCTATCACACTTCCTTGGAGTACTCTGGAAATTCCTTTACCTCTGTTGATTTTGTTCCATAAACAGCAAGGTTATCAGGACAAAGAAAACTAGTGTTCTATGGATTGGAGTGTGGAATGTCAGATCTCTTAATCTGTCAGGTAGGCTAGAAAATTTAAAAAGGGAAATAGATAGGTTAAAGTTAGATATAGTGGGAATTAGTGTTCAGTGGCAAGAGGAATAAGACTTCTGATCAGGTGAATACAGGGTTATAAATACAAAATCAAACAGGACTAATGCAGGAGTAGGTTTAATAATGAATAAGAAAATAGGAGCATGGGTAAGCTGCTACGAACAGCATAATGAACACATTATTGAAGCCAAGATAGACACAAAGTCCATGCCTTCCATAGTAGTACAAGTTTATATGCAACCTAGTTCTGCAGATGATGAAGAGATTGCAGAAATGTATGATAGGCTAAATGAAGTTACTCAGATAGTTAAGGGAGATGAAAATTTAATAGTCATTGGGGAGTGGAATTCAATAGTAGGAAAAGGAAGAGAAAGAAAAGTAGTAGGTGAATATGGACTGGGGTAAGGAACGAAAGATGAAGCTGCCTGGCAGAATTTTGTACAGAGCATAACTTAATCATAGCTAACACTTGGTTTAAGAATCATGAAAGAAGGTTGTATATGTGGAAGAGGCCTGGAGACACTGCAAGATTTCATTTCGATTATATAATGGTAAGACAGGGATTTAGGAACCAGGTTTTAAGCTGTAAGACATTTCCAGGGGCAGATGTGGACTCTGATTGGAATTTATTGGTTATGAACTGTAGATTAAAACTGAAGAAACTGCAAAACAATAGGAATATAAGGAGATGGGACCTGAATAAACTGAAAGAACCAGAGGTTGTAGAGAGTTTGAGAGAGAGCATTAGGAAACGATTGACCAATACAGGGGAAAGAAAAACAGTAGGTGAAGAATGGGTAGCTTTGAGAGATTAAATAGTGAAGGCAGCAAAGGATCAAGAAGGTAAAAGGACAAGGGATAGTAAAAATCCTTGGGTAACACAAGAAATACTGAATTTAATTGATGAAAGAAAAAATATAAAAATGCAGTTAATGAAGTAGGCAAAAAGGAATACAAATGTATCAAAAATGAGATTGACAGGAAGTGCCAAATGGCTAAGCAAGGATGGCAGGAGGAAAAATGTAAGAAAGTAGAGGCATATATCAAAAGGCGTAAGATAGATACTATCTATCTATACAAGGGCGATGTACTTGAGGGTAATATTATGGAAATCGAAGAGGACATAGATGAAGATGAAATGGGGGATATGATACTGCATGAAGAATGTGACACAGCACTGAGGGCCTAAGTCAAATAAAAGGTACCAGGAGTAGACAGCATTCCATTAGAACTACTGACAGCCTTGGGAGAGCCAGCCATGACAAAACTCTTCCATCTGGTGTGCAGGATGTATGAGACAGGTGAAATGCCCTCAGATTTCAAGAAGAATATTATAATTCCAATCCCAAAGAAAGCAAGTGTTGACAGGTGTGAAAATTACCAAACTATCAGTTTAATACGTCATGGCTGCAAGCCATGCAAATGGAAAAACAGGCAAATGGAAAAACTGGTAGAAGCTGATCTCAGGAAAGATCAGTTTGGATTCCATAGAAATGAGAAAGTACTGACCCTACGACTTATCTTAGAAGATTAAGGAAAGGCAAACCTACATTTCTAGCATTTGCAGACTTAGAGAAAGTTTTTGATAATTTTATGTGAAATACTCTCTTTCAAATTCTGAAGTTAGCAGGGGTTAAATACGGGGAGCAAAAGGCTATTTTCTGTACAGAAACCAAACTGCAGTTATAGGAGTTGAGGGACATGAAAGGGAAGCAGTGGTTGAGAAGGGAGAAGACAGGGTTGTAGCCTATTCCAAATGTTATTCAATATGTATATTGAGCAAGCAGTAAAGGAAACAAAAGAAAAATTTGGAGTAGGAATTAAAATCCATGGATAAGAAATAAAAACTTTGAGGTTTGCCAATGACATTGTAATTCTATCAGAGACAGCAAAGGACCTAGAAGAGTAGTTGAACAGAATGGACAGTGTCTTGAAAGTGGGATATAAGATGAACATCAATGAAAGTAAAATGAGGATTGTTGTTGTTGTGGTCTTCAGTCCAGAGACTGGTTTGATGCAGCTCTCCATGCTACTCTATCCTGTGCAAGCTTCTTCATCTCCCAGTATGTACTGCAACCTACATCCTTTTGAATCTGTTTAGTGTATTCATCTCTTGGTCTCCCTCTATGATTTTTACCTGCCGCACTGCCCTCCAATACTAAATTGGTGATCCCTTGATGCCTCAAAATATGTCCTACCAATTGATCCCTTCTTCTAATCAAGTTGTGCCATAAATTTCTCTTCTCACCAATTCTATTCAGTACCTCCTCATTAGTTATGTGATCTACCCATCTAATCTTCAGCATCCTCCTGTAGCACCACATTTTGAAAGCTTCTATTCTCTTTTTGTCCAAACTATTTATTGTCCATGTTTCACTTCCATACATGGCTACACTCCATACAAATATTTTCAGAAAAGACTTCCTAACACTTAAATCTATACTCGATGTTAACAAATTTCTCTTCTTCAGAAATGCTTTCCTTGCCATTGCCAGTCTACATTTTATATCCTCTCTACTTCAACCATCATTAGTTATTTTGCTCCCCAAATAGCAAAACTCATTTACTACTTTAAGCGTCTCATTTCCTAATCTAATACCCTCAGCATCACCTGATTTAATTCGACTAAATTCCATTATCATTGTTTTGCTTTTGTTGATGTTCATCTTATATCCTCCTTTCAAGACACTGTCCATTCCGTTCAGCTACTCTTCCAAGTCCTTTGCTGTCTCTGACAGAATTACAATGTCTTAACATCGGGGAGAGGCTACAACCCTGTCTCACTCCCTTCCCAACCAATTCTTCCCTTTCATGTCCCTCGACTCTTATAACTGCCATCTGCTTTCTGTACAAATTGTAAATGGCCTTTTTCTCCCTGTATTTTACCCCTGCCATCTTCAGAATGAGGATAATGGAATGTAATTGTATGAAATCAAGTGATGCTGAGGGAATTAGATTATAAAATGAGACACTTAAAGTAGTAGATGAGTTTTGCTACTTGATTAGCAAAACAACTGATGATGGTCATTGTTGTTGTTGTAGTCTTCAGTCCTGAGACTGGTTTGATGCAGCTCTCCATGCTACTCTATCCTGTGCAAGCTTTTTCATCTCCCAGTACCTACTGCAACCTACATCCTTCTGAATCTGCTTAGTGTATTCATCTCTTGGTCTCCCTCTACGATTTTTACCCTCCACGCTGCCCTCCAATACTAAATTGGTGATCCCTTGATGCCTCAGAACATGTCCTACCAACCGATCCCTTCTTCTGGTCAAGTTGTGCCACAAACTTCTCTTCTCCCCAATCCTATTCAATACTTCCTCATTAGTTATGTGATCTACCCATCTAATCTTCAGCATTCTTCTGTAGCACCACATTTCGAAAGCTTCTATTCTCTCCGAATATAAATTTAAGTGCCAGGAAATCTTTTCTGAATGTATTTGTACAGAGTGCAGCCATGTACACAAGTGAAACATGGATGATAAATAGTTTAGACAAGAAGAGAATAGAAGCTTTCAGAATATGGTGCAACAGAAGAATGCTGAAGATTAGATGGGTAGATCACATAACTAATGAGGAGGTACTGAATAGAATTGGAGACAACAGGAATTTGTGGCACAGTCTGATTAAAAGAAGGGATCAGTTGGTAGAACATGCTCTGAGGCATCAAGGGATCACCAGTTGTATTGGAGGGAAGTGTGAAGGGTAAAAATCAAAGAGGGAAAGCAAGAGATGAGTACACTAAGCAGATTCAGATGGATGTAGGCTGCAGTAGATACTCAGAGATGAAAAGACTTGCACAGATAGAGTAGCATGAAGAGCTGCATCAAACCAGTCTCTGGACTGAAGGCCACAACAACAAGAGTTCTGTCTGGAAGGAAGTCTTGAATACAGTTGCAGATCTACTCTGGTACTCAATAAGCTTGTTGTTGTTGTTTTTTTTTTTTTCAGTAAACAGCAGTGTGGGACAGTGTCAAATGCATTCCTGAAGTCAAGGAATATGACAGAAACCTAAGTGCTGTTGTCTATGTTGCTATGGATCTCATGGAGGAATAGAGCGAGCTGAGTTTCACAGGATCTCTGTTTGTGGAACCCATGATGATTTTTATAGAGCACATTTTCGTTCTCTAAGAACATCATAATTCTTGAGCATAAAACATGCTCCATAATTTTAAAGCAGATTGACACCAATGACATTGGTCTATGATTATGTGCTTCTGTCCTATGACCCTTCTTAAAAATGGGAATGACCTGCACTATCTTCCAGTCAATAGGTACCCTTCATTGCTCAAGTGATCTATGATAAATTAGTGCTAGAAGGGGAGCAAGTTCTTTTGCATAATATTTGTAGAATCTTATAGGTATCGCATCTGGTTCTGATGCTTTTCCACAACTAAGCGGTTGTTGTTTTACTATTCCATGACGGGTTACCTTGGTGTCTGCCATTTCAACATTTGTACAACAATTGAAAAGAGGGGCTGCATTACAGTCTTCCTCAGTGAAATGATTTTGGAAGACTGGATTCCGTATTTCAGCCTTCTCTCTGTTATCTTCTGTTTTGATGCCAGTATGGTCACCAAGTGAATAAACAGTTGATTTTGACCCACTTACTGATTTCACATATGACCAAAACCTCTTAGGGTTTTTACTCAGATTGGTTGGCAAAATTTTCCTTTAAAAGTCATTGAATGCTTTTTCACATCTCTTCTTAAGCTCATTTTTGCTTCATTCAGCTTTTGTTTGTCAGCTAGGTTTTTACTTCTCTTGGGACAGAGATGAATTTCTCTTTGTTTATGTAGCATTCTTCTAACATGACTATTAAACCATGGTGGGCCCTTCCCATCCCTTAAGGCCTTACTTGGTACATACTTGTCTAGGGCTGATTACATGATGCCTTTGAATTTTTTCCATTTGTTCTCCACATCTTCATCCTCATCACCAAATATTTGATGCTGACTGCACAGATACTCTGAAATTTGTATCTTGTCACTCTTGCTAAGGAAAAATATCTTCCAACCTTTCTTAACAGCCTTTGTAAGACCCATTGTCATAGATACTATCAGAGCCTCATGATCATTGACACATTCTTCTATGTCCACTGATTTGATAAGTTCAGGTCTATTTGTTGCCTGGAAGTTACCCTCACAAGTTGGTTCTCTAACTATCTGTTCAAAGTAATTTTTGCACTAGATATCCAGAACAATGTCACACAAGTCCTTGTTTCTGGCACCAGTTCTGATAGCTTGACACTCCTAATCTATAGCTGGCAAGTTGAAGCCACCACCTATTACAACGGCATTATCAGGAAAATTATTAATGATATTCTGCAAGTTCTGTCTGAAGCACTCTACCACTAGAGCTTCTGATGCAGACAGTCTATAAAAGCATGTGATTACCATTTTTGACCAATCTTTAATACTTAACACTTTTTGACTAGACTTAGCACTCCAAAGTTAAATTAATTCATGTGTACCATCCAGAATTTGAGTGGTTAATTAAAAGTTTCTGAAGCAAGTTTATAAGTTTGATTACATTAGTGTTTAGTTACGTATTAGTACAGGTTACGAAACTACTGTGCTGTTGAAGTTATTTTCTGCTTTTGTGTTACGTTTTACTATCAAACCATGTGTGACAAGTGTGGTGGTTGCCATAGAAATTTGAGAGAGAGGGTGTTCTGTGTAGACTGTAGGTTGTGGTTTCATTGGGTCAAGTGCAGCAGAGATGAAACAAGGGTAGATAATGACGCTCTTCCATGGCAATGTAGGTTATGTAGAAAGGACAGAAAAATCACGGAACAGGAGGCTGAGTTAGAAATCGCGAATTTGGAATTATGTAAGCTAAGGGAGGAAAAGGACTCTGGGCACTAGGAAAAGGTAGCAAGCAAAGGGCAAAAAAGGGAAACAATTGATAAAACTTCTGAAATTCAATTAACAAATCAGTTTGGCTTCCTATCTGAAGTAGTGGAGGAAGGGCCTCTTTCAGATGTAGTTGAATGTAGGATGAAGCAGAATACTAGCTTAAAGAAAAAAGACAGGTTAGGATCAAACCAGAATAGGAAAAGAAGAATTCTGCTTATATATAGCAGTCATGGGAGGGGTGTGGACCAACAGCTTCAGGAGAAATTACGGACAGAGTACCAGGTCACAAGTTTTGTGAAACCAAGTGCTAGACTTAGCCAGGTGACAGAAAACTTAGGTCAGCTATGCAAGGACTTTGAGAAGGAAGATCAGGTAATTATAGTTGGGGGAGCAGGAAACAGCCTGGCTATGAATCCAAGATATAATATTAGGAGAGACCTGGATAAAATACAAGCAGAAACTGGCCACATGAATGTAGGGTTTGTGGAGGTCTATCAGTGCTATGATCAGCCCTGGGTAAACACTGCGGTAAGGCGTGTTAACACTGAGCTGAACGGGATGCTCGACACCGGCAAAGTCCCACATGAGTTGTTCCAGTTGATGCTATTGGTAGGTGGTGTTACACTACACATGGCCTGCACCTTAATAGGACACCTTAATAGGAAAGGGAAAGATAAGTTAGCTTCTCTATTAGCAGATACTGTAAGGGGGGCCACAGTCACACAAGGGGTGATCCCTGTGGTTATTGGGACCAGGCAGACAGGTGTTTTAGGTTAAAGCCAAATTCCAGACAGACAACAGCCAAGGAAAATAGAAGAAAAGAAACTTCATGCACAGCGAATAGGGATAAAGCTAAGGGTGGTATCAGGTTACTTTACCAAAATATCAGGGGAATAAAAAATAAAGTAGATGAGCTGAAAATGTGTTTAGATGATTTCAAAAATAAGAATGAGACTTATATACTTTGTCTGTCTGAGCACCATGTAACTGTTGGGATGGAAAATTTCAGTATAAATGGGTATAATTTAGGATCTTACACTTGTAGATCTAGTATGGATAAAGGAGGAGTTGCCATTTTCATAAAACAAGGGTATAAATACAGAACTGTTGAGGTAAGCAAATTTTGTGTTGATCAGCACTTTGAGGTTTGTGCATGTGAACTTTAGCTAGATAATGTCACGTTGATATTAGCAACAGTGTACAGCTCTCCACTAGGAGATTGGGAAATGTTCATAAAAAAGTTTGACTCCCTATTGTGCTGTCTGTCAGACAAAAAGAAGAAGTTATTAATCTGTGGTGATTTCAATGTTAACTTTCTAATCAATTCTGATTGGAAGAGTGAATTAGAAGTGTTGTTAACAACGTATAACTTATAATCAGTGATCAATTTCCCACACATATAGCTCAGGACAGTAGTACACTAATAGATAATGTATTTGTACAGCAAGAGGATGTAGAACAAACACATGCTTTCCCTGTGGTAAATGGATTATCTGACCATGATGCACAACTGATTAACTTACAAAACCTAACAGGGTGTACACTTCAGAAACCATTAAGTAAAAGAGTGAAGGTGCTCAACCCAGTATCTATAGATCACTTCAGAGAAAGTTTAGGAAATGTAAACTGGGAAGATGCATATAATGAGACAAATGCTAATGATAAATGCAGCATATTTCTTGATAAATTTATATCCCTTTTTGAACATTGTTTTCTAAAGAAAATTACTAAATATAACACCACAGACTTTTCAAAAAAAACCTTGGATTACTGCAGGTTTTAAAGTGTCTTCAGAAAGAAAAAGAGAACTGTATGAGACAGCAAGAACTAGTAAAGATCCAGAAGTAGTTTTACACTATAAAAATTATTGTAACATACTGAGAAAAGTTGTACAGAAATCAAGAAATATGTATGTTAGAGAAGAAATTAACAACTCCAACAATAAAATCAAATCAATAGGAAATGTTGTTAGAAGGGAGACAGGAAAAGTAACCACTGGTGTAGGTAGTATTACTGCTAAAGAGAATGAGACCATCTTAACCAACAGTACACAGGTAGCCAATGTATTTAACAATCACTTCTTAAGTGTAGGAGAAAAAATTGGTGTGAATAATTCAAAAGAAAAAGACGGGCTGTACATGGAAGAGCCAGTTTTGAAAAAAATTAGTCACATTAAGTTTCATCTAACAACCTCTTGTGAAATAAGGAAAATTGTTAAATCTTTGAAAAATAAATGTTCTGTTGGAGTAGATCACATCTCTAACAAGTTATTAAAACAATGTGGAGCAATTACAGCTGATGTTTTCATTCACATATGTAATGCATCACTGACTCAGGGTATTTTTCCAGACAGGTTAAAATAAGCCATTGTCAGGCCTCTCTACAAAAAGGGGGAAACCAAAGATGTCAATAATTACCAGCCACTATCCTTGCTTACAGCATTTTCAAAAATCTTTGAGAAAGTAATGTACTCAAGAGTGGTTAGCCATCTCAACAGTAATGGGATACTTAGTAAATCACAGTTCGGATTTCAGAAATGCTGTTAGACTGAGACAGCAAGATACAATTTCACTGTCCACATAATAAAGTCTTTAAATAGTAAAATGTCACCAGTAGGAATATTCTGTGATTTATCCAAAGCATTTGATTGTGTGAACCATGACATTATGTTAGAGAAATTACAATTCATGGTATAAATGGAACAGCATATGAGTGGTTTAAGTCATATCTACAGAACAGGAAGCAAAAAGTCTCTTTATATGCTTCAAGTGATTCAGAAGAGTTTGCCACTTCATCTAACTTGGGTGAAATTATATTAGGTGTTCCACAAGGTTCGATCATGGGTCCCCTCCTGTTCTTGATATATGTGAATGACCTCGCTTCTTCTGTGAAACAAGATGCTGAACTGACACTGATGATACAAGCATAATTATTAATCCAGTAAAAGAAAGTCCAATAGAAAATGATACAAATAAGGTATTTGGAAAAGTTATTAATTGGTTTTCTGCAAATGGGCTTGCTCTGGACTTTGAAAAAACACAGTACATCCAATTTTCTGCTGCAAAAAGTATAATTCCTTCAATAAACATAACACATCAAAAGAAGTGTAATGGGGCCCCTTAGGGAAATGGCAGCAAGAGAGGGGAAGAAAACCAATGTGCACTCCGTGTGCATACCAAGGGGGAGTCATTCCAGATGTGGAAAGGGTCCTTCCGGATGCCATGAAGGGTACAGGGTGCACCCATCTGCAGGTGGTCGCTCATGTCGGCACCAATGATGTGTGTCGCTATGGATCGGAGAAAATCCTCTCTGGCTTCCGGCGGCTATCTGATTTGGTGAAGACTGCCAGTCTCGCTAGTGGGATGAAAGCAGAGCTCACCATCTGCAGCATCGTCGACAGGACTGACTGCGGACCTTTGGTACAGAGCCGAGTGGAGGGTCTGAATCAGAGGCTGAGACGGTTCTGCGACCGTGTGGGCTGCAGATTCCTCGACTTGCACCATAGGGTGGTGGGGTTTCAGGTTCCGCTGGATAGGTCAGGAGTCCACTACACGCAACAAGCGGCTACACGGGTAGCAGGGGTTGTGTGGCGTGGGCTGTGCGGTTTTTTAGGTTAGATGGCCTTGGGCAAGTACAGAAAGGGCAACAGCCTCAACGGGTGCGGGGCAAAGTCAGGACATGCGGGGAACAAGCAGCAATCGGTATTGTAATTGTTAAGTGTCGAAGCTGCGTTGGCAAAGTACCAGAACTTCAAGCGCTGATAGAAAGCACCGAAGCTGAAATCGTTATAGGTACAGAAAGCTGGCTTAAGCCAGAGATAAATTCTGCCGAAATTTTTACAAAGGTACAGACGGTGTTTAGAAAGGATAGATTGCATGCAACCGGTGGTGGAGTGTTCGTCGCTGTTAGTAGTAGTTTATCCTGTAGTGAAGTAGAAGTGGATAGTTCCTGTGAATTATTATGGGTGGAGGTTACACTCAACAACCGAACTAGGTTAATAATTGGCTCCTTTTACCGACCTCCCGACTCAGCAGCATTAGTGGCAGAACAACTGAGAGAAAATTTGGAATACATTTCACATAAATTTTCTCAGCATGTTATAGTCTTAGGTGGAGATTTCAATTTACCAGATATAGACTGGGACACTCAGATGTTTAGGACGGGTGGTAGGGACAGAGCATCGAGTGACATTATACTGAGTGCACTATCCGAAAATTACCTCGAGCAATTAAATAGAGAACCGACTCGTGGAGATAACATCTTGGACCTACTGATAACAAACAGACCTGAACTTTTCGACTCTGTATGTACAGAACAGGGAATCAGTGATCATAAGGCCGTTGCAGCATCCCTGAATATGGAAGTTAATAAGAATATAAAAAAAGGGAGGATCTGTTTAGCAAGAGTAATAGAAGGCAGATTTCAGACTACCTAACAGATCAAAACGAAAATTTCTGTTCTTACACTGACAATGTTGAGTGTTTATGGAAAAAGTTCAAGGCAATCGTAAAATGCGTTTTAGACAGGTACGTGCCGAGTAAAACTGTGAGGGACGGGAAAAACCCACCGTGGTACAACAACAAAGTTAGGAAACTACTGCGAAAGCAAAGAGAGCTCCACTCCAAGTTGAAACGCAGCCAAAACCTCTCAGACAAACAGAAGCTAAACGATGTCAAAGTTAGCGTAAGGAGGGCTATGCATGAAGCGTTCAGTGAATTCAAAAGTAAAATTCTGTGTACCGACTTGACAGAAAATCCTAGGAAGTTCTGGTCTTACGTTAAATCAGTAAGTGGCTCGAAACAGCATATCCAGAAACTACGGGATGATGATGGCATTGAAACAGAGAATGACACGCGTAAAGCTGAAATACTAAACACCTTTTTCCAAAGCTGTTTCACAGAGGAAGACAGCACTGCAGTTCCTTCTCTAAATCCTCGCACAAACAAAAAAATGGCTGACATCGAAATAAGTGTCCAAGGAATAGAAAAGCAACTGGAATCACTCAATAGAGGAAAGTCCACTGGACCTGACGGGATACCAATTCGATTCTACACAGAGTACGCGAAAGAACTTGCCCCCCTTCTAACAGCCGTGTATCGCAAGTCTCTAGAGGAACGGAGGGTTCCAAATGATTGGAAAAGAGCACAGATAGTCCCAGTCTTCAAGAAGGGTCGTCGAGCAGATGCGCAAAACTATAGACCTATATCTCTGACGTCGATCTGTTGTAGAATTTTAGAACATGTTTTTTGCTCGAGTATCATGTCGTTTTTGGAAACCCAGAATCTACTATGTAGGAATCAACATGGATTCCGGAAACAGCGATCGTGTGAGACCCAACTCGCTTTATTTGTTCATGAGACCCAGAAAATATTAGATACAGGCTCCCAGGTAGATGCTATTTTTCTTGACTTCCGGAAGGCATTCGATACAGTTCCGCACTGTCGCCTGATAAACAAAGTAAGAGCCTACAGAATATCAGACCAGCTGTGTGGTTGGATTGAAGAGTTTTTAGCAAACAGAACACAGCATGTTGTTATCAATGGAGAGACGTCTACAGACGTTAAAGTAACCTCTGGCGTGCCACAGGGGAGTGTTATGGGACCATTGCTTTTCACAATATATATAAATGACCTACTAGATAGTGTCGGAAGTTCCATGCGGCTTTTCGCGGATGATGCTGTAGTATACAGAGAAGTTGCAGCATTAGAAATTTGTAGCGAAATGCAGGAAGATCTGCAGCGGATAGGCACTTGGTGCAGGGAGTGGCAACTGACCCTTAACATAGACAAATGTAATGTATTGCGAATACATAGAAAGAAGGATCCTTTATTGTATGATTATATGATAGCGGAACAAACAATGGTAGCAGTTACTTCTGTAAAATATCTGGGAGTATGCGTGAGGAACGATTTGAAGTGGAATGATCATATAAAATTAATTGTTGGTAAGGCGGGTACCAGGTTGAGATTCATTGGGAGAGTGCTTAGAAAATGTAGTCCATCAACAAAGGAGGTGGCTTACAAAACACTCGTTCGACCTATACTTGAGTATTTCTCATCAGTGTGGGATCCGTACCAGATCGGTCTGACGGAGGAGATAGAGAAGATCCAAAGAAGAGCGGCGTGTTTCGTCACAGGGTTATTTGGTAACTGTGATAGCGTTACAGAGATGTTTAATAAACTCAAGTGGCAGACTCTACAAGAGAGGCGCTCTGCATCGCGGTGTAGCTTGCTGTCCAGGTTTCGAGAGGGTGCGTTTCTGGATGAGGTATCGAATATATTGCTTCCCCCTACTTATACCTCCCGAGGAGATCACGAATGTAAAATTAGAGAGATTAGAGCGCGCATGGAGGCTTTCAGACAGTCGTTCTTCCCCCGAACCATACGCGACTGGAACAGGAAAGGGAGGTAATGACAGTGACACGTAAAGTGCCCTCCGCCACACACCGTTGGGTGGCTTGCGGAGTATAAATGTAGATGTAGATGTAGAAGTCAGTAACCAGGGTAGAGCATACTAAGTTTTTAGGTGTACATATAGATGAGAATCTTAATTGAAACATTCGTATTTTGGATCTCCTAAAGTGACTAGGTTTAGCAAATTTTGCAATCAGAATAATTGCCAATTTTGAGGATGTAGAAATTAGTAAGCTAACATACTTTGCATAGTTCCACTCTCTTATGTCTTACAGGATAATATTCTGGGGCAAATCAACACTTAGGCAAAAGGTATTCACTGCTCAAAATAAAGTAATTAGAATAATGTGTGGGGTTCATAGTTGCACATCTTGTAAGTATCTGTTTAAAAGGTTAGGAATTCTTACAACTGCTTCACAGTACATTTACTCAGTAATGAAAATTTTTCACAACCACATGGATCAGTTTAAAATGAACAGCGACATTCATGATTACAATACCAGAAAAAAGAAAAACCTACACTATCCTTTACTTAACCTATCTTTGGCACAGAAAGGGGTAAAATATGCTGCTATAAAACTTTTTGATACATTACCAGATGAAATAAAATGTCTGACAGACAGCAGTAGCCGGCCGGTGTGGCCGAGCGGTTCTAGGCGCTACAGTCTGGAACCGCGCGACCGCTACGGTCGGAGGTTCGAATCCTGCCTCGGGTATGGATGTTTGTGCTGCCCTTAGGTTAGTTAGGTTTTGGTAGTTCTAAGTTCTATGGGACTGCTGACCTCAGATGTTAAGTCCCATAGTGCTCAGAGCCATTTTTGACAGCAGTAATAATTTCAAAAACAAATTGAAATCATACTCCTTGACAACTGCTTCTACACCATAGATGAATTCTTGAATATGACTAAATAAATCAGGAGATATAATATATGCATTTTGTGCCATTTAAGGGAATGGGATAGATAATAGAAATATTTAGGTATAACACTATAATGTAAACAAAAAGAAAAAAAAGAAAAGAAAACATGTTTCCCGTGCCAATTTCCTGTGCATTTGACATGTTCCACATCATAATGGTTTTTCTGTGTTATTGATCAATGGAACACATAACTAACTAACCCAGATTAATTCACAATCATAATCTGTGATAACCTTGCTGGATTTTATCAAATTCTTTGCTGCTGTAAATGCACTGCCCCCATTGGCAACCAGCCTAACCTTACAATAAATATTCGAATCTGCTTACGAGTTGTCATTAATATCTGGTTCAATCAATACTCTGTTCCTAATACTATCTTTGCATTATAACCTTCAGTAAGTGATACTAATTCTGGGGCCTTCCCTTGGATGCTCCTATAGTTTGCTAAAATCACACTAACCTTTTCTATCTCTGATCTGCAAGGATGAACATTCTCTGAGGACACGGTGGCTAATTTATCAGGCAAATCATCTTTGATCCCAAGGGACGGTATCTCTGGCACACAAAAGCCCCATGTGTGTGCCACATATACTCTCCTACCATAGTAGCTGCTTGCTGAATGCAGTGCACACCTGAAGGTCGAGAAATTCGCATCCCATACCATCACAGAGTCATCTGAGCCTCAGGTTTAGAGACTTTCCACTTTGCTCCAAACCAGATGACTGCAATCAACCCTGGGTATGGTGCTACAAATAAACAGCTTAGCCTGCACCCTGTGTGAAATGCTGGTTTCCTTCACCAAATCTACCAAAAGGAGCCGAGGATGCCCTCAGAACCCAAGTGGTAGACATCATTCATGCTGAAATGTGCCCGATATGCACCTAGTTGAACCCACTGTGCTTGATAGATGCTAGTAGGGCATCTTCCACATCACAGACGAGACCCCCCAGCAAACGTACCAACACATTGCTTGCTATTTCCTCCGACGGGCTCCATCAACTGCCTAACTCTGGAGTTCCCAATGATAAGTTTACCCATCATCTGCACTTGTCCAGACTGGTCAGGAAAATCGGTCACTCTCCCAACAGGAGAAACAAACTGTGTTGGCTCAGAGGCATCATCAACACTGGGTAGCACTTCATACCAGTTGCTAAGGTGTAGGGAGCCTTTTTCCCAGTGACATGCAAACCCACCGCTGTCTGCCGCCCACTGTCGAGTGAGGACGGTCTGGTCAGATGTTGCATATCAGAAGATGCAGCAACACTCAGGTCACTAGGGGATTCCAATGGCACAAAAGGTGACACAGGTCTCATCACCAGCACCCTGATTTTGCTGTAACTTTCAGCATTAGCCAGAAGCTTCCAGCTGTTTATGGACTGTGGTCAATCCTCACTGTGTCTGCTCATAGAAAGCACAGTCCCTAGCTCTATCATAGAGCAAAAAAAATAGATATAAGATCTCAAATGGCGCTACTGAATTTGGAATGTATGCAAAATATAATGAGCAGAATAAAGAAACACTAAAAATTTCTCTGCAGATTTCTCACTGTACCCCGAGACAGCAAGCTCTTAAACAGAAATAAATTTCTCTACTGAAGTGGATGTATCTAGAGTTATGTGTTACTAGAAACTCTACTTAGTCAAAAGCTAATGCACAAGATAAATATGCAAGTTAGAATGCACTAACCTGAAGTATATGCTGTGTACCAGCATGAGATTAAAACTTTGTGGCATGATGTGGAGCTTCTGGCAGCATGAAAATTGCACTTGGAAGCGGCCTTACACAAGGATATGCACCAGGATTCATATACAAACAAAAACTTAGTACAATACACATGTATAGTACCCTTCTTTGCAGAGGCACATGAAAAGAATTCAGAAACAAGTAACTTACTGTGTCTCAGACAATTGCTGCTGCTGCAACCACTGCTGGCACATCCACTAGCCTTGATGTATGCTGGTACATTTATTACTTATTTGTCCACAAATGTGCCTTTCTGGCTCATTGGCGTAAGTCTGAGGCTAAAACAAAAGGGAAATAGAAAACCAGTTGTTCTGAATACTAATTTAAAAGAAACAAAAAGTTCATTCATTTAATAAATGACGAAAAATTGGGGCAATAAATGGCACAAGATTTCAGGTTTATCTTGTATTCTTAATACAGATGACAAAAAAGTTTTTTTCTTCATATAAGTGAATGATTTTTCTAATAATATTTGTTATTTAAACATGAATAATAATTTATAAATGTATTCATTATTCATCATTTGCATAAATTTCTCCCTACTTTGGTGATAAGCAGAGTGCTGCCACATGTGCACACTGCAGATTGGCAACCTATGTGCAAGTGAGAACAGGCATGTGAAATCAGCACGGCTGCAAACAAGCCCTCAGGCAGCTGTGCCAGCTTCGTGGCCAGGTGTACACGTGCTAATGCAGCTGTTATTAACATCGATATCTTCCATCAATGATAGGGAAGTGATTTCGACCTCCCTCTCCTACACTGCAGGCACATGTGGGCCACTCTGATAGGCCACAAGCTTGCACATGTCTCTCAAGTCCAAAGGACAGACTACCCCTGATTGTAACAGTTCATCTACCATGACTTCTGCGGCCCTTATGTGTGCCGGTGCTAGCTGGCGTACTTTGTGGCAGACTAGCAGATCAGGGCTCCTGAGAATTCAGTGCACCATACCATTATGGATGGTACTTATTCAAGGCACTGAGAGACAAGGCAGAGTATGCTGCATTGGCATGTGTTTGACATGGTGTGCTCGGCATCATTGACTGTGTAGCTATTGATTGTAGTGGCAGTGAGGCATTATCAGTCATTATTGACTGTGTGATGTCTGAGTGAAAGGCTCTCACACTGCTCATGCAAGTCCATGTATGCAGCAGACACACTGTGTATGAATTGATGTAGTACTGTGTAATTGGCACGGAATGCACCCAATGCTTTGTGAGTATCCGTCATTAGGCTCTGCATCTTTGTAATGATCTTCTTTAGTGCTTTGGAGTATGCATCATCATCACGCTGATAGCCAGCAGAGTGTGAGGTAGTTTCCAGTGGATGAGGAGGCATCAGGAAAAAGATCAGTGGGACAAGTTGTCCCATGTCATGATGTAGTAGTGCTGCATTTTTTTAATCCAGTGAAAGATGAAAGTGGCATAGTAAGACATTTCCTACCACTGGTTGACTCACGTCTGCAATGGAGGTCCGTGGAAACTGTTGACCCAAGCTTAGTTCCAAGGTATAGTTAGTGGTCCATGCACAGTGATTAGCAAGTCATTTGCGATGTGAAGTTGTAAAGATGTTGTGCCAGATAAAGTTGCATTTGTGTCCTTCCATGCCATACTGATATATGATTCTGTATCACTGAGAAATTATTTCATATGCTTTGATCACTTACACTAATGGGAAAAAATTGCAACACCAAAACATAATTAATATAAGGTAATGAAATTTCAGGTATACATTTGTCTAGGTAACATTTTTAAGTGATTAACATTGAAAGACTACAGGTTAATGTAAGTCTGAAATAAGCCATTGTAAACGTGAAATGCTGGTAAATTAAAAACTGTTGTATCTGCCAGAATGTTGAAAGCAAGCATGAAACCGTGCATGCATTGTGTTGTACAGGTGTGGGATGTCAACTTGTGGGACATAGTTCCATGCCTGCACTTGATTGGTCAATACAGGGACGGTTAATGCTGTTTGTGAATTTTATTTTTATTTATTTATTTATTGTTCCATGGGACCAAATTAAGGAGAAGTCTCCATGTTCATGGAACGAGTCAATACATGAAATTATAACACGATAGTAGAAACAGATAACATGAAATATAAGAAACATATTCAGGTGACAAGTCGTAAGTTTAAATAAAGAAAATCAACAATGTAACACTGGAATTTGCTTAATTTTTCAGCTCTTCCAGGAACTCCTTGACAGAATAGAAGGAGTGAGCCATGAGGAAACTCTTCAGTTTGGACTTAAAAGTGTTTGGGCTACTGCTAAGATCTTTGAGTTCTTGTTGTAGCTTATTTAAAATGGATGCAGCAGAATACTGCACTCCTTTTCTGCACGTCAAGGAAGTGCATTCCACATGCAGATTTGATTTCTGCCTAGTATTAACTGAGTGAAAGCTGCTAACTCTTGGGAATAAGCTAATATTGCTAAGAACAAATGACATTAAAGAAAATATATACTGTGAGGGCAATGTCAGAATTCCCAGACTATTGAATAAGGGTCGACAAGAGGTTTTCGAATTTACACCACATATATCTCGAACAGCCTGTTTTTGAGCCAAAAATATCCTTTTTGAATCAGAAGAATTACCCCAAAAAATAATACCACATGACATAAGCGTATGAAAATATGCAAAGTAGACTACTTTTTGTGTTGAACTGTCACTTATTTCAATACTGTTCTAATGGGAAATAAAGCAGCATTTAGTTTCTGAACAAGATCCTGAACATGGGCTTTCCACAACAGCTTACTGTCTATCCAAATGCCTAGGAACTTGAACTGTTCTGTCTTGCCTATAATATGACCATTCTGTCTGATCAAAATATCAGTTCTTGTTGAATTGTGAGTTAGAAACTGTAAAAACTAAGTCTTACTGTGATTTAGCATCAAATTATTTTCCACAAGCCACGAACTTATTTCATGAACTACATTATTTGATACTGTTTCAGTATTACACACAAGATCCTTCACTACCAAGCTGGTGTCATCAGCAAACAGAAATATTTTTGAATCAACTGTAATACTAGAAGGCATATCATTTATATAAATAAGAAACAGCAGTGGCCCCATCACCGACCCTCGGGGAGCGCCCCACATAACAGTGCCCCATTGGGACTGAACATCACTACCACTCTCAATATTGTGGAGAATTACCTTCTGCTTTCTGTTCTTAAAGTAAGAGGCGAATCAATTGTAAGCTACTCCCCTTACTCCATAATGGTCCAACTTCTGTAGTAATATTTTGTGGTCAACACAGTCACCGAGCGAGGTGGCGCAGTGGTTACACACTGGACTCGCATTCGGAAGGACGACGGTTCAATCCCGCGTCCGGCCATCCTGATTTAGGTTTTCCGTGATTTCCCTAAATCACTCCAGGCAAATGCCGGGATGGTTCCTCTGAAAGGGCACGGCCGACTTCCTTCCCCATCCTTCACTAATCTGATGAGACCGATGACCACGCTGTCTGGTCTCCTTCCCCAAACCAACCAACCAATCAACACAGTCAAAAGCCTTCGTTAAATCAAAGAAAAGACCTAGCATTCGCAACATTTTATTTAATCTGTCCAAAACCTTACAGAGTTTTCAGTTGTTGAACCATTTCTAAAACCAAACTGTACATTTGACAGCAAATTATGTGAATTTAAATGCTCCAGTAACCTTGTATATACAACCTTCTCAATAACTTTAGCAAACACTGATGGCATAGAAATAGGTCTAAAATTGTCAACATTATCAGTGTCTCCCTTTTTATGAAGTGGCTTCACTACCGAGTACTTTAATTGGTCAGGAAACTGACCACTCCTAAAGGAAAAGTTACAGATATGGCTAAGCACTGGGATAACATACATACAACAATGCTTCAGTATGCTGCTAGATACCCCGTCATATCCATGAGAGTTCTTGGTCTTTAGTGATTTAATTATTAACTCAATCTCCCTCTTGTCAGTATCATGGAGGAGCATTTCACGTAACAGTCTCGGAACACTTTTTTTCTAAGAGTGCTATATGGTTCCCTGTTGGGACTAGGTTTCTATTTAGTTCACCTGCTATATTCAGAAAGTGATTATTAAATACTGTACATATATGCAACTTATCAGTAACATGGACATTCCCACTACACACTGATTCTATATCCTCGACCTGTCTCTGCAGACCAGCCACTTCCTTTACGACTGACCATATGGTTTTAATTTTATCCTGAGACTTAGCTATTCTATCTGCATACCACATACTTTTTGCCTTCCTAATAACATTTTTAAGCATCTTACAATACTGTTTGTAATGGGCTGCTGCATTTACATTTTGACTGTTTCTAACGTTTTTATATAATTGCCACTTTGTTCTACAAGATATTCTCATCCCTCTAGTCAGCCACTCAGGCTGCCTGTTTGTGTTAGTGCCCTGTTTTGAACATTCTAACAGAAAGTAACTTTCAAAGAGCACGAGAAAAGTCTTGAGGAAAGCATTATATTTATCGTCTACTGTACCAGCACTATAAACATCTTGCCACTCTTGTTCCTTGATAAGGTTTACAAAGGTCTCTACAGCAACTGGATCAGCTTTCCTAAACAGTTGATAACTATATTTAACATGTGTTGCAGCATAAAAATCTTTTAGAGTTAAAATTTGTGCATCATGATCTGATAGGCCATTCATCTTTTTGCTAACAGAATGCCCTTCTAGTAGTGAGGAATGAACAAAAATGTTGTCTACGGTTGTTGTACTGTTCCCTTGCACTCACGTTGGAAAGAATACGGTTTGCACATTATATGAATTAAGGAGGTCTACCAGCATCCTTTTCCTTGCACAATCACTTCCAATTAATATTGAAGTCACCACATATAACTAACTTTTTGTATTTCCTATAAAGTGAACCAAGAACCTCCTCTAGCTTTAGCAAAAATGTTGTGAAATCAGAGTCAGGGGATCTATAAATAACAACAGTTAGAAGTTTAGCTCCACTAAATTTAACCACACCTGCACAACATTCAAACAACTTTTCAGTGCAGTACTTTGAAACATCAATTGACTCAAATGGTATGCCGTTTTTCACATACATGGCTACTCCCCCACACCACAAAGAGCTCCTAGAAAAGCTGCCAGCCAACCTGTATCCTGGTAAACGAAGCCTCTGAATTATCTCCTTATTTAAGAAGTGTTCGGATATACCAATAATTTCAGAGTCAACATCTATAAGCAGTTCACTAACTTTATCTCTAATACCTTGTATATTTTGATGAAATATACTAGTTCCCTCATTACTCAGATACCTAAGTTTTGTCAAAAGTGGTTCCTTTGTTTGAGAGTCTTCCCTTAAGCAGGAATACCTATCAGCTGACTTCAATCTAAAAAAGGTACAGCTCTAACACACACTACTACAGGAATTTTCTGATGAGTGATCCCACCACCCCCACCTATGCTGTCACCTATAAGCTTTGCCAACCTCCCCTTCCCATACCCGTTGAGGTGCAGGCCATGTCTAGTGAAACCCGTTCTGCTGACAGACTCCACCGATACGACTGAAATGTGACCCATGCCTTCTGTCATCAGCAAACCTTCAAGACTCATGTTATTATGCCTGATGGCTGTATTAAGATGAGGCTGATCATGACACTGAAACAGTTCCACGAAATGCACATTCGTGTTGCCATTCTGAGTGGCTATCTTTTCCAGGTCACCATCTATGTCATACTCCCCATCCCTATCAATACTATTACCAGCCCCACCCACAATCACTACTTGATCCTCTTTAGTAAAATCCCTACATAACCTCAGTCACCTGAGCCAATCCTGCATTAGGCTTCACAATGCCGGTGGCCTGGTACTCACTCCCCAACACTTCCTGCAACTTCTGGCCTACTCCTCTGCCATGAGAACTACCTAACAGCAGAACCTTATTCTTTCTCTTTGACTTTGCAACTGTCCTAGCCACCATAACTGCTGAGGTCTGCTGCATACTTCCTACATCTACAGCTACTAGAGATTCCTCTCCACTAGACTCTGACAGTTGGTCATATCTATTGCAAACACCAATAGTAAAACTATCTGAAAATCTCCTTCTCCTAGCAGATCTCTTGCCAACAGCTAGCTCCCATTCCCCAACCCCCTTCTCCCTCCTCATCCTATCTAGCTGCTCCTGTGCATTTTTCAACTGCACCTGAAGGGCACAGATCTTATGCTCCTGCTCCTCTATCAACTTACTCTTGCTACATAATCTGCAGTTCCAGGAGAGGATCTCACCAGAATGCCCATTGGCTTCCCCACTGCATCCCCCCCCCCCCCCCCAGTGAAAATTCTTCGAATAAGTCTCATACTGCAATCCACTACTCACAAACCTACGGCAAAGCCCATACTTCTCACTCATGGTGAAATTTTAGTTATTGAAACAAAAAAACTACTTTATCTAAGTTCCGCTACTACAATATGAATATGTTAAAAAACTGACTACAATAATCACAAACTTACTCCACAAGGGAAGTAACTACTATTATTAACAGTATTAATCAACAACAAATGAGAATATAACAAAAGGCTAACACAGAAAGAAAATCAAACGTCTAATGACACAGTAACGAAACTGAAAACAGTTCCCAATGAGTTCTTCTGGAATTATTTCACCAGAAAACACCAATAACACTGGTTGAAGACTACTAAAGTCCCTAAATAAACCACTATACACAAACAATTAATTAGTACTTAGCTTTCAATGTGCCGCTACAGTTGCAACTGGTCAGCGCGGAATGTAAACACAGGTAAGAGGTTAAGCTGCTCGATACGAAACACTCACAAATATCAGGTCACAACACAGGAAAGGCAGAGGTGAATGAAGAAACCACTAACAAGTCACTTATATTGTAAATATTATCACAAAAACCGTTAAAATATGTATCTGAATCCTAAAAATATATAAAAACTTAGAGAGCGATCTCATCTGCAGTCACGCTCTTATGATGTCACACCAAAGACCAACTCTGGAGTTGCTGTCTGATGATGTCCCATATGGGTTAGATTGGAGACAGATTGGTGATTGATCTGGCCAAGGCAACATGTCAACATTCTGTAAAGCATGCCAGGTTACAACAGTGGAGTGTGGGTGAGCATCTACATCTACATCTCCACCTACACTCTACAAACCACTGTGAGGTGCATACTGGTCATTGTACCAGTTGTTTGAGTGACTCTGTGCTTGCAGTAGTTATTCTAATCTTATCCTCTTGATCCCTATGTGAGCAATATGTAGGGAGTTGTAGTATATCCCTAGAGTAATCATTTAAAGCCGGTTCTTGAAATTTTGTCAGTAGACTTTCTTGGGATAGCTTATGTCTGTCTTCAAGAGTCTGCCACTTCACTTCCTTCAGCATATCTGTGACACTCTCCCATGTTAACATTTGTGCTGCCCTTCTCTGTATCCATTCAATATCCCCTGTTAGTCCTATCTTGTGCAGCTGCCACACACTTGAGCAATATTCTAGAACCAGTCAGATGAGTGATTTGTAAGCACTCTCTTTAGTAGACTGAGTGAACTTCCTCAGTATTCTACCAATAAACCAAAGTCTACAACCTGATTTAGCCATGACTGAACCTATGTGACCATTCCATTTCATTTTCCTGCAAAGTTATACACCCAGGTATTTGTATAAGTTGGCCGATTCCATTAGTGTCTCATTGATATTATAGTCATGGGATACTATGTTGTTTTTTTTTTTCATTTTGTGAATTACACAGTTTTACATTTCTGAACATTTAGAGCAAGTTGCCAATTGGTGCACCATGTGGAAATCTTATCAAGATCTGACTGAACATTTATGCAGCTTCTCTCAGATAGTCCTTCATTATAGGTAACTGCATCATCTGCAAAGACCCTGGTTTCACTATTAATATTGTCTACAAGGTCATTAATATATAACACGAACAGCAGGGGTCCCAACACACTTCCTTGTGGCACACCCGAAGTTACTTCTACATCTGACGATGACTCTCCATCCAAGAAAACATGCTTTGTCCTCCCTACCAAAATGTCCTCAATCCTGTCACAGATTTCGCTTGATACCCATATGATCATATTTTTGATAATAAGGATAGTTGTAGTATTGAGTATTTTTGGAAATCAATAAATACTGCATCTACCTGGTTGCCTTGATCCTAAGCTTTCAATATGTCAAGTGAGAAAAGTGCGAGTTGGGTTTGACATGATTGATGTTTTCGAAAACAATCCTGGCTGACATTGAGGAGCTCATTCTGATCAAGATACTCAATATGTTTGAGCTCAGAATATGTTTTAAGATTCTAGAACAAATGGATGTCAAGGATATGGGCAGTAGTTTTGTGGATCACTTCTACTACCCTGAGTGCAACCAGCACCTTTGTCAAAGAACTGGGCACAGTTTTTGTTCAAGGGATCTACAATAGATTATTGTGAGAAATGGGAGTAACTCAGCCACAAATTCAGTAGAGAATGTGATAGGGATTCCATTGGAGCCTGAAGCTATGTTCAGTTTTAACGATTTCAGCTGTTTCTCAACACCACTGACACTAATACTTATTTCATTCATCTTCAGTGTCTCAAGGGTTAAATTGTGGCAATTCTCCTTGGTTTTCCTTTGTAGAGGAACATTTGAAAATGGAGTTAAGCATTTCAGCTTTTGCTTTGCTACCCTCAATTTCAGTTCCTGTCTCATTTGCTACAGACTGGACACTAACTTTGGTGCTACTAACAGCCTTTACATATGGCCAGAATTTCTTTGAACTTTGTGAAATGTCATTTGACAATATTCTGGTATGGCAGTCATTGAAGGCATCACACATTGCTCTCTTGACAGCTAAACATGTTCCATTCAGCATCTCTCTATCTATAGTCCTATGCTTTGTTTTACACATATCCAGTAATCTTTGTTTTTTCAGAAGTTTACTTACAGTGACTCAGTGACTGCATACCATGGAGGTTCCCTCACATTATGGACTGTTCTACTGGGTACATATCTATCCAGTCCATGGTCAACTAATCTGTTAAACTTGACTCAGAGTTCCTCTGCATGCTCCTGACCTGTGCTGAAAGTTTCAAGTTCCTCACTGAGATATGACATTACTGAATTTTTAGCCAGCTTACTGAGCATATATATCTTTCTGCTTGTTTTAGTTGCCCTTTGTACATTGGTAATCATTATTGCCACAACCGTTTCATGGTCTCTGGTACCAGTTTCTATGTGGACATCCTCAAAAAGGTCAGGTCTATTTGTTGCCATTAGATCCAATATATTTCCATCATGAGTTTTCAGAGAAGGCATTTAGTAAAGTTTCACAGGATGTCTTATCATGACCACCGCTAATAAAATTGTAATTTTCCCAATTAATTGTTGGATGATTAAAGTCTCCACTGATAATTACAGTATGTCTGGGAACTTGCATAAAAGCAAACTGATGTTTTCTCTGAAGTTTTTGGTTACACATGCAGCTTCAATTTCTATCTCACTGGATCTGAGATTTTGTCTGCTGCAGCAAATCCACCACCTCCATTTCCCCTTTTGCCTATCCTTTCAATATACACTTAAATTTCCCCCCCCCCCCCCCCCCCAAATCCCATTGTTACCAATTCCAGGTTTCAATCAGCTTTCTGTACCCAGTACTACACTATTGACCATTAAAATTGCTACACCACGAAGATGATGTGCTACAGATGCGAAATTTGCAAATGATTAGCTTTTCAGAGCATTCACACAAGGTTGGCGCTGGTGGCGACACCTACAATGTGTTGACATGAGGAAAGTTTCCAACCAAATTCTCATACACAAACAGGCATTGCCTGGTGAAATGTTGTTGTGATGCCTCGTGTAAGGAGGAGAAATGTGTACCATCACATATCCGACTTTGATAAAGGTCGGATAGTAGCCTATGATGATTGCAGTTTATCGTATTGCGACATTGCTGCTCGCATTGGTCGAGATCCAGTGACTGTTAGCAGAATATGGAATTGGTGGGTTCAGGAGGGTAATACAGAACGCCATGTTGGATCCCAATGGCCTCATATCACTAGCAGTCAAGATGACAGGCATCTTATCCACATGACTGTAACGGATCGTGCAACCACGTCTCGATCCCTGAGTCAACAGATGGGGACATTTGCAAGATGAACAACCATCTGCACGAACAGTTCAACGATGTTTGCAGCAGCATGGACTATCAGCTCAGAGACCATGGCTGCGGTTACCCTTGATGCTGCATCACAGACAGGAGCGCCTGTGATAGTGTGCTCAAGGACAAACATGGGTGCACAAATGGCAAAACATCATTTTTCCAGATGAATCCAGGTTCTGTTTACAGCATCATGATGGTCATATCCATGTTTGGCGTCATCACGGTGAATGCACATTGGAAGTGTGTATCTGTCATCACCATACTGGTGTACCACCCGGCGTGATGGTATGGGGGGTGCCAATCTCGGTCACCTCTTGTTTGCATTGATGGCACTGTGAGCATTTCAGATGTGTTATGACCCATGTCTCTACCCTTCATTCGATCCCTGCAAAACACTACATTTCAGCAGGATAATGCACGACCGCGTGTTGCAGGTTGTGTACGAGCATTTCTGGACACAGAAAATGTTCGACTGCTGCCCCGGCCAGCACATTCTCCAGATCTCTCACCAATTGAAAAGGTCTGGTCAATGGTGGCCGAGCAACTGGCTCGTCACAATACACCAGTCACTACCTTGATGAACTGTGGTATCGTGTTGAAGCTGCATGGGCAGCTGTACCTGTACATGCCATCCAAGCTCTGTTTGACTCAATTCCTAGGCATATCAAGGCCATTATTAATGCCAGAGGTGGTTGTTCTGGGTACTGATTTCTCAGGATCTATGCACCCAAATTGCGTGAAAAAGTAATCATGTCAGTTCTAGTATAATATAGTTGTCCAATGAATACCCATTTATCATCTGCATTTCCTCTTGGTGTAGCAATTTTAATGGCCAGTAGTGCATATGAGCTTCACTGCTTTTCATGAGTGCTTCAAACTCTGACACTTTGTTACAAATGCTTCAGCAGTTTACTATTAGGATTTTAATTTCTCACTTTTGGAAGCCATTTCTTTCAGTCTTACACCAATACTTCTGGGTTTTACTACAGTCATCATTATCTGGATTGGATGGAGAGTTGCCTAATCTAAAAAACACTTGCGTGCGCCCCACATACAGTCAGCTAGCTAAGTAGCAGCCTCTGATGTGCACACCTGACCTATTTAGGGGCCCCCCACAGGTCTCAACCCAGTGCTCAAGTACAGCATTATCCTGCTGGAAAACACCCCCTAGAATGTTGTTCGTGAATGGCAGCACAACAGGTTGAATCACCAGATTGACATACAAATTTTCAGCCAGGGTGTATTGGATAACCGCAAGAGTGTTGCTGCTGTGACACAAAATTGTACCCCTGACCATAAACTCAAGGTGTAGGTCCAGTGTGTCTGGCATGCAGACAGGTTGGTTGCAGGCCCTCAACTGGTCTCCTTCTGACCAACAAATGGCCCTATTATCTGACCTGTTTCAAACTCAATGAGGTATTGATAATGGCGTCACCTTAAAGGCATTCTTGACTAACATCAACTCACCACTTCCAGTGTCTAAGGTAGCTAACAGTCACAACCGTTACAGCATGTATTTTGAAAAAGACCTGATTTGCATCCTCATAGTGGTGTTCCTAGTACCACTCTTACATGACTGATGCAAAATTTGAATAGACATCAGCTTTCAGATGTAGAAACATGGCTACCAATTTCCATTTATGTCACACAGCTCCTTCTTGACACTGATTTTTTTTCCATCAGTGTATAAGAGTGGTGCTGTGTGTTTGTCATGTACGTTGTGGGCTTTGGCAGCTTGTGCATTCTGTGGTTCATGAATGGAGAACAGACAGCTGGAAGGTGGCCAGCAGTTTTCTGCAGCATCACCAAACTGGACATCATACCAACAATTTGGTGACCTTGTGGTGGTGGCAGCACTTGGTGCATCTTTGCTGGCTAGGAGAGTGGTGGCATATGTGACACAGAGAGTGGCATCCGGGCTGAAGAGCGGTGACCCACCATCGTGCACTTTTGTTATGGATCGGTGCAATTCAGAGGGTGCAATGTTCGACTAAGGTCTAATGCTGTGTGGTGATTTACTTTCTACAGCATTGATGTGTTGTCTATGCTGTAGCATAATGAACAGTTATAGTGGCTTTGTTTCATGAGCAGTCATGAGAAGTTGTATTTGTATCTGCAGCAGAAGCATGATAATCCATAGAGCTCATAATGCAGCATCAGGTATGAGATTTGCACCAAGTAGTGGCTGCAGTCAGCACTGCAGCTCGGGTGACATCGTGTGGGCAAGTTGTTCGTTATAGATTGCCAGTTTCAGTTCTTGTTCAGTAATGAGTGGCAAGTATTGGAGCAAGGCAGATTTTGTTATTTCATATTTGTTTTGTTCAGGTTGCTTGAGGATGACATCATTGAGAACATCATCATATTCTGCTAAGTGGCAAACTAATGTCACAAATCAAGAGTTATCATCCTAAATTCCTAATGCATGAAACACACATTCTAATGTCATGAATCAAAATGCCAATTGTTTTGGCCTGAATGGTGGCAGCTCAGGTTGTGTCCGAGTCTGTAAACTAAATTATGACCTAGTCATGGTTGCGCTGATGCTGCCACGCAAAATGGAATAATTGATGAAGTATCAAGGTGTTGTTGCAGGTCTGGTAATCGCATCCAGGTAATACATGACCTGTTACACTCCACCATACAAGGTAGCAGTATTTCATAATAGCACAACTGACATGAGTGGCACAAGAGTCATGTTATTGTTCACATTTAGTCCAGCCTGCCCTGCTGAATCATGAACTGATGCACTCGGTATCAACTCTTCTATAAAGTCCAACAGTAGATTGTTTGATGGCAGCCATTGTTGCAGCATACTGGAACATGCATCATTTTGAGAAGCAACACCCATAGTCATATTTAGTTCATACTTGAGCACAGATTGACAGTTATTACACTGCTTATGCTGATGATGCATATCGCCCTTGTTAATCCTTGAGGCATGGTTTCAAGGGGCTCTGGATGTGATACAACTGATGCAAAATGGCTACATTGTTCTGGTGTATTATCAAGATACAGCATAAAACCTCTCCCTATCATGTTATCCAGTTGTTGTGGGGTGCCAATGTGATCATTTCCCTCTTAGATGCAGGGATCATGCCAATAGTTGATATGACTTGTTGATATTATGATATGCTTTATTGCTCAGAACCTAACATACAAAACCTCTAGCCTATACAAGGTTCTCAACCAAACTCCCTGAATTCTCTCAAGTCCACCCAGATACTGCATTCAGCTGCACAAGTTCTCTGGTCACAGGTGTTACTTGCATTAGTGTCATCTCAAGCTTTTCTGTTTAGAGGCTGTATCAGGGAATTTTCTGTTTTTGGAGTGCACTGTTTTTCTAAACTGCTGTTTGAGTATGCTGGTAATTTCTGTCAAGAGCTTGTTAGCTCCATTCCTCTTAACTTGGCTGTTGGTTGTTACAAAAATTTCATTATCATTTATTCCTTCTCATTTTGCATTGGAAGTCAAATTTCCAATGAAGGGATGGTCATCTGTGGACTTTACTCATATCTTAGTTGTAAAATCACCAAGTATTAAGGGGTGGTTTCAGAATCTTTTGCTGTTGTCAGATCTTCATAGAACTATTCTACTTCTTCATTGGTTGAGGTGGGAGTAGGTGCATAGGCACAAATGATTATGAGGTAATCTTAGCATTCAGCTCAAGGATCATGTAGATCACTCTCTCTGAAATAGACTTGGCCTTGGTGATAAGGTGATCCCACCAATATGCAAATTTACCTCTAAGTTATTCTGAAGTAGGATGTGCACAGGCTTAAGGAAAGTAGTCACTTCTACTTTGAGCCTTATCTCACTGATTCTGACTATGTACCATTTGATGATTTGCAATTGATGTTCCAAACACCCAAAGTTTTCTTGAATTTTCACAGTGCACATATTGTATGCAGCAGCAAAGAAAGTATTGTTACATTTGTTCATATTTCCTTTCTGTTTATTTTGTTGATTAGGTTGATTAGTCAATCCCACCCCCTTCTCCCCTTCCCCCAAATCCATGAGTCAGATTGACATTTCAGTGGGACATTTTGGGCCTACAACTCTACTTGCCTTGGGTGTGCTTGTTTTAAAGTTTGAAATTTTCGTTCAGGGACCATAATTATCATCTCGTCCTAGTCCATGGTGAAGGTTATACAGGTGCTAATAGGGATTTGGATGGATAAGGGTTTTACAGCTTATTCCCCACAAGTTATGCAGGAAGAACAGGTGCTCATATAGAGTGGGCTCACCTCTCCCTGTGATGAACCTCCTCCCACCATTACTGTGATAGGGAGCCACCTACTACCAAAGCCATCTCATTACACCTCGATAATTCTCATATGAATATTGCGGTAACCCATCAGGGACTAAAGTAATAAAACTCTACACTGACTGTGAAAGGCTGCATAGAAAATTAGCACCACACTCTGTTTGGTTCTATCTGTCTTAAGCATAGTGCAAAATGAAAAGCTCTGCAACATAGCCGCTTTTCCCTTTTATTGGCCAAGCATCAGAAGTGGTAATAATTTAACTATTACAAGTAGATGATTTTTGTCATGCTTTAAGTATTTATAGACTGAAGGACAACTTTGCTTAAGGATGACTTATTCTAAACAATGCTGTCAGCATTGTGCGTTCCTTGTCCACATTCTGGTGACAACTGCTTCTCCTTTTATGTTGGCTGGTTTGACTTTCTCCATTGTCTTTGGAGCCTGCTTTTTTTGTTATGGTGTATGAATTTCTGTGGACAGTAAACTTTCATTATTTGAACCTTTATGTCATTCATAGCTTACAAAGTCTCTAGGGGATATTCATATTGTGCGATCAACTGTGTGGTTCGTTTATTCATTTGTGCTCATATGTTTTGGGGATAGGGCCAATCTCTCTGAGTGGATATTCACGTTTCATCATCAATTCTGTGTCATCATTTATTCATTTGTGCTCCTATGTTTAGGGGATAGAGCCAATTGCAGCATTTTTAGGAAAAATATTTTCAAAGTCTATAACAATTAAAAGACATGTGGCCTACTCATAATGTTTACAACTACTGGAGTACTCCAAAAATGTTAATCCCACCTGGTGAATGAGCTTTTTAGTTTTGAGTATGCTTAAGGTAGAAAAACACAAAACATTGAGACAGTTATTGATTTACAACAATATTATGAAAAAGATAGTTAGTTAGTTGGTTGGTTGGATTAAAAGAGGGGGAAAGGTACCAAACTATGAGATCATAAGTCCCTTGTTCTGAATAAAGCAATGCCACAAGAATGAGAATAAAACAAACGAGACTGACAACCCAAAATGGAATGAAAGGAAAAATCACAAGAATGATGAAGGGCAACAAACTTGTAAATATACAAAAGGGGACAACAAAAGCACAGAAATGCAAGAAATGGGATGAAGAGATTAAAACAACAAAGCAGATTACCATGGCTGAAAACAACAAAGCAGATTACCATGGCTGGCTGACCATGAGAATAAAAAAGGAGAAGACAGTCACTCTGCAACACGTTAAAACCTCCACCCTAGAAGCACTAGGATGGAGGACACAGAGGGACAAAGGACATGCACTAAAACTTAGATCAAATGATACATCCTACCCTCAAGAATAAAATGTAAAATTAAATCAGCCGATGAGGCGTTGTCAGATAAAAGTAGCAGCAACGGGTCCGGTAACCCAAGATTTCGTCGCTGGGCAGTCAAAGTTGAACATTGCACCAGAATATGGGCCAAACAGGCACCACACCAACACTCAGGTGGGTCTTCACGGTGCAGGAGGTAACCTTGGGTCGCCCAAGTGTGGCCAATGTGGAGCCGGCAGAGGACAACTGATTCCCTGCGAGAGACCCGTATGGAAGACTTCCACAGATTCAGAGTCTCCTTAATGACATGCAGTTTTTTGTGTATACTGTCTTGCCATTCTGTCTCCAAAAGCCAAAAAACCCTATGGCATAAGTCAGAACGCAGGTCAGGTTCAGAGATGCCCATCTCCAGAAGTGGTTTCCGCTTAGCCTGTTTGGCCCGCCTGTCGGCAAGTTTGTTGCCTGGGACGCTGATGTGTCCTACGGTCCACATGTACACGGCTGAATGACGGGACTGGTCCAGGGCATAGATGGACTCCTGGATGGACACTACCAAAGGATGGCGAGGGTAGCACTGGTCGATAGTGTGTAGGCTGCTCAAGGAGTCAGTACATAGAAGGAACGATTCCCCAGGGCATGAACGGATATACTGAAGTGCATGAGAGATGGCCACCAGCTCTGAAGTGAATACACTGGAGCCATTGGACAAGGAATCCTCTTCAAAATGGCCTCTATGGACATAGGCAAAGTCAACATGACCATCAACCATTGAGCAGTCAGTGTAAACCACTTCAGAGCTCCGGAACACGTCAAGAATCGAGAGGAAGTGACAGCAGAGAGTGGAAGAGTCACTGAGTCCTTGGGTCATGTGAAAGGTCCAGATAAATCTGTGGCCTAGGTGTACACCATGGAGGTACATGCAGACAGACCTGGATGGGAGGTGGTAAAGGGAAGGACTCCAGTTCAGACAGAAGGGATCGCATGCAAACTGCAAATGTTAGCCCTGACCTGGGCCGCCAATGCGGGAGATGAACTGCCATGAGTGGAAAAAGGAGGCAGTAATTTGGATGCTCAGGAGAACTATGAATGTGTGCAACGTAATGGGAGAGCAGTTGTGCGTGTCGGATCTGCAGTGGAGGGACTCCAGCCTCCACCAGGACACCGGTCACCAGACTTGTTCTGAAAGCTCCAGTTGCTAGGTGAACGCCACAGTGGTGCACTGGGTCAAGTACATGCAATGCTGGGGGCACCACCGAACCATAAATCACGCTCCCATAGTCAAGGCGGTATTGAACAAGGGCTTTGTAGACTGCAGCAGAGTAGAGCGATCTCCACCCCAGTTGGTGTTGCTCAGGCAGTGGAGGGCATTGAGGTGCTGCCAGCAATTCGCTTAAGCTGATGAAGGTGAGGTAGCCAAGTCAATCGGACATTGAAAAACAGTCCTAAGAATCGATATGTCTCCACTACAGTGAGTGGATCTTCATGAAGGTAAAGTTCTGGTTCTGGATGAACAGTACGATGCTGACAAGTGCATGACACACGACTTAGTGGCCAAAAACTGGAAGCTGTGGGCGAGAGCCCATGACTTCGCCTTGCGGATGGCTCCCTGTAGTTGCCGCTCAGCAACACCAGTGCTGGTGGAGCCGTACAAAATGCAGAAGTCGTCTGCATACAGAGAGGGTGAGATGGACGGCCCTACAGCTGCTGCTAGACTGTAAATGACCACTAAAAATAGTGATACACCCAATACAGAACCGTGTGGGACCCCATTCTCCTGGATATGGGGGGGAACTATGGGAGGCACCTACTTGGACACAGAAAGTATGAAGCGACAGGAAAATCTGGATAAAAATTGGGAGTGGGCCTCAGAGACACCACTCATATAATGTGGCACAGATATGATGTCTCCAGGTGGTGTCATACGCTTAGCATAGATAAAAAAAAAGGCAGCAACAAGGTGTTGGCATCTGGAAAAGGCTGTTCAGATGGCAGGCTCGAGGCTGCCCTGACATGGGGCCAGTAGGCCATGTGACTCCAGGACCCTACCCAACCGCCGACATACCATAGGTTCCAACAGCTGACAAACAACGTTGGTGAGGCTGATGGGCCAATAGCTGTTAGATTAGATTAGATTAGATTAATACTAATTCCATGGATCATGAATACGATATTTCGTAATGATGTGGAACGAGTCAAATTTTCCAATACATGATATAATTAAGTTAATTTAACAACATACTTAAGTTAATATAGCAACTTTTTTGTGTTTTTTTTAATTTTTTAATTTTTATTTTTTAATAATTTTTTTTTATAATTTTTTATATATATATATCTAAAAATTCCTCTATGGAGTAGAAGGAGTTGTCATTCAGAAATTCTTTTAATTTCTTCTTATCTGTCAGACTTTTGATATTATTTGGTAAGTGACCAAAGACTTTAGTGCCAGTATAATTCACCCCTTTCTGTGCCAAAGTTAGATTTAATCTTGAATAGTGAAGATCATCCTCCTAGTATTGTAGTTATGCACACTGCTATTACTTTTGAATTGGGTTTGGTTGTTAATAACAAATTTCATAAGAGAGTATATATACTGAGAAGCTACTGTGAATATCCCTAGATCCTTAAATAAATGTCTGCAGGATGATCTTGGGTGGACTCCAGCTATTATTCTGATTACACGCTTTTGTGCAATAAATACTTAATTCCTCAGTGATGAATTGCCCCAAAATATGATGCCATATGAAAGCAATGAGTGAAAATAGGCGTAGTAAGCTAATTTACTAAGATGTTTATCACCAAAATTTGCAATGACCCTTATTGCATAAGTACCTGAACTCAAACGTTTCAGCAGATCATCAATGTGTTTCTTCCAATTTAATCTCTCATCAATGGACACACCAAAAAATTTGGAATATTCTACCTTAGCTATATGCTTCTGATTAAGGTCTATATTTATTAATGGCGTCATACCATTCACTGTACTGTGTGTACTGTATGTACTGTGTCTTATCAAAATTCAGTGAGAGTCCGTTTACAAGGAACCACTTAGTAATTTTCTGAAAGACAGTATTGACAATTTCATCAGTTAATTCTTGTTTGTCAGGTGTGATTACTATACTTGTATCATCAGCAAAGAGAACTAACTTTGCCTCTTCATGAATATAGAATGGCAAGTCATTAATATATATTAAGAACAACTAAGGACCCAAGACTGACCCTTGTGGAACCCCATTCTTGATAGTTCCCCAGTTTGAGGAATGTGCTGATCTTTGCATGTTATGAGAACTACTGATTTCAACTTTCTGCACTCTTCCAGTTAGGTACGAATTAAACCATTTGTGCACTGTCCCACTCATGCCACAATACTTGAGCTTGTCTAGCAGAATTTCATGATTTACACAATCAAAAGCCTTTGAGAGATCACAAAAAATCCCAATGGGTGGTGTTCGGTTATTCAGATCATTCAAAATTTGATTGGTGAAAGCATATATGGCATTTTCTGTTGAAAAACCTTTCTGGAAAACAAACTGACATTTTGTTAGTACTTCATTTTTACAGATATGTGAAGCTACTCTTGAATACATTACTTTCTCAAAAATTTTAGATAAAGCTGTTAGAAGGGAGATTGGACGGTAATTGTTGACATCATATCTATCCCCCTTTTTATGCAAAGGTATAACAATAACATATTTCAGTCTATCAGGGAAAATGCCCTGTTCCAGAGAGCTATTACACAGGTGGCTGAGAATCTTACTTATCTGTTGAGTACAAGCTTTTAGTATTTTGCTGGAAATGCCATCAATTCCATGTGAGTTTTTGCTTTTAAGCAAGTTTATTATTTTCCTAATTTCAGAGGGAGAAGTGGGTGAGATTTCAATTGTATCAAATTGCATAGGTATGGCCTCTTCCATTAACAGCCTAGCACCTTCTAATGAACACCTGGATCCTACTATATCCATAACATTTAGAAAATCATTATTAAAAATATTTTCAACTTCTGACTTTTTGTTCGTAAAGTTTTCATTCAATTTGGTGGTAATACTGTCTTCCTCTGCTCTTGGTTGACCTGTTTCTCTTTTAATAATATTCCAAATTGTTTTAATTTTATTATCAGAGTTGCTGATTTCAGACATGATACACAAACTCCTGGATTTTTTAATAACTTTTCTTAATATAACACAGTAGTTTTTATAATGTTTGATAGTTTCTGGGTCACTAACCTTTCTTGCTGTCAGATACATTTCCCTTTTTCAGTTACAACATATTTTTATACCTTTAGTAAGCCGTGGTTTGTTACAAGGTTTCTTAAGAGTATATTTAACTATTTTCTTGGAGAAGCAGTTTTCAAATGCATTTACAAAAATGTCATGAAATAAATAAATTGGCATCAGGTTCACGGTACACCTCATCCCAGTCTAACTGCTGTAGGCGTTCCCTGAAATTTGCTATTGTTAAATCGTTGACTGAACGTACTACTTTGGAGGACTGTTTAGTATTGCTCAATGGAGCTATGTCATATATTGTAACTAGCTGTGCACCATGATCAGAAAGACCATTCTCAACAGGCTGAGCATTTATCTGGTTAAACTTATCTTGGTCTATAAAGAAGTTATCTATCAGTGAGCTGCTATCTTTTACCACCCGAGTAGGAAAATCAATAACGGGTGTCAAATTGAAAGAACTGAGAAATACTTCAAGGTCATTTTTCCTATTACCCTCTTTCAGAGAATCTACATTGAAGTCCCCACAAATAATAATTTGCTTCCCCCTGTCTGACAGATAGCACAACAAGGAGTCCAAATTTTTCAGAAATAGATGAAAATTTCCTGATGGGGACCTATATACAGTTACAATTATAAATGTGCCTTTATTTAATTTAAGCTCACAGGCACATGCTTCTATATGTTTCTCTACACAAAACTTTTTTGTTTCTATACTTTTTGCACAATGATAACTTTTGACATATATGGCAACTCCTCCTTTCTCCATATTTTCTCTCATTACATGTGCAGAGAGCTTATATCCACTTACATTTACCTTATCCATATCAGTAACAATGTGATGCTCAGACAGGCATAGTATATCTATTTCATCCTCAGCTTCTAAACAAACCAGAAGCTCATCTATTTTATTCTTTAAACTCCCAATATTTTGATGAAATATACTTACATTATTTTTAATTATACTTTTATGAGAACCTTTCCTTATTCTTACATTTGAAGTACTCTCCTGTCTGAGTTTCTCATTGTGCTTAGGCCTGGTTCCTATACCAGTGGTCACATGGTGTTCAGAGAGGCAGATTATGTCAACTGGGTTGGGTGACTTTAATTCATCAATGCAATTACCTAGGACTGAGATACAACTTGGTGGAGATAAAATTTCTGGTGATTGGTGAAAATTTATAATTCACAGCTGTGATTGGTGATCCAATGTGCTAGAATTGTGCTGTTTAATTTCTTTCCTAAACTGAAGATTTGTTTCAATCCTGACCTCTCATAGAACTTGACATCTTTCTGTCTTACCTATCCTAAAAAAGGTGCTGCTCCAACACCTGTAACCACTGGTATTTTACCATTCATGGCAGTGCCTCCCCCCCTTAAATTTCCTGCTATTACCCCAGCCAGTTTCCCCTTCCCTTTCCTGTTGAGATGTAGGCCGTGCCTGGTATAGTCCCACCTACTGAGAGAATCAACAGGAACCACACTAATATCAGCCCCCGCACCCAACCCAAGCAGCCGGTCCAACGCCAAATTAACTCTCCCAACAGAAGAGTTCGAATGAGGGCGGTCATGGCATCTCAGGACAGATACAAATTCAACATTGGTGTGTCTCGATGCCGACACAATCTTTACCAGGTCACACTCTATACTGTACCCAGGATCTCTGTCGATGCTGTTCCCTGGCCCTCCCACAATAACCAAGGTGTCTTCCCTGGTAAATCCTTTACAGAGTGAACCTAAATCCTCTGTCACCTGATCCAGACTAGCACTTGGTTTGAAAAAATTTGTGACCTGGTATTCTGGTCCTAATTCCTCCTGCAGAAGTTGGCCTACACCTCTGGCATGAGAACTGCCTAACAACAAAACTTTCTTCCTTTTCGATGACTTTCCTACATTCTTTTTCAGTTTCCTATTGAAAGTTTGTTGTGTCCTGTCTACACCTACCTCTGCTTGAGGCTCATCATTTTCTAACTGAAGCAACAGGTCAAACTTATTTTTGACATTCACCACAAAACTGTCAGACTTAGTTCTAGGCCTGTTCCTTCTGCTACCTGTTGCCATATCATGCGGGTTTTTACAGGGTTTGAGCACCGGAACAATGGCACTTTCCCGCCATTGCGATGGACAGACACCATCGCACCCAATCCGGTTGAAGATGATGAGGAGATGGCACTTGTAGTCAGACGAGAGATGTTTAATCATCTGACTGTGGATCTGATCAGTCCCAGGGGCTGTGTCGGGGAAATGTGAAAGTGCACTGAGGAGCTCCCTCTCTGCAAATGTGGCGTTATAGGGTTCACTGTGGCGTGTAGTGAACGAGAGAGGACTTCCCTTTCCATCTGCCATTTGTGGGTGCGAAAGGCTGTGGGGTAGTTCTCCGACACAGAGGCAGTGGTCAGCAAAGTGCTTGACAATCACATTTGCATTGGTACACAGCATGTCATCGATAGTAACACCAGGGACACCTGTTGGGGGTCTGGTACGCAAAAAGACGTCTGATCTTCATCCAGACTTGGGAAGGTGGCGTATGGCACCCAATGGTTGACACGTACCTCTCCCAACACTTCTGTTTCCGTCCTTTTATAAGCTGGTGTACACAGGCATGGAGCCACTTAAAGGCTATCAGATGCTCTAGGGAAGGGTGTCGCTTATGTCACTGTAGAGGTCGCCAGTGCTCTGTAATTGCCTCAGTGACTTCCAGCGACCCCCAAGGGACTGTCTTTTGCTGGGGGCAACCTAAAGAGCGAGGGATCACATTTTCTGCCGCAGAAACGATGGTGGTAGTCACATGCTCAACCATCACATCTATGTTACTGTGTGGTGAGATTCAACGGTGGCATCAGAGGTGAAAGTTTCTCAGACCTTCTTGTTTAAAGCCCATCTTGGCAGGCGTCCATGGGCCTGATATTGGGGCAGTGACAGGAAGTTGGGGAAGTGGTCACTACCACACAGGTCATCATGTGCTCTCCAGTGGATAGATGGGAGAAATCCTGGGCTGCAAATTGATAAATCAATGGCCGTTAACTACCTCAAGCCACACTGAAATGTGGGGTGGTCCCAGTATTTAAGAGGCAGAGGCCGAACTGAGACAGTAAAATTTCGACACCTTTGCCTCGGCCAGTAAGCACAGTGTCACCCCACAAGGGGTCATGGGTGTTAAAATCTCCCAAAAGTAGGAAAGGTTTAGGGACTTGACCAATCAGTGCAGCTAGTACATTCAGGGGTACTGCACCATCTGGAGGAAGATATATATTGCAGACAGTTATTTCCTCATTGTCCGTATTCTGACAGCCACAGCTTCAACAGGGGTTTGAAGGGGCACAGGTTCACCACAGATTGAGGTTAGGACATAAACGCAAACTCCACCTAACACTCGGTTATAGTCACTATGGTTCCTGTAATATCCCTTATAGCCACAGAAGGCAGGAGTCCACATTGCCAGGAATCAAGTTTCCTGAAGGGCAATGAAGAAAGCAGATGTGAAGCTTAACAGTTGCCATAGCTCAGCCAGGCGGTGGAAAAAACACCACAATTGCACTGGAGGATGACATCATCGTAAGACTGGGAAGGCATGGAACATTCAATGAGGCAGTCTCAGGGTCACCTGCTGCTACTGACTTTTTGCCTGAGCAGTCTGTATCCATTGTGTCTGAGGGTCCAGCAAGATCCAGGTCCTCAGCAGATGCCAGAATCTCCATCCCATCCTCAGACACAGAGCTTGTAGGTAGCGGTGTTGTGGGTGCCACCACATGTTTCTTGTTCTTAGGGGTCTTCTTTTTCTATTTCCTGCACTCTTCCTTGGGTTTCCCTGGCTGAGAGGACTTCAATGAATCAATCTCTGTGACTGAGGATGAGCATGAAAACCTACGACCAGCTGCTTTTGGGCTCTTTAGCTGCTGGTGGGTGTTATCTTTCCCACTAGCAGAAAACCGGGAAGGAAGTGACCCAAGGGACCCCTTCCTAGCCAGAGGAGCCAAAGAAGCGTTACGCTTCCCTGGCTCAGAAGTGGGGACTGAAATCTCCGATAGTTTGGGGGGTGGGAGGCAGGGGGTGTTGCTCCCAAAGTAGGTGGTGCACTGCAGCAAAAGGGAGGGAAGTGCCCCCCACCATCAAGGAGCCAGGTGTAGTCTCCTGGTTCTGAGAGGCGAAAGGGAATTTGAGGAACTGGTGGGGCGAGAACTGTTCTCATAGCGGCGGCATATGAGGAGGTCATAGCCACAGGATGTAGGTGCTCAAATTTCCCCTTAGCCTCATTGTAGGTCAGTCAGTCTAGGGTCTTATATTCCATGACTTTCCTCTCTTTCTGTAAAATCTTGCAGTCTGGCGAGCAAGGTGAATGATGCTGTCCACAGTTGACACAGATGGGAGGTGGGGCGCATGGAGTATTGGGATGCAATGGACGTCCACAATCTTGACAGGACATCCACAATCTTGACAGGTGAGGCTGGAAGTACAGCGGGAAGACATATATGGCTTGGCGCTACAGTGGTAGACCATCACCTTGATCTTCTCAGGCAATGTATCACCCTCGAAGGCAAAGATGAAGGCACCGGTGGCAACCTGATTATCCCTCGGACGCTGATGGATGTGCTGGACGAAATGAACACCTCACCACTCTAAATTGTTAAGCAGCTCGTCGTCAGACTGCAAAAGAAGGTCCCTGTGGAATATAATACCCTGGACCATATTAAAGCTCTTATGAGGTGTGATGGTAACAGAAACATCCTCCAACGTGCCACAAGTGAGTAATGCCCGTGACTGTGCTGCTGCTTTTATCAAAACTGACCCAGAGCGCTTTTTGGACAAGACCTCCACCTCTCCAAACTTGTCCTCCAAATGCTCCACAAACAACTGAGGCTTCATGGACATGAAAGATTCCCCATCAACTCTCGTACATACAAGGTACTGGAGCGAAGAAGCATCACTGCCATCCCTAGCCTCGCATTCTTCCCATGGTGTGGCCAGGGAGGGGAATGACTTGGGGTCTCTTATTTCTTAGCATTAAAGTAAGACTTTGCCCGATTAGAGATTACTGGCTGCGGACAACCAGCAAGAGATGACGTACTATGCTTCAAGGTGTGTCATCTGCCCTGATGCCACCCACTCCAACCAGGGGCCCTCCTCATGGGTGCCACCCAGCCACAGCAAAGGCCACTTGGCAAGATGGCCATTGCCAGGAGTCCCGAAGCCCCAGGGTGACGGGCATCTACTCTTTGGCATACATAAGGAGTCAATGGTGCAGGCTTCAGCAGAGCAATCCCTGTGTTGTCAGGGAGCTACAGGCAACAGGGTACATGGTGGCCCCACCACACCACATTGGCTACCATGCTGGATATGAGGTACAAAGAAGTCTATGGTCATTATTGGCACAGAAAGTGACACTGCATAGTGCATGGTGGAAAACACACCCAGAAAGGTGTCCTCGCACAAGAGATGGAGAATGGTTGGGACTGCAATGTGACAACGAGAAAGTGGGCTAAAGATCTCAATGAACTGAAATCCAGTGTTTTGCATTACAGAGCAGATCAGGTTGTGGAAAGGGGCCAGGATCAATTACTGTTAGTTATACCAAAACACACAACTTTATTCATGAAACCAATGCACAGTTTTCTCTTTAAAACAACAAAGATCAATTCATGGCTGAGGGCCCAAGTAACTTCTCCAAATAAGTTTAAAAGAATCCTTCTAAAACACCAGGATTCAGAGAAATGGCTGAAAGCCTTACTTAAGTAAAATTGCAATATCTTCTCGGCTAAAGGACGAAGTAATATTTCAGATCAGCTAACAAAATTCTTTAAAAGCCAAGCATTTACAAATTTTGGCTAAGGGCCATATAAAGAAAATAATTACATAATAAAAGAGAGGCTTTAAGGATAAACTTTTACACAGTACAACAGAAAAACATGCTAAGAAAACTTGAAATATCTTGTCAGCTGAAGGCCCAAACAATTACTCAAAAATAATTAAAGACAACCTTAAGATAAAATTTACAGAACACAGCTGAAGGCCATTTCAAGACTTCAAGATACCATAATTAAAGAGAAGGCTTACAGGCAAGGATTTACATATTAAAGCCACAGATTCTGAAACAAACTCAGCTGAACGCCCAAATACATAGCAACAAGAATTTTAAATAAAACACAGCTGAAGGCCTAATATTAAACTAGTTGACACATGAAGTTCAGCTGAATGCCATATACTACACATGGCTGAAGGCCTGGCACAGTATCTGTGACCAAATAAAATGACAATTACAAACAACATACAGTGGTGCTCAGAATTGTTCCAAGGGTTGCCTGGGGAGGAAACTCTAACAACAGTTTAGGTGAGACAAACAACCAAGCATAACACTAAACAATTCAGTTGCAGCATGACCTAGGGATGGCTGAAGAACCAACCAACAACCTAATCAATTCCCTCTGTCACAACTGATCAACTGCCTACTTCAGTACGCAGACAGCATTCATCTGCTCAGTGGAAATTATAGACGCTACACATAGTTTGATGTAAACACTTGCACCAAAAACTATGACAATCTTAAAACCAATCACCATGGAACAACAAGGAGAAATGACAAGTCACACACACACACAGTTTCCATAAGCGGTGGGCAACCAAATACACGTCGTCCGATGAGACGACTTACCGAACGACCAACCAAGGTCATCCCCACTCAAGTTATGAGTCTCGTCAATGGTCGGGCGAGTCTTGGCTGTCTGGAGCTCACTGCAGCTCCAACCCGACTCAATTCGATGTCCGTTTGGAACTTGGAGACACACCAACCTGGGCACACTGGCTCGGACACAACCATGCAGAGGTAACTCTTGCCCATTGGCCACGACATCTCTGCAGAAGGAAGGAAATGACCCACGTCTGGCAAAATGATGAACTGATGAGGCCCAGATACGGTCAAAAGACTAAATACACATTGCCTGATGAAGTGACAAACCAAACGACCAACCAATGGTCATCCTGCTCCAATCTCCTTCTGTCAGACAGATCATGTGATCGCCAACAGTCGGCGAGCACTGGCTGTCCACACCTCACTGGCTCTCCGTCCCCGACTTGACTGCTGCTGCATCCTGACTCAACTCCTGATACACCACAAGCTGGAAATACTAGCGGACGCTTCAAAGATAATACGACAGTGCTCTTATTGATAAGCGCTGCTGCTGCCACTCATGGGCAGGTAAGACGTGAACTTAGTGATGCCAGTAAATCGAATAAGAAAACGAGGCAGTAGCATCGTAAAGAGAAGATGACAAACAATAAAGGGCATGAACACAAGCTGCACCACAATGGACATGATGCACCATGTAAGGCGCTCTTCCCGAATTGGCTTTCTCTTGAGGAAAAATTTCAAAAATGGAGGTCAAACCCTACAAGAGACCATCACATAAAGGCCGAAATGTGTGAGACACCTTTTAGTCACCTCTTATGACAGGAAGGAATACCTCGGGCCCATTCTTACTCCCGTACCTGCAGGGTAGGGGGAAGGGGGGGGGGGATAGTTGCTACTCACCATATAGTGGAGATCCTGACATGGAGACAGGCATGACAAAAAGACTGTCACAAAATGAGCTTTCAGCCAATAAGGCTTTTGTCAAAAATAGACAACAGACAGACAGACACACACACACAGACACACATGCATACACAACTCACACATACGTGACCACAATCTCTAGTGGCTGAGCTGGAATACAAGCAGCAGTGCATGACAGGAGAGGCAGCCAGGTGGGGTAGGAATGAGAGGGGGAGGGGTATAGCAAGGTAGGGGTGGGGACAGCAAAGTGCTGCTAGTGGGAGCATGCAGGGACAAAGTTGGGAGAGGTTGGGGCAGTTAGGTGCAATCAGAGGTGCAGCTAGGTGCAGTTGGGAGGTTAGATAGAGGCAGAAGAGGAGCAGGAGTGGTGGAAAAGGAGAGAAGTAAAAGACTGGATGTGTTGGTGCAATAGAGGGCTGTGTAGTGCTGAAATGGGAACAGGGAGGGGTCTAGACGGGTAAGATCAATGACTAATGAAGGTTGAGGCCAGGAGGATTATGCTGAACATACAATATATTGCAGGGAGAGTTCCCACTTGCGCAATTCAGAAAAGCTGGTGTTGGTGGTAAGGATCAAGATGGCATAGCTGTGAAGCAGTCACTGAAATTAAGAATGGCATGTTGGGCAGCATGCTCAGCAATAGGGTGGTCTAGTTGTTTCTTGGCCACAGTTTGTGGGTGGCCATTCATGCGCACAGGCAGCCTGTTAGTTGTCACGTCCACATAGAATGCAGCACTGTGGTTGCAACTTAGCTCATAGTTCACAAGACTGGTTTCACAGGTAGCCCTGCTTTTGATGGGATAAGTGACATTTGTGACAGGACTGGAGTAGATGTTGGTGGGAGGATGAATAGGACAGGTTCTGCATCTAGGTCTATTACAGGGATATGAGCCATGAGGCATGGGGTTGGGAGTAGGGGTTGTGTATGGATGGACAAGGATATTGTGTAGGTTTAGTGGGCGGCAGAAACTACTGTGGGAGGAGTGGGAAGGATAGTGGGTAGCACATTCCTCATTTCAGGGCAGTACAAGAGGTAGTTGAAACCTTGACGGAGAATGTAATTCATTTGCTCCAGTCCTGCATGGTACTGAGTCATAAGGGGACTGCTCCTCTGTGGCCAGACAGTGGGACTTTGGGAGTTGGTGTATGTAAAGATAAGGCACGAGAGATCTGTTTTTGTACTAGGTTAGGAGGGTAATTATGACCCGTAAAGGCCTCATTGAGACTCATGGTATATTTCAAGAGGAACTGTTTGTCACTGCAGATGCGACAACCATGTGTGGCTAGGCTGTATGGAAGGGACTTCTTGGTATGAAATGGGTGGCAGCTGTTGAAGTAGAGGTATTCCTGGTGGTTGGTAGGTTTGATATGGACAGAGATACTGATAAAGCAGTCTTTAAGGTGGAGGCCAATATCATGGAAGGTGGCTTGTTGGGTTGAGTAGAACCTGGTGAAGCAAATGGGGGAGTAGTTGTTGAGGTTCTAGGGGATTGTGGGTAGGGTGTCCTCACCCTGAATCTAGATCATGAAGATGTCATCAGTGAATCTGAACCAGGTGAGAGGTTTGGGATTCTGCTTGTCTAGGAAGGATTTGTCTAGATGGTCCGAGGTTGCATAGAATGGTGCCATGCAAGTTGCCATAGCTGTACTCCATATTTGTTTGTAGGTAATGCCTTCAAAGGAGAAGTAATTGTGGGTGAGGATATAGATGGTCATAGCAACTAGAAAGGAGATTGATGGTTTGGAGCCCATCGGGCATTGGGAAAGGTAGTGTTGAATAGTAGTAAGGCCATGGCCATTAGGGATGTTAGTGTAAAGGAAGGTGGCATCATTAGTGACGAGTAGGATACCGTGTGGTAAAGGAACAGGAACTACAGAGAATCGGTGGATGAAATGGTTGGTATCTTTTATATAGCAGGGTAGGTCGTGGGTAATAGGCTGAATGTGTTGGTCTGTGAGAGCAGAGATTCTCTCAGTAGGGGCACAGTAATTGGGCATAATGGGGCGTCCTGTGCGGTTGGGTTTATGGACTGTAGGAAGCATCTTAAAGGTAGGAGTGCAGGGAGTGGTAGGGGTGAGGAGAGTGATGTACTCTGGGAAGATGTTCCGGGATGAGTCTTCGACAGCTGCCACCCATTCCATACCAGGAAGTCCCTTCCATGCAGCCTAGCCACCTGTGTCTGTCACATCTGGAGTGACAAGCAGTGCCTCGTGAAATATACTGAGAGTCTCACTGAGGCATTTACGGACCGTAATTACGCTCCTAACCTTGTACAAAAATAGATCTTCCATGCCTTATCTTTCCAATCACCCACCACCTCACAAAGTCCCACTGTCCAGCTACAGAGGAGCGTTCCCCCTGTGACTCAAGAACATCCAGGACTGGAGCAACTGAATTACATTCTCTGCCAGGGTTTCAACTACCTCTTGTTGAATCCTGAAATGGGGAATGTGCAACCCATTACCCTTCCCATCCCTCCCGCAGTGGTATTTGGCACCCAGCTAACCTACACAATATCCTTTTCCATCCATACACAACTCTTGCTCCCAACGCCTTGCATCATGCCTCATATACCTGTAATAGACCTAGATGCAGAACCGGTCCTATACATCCTCCCACCACCATCTACTCCAGTCCAGTCACAAACATCACCTATCAAAGGCAGGACTACCTGTGAAACCAGTCACCTTAACTACAAGTTCAGCTGCAACCACTGTGCTGCATTCTGTGTGGGCATGACAGCCGACAGACTGTCTGTCCACATGAATGGCCGCCGACAAACTGTGGCCAAGAAACAACTGGACCACCCTGTTGCTGAGCATGCTGCCCAACACACCATTCTTAATTTCAGTGACTGCTTTGCAGCTATACCATCTGGATCCTTCCCACCAACACCAGCTTTTCTGAATTTCGCAGGTGGGAACCCTCCCTGCTATATCCTATGTCCCCATAACCCTGCTGGTCTCAATCAACATTAGTCATTGTCCTTACCCACCCAGCCCCTTCCCTGTTCCCATTCCAGCACTACACAGCACTCTATTCCACCAGCACACTCAGTCTTTTTACTTCTCTCTTTTTCCACCACACTCCTCCTCTCCCCCCCCCCCCCCCCCTGCCCTCTCCGTCTAACCTCTGTCTGCACATAGCTGCCCTACCCTCTCCCCACCTCAGTCCTGCATGCTCCCATTAGCTGCACTTTACCATCCCCCACCCCCTACTCTCATATTCACCCTTGTGTTATCTATTTTTGACAAATGACTTGTAGGCCAAAAGCTCATTTTGCGACAGCCTTTCCATTGTGCCTATCTGCAACCCAGCATCTCCGCTGTATGGTGAGTAGCAGCTAGCCATTTCATAATACTGTTGCACTCCATCCTGGATTTTTCAGTCGTTAATGCATGATTTTTTTTTGAATGATGCATCTGATTAGTAATCGTAGTTATGCTCTAGTCCCTAAACATAGTTTTAGACATGCAAGTAAGACTCTTTACAAACATTTAGGGTATTCTGGCCTTCAGCAGTTGCGTTTTTAGATGCAAGCTGTAGTCACTTAACAATCTGTTCAAGGCACTTACCGGCTGGTATTCTTCCTGCTCTATCTTGGCAACAATGCAGAATAAGTTTGGCAGCTCTGAGACTGATGAGTTACTTCAAGGTTTGCAGAGAATGTTCCTGCTAAATTTACTTGAATTTTCATGACATTTCCATTTAATAATAAGAGTGATTTTCAGTTAAGGTGTGACATAAAGACAGCAAGTTAACATAGGCCTTTTTGAAGTCCAAAGTGAGTGATATTTTACTAATTCATGTTTCAGAAACTTTACATTTTATTACAATACACTTTCATCATAAAGTTATCATTGTAAGGTGTGTTTTATTAGTATTAATACAGTGCATATTTTAGTAGCATTTTCCACTAGTTTGTTGAATACAACAGTACACATCAGACGGAAATTAGTCATCAAGAATACAGGGTGTCCCAAGAGGAATGGGCAATAGTCATTCAAAGTGAAAAGGCCTAATAAACATAGACTCTAAAACGCATGCAGTACCTTAAGAGTTATAAGCTCTTCTTCAACTTTGATACTGTGAAACAAGTCTTTTCTACTGCATGTTCTTTGCTTGGAAGTGATACTATGGACTGAAAGAAGAACAAATTGTCTAGTAAACATGGGTTCTTAAGTACATACCTTAAGAACTATGAACCACTTGTTCATCTTTGCTTCCATGGAACACATCTCTTCTACTGCTCACAGCTCTTAACATATATTTTGGAGCCCTAATTTACTAGACAATTTGTTCTTGTTTTGGCCCATACTACCTCCTTCAAAAATACTGAAAGCAAAGAGCTTACATAGATGCACAGTATCAAAGATGAAGAAGCACACATAGCTCTTAAGGTACCGTATGCATTTTAGAGACCATGTTTACTAGACATTTTAGCTTCAAATGACCCTTCATTTCATATCCCTGAACACTAACTACTCTTCCTTGGATACCCTGTATATTCTTTCACATTATCTAGAGTGGTCTGACAATGCTCAGTTAGTTTACCAATTCTATGCCAGAAGGAAATTGCTGTTTCTGAGTTACCAATGTTATCAAACCACATCTGAATTGCATTTTCATCTGGGAAGGATGTTGGGCCTTCATGGCCTGTTTGGGCAGAGTTTATGAATGTGTGTGTATCCTTTCAGATGTCTCCAAAAGAACAGACAGCATTCATATATATATATATGTCTGCTTGTGTCTGTATATGTGTAGATGGATATGTGTGTGTGTACGCGAGTGTATACCCGTCCTTTTTTCCTTTTTTCCCCCCTAAGGTAAGTCTTTCCGCTCCCGGGATTGGAATGACTCCTTACCCTCTCCCTTAAAACCCACATCCTTTCGTCTTTCCCTCTCCTTCCCTCTTTCCTGATGAGGCAACAGTTTGTTGCGAAAGCTTGAATTTTGTGTGTATGTTTGTGTGTCTGTCGACCTGCCAGCACTTTCATTTGGTAAGTCACATCATCTTTGTTTTTAGATATATATATGATGAAATGAAATAAATGCTGACATCAGGTTCAATTGGACATTTAATTACAGCCAATGTCAGCATTTCATCAAAAAAGATTGTTCCGGCAAGAATATTTTCAACATGCAGTATGCCTCAACAACTGACAAATGTTGAACTGTGATCATGTAACCATCATGGAGCATTTGCATTCAATACGTAAGGCTCAGAAGTCAGGCTTCGAAGTACTTAAAATGTAACTGCTATCAGTACACTTTGTGACTGGGTCTCATATTGTGTGTGTAGGTATAACTCAATCTTTTCAATGCAGAAATGTTGATGTTCTTAGATTCCCCACACTGCTACATTACCTCTATCTTCTTTTGAAATCGGGCTTGAAACAATGTTTTTCAGAAAGAAAATATTCATAAACTTTTCTTGAACTATTTTCTGTTTATGTACAATACTGAGACTTATGTTGCTTCAATGGATACTGAAAACACCCAGCTCCAGGCAGCATAGCTGCTGGGGTAAAAATATACACCGACAATTAACACATTTCCTACTATTATTATGTACTGTTTGTAAAATTAGAATTAAACTTTTGTTAATTTTATCAGTTTAGTGGGGGAAATGAACATCAACATTTTCACAAGAAAATACTTTCATGAGTGCATTAACATCATGATGTACAATTGTTGTTGTTGTGGTCTTCAGTCCTGAGACTGGTTTGATGCAGCTCTCCATGCGATGTACAATTATGTAAGTTAATTGGAATAACAATGATTGGTATAACAATATGAGTTACTATGATATTACAGGGAATTAAAGGTTACCAACATGTTTTCAGCACTTCTATAATGATCTGTACTTAGAAATGTGTGAAATGGAGATTCGGAAGTTTGTTTGTGTTCTGACAATGATGAAACATTTTGTAATAGCATACTTTCACAAATATTTTAACAGTTTAAACACAAAATAGTTAAATACAAGTTCTCAAGAGTTCAAGTGTTTTACTGTAATATGTACCTATGTATACAAAGGCGAAAGTTGTTCCCTTACAGTATGTGATATAGGATAACATAACCTGTGGTTAAAAGAGGTCTTGATGGATTTACTTTGTCTATCTCCTTTCTGCCACATTTCATACTGCATGCTCTAATTCAAAGGAACAAAACCTGAAAGGATGAAGATTTCTGAGTATATATTCTGTTAAAAACAAATTTATTGCCATTATACATTTCGAACTTAACACAGTCTTTCCAGTTTGATACTGCAACTAGTGACTTTCAACCAATGAGTGCAGCTCACTTGCACCAAGAGTTAACACACATTTTGTGCATATGTGTATCATTCTTAAAGTAAAAAGACCCTTTTCTGGCGTGTTTTGCCCAAAAGCACTTGTCCCATACATTATACAAAGGAATCAAGCTGTCATATGGCCTTCACCTCTCTATTAAAGGGAAAGTGACAATATGTAGCAAATGCTAGACTTGTTTCCACTTGTGACTTTATTATACAACACTTATTTCAAATATGCAAAATTTGATACATTACTGACAAATAAATACTAGAACTTCAAACAAGAAAATGAGAGTTGATAAATACACCCATAATGCCATGCCACATGCAAGTGGTCAGACGGCACTTGACATGATGTGGCTTCTGGTGTGTGGCTGGTAAATAGTAGCTAGTAGTCACAGCAGGGTGAGGATACTCTCAAGCATAAACTTTTCTGGTCTTGATCCTACCATAGGCTGTCTCTGATAACTTTAACAGGCAGCTAAAATGCAATTAAAACAAACAGGGCAATGTGTGGACTTGAACTTGTGACTACAATTCCCACTGTTAACACTAGCCCACAAGATCAAAGAACAGTGTAAGAGCTTGAGAATGAGATAGCACTTCCTCCAGACATTTTTGCCATCTGCAGTCTTGCCAAATCGTGCATATGGTCAGACTTATAATTCTGAGGGGCAGCTGCATTTATTGGCTGCCTTAACTCAGTGACTTGGACTTTTAGTCTCAGCAGTAACTGCTTGGTGGCCACATTTAATGTCTAAGACTGTACATACAGTATTAAAATCCTGGCTGCAGAACTCAATACTGAGCCCTCACCCTTGTTAAACTATTTAAATAATGTTCAAAAATTATTATTAGTCTCAATTATTCCAATCCACACAGCAACTGCATTTATGTAGGAATTAGAAGGTGTTCAGCTAGGTTAAGCACAAACCTGAGAGTGAATAGTGCAGTTAATTATCTTCTGTAATCATAGTAAAAATGTTGTTAAATTAGCTTGTTTCTTGAAAATCATAGTAGATTCTTCTCATTCATAGCACAGTAGACTCAGCAGATGATTTCTTTCTGCAATAGCTACAATGAAGGTCTCCAGGTTTCCTAGTTCCATACATTAAGTATCGAAAATAATAAGTCATTGCAGGATTTTATATTTTGTTCAAAACACATTTCTTGCCATTATACATTTTCAACAATTTGCTACAGCAACCAGTAACTCACAACCCTCAAGTGCAGCTCACTCACACCAAAAAATAACATGCATTGCATGTTGACAAGAACAGAGGTATAACAGTTTTTGTAAAAAGTATGTGTACACAATGGTTAGAATTGATGTAATGAAAGAGCTCCATTTTGCTAGTATGTAATAGGGAAAAACATGTGTCAATTAATTTATCTTGCAAATTAAGTAAAGAAACAATAAGTGTGATCATAATACAAAATTTAAACACTCATGACTTCAAATATGAATGTTTAATACATAAAAAATTAAAAATCGTTGTTTGTTATTGAATAATTGATCTTATGTTACCTCCATGCTTTATTTTTGCTTCTAAAACAAGTAAATGCATAATTACATTGTCAGTCTCATTGGACTGTGTTGTGAACTGTATTGTGTGATGAAAAAAGGAGATCCTCTGGCCAGTTCAGTAACACATACTAACTTGAGAACTGACTTTAGTGAATGTAGTTACAACTTGTTCATTTTGATACCTTGTGAGGAAGGTCAGCATACTGAGAAATTGACCTTCCTTCTGGTAGAGCCTATCCAACTAGTGTACCTTGTTGAACGTCCCCTCCCCATAGAGTGAAATGAGATAATCCCTTGGTTTTTACGGTATGTTTATTAACAGTGTGGACCTTTGTGACCAGACAATTTTGCATTTCCACTTTTGCTCAATATTCTGATGAATGATATAATCATCTACAGATGCTTTGACTTATGCTGTTATGTGTACCCAACTTGTGAACTCTGATCATACTATTAACTTTTGTTGGTCTCACTCCACTATTTATAGCTGGCTATGAGTTCGACATCTGATGTTCACTAACTCTCTGACACACCTTTGTTTTTCAAAGCTCGTAATAACATTATTTGAAATAAATATTATCTCTGCATTTCTGTTCTTTGTTGTACTTGATGGCCTTAATGATCTTAATAAATTGAGTACGACACACACATCTTTGTTTAAATTGAAACCTCCATCCCCATTCACTAGATTTTCTGACATCTCTATTTCATTGGAATCTTTAATTACACTGTTCTAGAAATTTTGTGTTTGCACCACAATACGGTACAGGAGCAACAATAGTTCACAGTCTCCTTGGCATTCAGGCAGCAAGTACACTTAACAGCATATCTTGCAGAATGTGAAGAAGGCAAATGGGTCAGTGGTTGAACTATTATGTGAAAATGGAAATGGAAACTTGCCTGAATAGAAGTACAGTAATGGTAACACCGATCGCCTTAAATGGCAATTGATGCTAACGTTATACCCCTATGAGGAATTTTTGAGAAGATGACCATAAGATAACCTAATGGAAAGAGACCAATCACACTGGAATTCACTTCTGAAACACTCCAGCAGAGTATAACTAACAGTAAACAGGTGACTCAGGAACAGACGTTCTCCCAGCACAACAGCAAGTTGTAACATTACATATTAAAACCAGTCGTCTATGATAAAGCTACAAACAGTGCTAAGGCTAATCTACACACACAAACACTCACACACACTTAACTCTTTCCTTATATCTGTTCACTCTACAATAGAGTAACCTAAACTTGGCGATAAATGCATTTCTGACACATTTGTGTTTGAAAGACCATGCTCATTAACGAAACTAGCGAGGTGTTAACTACAGCACTGTTTAGTCCAGACTCCTTACCTGTCACAAAGGACGAGTTGCCACTTGCATACTGACCACCCTTTTCCACTCTCCCAGGCTACTTCCGTAGCTGCAGGGCTTCCCCACATCTTTTACATTCAACCCCATGTTCCCTAACTATGGATGAAGTCATGTACAGTACATAACATAACAACCATTTCATTACTTATTTAAATCCACAAGCATAATTTAAACATCATTCATAAGTTTCACATAACTGAAACGTGTATGCATAGTCAAAGTATTTCCATGACAGACACAATATTATACATAAGCAATACTACAAACTGACATAGAACTATTGATACAGATATAAAATAGGTCAAAAATAGATGCTCCATGGTCCATTGACACTCCCTGTTACGGATACATCAATGAAACATCAATAACAGCTGAACGGCATTGAAAAAAAAAAAACACACACAGTTAGGCATGAAAAAAATATGTTACTAAAACACAATATACTTTATACACATCATTACTAAAACAAGACATAAGCATCAGTATTCAGTTTTCAATTCTGTACAGCTATGCTAATTGACTCTCATTTTGTGAAGCAATAAGTTACGTAGAAATCAAAATTTTTCTGTATTATCAAGAATATTGAGTAGCATGTTGTAAGCACTCATAAAATGTAGGTACATATATACAAGTAGACACCTAACAATGTTGCAAAGAAATTTTAATACTATACATGTAATGCAACCTATAGCATATTTTTGAAATTATTAAGTGAGAAATTTCAATGTGCTTCTAACAATAGGCAGTCCATTCTTTGATATTTACGTAAAGATATATACATATTTAAACTGAACATAGTATTCTTTTCTCAATGTGCTTATTTGAAACAGACAGTCCATCTTTGAAAACCATAGCAAAACGCATACAACATTAACCAAGATAATAATCAAATAATTTTGCTGCCTGCAATAGCATCTGGCAGTTCATGTTTGCAAACATTTCAACACTGTATATATATTACATTCATCAGTTGGCTGCCAACTTTTGGTTTTGACAGTCTATTTCAGATATATGTCCTTGCCCCACTTTGGCAAGTCTTTTATGCTGCCCACTCTGTATTTAAGGCAGTCCACATTTCTTTTCAATTTGGGAACATTTTGCCTGTACTCATTTACAACAATTTTTAGAATCTGAAACTTACAAGGAAATATCAGGAATTTTATATATGAGCCAACGTTTATATAAAGACATAAATTACAAATAAATACAGTGCAGTAACTTCATAAGATAGTTATATTTACATTACAGTATAACATATATTTTTATTCTGGTGTCATGTCTGAATACAGTTTGTTACTCATTCCTAGGGACATACGGTTTGAGATCTGCTATGTTACGGACACTTGGACTTTGGATGGATGAAATAGTAAGCATCGTTGCGAGGTCTACCTTATTTCATGGTTAAGTTCACTTGATTGTTCATGAGTCTTCAGAAGAACGTAGTCTCCGATCTTGAATCTGGCAAACTTCAGGTTCCTATTATACCTTACCTTTTAGATCTCCCTTCTGCTTTGTTTTTTCTTTTACCAGTTCTTTATTCTGGGCTAATCCCAAATCTGTACACTGTGGGAACTCTAGTTTTTCCTCAGTTAAGCACATGCTCTTATTATTAAGCAGGATTTGCTCAGGTTTCAACCAATAGATTCTTGAGGCAAGGTATTCATTACACTCTCGAATTCAGATACAAATCCGCCCCATGCTCAATGGTTATGGTGGCAATAGGTCCTGCATAACCTTCTTTTTGCCTTACAGATCACCTATATCAGGTGGCTTCTTTGGTTTCTTGAGTTCAAAGTTTTTAATTACTTGAACTCTTTGTTGAAGAGGTATCGTATAATCAGGTGAATCTTTCTTTCTTCGTTCAGTAATGATTCCAGTATTTTGTTTGGAAACATTGTCATTGGTTGGTACAATATTGCAATTAGTTGCATCTTCATTGGGTTTCAGGTACATTGAAATTTTTGTCATCTGAGCCGTTGTCCAAATCTGACCATTCTATTTCACTTTTGGGATCTAACATGAAAGCTTTTCTAAGACAGGTACTAAGTTCATTTTCTCACTTTTCAACAGACCTCAATTCAGGCTCACAGTTTTCTTCTGATGAGCTATAATCCTCATCAGCTCTAATAACGTCCACAGTTGCTTCATACTTTTTATCATTTTTATGTGCTCCAAGAACATGTAGACAATTGTCTGTATTTTAATTATCTTCAAATTCTCACTTTTCGATAGCAGTTAGTACTGTTTGTGAATCGTTAACGAAGATTATTTCACCATTAATGCTGAGGATTTCATCCTCCAACATCCTACTATCCATAATGACCCTTTTATTGGCTGCACGTGAACATTGCACAGCACTTTTTATTTCCTCCTTCTTATGTTCAGGCCACGCCACCTTATCGATGTCCCTATTATCTCTCCTACCTTCAATTAACTTTTTGGTCATATATGTTTTATTAAAATCCTCGCATTCGCATTGTGTGAGGCCCCTGTACAGATCATCCATCTGCACATGCCATTCTGTCACCTCCGAAAACTCATTTTTGCTACTTACACTACTATCTGTACTGCCACTCATGCCTTCTCTTACATCTACAAATCCGCCCGCTCTTTCCTTGACCGTGAAACTATTATTTGCCATAGCAGTTTCGCTTCTATCTACTGTGACGTTTACATTCTGTTCTGCAGCCTCAGACATGGCTTCTCTTGGAACAGCTGGAACATTCACAACGGTCATTGCTCTCTGATAGTTTATACGTTTGTTAACATCGGGCCCACTGCCTGCTGCCAGGGAATCACCGTAGCATGTACCTGTCATTATAAGTGCTTTGCTATGAAACCGCTTTCCTGTTTTGGTAAATTCTGTCAGCATCAGTTTGACCCTAAACATTGGCGGTACTCAGTTTTCTGTATCATTCCAGTGAGCATTTCATGCAGGAAAACCTCTACCATGACGGGCAGAGTTTCCCTTTTCCTCTGCCCCTACCTCTACCTCTTTGAATCACATTGTCATGATAACCATCACTGTCACTTTCTTCGTCATGATTACGGTTGTTCTGTTAGTATTATTCAGGTGGTTATCCCTGTTTCCAGTGGTCTTCGTCTTCTACCCTTTCTAAAAATGCTAAGAAGCTTCAGTGGTTGCTTCCAGTGTATGTTTTAGAATCTGCTGGGAACTTTTCCCATAGTTCCCAGATAATTTTGGATTCTGATCGACTTCTTAAGTGTGTCCACTTCCGGTACCAGTACTTGTGGAAATCTTTTAAAGAACTCCTGCCCATATTATCATGGAGTTTATCCATGATAAACTCCCACCATAAGCAGTTCCGCTTTTGTCCAGGCCAATGTTCTTTTATGAATTTTTGTTTAAATTCATTAAAAGTCATTTCTTATTATTCAGGTTAGTTCCATAGTGCTTGGCATCTCCTGCCAAGGTGCTGATCATCACATTTATCTTTTCATGATCAGATAAATAATCTGGAAAATTTCGTTTGCTATTCTTCACAAAATCTAATGGATGCCATATATTATGTTTCTTGGTGGGATTGAACCTTTCCTTGCCTTCCAACAATCTGTTAAGTGGTGTGCCATTACTAATGACACCAAGTCTGTCTCATATTTTACATTCAAGGTCAGAAATTTTTCCTAGAATCTGTGAAGTGCTTTGATCACACTTCTGTTTGCATTCAACAACTTGTTTACTTAAAACTTTTTCTGTATCTGAAACTATTCTTCTCAAATGTGAGATTTCATTCTTGCACCCATCTACTATTTCAGTTTTCAGCCCAAAAGCTTTTTCGTCCACTTTTGTCCCTATAAAATGTTCTGTTTTTTTTTTTTTTTTTTCCTTTTCCTGGATGTTAATGATTTCAACATTGAACCTTTCATTAATATAATTAATTTGTCCCTGCATATTAGCCATGTTTTCATTTACGGAATTAACTTTATTTTTCATTTCAGTGGCATTAGAACTTGGAAGTACCTACTTTTTGATCTACTTGTTCAATCTGTTGACTTAATTTTGTGTTTTGTCTTTTAAGATCACTAACCTGTGTTTTAAGCTGGCTTTCAAGATTGCTACCTTGGGTTTTAAGCTAGCTTTCAAGATTGCTACCTTGTGTTTTCATTTGATTGGACAACATTCTTAAACAGTCAATCACACTCAACGGTTGTCTACTTTCTTGATCTACTGAACTTTCATGCTCTGACTCCACCTTGTATGCTTCTTTTGGTTCTCTCTTTATTTGTGTTGAATCAAAAATGTCAATGATTTATTCACATAACCACTATTGTCTAAAACTCCTCATCATTTGCAACCTCTGGCTCCTCTTGTTTGATTTTGGATACTCTCAACATCTTGATCTGTTCATTTACGTGTTCATGATACTGTGTGTCGGCTAGCTGCCTATCACAAGAGCCATCTGTTATCTGCTAGCACAAACTATTACTTCTGCCAGCGGCATTTCCCATGGTGCAAGGCACTATTTCTTTTCATTCACTCAGTAGAGTTACTGTAGTCACACCTTTGCCCATTCTGAATGTATATTACAATTTAATTTTGGATGCAATGTCTACTGTTGTTCATTCTACTGTACTTGATTGCACCTTCATGCCACTTGACATTCGCTGCTCTAACCACACTAGTTTCTCACTAAATACTTATGGTATTTTATGAACAAGAACAATGACTGTCCTTTCACGAGGTGCCAAGTTTAATGGTAACACCAGTTGCCTTAAATAGCAATCAATGCTAAAGTTATACCTCTGCGAGAAATTTTTGGAAAGTTGACCGTGAGATAACCTAATGGAAATGGAACAATCAAATTGGAATTCGTTTCTGAAACACTCCAGCAGAGTACAACCAACAGTAAAGAGGTGGGTCAGGAACCAGATGTTCTCCCAGCACAACAGCAAGTTGTAACATTACATATTAAAACCAGTCTCCTGCCTAATTAGGCAGTCTTGTGTCAAACAAAATGATAAAGCAGCAAACAGTGCTAAGGCTAACCTAACCTTCCTTGATACAAATCCATACACTAAACTTTTTCCTTATATCTGTTCACACTACAATACAGTAACCTAACCTTGCAGTTAAATGTGTTACTAACACATTTGTGTTTGAACAACCATGCTCATTAACGAAACTACACCAGTATGTATGAGAAAAGGTAAGTATTCTTATCATTAATTATTACTTAAGTGAAGCACAACAAACTATACCTCTTCAAACAACAAATGTGCCTTCATAAGCAGTCTTTTGACCTATCAGAACACTCTGAATTATATTCACTAGGATAGGATTCCTGTCCAGGTTTGTGACTTGGGATAATCACAGGTATAAGATAGAGTTTTTAGTAACACCATGATTATTATTAAAATCAACCAAATTTCACAAATACCTGATCCATTTAGAGACTGCCAAATATAAACAATTTAGTGGAAGACTGGTGGTACCGGTGGCACAATTTGCAATAGCTATTAAACTGGTGGTGATTCAGCCATAGTAATACTGTTGGCCTTAACCTGTTACATACTTTCTTGGTGTCAGAATTATATTTATAGGGCCAAAAACTGTGCCACAGCAACGGTACCACCAAATGCAGCATCCAAGGCTGGTAAATACGCCCTCAAGCTCTTCTGGTCTCAAAACTCCAGGAATATGAGCTACAATGATCCGCTACTGCTAGTAAGGTGTTAACTACAGCACTGCTCAGTCCAGGCTCCTTACCCATCACAGAGGACAAGTTGACACTTGCGCGCCAACCACACCTTTTCTACTCTGCCAGGGTACTTTCACGGATGTGAGGCTTCGCCACATCTTTAAATTCAACCCTACATTCCCTAACTATAGACTAAGTCATTTCCAATACATTACATAACAATCATTCCATTACCTATTTAAATCCACAAGCATAATTTAAACAACATCGTTCAAAAGTTTCACATAACTGAAACATGTATACATAGTCAAAGAATTCGCATGACAGACACAACATTATACATAAGCAATACCACAAATTGACATAGAAATATCGATACAGGTATAAAATAGGTCAAAAATAGGTGTTACAGTACACCACTAGTCACTTGTGAGAGGAAATCTTAAGAGATCACTCCACTTCAGCTCATGGGGAGATGTTACACAACATGTAGTGGAATAATCTCTTACAGAAAAAAGGTTGTCTTCTCAGTATGCTGACCTTCCTCACAAGATGTTAAAGTGAACAATTTGTACCTATATTCACCAAAATCAAACGTAATACTAACATACCAATGGCCAATAGAATTCTGCACCACGTGAATTGGGTTTTACTTTGGAAATTTGTGGACGAACAGTGGTCTGCCTTTTCCACTCTCTCCTACCTTGAGCCTTGTTTATTGTTAATGCTAATAAAATATGGATTGGGAAATGAACTCATTTAAAATGAGTGGATAAAATCGTTGGGATCATTGGTGTATGGGGTGTGAGAGACACCTCTCCAGCTGCTGGATCTGTGAAGATAGTAGCTTCAATGACACTGTTTCACACAGTTTTAATCTGCAAACGGATAGGATTACAAAGTTTCTGTTGATTCACATTCCAAAATCTTAAACTTGGCTGTGGAACAATAGCTGTGTAAATCTGAAGTGACTGAAGAATCAGCCAGCCACTTGCAAATCTGATTTTTCAACCTCTTCAGATTCACGTACTGTAGTAGTATCCTAATCATAAGCCTGTAAGTTATAAATACAACTTTCTGGTTAAAACCTACTGTGGAAAAAAACACACTATTGTGCATACAATTTTTTAAATGCCCTGTTATCACGGTTAAAACTGATGAAAATGAAATTGTACATTTTCACTGCACACAACATCACAGCTTTTTCTTTTTAACAGTCAGTTTGAACAGAAACCCTGCATATTGTTACTTAAAAAATATATAGCATAGGTATATCTGAATGTTTATTTAAGTATCACATAAAAATTAGAAGTAAATTGGTAAAAATCTTTTAAATTACACTGCAAATAGCGCGAAAATGGGAAGTCCTATTGATGCGCAGTTTTCACAGAATGGATCAGTAGTCAGGGACTCATATTGCTAACCAATAAACATATTGCAATAATTCTTAGAAAGTGTACTTTTTGCACAAACATACACTTTTTTAATGGAACAAATCCTATTACCACTAACAAACTAGAAGCAGGATAAATTATAACCTCAGTAGTGTTCGTTGCAGGTTTCTAGTGCGAGTCATTTACAATATACCACATTTTGTAAAGTTTCCACACTGACACTTGTTTGTGCCATTCAACCTGTGCAACTGGTAGGTACAATGTTGTTACATTTGCTTACAGTATGCTTGTGTGTTTTTTGAGTGCATTGCAACTTGCCAGTAAGTTAGTGTTTGACAATCGAAACAGCAGGTCATGGCTGGACAATGGGATTTACCATTGCAGAAAAAGCCAACATGTTTATGGTGTATGGAGAGCATAGGAAGAATGCCACTTGCATGCAACAAGATATCTCATTAGGCAAGCATCCCAGCAATTACGTGTTAACCTCTTCAGTCAGTTACGCAAATGGTGGTGTAACATAGAGACAACATAGCAGCTTGCTTGCACATCTAAACTGAAATGCTAGCACATGTGCAGCAGTCATTCCATACCTGACTGGAAGCATGTATTGTCACTGCTGGTGGTCATTTTAACACAACCTGTGATAATCAGTTGTTTCGTTACCTGTTGGAATTAGTTTATGCACTTGCACTGTTCTTTAGTATGTGTACCACATGTGCTGTGCAAGTGACAGTGACGGAACTTTTCAAAATGCAGTATATTGTAGATGACTTGCACTAGAATCCAGCAATGAACACTACTGACATTCTAATTTGTCCTAATTTTAGACTGATAAAGTCAATAATGGCTGTTCCATTTAAAAAATGAAAAAAAATATAATTTGTAGGGGTTATTACAATCCATTGATTAACTAACAATATGAGCCCCCTGCCCACCAATCCATTCTGTGGGAACTGCACACCAATAGCACTTTCCATTTCCAGAATATTTGTGGTGCAAGTTTTAAATGTTTCACCCTGTGTATTATACTAGCAAGCCTGGCAATGATTCACAGGTGCTAAATAGGTATGTGAATTGGATACACATATACACATCCTAATTCCCTGCCCCCTCTCTCTGTCCATTTTCTCCCCCCTCCCTTTCCTCCCCCCCCCCCCCCCCCCCCCCCACTCTGTCCATTTCCCTTTCCACCTTCTCTCTGACCTTGAGCCTTGTTCATCGTCATTACAAACAAGCCGTAAATGGGAGTTGATGTCACTTAAATGAATGGGGAAATGGTTGGTATCATTGGTATATGGGATATGAGAGATCTCTCTCCAGCTGCTGATCTATGAGGATAGTTGCTTCAGAGATAGTATTTTGCATGGTTAACAGGTAAGAGTACAATGTTTTGGATGATGCAAATTCTGTAGTAGTATTCTAATCATAGGGCTTTTTTCTGTTAACTAACCACAATGAGGAAAACAAAACAGCACATAGCAGTATCTACAATTTTTAAAAAAAATTATACATAAAAAGGATAGAATACGTTTGAGAGAAGCTTTTTTCTAATGGTTTAAATGCCCTCCTACCATAGTTAAAAATGACTGTGAAAAAGTTAACAAAAGCACACATTTTCACAGCACAGAGTTTGGGACTGTATGTATATATAAGCAATCTTGCTTGGGACCAAGAGGTACATGCTTGGGTACAATTGTAGTTCTGAAGACCACCACAAACATGTTTCCATGTAAGCATTGACTGTGTTGTCTCACAGCAGAATAAATTATTAACTGTTATGGTGACTACTTTTGGAACAATAAACGTTTTACCTACTTTGACTGCCCTTTATACTAAGTGTATCAGAGCAAATCTAAATCTTATCTTAATATATTTGAGATTATTTTTCATATAGTTATTGTTAACAATATGGAAACAAATTTTTTCTAGTGAATTTTACTTTTTATACTTACTAGATGCTATGTAATTTTAGCTTATGTGTGACCTTTCCCTGATCATCTTAAGATACTTAACAGTGTTTAAAAATGTCCACAATCATGACATGATTCTTAGGTGCACTGTGACTGATGTGTACTATCATATTTATTGCTTAGAACACCAAAACTTATAAAACCAAAACTTATAAAAACTCCCAATATTGAGTCATTGCCCCCTTTACTCGTATAAAAATGAACACAAACACGCAACAGACCATACATGAAACTGTGGTACTTGAGCAGTGCCCTTTCCTACTACACTTATAGTTGTTTATGTAGGATTAGTATGGCAGAGAAAGATATGAAACATACTGAAAGACATTAAGGGAGAACTCATTTTATTTTATTTTGGTATTCTAATAAGTAGATATTTGTTACTTGTTGCTGTAATTATGCATTACATTCTGTGTAATACACAACCTGTTCCACCCAGAACTACCTTGAATCTTATCTGAGTTTATGTTAATTTTTTTCAGAATTAATGCTACGCAAAGCCACTAAGCATCGTACAGCAACGATCCGTTCCCGGAGAACTGCGTTGCAACTTTCAGAATCTGAGTCGGGGTCAGAGAGTGATTAAGGCAATGAGAGTTGACCTGATCCATAGAAGAGTACATGACATCAATGGATTAACACTACGCAGTCATACTGCCAGGGCGATCCATCGTAGATGCCACCTCCTCCTACTCCTCCCGCAGTCACCAACTATAGAGACAGTGCCCAGTGGTAATGTAGAGAGTGTAAGGACTTGGCTGACTTCTTTTTCGATGAATGTACAAGCAAAATTTGATTATGTTTCTTCAAGTGCTCACACTATTATTTTTATGTTAATATAATCAATAACATCAGTTTAATGTGGAACTTAATTTTTGCACATTTTTTCTTACCCTTGAAAATAAACATTTTCTGTGTGCAATTTACAGACCACCTTATTACTTTAAAGAATACTACAATCAAATAAGTTACCATAATCATTATCAATTTTGGTTATCACATAAAGAAAAACTAAATAATAATCCTCATATTTGGAATGCCAAATGGAACTATTTGTCACTTAATATTAAAGCCTGTTTCAGCACCTTTCTTTATTGAATCAGGATAGAGTACAAGATTAATTCTTGCATGCAATGTGTGATATACTCACAGGTCAGCAAGAACAATGTTGACTTAGACAATTCGAATGCAGATTTTAATTATTGTAGTTCACTCTACAACTAGATAGAGAAGTATCCAAATTAGAAAGACAGTCAAGACATACACTAATGAATGGTGACATGTGGAAATCAAAAATACACATTCAAAATGACAGAAAGCATAATATTTTCTCCTGTGACTAAATCTTAAATGGCAGGAACAGCAGAGCCTAATTATCCACAGTACCATTACATTCACTTTTTTCCTCAGAGAAGGATCTTTTGCATATTTTGTTAATTTTACACAGAATTATCCTAATGTGCTTTGGTTTCAGTTATTAGTTCAAGAAAGGGTAGCTGATTTTGTGCAATACATGATGCCAATCCCTCACTAAGCACAATATTTTACCATTTTATTTAATTCAAAAAATGTAGACCTACATGCAGACTTTTAAAGGTGCAAATTTTTTCTAAGAATTTGTGTATAACAAAAACATAATGGAGCCAGTCACTTGCCCAAATTTTTAAATGTGTATATGAGCAGTCCTGTGCTATATTAATTGTGGTGGAATGATTTCAAATGAACTCATTTAAACACCTACATAAACTACTCTGCTATTGTATTTAATTATGCAGTTAAATCAGGAAATAACAAATAAAATGAACTCACAGAACAGCAGTAATAAGTAGCAAAGTATAAGACTGTTTCTGAGTTTACTTTGAAAGTGTATTGTGGCTATTGTTCCTTCCTCATAGACCATCATTGCTGGCAGTGTTGAGTTTTAGCTTTCAAAGAAAAGAAATGAAAATCGTATCCATTTTCTGTATTTACTTTCTTGTTATTAAGTTCACCGTTTATTTGTAATTTGCAAGAAATTGTATACATTGCAAATTAACAATGCTGTTAATACTGTAATATTAAACCAGGTACATTAATATTTTTTCCTGACTTATATTAGATTTCCATCTGCTACTTTAAACAGTTGTAATGAAAAATAGTTTGTACTTATTGTAACACACACTGCATGTATGAATACTTGTGGACTGTGCTTTTTTCTGCACTTTGTATCTGTTGTAGTAGTTGATTCTCTGTATAATGTAAAACAGAATTCTGATACCTTTCTCACTCATAATATCAGAATACTCTGATCTGCATAACTATGTGACTATTGTACATTTCACCACACGTTGTTGATTCCATGTCACATTTTATACCACTGTCCTGACAAAGTTCAATTCTCACTATGACCTCCTCTTATTCTTTATTCACTAGTCCATCTTTACTGCAAAGAACAATGCACACAATTTATTTATCACTCATCTTGTAAACAGTTATTAACTATTAACAGGAATATGTATTTTTAAATACTTTCTGAGACTGCAGACGTGTGTGCAAATTGCGTTTGCGTGAGTGTGTGTGTGTGCGTGTGTGTGTGTGTGTGTGTGTGTGTGTATGTGTATCTACTGCTGACAAAGGCCTTAATGGCCAAAAGCTATAATTGTGTGAATCTTTTTGTGGTGCCTATCACGACTCAGCGTCTCCGCTACATGGTGAGTAGCAACTTTCCTTCTCTGGTACTGTTACATTCCATCCTGAATTTTCCATTGTTTTATTTTTAAATATGTTAGTTCTACCTGTTCGCAGTATTTTCTTATCTTTTACCGTGTACAGCAAATTGATTAGTTTTCACAGGCCTGACTTCCCATTGACACCCTTCTGGTATCGTTACTGGTGCCCACTGAAAAAGATGAGATAGGCTGTGCCTATTTGTTTTGCCTTCGGGTATGGTGTGTGTGGTAGTACCAAGACTACAGACGTGTACCTAAAAACAAATGAAAAATTAATTATATAACTATTTTTAATGGTGACAAAACTATTTGACCAAGGCACCTCACAATAGGATTTTCTTTACAGTGTACTTCATCACTCACCCATGTATGGTTATGACCTTTGCTGCTTTAACTGACATTTTGCTTTTTACAGGGTGTTTATAAATTAGTTGCACAAAAGTAACCTTTAATTGTGAAAAGAGCAAATACCTTACAAAAATCTTTGATACAGGACTGAGTGTAGGACATCTTCAAGTTGTATTCCTGCCTAACATTGTAAGTTCCCAACATTCTCACTAGGTGTCATGCATCAATGAGTTATTCCAACAATCATCATGGAGTAGTATAACAGTGCAGAATGTGTTAGTTATGGTTTTATGTGTTTTTTTATCCCTGTCATGCCAGGGACTGTGCAAATTCTGCCGAGCACACCTGTGCAGATCACCTCCATCCTAGTACATTGTATTCTCATCTGCACAGAACGCCATCAACCGTGCTGCCCCCACACAACAGTTCCATGTGATCGACTGTGCTGCACCCACACAGAATTGCTTTCGCCGGCAGCTGGCATCTTACGTACCTGGCAGAGTGACCTTCAGTCTGTCAAAACAAATGGCTTCGTGCCATGCAAGGATGCACAACATGCAGCCACGGCCATTTGGAAGCAGTTCACTGACACTGAGCATGACTGCCATCCATCTAGTGCCCACTTGATAGCACTCACAGGAAGTTCACTTATTCGAGAAGACTATCCCTGAATGTGCTCCATTGCAGCACTGACAACGACAGCTACTGGATATCATACTTGAATGTGATCTTTTCATTGACTTGGATTGTGACGAGTGCTCTGTCAAGCTTCCACCCTTGCCCATCTTACTTCCGACAAACCATTTTGTGGTAGAACATATATAACATACAGAATTGCAACTACTTGGAGCTGCCAACTCGTTGAACACAGTTCATGGATCCATGACCTGGATTGTGTAAGTGTCATTGTCTCCCCACCTCACATGGACAATCTCTCATAAGGGCATCACAAAACCAGACCTAGCAATGGACTTTGTAAACCAGTTCCCCCTCTGCCATCTCTCCTTGTTTATACATCATAACCCGCTCCCATACACCCTATGCATTGCTTGGGGAGGGGGGGGGGGGGGGGTCACAGTGGTGGCTATCGACCACAATATCATCACTGACTAGTGAAAGCAACTTTGTGGACTGTCTGTCTGTCTCTCTCTCTAACCGTTCAGAAAGCACATGGATGGTGCATTTAATATTCTACACCTGTCTGTATCCCGAGTACTTATTATTACAAAATTGATCACCAGTGTAAAGTATTCGAAAAAAAGACATGACTGCCATATAAACTAAGTTTGACTCATTCACCTTCAGTGACAACAAAACAAAATAACTGCCCCTTAGAATACTAAGTCCAGCAATATGAATGAACTGGCCACACTGAAGGATGCAGAAGCTTCCCCAAGAAGTGGTGTCTTGCATTCGAGCTGTTGTGGTGCTATATCTGCTTGTAATATAGTGGTGAATCACCATATTACATAAATGTAGAGCTGGCGGTTTGAGAACACTACTTCCTTTATTTTTTCTACTGTCTGTTAAAAGTATGAATTCTAACCCACCAGTAATACCAAAACTTCTAATAATGTTTTTGTGAAAGAGCTCGTGACACTTCGGCCAGTGAAGCAAAACATTGTTGTTCAATAATATTACAGACATGATTATATTGCAAGATACAGGGTGTATACGTGGACAAGGAAAAAACCGCCGGATTTCCTGATTAAAAAAATACACTTTTTCCCAGGTTAAAATACACTTTTTTCCATGTTATGTGACAGTATACTCTCCTACGGAACTCTACAACTTATAAATCCTTTGAATGGTTAACGTTTCATTCACTGGCGTAGACCTTCCAGCCGCCACTTTAGAAAACGAAACCCAGCAAAAAACGAAAAGGTCCTGGAAAGATCTCTGATGTGCAGCAACATGTACACTGTATATTTTCGTAATTACGAAAGTATAAATTCCAGTTCCACCAAACGCAGCACCATAGTTTCCAAAGCATTGAAATGGAGATTGCACTGCCCTCTTGTAAGCCAATCATAGCTCATGTCACATGATCTCGCCACCTGTGACAGCAGATATTCAGACTTCAGGGTTCAGAGTATAGGGCACGTGATGTTGTCAGCCACTAGCAACACAAATGAGAAAAGTTAATGGTTTAAATTAATAAACATAGAGTGGCTACAAGAAAAGCTAAGCTTTCACATATACGGTAATAATCTCTACGATTAATAAGCTACAACAGAAGCTATGCTTTCACATGTAATGTTGTTCGTTTTCTGCATGTGTTACACTTCACATAAATGTGCCAGTAAAATTTAAATGTCTAGTGTTCTGGGCTCGATATTCTCGAAGTGGCTGGTCCTCAAAGTGTTAAGTTTTAAGCGAGAGACACACGATATGTAATTTAAAAAATTCATTGGTCATTAAGACACATAACATAATTCATCTTGCGTAAAAGGAAATTTTACTTTGAAAGTAATGCTATTCAAATGACAGTTACTATATTTTCCAGACACCTGTCAGTCATAGGTTCGTTTCGGTTGTTACCAGAGACAGCCAGAAACAGGCTTAACTACGCGTGCGCAGCTACGATGGCGTAGGCAAGTCATATGTTCGTAAGGCCGGTCCACAGGTAACGATCTGTCTGCGCAGATATCGGCGCAGATGTCTGTACGTGCAAACGGTGTTCACACGACACAAACTCCAATCTACTACTCGCCTGCCATCTGTCGGTGTAGAAAAAAAATATCAGTGGCAAGTGACTACGCTCGCCAAAAACGTCAGAAGTTTAATTAATTTATTTTGAAATTTAGGAATTGAAGAAATGCTGTTGTGGTCTGTGTTCGCAACTTGTGTTGCAAAAAACATTCAGACAAAACACAGGAAACAGAGAGAGCGGTCAAAATGGTATACATAGTGGCTACTAAAGCGAAAGCATTTTTCGCACGTACATTTACTGCGAGAGTTGCAGGGCCACCCTAGCGACTGGCGTAATTATTTACAGGTTGATGTCGAAACTTTTAATTGTCTCTTAACGCTCGTAACCTCTCATATTACACGAAATAATACTTGAATGAGAAGAACAACTTCTCTCCATGAACGGCTGACGGTGACATTAAGATTCCTGGCAACAGGAAGGAGCTATAAGGACTTCAAATTTTCAACTGAAATTTCTGAACAAGCGTTGAGTGAAATTATACCCAACACAAGTGAAGCTATTTACGCTGTCCTGAAGGATGAGTTCATGAAGGCAAGTCAAGTACATTAATTCTGTTAAGTTACAAATAATATTTTTGCTGATGAAGAATCACAATATTTTTGCTGTTTTTGATGTGTTTGAATCACAAAATACCTCAAACTTGGCTGGTATATTTCATCCACTCCAACACCAGATCTTCGATATTTTTGAACTTTTGATAATTATTTACAGTAAACAGTCCACAACAATTTTTATTATTACCGTTTCTCAGTTCACCGGCGCGTCAACTTCTCGTAATTTTTCAATTAATGCATTGTATGCAGCTGTCTTTTTGTTCCTGTCGCTGTACTCTTTACTTTTAATCTTCCACAAACATGGGTCATTTCTATAAAGTTCAATGAATTCACTGATAAACCGTATAGAACACTGAAGAGCGTCAGCCATTTTAATGCTCCGTGCGCACAAAGATAAACACTAGACTGAACAAGCAGCTGTTTCGCACCAGATGTGCGGATCTACTGTCCACACGCTCCAACTTGTCTGCGCAGATGTGGTGTGAACCCACGGATTTGAGACGATTCGCTCAAACCTCCAACTCCAACTTCCACATCTCATGTCAGGGCAAATCTCCTGTCCACACGTAACGATCTGTCTGTGCAGAAGTGATGTGCACAGACATTTGCGCAGACAGATCGTTGCTTGAGGACGGGCCTGTACGTACAAAGCATTAAGAGATCTAACATTGCGTCATAAAAGGACCAAAACATCAGAGGATATTCCAGCTTTGGAATTTCGTAAACCATACTAATATGTATAATTCGGCTTGAAGTGCTAATTCGTATGTCCACATTCACAATAAAGTAGGTCCCAACCTCACTGTAAGCTTTTCAGTGTGGTTTGGATGTAAATTTCTTGGAGCACCAGAACTGTACTATGTCACGTTTGGTTCTTTATTACGGCAAAATACCGAACGTGCCAGAAAATGAAAACGTGGAAATTCAGCGAACAGTTGTAACTAGCCTACACTGTGGAATGAAACGCTACCTTTCAAATAAATTGACTGCCTCAGTGGAAAATACTAACAAAAGCCAAATTTCTTTAGTAAACTGACGAAAATAACTTCATTGTTCTGGAAGGCGATTATTGCTTGACTGCCAAAAACGTGGAAATAAAATAAAATCATGAAACTGAAACTGACAATGTATTTCAGCCTTCCGTAAATATGTGAATGTATTTTAATTCACTTGATAGCTCCAGAAATTTTTTTTTCGGTTAGCATCTGGTTTCAAGTATCCACGAGCGGGAGAAGGCACTGCTCACATGGAACTGAACTGCGCCTGCGCATGAGCCCGCTGTCCTCTCCTCAAACAAACCTAATGTAAAGAGGTGTGACGTCACGCTCATCAGAAGAGGTTTGTTGTTACAAAGTACTGCATAGTCTTCGCCCTAAGGCCTTTGACGTATTTTGCTATTGGCATACGCTTGTGTGTGCACTGTGCTTGTTGTTGTAAAGGGCGCACTTCATTTGCAACTAAAGTTTTATATTATTTTTTCTCTCGTTTATGTTTCATTGCTGCAGTGTTATTTTGCAGTAGCGGGATGCAATAATGTTCTTTAGAGTGTCAGTTTTTACCAGTCAACATTACAAAAATTTAACTGAAAATTAAAACCATGACAAATACCCGGAATTCCAAAAAAATTCCCGGGTTTTTGCCGGATTTCCCATTTGTCCCAGGGTGTATGCACCCTGAGAATAGTATTTTCCTATTATTGTCTTAATTGTCTATGTAATTTCTGATTCTCTTCTGTTAAAAAATAAGATGTATGACAGTCAGTGGTTTCTTCTTCTTCTTTGGGCCTCACTGCTAGAAGGTTACAGTCTATTATTTTGTAATGTGAATTCCATTGTAAAATAATAACCATATTTAACTCGTATATGTAATTATTTGGTAATAGGGTGTAATACTTTCTACATATTTTTCAGTCTTTTAAATCGTTTGGAAGTTGTCAGTTTGGTGATGCAACAAACACATGCCAGAAGCATGCTGTCATTTCCTCAGATCATCATTTGTCTGTCGAACCTGCAATCTTTGTTTTTTAACTAAGTCTGATTGTAGTTACTATTATTATGCAAACTGTTTTCTTGTATTGACACTTAAAAATGACACAATCTTCTTCCACCAAACTCGCCACTTTCCAATGATGACATCTGGGCCTGAACTCAGATTCGTATGAGTAAAGAAATAATTTATTACAAAGTCAGTTCCTGTAGCAAGAAAACTGTTTAAAGTTCAAAGCACCATATCCAAATTTTATGACTATATGCTTTCCTTTTCTTACTGGCTATGTGATGTGCCCTTCCTTCACCAACATTTTACTTACTCATTTAAAAATAAATCAACACTCTAAAACACGCATTACACTTTTGATCATCTACCATGACTTGACAAATATTCTGTTCATGAAATTTTATTGTGCTCTGCATTGTTACAAATTGCATGTATATGTTTCATGTACAATTAAGTCAGCAAACAACTGACAAAATTTGGTTGAATCTGAGGAATAATAATCCAAATTGAAGGAAATACTGTTAATAAAGGGAATTACAGGAAATATATTGGGCCAATGCACTACTAACAAGGGAACCTCCCCATCGCACCCCCCTCAGATTTAGTTATACGTTGGCACAGTGGATAGGCCTTGAAAAACTGAACACAGATCAATCGAGAAAACAGGAAGAAGTTGTGTGGAACTATGAAAAAAATAACCAAAATATACAAGCTGAGTAGTCCATGTGTAAGATAGGCAACATCAAGGGTAATCTGAGGACAGTAGCGCCGTGGTCCCGTGGTTAGCGTGAGGAGCTGCGGAAAGAGAGGTTCTTGGTTCAAGTCTTCCCTAGAATGAAAAGTTTACTTACTTTATTTTGGCAAAGTTATTATCTGTCCGTTCGTTCATTGACGTCTCCGTTCACTGTAATAAGTTTAGTGTCTGTGTTTTGCGACCGCACCGCAAAACCGTGCGATTAGTAGACGAAAGGACGTGCCTCTCCAATGGGAACCGAAAACATTTGATCGTAAGGTCATAGGTTAACCGATTCCTCCAAAGGAAAACACGTCTGATATATTCTATACGACACTGGTGACGGCATGTGCGTCACATGACAGGAATATGTTGTCGACCCACCTAACTTGTACACTTGGCGAATGGGTAAAAAGATTCTTCTACCTTGCCCGATTTAGGTTTCTTGTGGATGCAGTAATCACTCGCAAAAAAGTGATGAAAACATAAGAGTTTGTCACATAACCTGAAAATAAAAAATTAAAATATTCACTCGACGGAAGACTTGAACCTTTTTTTTTTTTTTTGTAACCATATATATTTATTTAAATATTTTAACAACGATACATTTAAAAAAAAGACATTTTTCTATTAATCTATTATCCTAGTGATGGTTAATATTATTGTCATTTTATATGTTTTCGTTTTTATATTTTCCTTTTTCGTTTTTCTCTTATTGTTTGTTCCTTAAACCCTTTTACATGGCCATTTGTCGTCTTTTTTTTTTTTGAGGGGGGTAGACATTGCAGGACAGGCATAACAGTTTATTTGGCATCGTTGCATTGATTTGAGTTTATGTTTCTGTATGTGATGCACTTGTGATGACATAGGCACATTGTGTATTCTGGTTTGATCTCTTCCTCTAGTTACACTGTTTAGTGGGACAGTATGAAGGAGCGTCACCATGATAGGTGGAGCAGAAGTGGAAGAAACTTTTTTTTTTTTTTTTACATATACTACAGAATATACCTAACTGAAGAAGGGAGAAAATTTTGTCATATTACATAAGAGAAGCAGAAAGGATAGTGTGAGTAATCAATAGAATTTTGTAGGCACAAAGTAAAGGAAATCAAATATCTAATAATAATGAGTAGTTGGCACTTTCCACTAGGGAGCACTTTGTGTCACTGATTCCACTAGGAAGGAACACTTTATACTACTATACTTCACTATTTGATGCGAGAAGAGAAAGCTCTTTATCTTTTGTGTTGCACTTGTTCACTATCACTGCACACGTTATTCTTGTGGTGAGTGCGGTGAGGCTGGTGGCGGTGCTGGGGGTCACAGGCTGGGGAGGACTCTGGCGATCGCTGTCTGCAGTGGAATCTGCAGGAAGTTTTTGAAGTTCTCGTGGTATCGCCTGTGCTGCTGGGCCGTCTTGTTCTCCTCCCAGAGGTCCATCAGGAAGGCCAGCCGGTCGGTCTGCCTCCGCGCTACGATGGCGTGTGCCGTCATGGCGAGGATCCAGAGAGTCGCCAGTCGCTTGGGTCGTGGAAATGGGTTGCAGTCTGGGGCGGTGATTGCTTCCACTGTGATGCTTCCCGGCGCCGTTCTGTTGATGTGGGCCACCATCTGCTGGCACGCTTCCCAGATGTTGATGGCATTCCCGCACGTGAATCGGTGCTCGAGGGTGTCGGTCATGCCACATACGTCACACTTGTCACTTGCGACGAGTTTTATCTCCGCCAGTCTTTGGTTGGTTGGTACCGTTCTGTTAATTATTTTGTACCACGTCTCCTTCGCATGTTTAGGTAACACGTTTTCTGAGACGTTCCCCCATATTTGTTTCCAATTGTATTGCGGGAGTTTTTGTTCAATTTTGTTTTTTTCCGGCTTCCCCCTGAGGGCCCAGTATATTCTCTTGGCTGTTCTGTGGCTGGGGTTCGCCACGGTGTCCAGAACGTAGCTTTTGTTGGCGTAGTGCAGCCTGACGTGTCGCATTCTGCAGGGAATGTGTCTCGTGTCGACCGGCGCTTCTTGTGATGCGGGCTTGTATCTTCCAATTATCTTGGCTGTGACGCTGTCAGGGTTTTTGTCCTGGATGGCGAGCGTTCGTTTCAGTAGAAGGGCTGCACATTTAGTCTTTATATCAACTACACCTAGTCCCCCTTCTTTTGTTGGCAGCGAGCACGTTGCTTGCGCCACTTTGAATATATTTCGCCGCCACAACAGGTAGTACACTGCGCTCGTTAGTGCTCGCGCAATTTCTGTCGGGATGCTTAAGATTTGCGCCAGGTACCAAGCTTTCGACAGGATCGTCGTGTTTATCAGTTCTGTTTTCTGGTGGATTGTTAGCTTCCGGTTCGCGTGCTGTCTGGAGAGACCTCTTATGGTGTGTAGCACGTCCCTCCAGTTGTATGCGGCCATTCTAAGTGGACAAGACTGTATATATATTCCAAGAACTTTATGGCTTTCTGCTATTTTATACCATTGGCTGTCTGGTTTGAGTCGTTGATTCCCTATCGGCAGTAGCACTGTTTTTTTTTGGGTTGGTTTGGGCGCCTGACGCTTTTTGGAATGTATTCATGATGGTTTCTACTCTCCCAATATCTTCCTGGTCTTCAATAAAGATGCCTAGGTCGTCAGCGTAGGCTACACATGCTACTGCTTTGCCTCCTACGGAGTAGCCTCTGATGTCGTTTGTGAGTTTCCGCAGGAGTGGGTCCAGTGCTATAGCGAATAGAGCCATTGACAATGGACAGCCTTGCCTCACGGATCTGTCCAGTTTTATCAGTTTTGTTTCCCAACTATTGATTATTACTGTCGATCTTGCAGTTCTTAGTATCTTATGGATGATTGCGATGAATTTTTGCCCAAACCCGAGTCTATTTAGTGTCTCTACGAGATATTTGTGGTCGATCCTGTCGAAGGCTTTGTTGAAGTCCACCGAAATTATGGCACCTGCGCTTCTGGTGGTGGCTGCCTGTGCTATTATGTCCCTGTAGGTGCATGTGGCGCCAAATATATTTTTCCCTGGTACCGCACATGTTTGCCACGGACTGATGACTTTCCTCATCACCGATTTCAGGTTGTTTGCGATGCATTTCGCTATTATTTTATAGTCGGCGTTGAGGAGCGTAATCGGACGAAACTCTTCAATGCGGCGGGCGGCTCTCTTCTTAGGGATGAGTGTTATGGTCCCTTCGGTCAGCCCAGGTGGAATTTCCGCCCCATCGAGTATCTCGTTCACCATTTCCGTGAATTGCTCTCCTAGCACGTCCCAATATGCGAGGTAGAACTCGAGCGGGATGCCGTCGGCGCCGGGTGCTCTTCCTCTTGCGCTGGTCCTCATCGTTTCTTTGATGTCATCCACGTCGACATTTTCTGTCAGCAACGCCCTGTCTGCGTCTGTGAGCACGCTCCTCGTCTGCTGGAGGATTTCAGCAGTTGCCGCGTCGTCTGTCGCTTCTCGACGGAACATGTCTCGGAAATAGTCCTCAATGTGTTTTGTTAACTCCGTTTTCGTCGTGAGCGTCTTCCCTTGCTTGTCCTGAAGCTCATTTACGCACTTTCCTGCGCCTCTCTCCCTTTCCCTATTTAGGTGGTGCATGGTGAGTGGCTCTTCATCCACATCGCCATATGTTTTACTTCTTGTGAGGACGCCTCTTATTTGCTGTTTCTTTATTTGAAGGAGTTTTGCCTTGATTCTCCTCACTCGCGGCAGGTATTGCTGGTCGTCCGCTGGTGCGTCGAGTGCGTCTTTCAGGCACTGCTGGTAGAATTCGGCCGTGGTTCGCCTCCAGAATGACTTTTCCGCGCTGTATCTTATCAACAGGCTGCGCATTGTCGGCTTCGCTCGTGCCAGCCACCACTCGGTCGTGCTGCTGTAGCGTGCGCGCTGTGCCAGGCATTCTTGCCACATTTCCACTATTTGCTTGCGCAGTTCCGCGTCCTGCAGGTGTTCCGTATTTAGCTTCCACGTGCTTCTTTTGCTGACGTTCTTTCCTTTTTGGAGATGCAGGCTGCAGTGGTCCGAAAATATGACAGGATATACTTCGACGTGCGCAACATTTTTAGTTGCTGCTCTGCTGATATATATACGGTCCAGTCTGCTTTTACCATTTTTGTGGTGGTATGTAAATTCAGTGTGTGTTGGATGGAGAAGGCGCCACGAATCTTCTATTTTCAGTCGTCGGATCAGTTGTTGCAGTTCTGGGCACATGTTTGCTACAGGTATTTGGTCTTCAGCTGCGGCGACACAGTTAAAATCTCCTCCAATGATGATATTGTTATTGTTCTGCATCAGCAGTTCGGCTACTTCTTCATTATAGAAGGTGCTTCTTGCTCGCTTGTTGTCTGTGCCAGAAGGTGCGTATATGTTGATAAAGAGCGTCTTTTCTATGCTTAGCGCTATCCCTCGGCCGCTTGACAACATTTTAGTCCCGCCAAAGTCGATCCCGTTCCGTACCATTATTGCCGTACCGCATTGGGATTCTGGGTCTATATTTGTGATTGCCGTATATCCTGGTATCTGGTTTATTTTAGTCGTAACCACTTCTTGCAAGAGTGCAACGTCTGTTCTTCTGTGCTGTAGGAAGTCTGCGAGGGCTCGAATTTTTAAAGATGTGCTCATTCTATTTATGTTAACTGTGACAACTTTATAGATTGTATTTGCCTGCCTGCTCATTTAGAACCCAGGACCTCTCCTTCCGCAGCTCCTCACGCTAACCACGGGACCACGGCACTTCAGACCTTACTAAACCCTTGATGTTGAATATCTTACGCTTGGACTACACAGTTTGTATATTTTGCTTATTTTTTGCATAGTTCCACACAACTTCTTCCAGTTTTCTCGATTGATTAGTGTTCAGTTTTTCAAAGCCTATCCACTGTGCCAACTTATAACTAAATCTGAGGGGGGTGCGATGGGGAGGTTCCCTTGTAAGTGTTCATGTCCACTACCCACCTGCTCTAGCAAATAATCAGATGTAGTAGACAAAGTGTTACCCAGCAAAAACTATATTGTGGGCTGTAAGCATCATAGGACAACAGTTTTGTCTGCCCCACACCTCTTCACCATAGTGCCTCAGTTTCACCTGAAAAGTGGGTTATGGGATCCCACAGATGACACCTGCTGCTTTGCCCCTGCACCTGGACCATCCTCTGGCACCCTGCCAGAGTTAAGTGGCACCATCACCACACCTTCAACTCCAAGACACCTGTCATCACACCTGTGATGCTGGCATACACATTCACTGTGACATGTGACTCAATCTACCAGCAAGATGTCGCACATATGGGTGCCAGCATAGGACAGTGTTTGTTGTGCTACACACACAGCATGCGCTGTGCTCTGCCCACCATATGCCACCTGCTCGAGCACTGGCATGCTGGTGTACCCACTGCTAGGCCCCACTCCCATATTGTGGCACACCTGATTATGCCCACTAACTGTGGTTCATTGTTATCCCTGCTCTGGCTGGTGGTGCGGCGGAGTGTTCCCAGGATGTCTGGCTAGCAATGTGACATAACAGAAGTCACTGCCTATCACACCACCACCTCTGCACCACCAGCAGTTCTGGTTCCACCAATACCACAGTGCCGCCCCAAGGGCATCCACTGTGTCTGTGAACCTACCCTCTCCTTCTCACAGGAAGGAAACTGTGTGGTTAACCACTACAATGTGTTCACGATCACCACATGCCTGCCATAGAAGATGATCACACATAATAGCAGACTATGAATCCCCTACCAGAAACAGCATTGTGAGCTGTAAGCATCCTAGGACAAGAGGTTTCTCTGCCGTGTCCCTCTTTGCCACAGTGCCTGGGGTTTACCTGAAAAGCATTCTACAGGAAGCACTCCCACTTCCCAACATTTTCTGCACCCTCGCTGAGCTGTCGAAACAATGCGCACGCTGATTAAATGTTTCTTACGTGTTCAAGTTATTAATGTTTAAGAAATTAACAGCTTGCCATAGTACTATGAGATATGTGGTATCTGCATGTTATGTTCAATGAGGAACAAATTTCCACAGTATGAAAATATCTAAAATAAAAATTTTCGAAATTAAATGTGATGAATCACCTTGATGATGCAATATATAAGGAAGGACAAGAATATTTATTTTGCTTTGCCTCTGTATGGCATAATTCTTGTGGACAAATTAATCGTTCATGGCTCATTTTTTATTCAAAATTTAGTAATTACAGTTTTTGTAAATATTTATAAAAAATCATGAAGTTGTACAAGGTGGGGGACTTCATGTTGCGAGGGTGGAATATGGCATAGCGTTGCTACATTGTTTCAACTCATTAAAGTTTTCCTGCTTAGAAGTTAATGTTAAGCCTTATTATTATTATTATTATTTGTATTGTAAGGGTCTACAGGTTTACACGTAGCCATACAGTGCGTAGCACGTGCTCGCCAGCCAACCTATCTTGGAATGCTGACAATTTGTTGGTCAGTATACTTGCGACCCGCCGTGGTGTGCCACAGCAGAGTAAGCCACTGGCCACAATCCGTAGCACGCCATGTAACTAGTGCGGCCTCGGGAGTGCGGCCTCGGGCGTGAATACGTCTCTTCTCTTAGCTCGCCATGGAGCCTTTCAATACGACCGTAATTAGTCAGTGTTAAGATCTCAGACACAGTGATGTGGGTGTGCGTATTTTATAATCAGTCTTTTTGTTAACAAACTGTTTAAACTTACTTCTTGGTGTTTGCGTATTCTGTACCTCAGGGACCCACTGCTTCCGAATCCTGACAAATATTTCGTGTAATTAACATCCGGGGGTAACAACACAAATAACCTACTGATAGAAGTGGTGTCAGCATGGTGATAATTATGGAAAACCTACAGTCCTGAAGAAGTGCAGCACAACGTGAACTTTGAGCAGCAGCAGCATGAACATCTTTCGATTACGTGGGGACATCCAACACTGGAATTCAGGTTGGTCTACTCCAGTTTGGCTACAATACGAAAGTAATGGATGGATTTTTATTTTACACTTGAGTGACTCATTAGACGAAATGCCGCAATCCAGTCAGAGTAACACTGTCGATCTGTTAACTGTTATTAATGAACTATAAGAAGAGATTCAGCAGTTAAAAGCAGAAAGAGGCGAGTGTAACATTCCGAAAGACTTGTCAAATAGTTCATGCAGTGCAAGTACAACTACAATAAAGAATTTTTTATTACTGCTATTGGTAGCAGCGTTTAGCGGGAAACCCAAAGATGATGTGAAAGTGTTTTTTTCGTAAACTTAAGGTGCCGCCCTCTCAGGATCATGGAAAGATTCCGATAAGCTAGTGGTTGCCAAATTAAGAATTCAAGGATCAGCACAAGATTTCATTAGTGCAGAGCCTACTTGCGTGAAAACAGAAGATTACAATGAGCTTAGAGCAGTTGTTCTTCAAAGATTTAAACGTAAAAACGCGATCAGATTTTACATAGAGCAGCTTTACAGCTTGGAAATGCGACGAGACGAATCTATCGAGCAGTTTATCGACAGAATCCGAAACATCAACGCTCAAATGTACGAGTTAGTAGAAGATGAAAATGAAAATCGCGTTCAGTTGTTCGAAGCGGACCAGAGAGCCTTGGACACATTTATTCATGGGTTGTATGTACAGGAAGTAAGCAAAGCTGTTAAATAGGCACGATGTCAAATGTTTCAGGAATCAGTAGAATCGGCTCTTGGTTTCGTTGAAGCATAGATAAACGGGATAAATTGAAGCCGCCGTTATTAAAAGTGCGAGGGTTAAACGGAGGAAAACTACTTAACTATGGAGAAGCTAACGTAGAATTAATTCTTGACCAAGGCCAAGATGAAGGTGAAAATCAATACACAGGAAGGGTGCAAGTAGTTTCAAATAACGAAACACATTATGACGGTTTACTTGGATTTGATTTCTTGTCTGCTAACGAGTCAGAGATATTTGTCGCAGAAAGAAATATTAGCCCTTCGTCGGGCGCAATCGGCCTGACAGGCACAGCTGATGTGTTTTTCTCCCTCTCTCGCCAGGTAGGCGGCATGGGATTTCCCCGCCACTAATAGCTTCCTATCTTCAGGTGCTGTTTACAACTCACTCCATTAGTGTTCGCGTGACCCTCGTGGAGAGGAGGTGTGACGTTTGAGGCCTCTCAAGCTCATTGCACCCATTGTGCGATTTGCAGGGGGGGATGGGGGGGATTTTCCCCCCTTTGCATCAGAACATCCCCTCCTCTGGTTTTAGTTTATGCATCCCAACCTGGGATGTTTATTTCCCACGCACTGGAGTAAAACTTTACATATAATTTAAATTTGTGGAGCCGAACACTGAAAGTTTTTAATAAGTCTTACTATTAATACTATTAATATGTTTCAGTTTTCTATCTTCAGAATAAGTACAGCTTTTCACAAATGTGCCTCTACTTTTTGAATTCCCCTCGTATACCTGTATGTAGATGATTTTGTAAATAAGCTTTACCTATAATGTACTTTTAAAGATATAACAAGGGATGGCTTTTCTGATAGTGCATACGTGTGAATAGTGAGTTTCGGCATTAACATCTATTTATAAATAGCTGTTTAACCATGCGTAACGCCGCGGTCCAAGCTAGTAACATGTATAATTCTACTAACCCCCTAAGACATCCCCCCACAGGTAAAAGCACAAATCGCACCCTGATTGCACCTGATCATGTCTCACTTACGAAGGTGCGTACTTTTTGTTCTTTTTCATCAGAGTGCTTATTTTGTTCATTTGATGGATGAGTAACGTGAATTTTGTGAATTATTTACGCAAATATTTACTATTTTGAGGCCGGACGAAGTGGCCGTGTGGTTCTAGCGCTACAGTCTGGAGCCGAGCGACCGCTACGGTCGCAGGTTCGAATCCTGCCTCGGGCATGGATGTGTGTGATGTCCTTAGGTTAGTTAGGTTTAATTAGTTCTAAGTTCTAGGCGACTGATGACCTCAGAAGTTAAGTCACATAGTGCTCAGAGCCATTTGAACTATTTTGAGCTCGGCCATTCAGGCACATTGCGCCTGAACACGTAATTATCCTGGTGTTTTCTCTTTTACTCCCCAGATTTTCCACAAATATGGCTCGCAATTACTATGATGTGTCTAATCCACGTCATCTTGAGGAAATACGGGATTTGCTGATGTGCGCTGAAGAGGAAGACCCCATGCTGATTGAGGATGTTGGGGATGAGAGTGACATTGATTCTGAAGACGAGGTGGAAGAACGTGAAGGCGATTCTGTAACAGAGCAAGATGGTGAGGAGACTGATGAAGATGAAGAAAGAAGGGACAACAAAACAAATAGCTTTTATTTGGGAAGAGTCCGCCCCGGTAGCTGAGTGGTCAGCGTGACAGACTGTCAATCCTAAGGGCCCGGGTTCGATTCCCGGCTGGGTCGGAAATTTTCTCCGCTCAGGGACTGGGTGTTGTGTTGTCCTAATCATCATCATTTCCTCCCCATCGACACGCAGGTCGCCGAAGTGGCGTCAAATCGAAAGACCTGCACCAGGCGAACGGTCTACCCGACAGGAGGCCCTAGCCACACGACATTTCCATTTTTTTATTTGGGAAGAGATAATAAGACCATGTGGGCCAAAAAGCCACCTGGGAAAAGAAAGCGCAAGGAGTCTCACAACATCATCACTAACCTTCCTGGAGTCATAGGAAATGCTAAGAATGCTAAAACAGCAGTTGAATGTTGGAATAATATATTCAGTGATGAGATCCTTGATATGATCGATAGATACACAAACCAATACATGTACGAGGGTTATTCCAAAAGTAAGGTCCGGTTATAAAAAAAAATCAAAACTAAAATGTTTTTTCAAAACAATTGTTTTATTTACATTCCTTACATCTTTATCTATTTTTCTACATAACTTCCATACTTATTTAAACATTTGTCACATCGTTCAACAAGCTTTTGAATGCCCATGTTATAGAAATCGGCCGCCTGTGACGATAACCAGTCCTTAACTGCTTCTTTCACTTCATCATCTGTGTCGAAACGCTTGCCGCCGAGAAACTAGTTTAAGTAACGGAACAGGTGGAAATCACTTGGCGCCAGGTCCGGACTGTAAGGAGGATGGTCCATCTGTTCCCATCCAAATTTCTTGATCAGAGCTTGCGTTTCATTTGCAGTATGGGGTCTGGCATTGTCATGCGACAACATGATTCCAGACGACAAAAGACCACGTCGCTTATTCTGGATTGCACGTCGAAGTTTAGACAGGGTAGCGCAGTAGGCGGCTTTATTAATCGTTGTTCCTCTCTCCATAAAGTCGACTAACAATACTCCACGTCTATCCCAGAACACAGTCGCCATAACCTTATGTGTTGAGATTGTCTGCTTTGCCTTGACCTTGACTGGCGATGACGTGTGACGCCATTGCATTGACTGACGTTTAGACTCTGGAGTGATGTGAGAAACCCATGTCTCATCCCCTGTGACAACATTGTCTAAAAGACTGTCACCTTCCTTATGATATCGCTCCAAAAAATCAAGAGCAAAAGCCATTCTTTTCATTCGTTGGGGCTCAGTAAGCAGCCTGGGAACCCAACGGGCACACAATTTGTGAAACTTCAAATGTTCAGACACAATTCTGTACAAAGTTGTTCTACTCACATTCGGAAAATGCATGTCTACGTCTGTAATAGTGAATCGGCGATCTTCACGAATTTTTTTGTCAACCGCATTGACCAAATCGTCTGAAATCACTGATGGTCGGCCACACCGTGGTTCATCGTGCACATTATCCCGTCCTTCATTAAAAGCTCGCACCCACTTGCGCACTTTACTGTCGCTCATTATGTTAGGACCGTACACTTCAGTAATCTGCCGATGGATTTCCGCCGCTGAATTGTTTCTTGCAGACAAAAACCGTATCACTGCCCTTACTTCACAATCGGCGGGCTGATCAATTGTCTTAAACATTGTAAAGTGACACTGTGAACTACACTCAGCAACAGTAACAAAGCGAATGGCGGCGTTTGACGCGCAAGGCTTGCCGGGAGTCGGCGCGCATGCGTGTTTTGTCATTGGCGCCAAATTTCAATAGTTACGGCGAATCGGACCTTACTTTTGGAATAACCCTCGTACACTATCAAGGATCATTTCTCCAGAGAGAGAGAGACATCAGTTCCACAGATGTAATCGAACTATGGGGCCTTTATTGGCTTGTTGTACGTAGCAGGAGCATACAGAGGTAACCGTCAAAGCCTGGAGGAACTTTGGGGGACTGAAGGCGACGGCGTTGAAAAATTCAGCCTCGTGATGAATCTCAAACGATTTAAGTGTCTGATACGTTACCTTCGTTTTAATGACCAGAACCCAACGAAAATAATTTGACCGGCAAGCGCCAATCCATGAAGTTTTCGAAAAGTTTGTGGAAAATTGTCAAAAGAGTTATTCCCCTGGTGAAAACGTCACAATAGACGAAATGCTTCCCGGTTTTTGCGGAAGATGTGTTTTTCTGCAGTACCTACCATCAAAACCAAACAAATATGGAATAAAACATATTGCTCTTGTTGATGCTAAAATGATGTGTACAGTCAAAATGGAGATCTACGTTGGATTACAGCCATTAGGTCCCTTCTGTGTCAGCAACAAGCCAAATGAAGTTGTCAAGAGAATGGCTAAGCCTTTATTTGGATCTGGTCGCAATATTACGGCAGATAACTGGTTTTCTGATTTTGAACTCATCAACTATTTGAAAACAAAAAAGCTGTCATTTGTTGGAACTGTCAGAAAAAATAAAAGGCAATTGCCGTCAGAATTTGTTGAAGTAAAAGGGAAGGGACGATACAGCAGCATGTTTGGCTTTAATGATGGGAAGGTTTCGGTTTGCTACATACCACACCAGAACAAAAATGTGATTCTTGTATCTTCGTTGCACAATGACGCTGCTATTGATACCGAATGTGGAGAGAAAAATAATCCAGAGATTGTTACTTTCTACAATTCAAGAAAAGGTGGTGTTGATGCTGTAGATCAGATGTGTGCTACTTACAGTGTCAGCCGAAACACAAAGCGATGGCCAATGATAATTTTTTTCACGATGCTGAATGAGGGTGCTATCAACTCACAGGTAATTTCTCTTGGAAATCAACTGGAGAAAATGCGTAGAAGAGTGTACCTAAAACCAATGGTACATCAACTTGTTCTTGGAGAGCTACACAGAAGAAGTATGAAAAAGGTTGGAATCCCCTCCAGCCTACAAAGTCGGCTCAAAAGATTTATCCCCACTGAAGATAGAGAGGAATCATCACGCTTCCCACGTCCAAAAAGATGTAGATGCACCACCTGCACTACACAGACGGGTTGCAGAAGGATGTCAAAATATGAATGTAAAAACTGCCATAACGCAATCTGCCTATCCCGCGCAAATATGGTCTGCCAACTTTGCTTTTCTGTGCGCCAGTGTGTTCCTTCTGGTAATTCTGAGTGAGTGTGAAAGACACCAGCATCAAAAAAGTGGTTTACAATTAGAGTTTTTTTCTTAAATTTACTGTTTAATAAAATTTATGTACTAAAAACTGTAACTGTTTGGTGGTGGTTTCAAAATTTCAGTCCTTTCAATTTTGTTACTTTTGTGGTTAATAATTTTTTTTTTCGTCCACTTTCGTATGTTCTGTCTCTACACATTCCCATGAAAGTAACTGATTACGTTTAGGGTACTAAAGTTGAGAATCTGAGATAATGGGTGATTTCAAAATCCGTGCCTGTCAGGCTCGTTGCGCCCGAACTCAGGAGTCCCAGAATTGTGCGTGACTGAGGGTTAGACTAGGGTGTAGCAACTACAACCTAGGAAATCGTTCTTCAGATTGTACTCAAAGGAGCAGCAATACTGAAGTTGTGGGAATGGACCGCCCAAACGATGCATCAGTTCAAACCGTCCGAGTCGATGTTCAAATTGATCAGCCTCAGCAAATTCCCAAGGGACTAGGAAAGACAATCTATGTTGAAGTTACCCCGATGCAAGGAAGGAACTTTGTAATTAATTGAGCAATCCGAGAAAAGTGAGTTACTGGATACAACGCATTATTATGTTGCTAGAAGTGTAGGTGTTGCTACAGTGGTGAGACAGAATGTCGCAGAAGTCCCGGTTACAATAACGAATATGAGCAATGAGGATGTTGTTTTGCCACAAGGAACTAAAGTTGCTGAAGTGTTGAGCGAAAGTAAAAGTGAATTAATACAGATTCTAGATTATGTAAATGCTGCAGTTATAAACACAGATTTTGGTAACAGTACCGCAAAATTGCAACGAGGAGATGAAGATAATAACGAACTGAAGTGCAAGATTTGGAAGAAGATAGAACATTTGACTGCTGATGAACAAAAGAAGAATTTAGCGCCTGTTTTGTTGGAGTATGCAGATTTATTCCCAGAACGTGAAAATCTACCTGTCACTCATTTAGTTCAGCTTCGTATTCATACAGGGAATGCAGCCCCAATCACACAGAAACCTTACCGAATACCATTTAGTCAAAGAAGAAGAAGACATGATTAAAGAACAATTATAAAACCAAGAGATCCTTCAGATCCACTGTGGTGTTCGCCTGTTGTAATTGTAAATCAATTTCTGGCCAACCACAGTTAAGTTTTTGTGTTGATTACCGATCTTTGAATGCTGTGACCACACCTGACATCTACCCCTTACCAAATTTAGTGGACACCTTGGATTACTTGGGAAGATGTCGAATTTTTTCAGTATGTGATTTAACAAGTGGTTATCACCAGTTAACAGTGCATCCAGATGATCAAGCAAAAACTTCATTTGTAAACCAAACAGGAGTATACAAGTATCTTCGTATGCCATTTGGACTTAGTAATGCTCCAGCTACATTTTAACTCCTGATGGATTCAGTTTTATAAAGACTCACCCCAACACAAGCACTTATTTACCTTTATTGTGGAATAATTTTTGATGAAAACATGAAGCAGCATACTGAGAGACTACAAGCTGTTTTTGAGCATATAAGAAGTGCAAACCTGCCTTTATCAATAGATAAATGTCATTTTCCACGAAGTAAGGTTAACTAGAGTGGTCATGTTATAACCAGTGAAAGTGTTCGATCTGATCCAAAATTAATTGAAGATGCAAAGAATTTTCCCGAACTATAGAATTTGAAAGAATTACAAAATCGCCTGGGATTGTCAAATTTCTACAGATGAATTATAGCCAGATATGCGAATATAGCACATCCAGTGACACAGTTACTGAAGAAAGGAGCCACATTTAATTGGTCAACAGAATGCAAAAAGGCAATGGAAGAACTTAAAACTGCTCTAACCATGGCCCCTGTGTTAGCCTATCCAGATTCTAGTAAACCTTTTGTTCTTTCAATAGATGCATCCGATTTTGCCATAGATGCAATCTTGTCTCAAGAAGTTGATGGTCATGAACATCCAATCTCATTTGCTTCCAGACAATTAAAGAAAGCAGAATGTAATTATACTGCTACTGAGAAGAAGCTTTGTGCTTTGGTTTTTAATATAACACATAACAGATGTTTCTTAACACAAAGAGAATTTACAGTTATTACAGATCATGCTGCACTTAAATGGTTATTAAGCTTAAATGATCCAAGTTCCAGATTAGCAAGATGGGCATTAAGACTGAGTAAGTTCCAGTTTAAGGTTACTCACCGACCTGGTAAACAACATGTTAATGCTGATGCAATGAGTGGAAAAGTCAATGTTTGTGATACAATAAGTCGAGAAGAAGAGTAAAAGGCAGCTCAAGAAGAAGATCCACAGTGCAAATTGTGGAAAAAAGTCAACATTTTGTCGAAATAGATGGATTATTGTACAAAATCATTAGTAAAGGAAACTGCTTAGTTATTCCAGAAAGCATGAAAGAGCAAATCATGATAGAACAACACGATTCTTTATTATCAGGACATTGCAGTAAAAATCAACAAACAATAAAATAGCTCGTTTGATTTGGTGGCAAAGCTGCAAAGCTGACGTTTTCCAATTTGTTTCACAATGAGATTCCTGAAACAGACAGAATAATGTAAGAAAAAGTAGAGCACAATTGCAAGAACTACCAGAGACAAGTGAACCATTTAAAAGAGTAGGACTAGATGTTGTAGGATCGTTGCCTAAGACTAAAGATGGAAACAAAAACATATTGACAATGTTGGATCATTTCTCTAGATACCTTCTCGTGATACCAATACCTGATCGGAGTGCTGAGACTATAGCTAAAGTTTCTGTAAAAAAATGGATTCCTAAGTTTGGATCCCCATTAAGAACAATTAGTGATCAAGGAACGAATTAGGAAGCATGGAGGGGAGTCAAACAGCGAAATCATCAATCCTTTCTTCAGCAAACAAGATAATACGACTGCCAAGCAGCAGTGCCACATATCGAGTTGAAGATCTTGTGTATCTGAACAATGTGGTGTTACAGAAGAGTTAAGTCAAAAAGTTGAAGAAGTTTTGGAAAGGACCATATCCAATCTTAGAGGTATTGTCGCCAGTCACTCTTAAGCACCAATTGCCCCTTTGTTCGATTGTCGTTCATGTCAATCGTGTAAAGCCATTTCTGGGTAGATTTATTGTAGCATCGCAAGACAACGAGGACTGACCGAGAGGCAGACCTGCTGTTCTCAAACCCAGGAAGCGAGAACGGCGAGGTCGCAGTCCAAACTTCAAGGCCGATGCATCGCATCCTGATCCAGACGCCCCTACAAACCGTGTAAACATGTGTAGTGTGTGAGAGTGCAATGCGTGTTTATTTCAGCCATGTGCTTATGTGAATATGTTGTGATGATTTAGTATTGAAGCTATTACATGAGTGCACAGGTAAAGCTAAACCTTTTATTCCATAGGTTACCACAAGCAATTCCTTTATTTTATGTTCAATGTTAACTCTAGTATTTAGAATTAATTAATCATGTTCATTTTTATTTTAATGTTTGCTATGATAGCATATTCTACTAATGCTGTAATAATAGTACCACAGAGTACAGGTGTTTTGTTTGAACCATGATCAGACTTGGTAGTTTCAACGAGTAATGCAAAACTTGTACTCAAGTACAATCTGAGTGAAATCCAGCAACAGTTTAGTTCTGTAAAGAAGCAAATTGATCTAATTCGTTCTGTTAAGGGTAATGATACAATTTTGGAAATGTGTACATCTTGGTATAATAACTCGATAACAGGAAAAATGCAAGCAGAGTCTACATTTGCTAATTATAAACAAGAGATTTACTGTTTTTTAAAGCTTTTGCCATGCAAAACTTTACTTAGGCATAAACACGCCTGGTTTGATTTTGGAGGGAGTATCCTTTGTACTTATTTGGTACTTTAATTAGTCGAGATCTACTGCAAGTTAAAGGCAAAATATTAGCTCTTGAGCAACAGTCCAGTACAAAATTCGACTAAACTCTCTAATGAAATAATCGTATTAAAGAATATGCAAAGAACCATTACTTATCATACAGTTTTCATTGAACAGATTGTAAAGCAATTTATCTCTCATTTCCACATAATTCGTAATGAAACGAACGCAAATATCCAAGACCGATTCCTAGGATTAAATGCTGTGAGAGCACACTTAGATTTAAACACTCTTGTGTTAAGGATTACTGATAGTTTATCAAATGCTAGAATTGATGCCCTTAACTTAAGAACAACCTTAGAAAGTAGTTCAAATGATCGTTGAGCAATGTACTACTACATCCAAAACAATTTTTACATATCCTACTACCAACTGAACGAAAGCTAGATTCAACATATACTATGCAGAATGAGATTTTCACTCTGCAGCGGAGTGTGAGCTGATATGAAACTTCCTGGCAGATTAAAACTGTGTGCCGGACCGAGACTCGAACTCGGGACCTCTGCCTTTCGCGGGCAAGTGCTCTACCAACTGAGCTACACTGCTGCAGAGTGAAAATCTCATTCTGGAAACATCCCCCAGGCTGTGGCTAAGCCATGTCTCCGCAAATCCTTTCTTTCAGGAGTGCTACTTCTGCAGGGTTCGCAGGAGAGCTTCTGTAAAGTTTGGAAGGTAGGAGACGAGGTACTGGCAGAAGTAAAGCTGTGAGAACGGGGCGTGAGTCGTGCTTGGGTAGCTCAGTTGGTGGAGCACTTGCCCACGAAAGGCAAAGGTCCCGAGTTCGAGTCTCGGTCCAGCACACGGTTTTAATCTACCAGGAAGTGTCTTAACATATACTATGATTTACCCTGTAACTCTTGCAATTTACATGCTTATTACAAGTTAACCACCACACACTATTTAATAACTGAAGATGAATTAACTGTTATTGTTTCTACACCCATTGCTAGATTAAAGCATAATTTTGAAATGTGTAAGGTTTATACTTAACCCTGCGAAATGAAGACAGGCAGGTATTCATGTATAGTACGTACTAAATGATTATCTACTGATCAGCAAGGATCGAAGATGGGTGTACGAGCTGGAGAAAGAATTGTTTATGAATCATCCCCCAAGAGATGATTGCCCTAGAATTTTAATGCATCTTTAACATCCATTTCTTAAATGATATTCTGAAGGTATAATTTTCTCAATTAACTCCACCCTTGATGTCACATTTGCATGTAAAATTTCTGATACACCTAAGCCATCCTTTACACTCAAATTGAATAATAGTGGATTAATCTTGAATGCCACACATCGTGATTTATCATGTGAACTATTTGACTTGCCTAGTGTATTGCCAGCTACATTTCATGCTACTGGACATTTGCCATTAACGAGAATGTTATCTGTTTATTACAATGATTCATATATCTTAACATATGGAAAGCATTCATTATCAAGTTTTTCTGAAGACAATGATTTAATTAAGGATATCCATAAAAATGTAATTTCTTACAATAATGAGATAAACTTCATTGGAGCAGCAAATAGAGTTAAGTCCTTCGATTTATCCAGTAATGTTAATGCATACTTGATTGTCAGTATTGTGTTTTTATTACTTTTATTAATTTGTCTTTTGTCAACAGCATTTGCCATGTATGACAAAATCATCCTGAAAGATCGCTTCTCTGTACCGAACATCACTGTGTCTCCAAATGAAATACATGTTGCAATGCCTTCTGATGCCACGAATGGCGAAATAAATTCATAACGCCCAGGAGGTCGTTTCGAGCCACTTATGGTTGCTCTTTTTCTCTGGGGAGATTGATGCAAGGGTCTGTGGGTTTGCGCGTAACCGTACAGTATGTAACACGTGCTCGCAAGCCGACCTATCTTGGAATGCTGACCATTTGCTTGGTCAGTAGACTTGTGTCCGGGCGCAGTGTGCCACAGCAGAGTAGGCCCCTAGCCGCCATCTGTAGCGCGTCGTATTACTAGCCCCGCCTAGATCGCAAATATGCCTCTTTTCTTAGCTCTCCATGGAGCCTTTTGATACAACTGTAATTAGCCAGTGTTTGGATGTCAGACACAGTGATAATGGGTGTGCATAGCATGCATATTTTTATAAACAGTCTTTTGGTAATAAACTGTTTAAGCTTACTTCTCAGTGCCTGCATATTCTGTACCTCAGGGAGCCACTGCTTACGAATACTGACAAATGTTTTGTAATTATCATCTGGGGGTAACAACACAAACAACCTCCATACAGTATATTTCATTAAGATAAAGTACTTGCATGTTCTCAGGTATTTTCAGCCATCTCTGTGTTGTGGTAATGATTGCAAGGCCTTTCAAAGTGGAATGTGAAACACATGTTGAAGGAGAATCACATGCTGAACCTAGCGAATCCGTTGACACAGGTGTTGCTAATATTAACACTTAAGCATGCAAATTGGAGTGTCAGGCTGAGACAGAAGAAATTATTCCAACAACTAATCAAGATCCATTTATTGCATTATATCAATGTTTAGAGGCAATGTTGAAAATAAATTTTAAACACTTATCATTATAGCTACATGAAAAGTTGAGTACCGACAATTAAATCTCATCCAGAAATAATGAAATGTTGTCTAAGCAGAATGAAATGTCGTCTAAATCAAGAAATCTGTCGTCAGAGCTGGATGCCATAACAAATGAAATTTCAGAACTGAGAACTGTATCGCTCTCCCTCAGAAACTCCTGCCAAAATGCATTTACAAGCAACCCATTTACAATTAAGAATGGGCACACTATGGCTCCATTGGCTATAACTATCTCAAACTGTACTTGCACTTCGCCATATCGCAAACCGGCACCGACTACACCAATAACTTTGCAGATTTGTACTGGGTTAGTAAGTACCCCTGTAAACTCACTAATATTATTAAACAAACTTGCTGATAGCAAATGTGTCAAGAACAGCTACAGTCAAAACATTTCCTATAACAACATTAACAGTGGTCTAATCTGTACTTTTACATTGATCATGGCATTTATGGTGGTCAGTATCTAACTCTTTCCTAAAGTTCACATCTTCATTAAATCTCGATAGGTTCACTGAATTATGTTCTCCACCCCCACTTCATTCCTGCCATCCCATAACTGTCACTGGAGGACGAAATTCATATGGATCTACTAATAGTTTGTTGAATTGCTTTTGGTCACAGTTTGATTCAACATGATTACTTTCCTGTATTAAATTACTACACCACAACAATAATTAAATAAAAGAAATGTTATCAACACTCGCTTACATTTGGCTCAATTACAATAAATATAAGTAATAATTGGTTCATAATTAAGTAAGCCAGTCTTCTTGTGCAAGTGCGCTCACGATAAATGACAACAGATTGTCGTTAAATATCTTTTAAACAATTGTGAATACCTTCTTGGCAGCAGCGTCGTTTTGTTCTCTTATCAATTGTGGTGTTCATTAGCACTTGAATTGACAACTTTAGAATTAGCACAGTTTTTTTTGTATAACTTGCAATCTACATTCAATTAAAGTCACTGGCAAAATAGTTAAGCGTTCATTGCATAACTACACAAGCATGACAATATGAGAGGCATTCATGTAGTATTCATCTGCTGTTAAATGTGGAGAATATGATGTTCAGCCAAACGTTTGCATAATAAAGCAGGCCGTTGTGACTGAGCAGTTCTAGGCACTTCAGTCTGGGACCGCGCGTCCGCTACGGTCGCAGGTTCGAATCCTGCCTCAGGCATTGATGTGTGTGATGTCCTTAGGTTAGTTAGGTTTAAGTAGTTCTAAGTTCTAGGGGACTGATGACCTCAGATGTTAAGTCCCGCAGTGCTCAGATCCATTTGAACCATTTGCATAATAAAAAAGATGTAATAAGTAAAGAAGTAAAACAAACATGGATATGTAGCTTTCAACAATGATAGCTGTAGTGCAATGCTATCATATGAGGTAACGTTTGTTGAACTCGCATGAAGCGTTTAAAAGTTGTTAATTCTAGGATCATTGTGAAAGTGTCTGTTCATTGTGAGATACTAACTTCCATGGTTTTAAAGATGTTGAGATATTATTGTTTCATTGGATATGCTTCACTTTTCTGGGATTGCAAATTATTCAGATTTGCATTAATATTTGATGTGATTTATTGTCGAATCTCAAAGAGCTGTATCTTGGCCATCTTTAAGATTGTCTGACACTTCACTATTTCCTGGAGCATATTCTGCAAAAAGGCAATCCGAGCATTTACAGCTCTCGGATTTACCCATTTCTGGAGTTGCATTCATTTTCCCTGCACATGTGCTTGCTTGTACCTGTCACCTAATTGGAAGCTGGAACTGCGGTGGCATGCCCTGATCCCTCTGGCTTGCTAGTGTTCAGCTGTGCAACAAATTCATCTTACCTTGCACCAATTTTAGGCGCTCAATTAGCTTTACCTAAATACATGTAACATTCCAACTTGCTTTGAGGAGGTAACATCCTATTGGGCATCACTGTCGAGGCCATTGCCGCCGCCTCCGTGAACTCCTGGGTGGTATGCTTCAGCTATCCCTGTCACCTCTCAAGAGACTGCAGTTGCTATTTTGACGCTGCACTATTCACAAACATCGACTGACTGTGTGGTGTGCAGTTGCACAGAACGACCAGCTACTACAAGGCATATAATGGCATGGTTTAGCAGCTCCATTGAACACAAAGCTCCCCTAACCTGCCATGAGACCCCCTGCATGGATGCAGTTTCGCTCATAGTCCTTAGCCTGCAGGTAAATCGAAAGAAGAGATTGGCACCTCTCCTCCTGACATACAAAATGGACAACCTCTCAGCATCCCCAGCGATGATGCTTCATCCCCACCAATGACAGCATGTCTGTGTATGTACATGGCAGGCTTCCAACTGCAGGCACGGACATTGCATGGCACAAGCAAAATTTGTACAAGCCAGTCTACAGCAATGTACATACGTCATGCTACACACTGATGTGGTGCAGACACCGCTTCAGTTGTTGTCCTACTCATTGTCACTTCTCGTCATCACCTGTGGCGAGAGAACACTTGACATCGTGTGCAGCAGCAAGCTGTCCAGCTGTCAATTAACTTATTCAAGCTGGCAGCTCCTGCCACTGTTCACTTTTTCGACCCAGTGCAAGACCTGTTAACAGTCGAAACTATCTCCTCCACCAGTCAGGCAGAGCACACACCCATGGTTGCCAATATAGCATTCATCCCACCATTTGCCATCACACCACACATGCGCCTAAGCTCCACCCCTCCATTCATCCAACCAGCCAGCTCAGCTGCCCAGACTGCAGCCACCACAAGTGCCTGGGCCACCCCTACCACAGCCTCCAGCAGACTATGTGCGTCTGCTCCAAATGCCATCCCAGCATGGACACAGCCCCCATACATCCCAGCACCTGAATGGATTAGAGTCTGGCACCCAAACTGTCATCTGCAGTAAAGACCATGTCTGCAGTTGAGTTCCAGAGACCTCTTCCAGTGTAACAGGCTCCTCACCTGCCATAGCTCCCGAACTTGTGTTCACATCCCTGTGCATCTGCCGCACTGGGTGCAGAGGCTGGTTCAACATCCATGCTGGCTTCCTGTGTTCTTATCTGTCTAGCGACAGACATGGCCCTCAGTGTCACTGGGCTTGTCTACCACAATTCCAGGATCCACATTTGAGCGACAATGACCCCATACTTGTGAGAGTATAAACACTTCGTGTAGTCTCAGTGCTTCCATGTGTCGAGCTGTCGAGGTCGGGCCGAATACTGTACCATGCTTCTGCAACCGACTGTGTGTGTGAACTTTGAGAGTGCCAGTTGGAAACACTTTATTTCATCATCATGCATGAACTGTGCCTCATGATTGCATTATTTCATTATCATTTATTAACTACCAGTGCAGGTCAAAGTTCTGGCAATGGTGTGGCGCAAATGGGAGTGACAGTTCAAACTGAGCCACCATACAGTGAGACACTTTTCTTCAGAATCTGACTCTGCGAGCCATAGACCACGTGGGTCAAGCCCAACCTGAGCTCCCCACCAATGCTTACGGAAGTTACAGAAGTTTGTTTGGCACTCTCCTTTCATTCCCACTTTCATTTCATTGTGTCTGCAATGTTCACGTTGCACTGCAATGATGAAGAAAGTTCTCTTTGGTCTGGACACACACCCATGGTTCTCTCACAGTCACACCATCAGTCAACGCTCTTGCTACTAAGAAATGTATTCCCTCCAGGGCAGTGCTTGAGTGGAACTCTAGTGCAGACACCATTACCACTATCGACAGCTGACGGATGTTGCAAACATTTCATTTGTCAATTGTTCATTCACTCATTTATACGAAAGAAATACACTTATGGCAAAAATGTGCTTCATCAATTCTTGTCACAACATTGTCTCTTCCACAAGCGCAGTACATTGGTGTGGTAGTAAAGCTTGTTCGCTGCACAACTGACATATAAGTGATGATACCAGCACATTTCAACTTCAAGTCGAATCTCAAGCTTTTTCTTTTTTAATGAAGCTCGATTGAAATTCCTATTATTATATTTTTCAGATTCAAATTTTAAAAATTTATGTGCTCACAAATATGAAATGGAAATGTATAAGTCGAACTTGAATACAACTAAAATTAACTTGGCGGGTGCCATTGCCATCGTATAAATGTAAATTAGTAACAAAGCAGCTATTTCCAAATTACTTTGCCAGTTCCTTGTATTGACAGTTAACAATAACAGTCTTGTGACACAAAACTCATTGCTTTCCTATGATGACTTCTGGGCCTGAATTCAGATTTGTATGAGGAAAGAAGGACTTCCTTTCAAAATCAGTTAACACAGTAAGAAAATTGTGTAAAGATTAATGCATCAGTTCTAATTTTTATAAATATACTTTCCATTTTTTGCTAGAAATGTGGTGTGCCCTTCTTTTCCCAACATTTCACTTTCTTATTTAATACCATAATAAGAAACGGGAGGGCATATCTAACTGGGTCAGAATAATTTCTGCTCGAGAGTTTTCCCTCAGTGGAGTGGACACATGCAGCTGATTAATGGTCACTTGAAGCTAGGTTGCATCCACCAAGATGATCACGATGCATCACACCTTGGTCCTGTACTGTAACAGCCTAGTAGAGCATTTGATACAACAAATTAATGTAGCAGATAAACCACTGTCTTGAGCACAGGAATATTATGTAACTGTTGTTGATACAATGTCTTTCATAACCTTAATGTTACATGTGTTTACAAACCTTATTATACTTAAGGAAGCATACAAATGAGATGTCATAACGTAATTATCTTACAGAATACTCAGCAAAGAGTGCTCTGGAAGATGACATTATGACATGTGACTAGATATAAAATATATATGATATATGTATGAAATAACTGACCATAACAAATTATTTGGCCTTTGTTCAGGATCATGTCAGAATATTTGTATTAAAAGTAATTATGGAACTGGAATGAACTCTGAATTATTCTGCCATGACTGTTTTCAGAACATGTTTTATTAATTTTCGAATAGAAAACATATTATTAAAAAATTCTGTTTATGTAACACACATTACTGCTTTTTATAAAATTCAGAAATGCATCTAAATTTTTATAGCCCCTTAACTTTTAATAATAAGTTTAATTATGTTGTCACTTCAATAATGGTTTTTAAATTGGTAATTGTTATGTGTAAAGTTCTAGGAGAGCAGTGGCACCTGCCAAGTTAGATATAGTTGTAGTCATGTTCAGATTGGAGATGCAAAAAGTTTCTGATCATGTATGTCAGTACCCATATTTTGTTAAAATATAAGGCTGTAGAAAGTTCAGTAACAATATGTAAGTGAAATGAAGACTGTACAAAGTTTAGTCGCACATTGGCGCTAACATAATTGATAAACAGAAATAAATTTGGAAATAGCTGCCTCATCATTAATTTACATTTATACAATGGCAGTGGCACCCAACAAGTTAATTTTAATTGTATTCTAGTTCGACTTCTACACTTCCGTTTCATTTCTGTCAGCACATAATTTTTTTAAATGTGAATCTGGAAAAAAATTAGTAAGAGAAATGAAGATTGTACAGAGTTTTGTTACATATTAACGCTAACGAAATTAATAAAGAGACAAATATTTCAAAAACGCTATCAGGTTGTTAATTAACCAGAAAAACAGTCCATGGCATAATTATTCCACAGCAGAATTTAAGTATTATGTGCAGTTTTATTGTATGCAGTATCGCCATTTCATACAATTATCTCTCGATGATACTGATTGACACAATCTGCCAATTAAATCACCTACAAATAACAATATTACGTTCTTCTGTTGTTAACCATTATTACTCGCCCACTGTAATCAGATGGTGCCGTTAGAATATGCTAGAGGAGCTAGGGTCTTTAAGTAATTGTTAATGAATGGACACTACAATCGGATATGACATTTTGTGCACCTTAAGTCTTGAGTAAAAATAAAACAAATTAAAGAAGTACAAGGACGAAAGTGGGCTGAAAACGAGCCAATAACTGGAGCTGTATTGAGTGTTAGTAGCAGATCGGAGTGGAGATTAATTCATGAAACAATATTAGCACAAAAAACTTTATATTCTGTGCCATGAAAAGTGAAATTCCGTATGATTTTTTTTGTGAAATTTCAGGCTCTCTGGAATGTCGATTGTAAATGATAACCTAGGGTCAAAACCAGTGAAGTGGTGCAATTGTTGTTTATGGAAAGCAGAAATGGAAATAATGTTCATATAAGTTAGTAAATTGGCTAAATGAATTGAAGATTCATACAAAGAGTAGTAACATAAAAAAAGCAGCATCTAAATTGATCACGTATTTAGTGGACTTGGTAGCCAAATTAAAGAAAGGAAGAGAGGAAAGTGTCAAATGAGATAAAATATGGATGTCCAAGTTGCACCGACAGAGTAACGACCAATGCTACCTGCACATTCGAAGCTCACACGAGTTTTGATTGCAGTCGGCCGCTCCGCTTCTGACAAGGGATACTTCCCATCCCAGCCTCCTCAGATTTAGTGGTAAGAGGACCAGCCTGTCAAAAAGTGAACAGAGATCAAGCATGAAAAAAGGAAGGTGTATTGAACAATGCAGAAAAAATCAAAATGGAAACAGCAAATGGTCCAAGAACAAGCTGTGTTCAATCCTTTCTCGAGCCAGTTCCTTTCTCTCCCGCTGTTCGCCATATTCAAATTTGTGTGTGTCATGGTGTAACGTACGGTTGCAACAGTGAGGTGTATGGAAGGGACCTATAATGACAGTTGATTCTGCATAACTACTCTATTAGCAACCGAAAGGAAGTGGGTTTCGAATGGGAAATGCAAACGTTTGATGACAAGCTGACAATTCAACTGAATCCTCCACCGGCAAAAACGTGTGGTGTGTCATACATGGCATTACTGGCAGTACTTGTGTCATAGGAGAGAAATCTTTTACAGACACACCTAAATTGAATGCTGGGTAAGTGAGTGAGACGTGCCTCCTTGCTCGATTTGGATGTTCGTATGAATGTGAATGTGATTTATGACTCCCCAAGGAAATGGCGAAAACATAATAGTTTGTCATGTATGCTGTAAGAAATCAGTGCAACAGTTTCGCAATCACACAGTTTCTCTGTGCAATTTTTTAAGATATATGTTTTTAATGTCTTTGCGTTCTGTTTTGGTAGTTTTGACTTTTGAATTCCTTTGTTGTAACATAGCTCTCACCCGTTTACTTGATGTTTTCATTTAGGCGAGACGTCTATGTGGGATGTCACCTGCTCTCACTATTCATCATGTTGACTTGCGACGGTAACATATTCTTCCTGCATGACTCATATTCTATAACCATTGAATAGTATGAGAACAGCCAAGACTACAGAAAGAGAACAAACATTTCAATGACAAGACGAACAGTTCCTAATGTTGTGAAAAATATAAAAACAAATGGTAGGACGGAGTTTCACTCACGGCTTGTTCACCTTATAGTCCAACATCGGGACCACTTTTTTTTTATTTTGAAATCTCATGTTGTTCGTTGCATTTGTTCGGGGCAGATGGCCCTTGATACCCGTTGACATTCTTCATTGATTTATTCACTCAGTGTTTTATTACAGAAGGGAGCTAAGCCTGTTTTCTTAATCTCATTTTGTTCATTATTGTTCGTTGCATTTGTTTGGGGTGGACGTCACATGACACCCAATTAAGTTCATCGTCGATCCGTTTACTCAGTTTTTTTATTACAATGGTAGCTAACCCTCAGACCAAACCCGCAAAGCTACAATGACCACTTCATCACTGCATGTCATCTTCACTCAATATTGTTCATCTTCAGTCAGTATTGCACTTGTGATCTGTGTTCAGTTTTTGATGGGCTATCCCCTAGGCCATCTTATCACTAAATCTGAGAGGGATGTGATGGGGCATTTCCCTTGTGAGGATGACTCCTGCAGCCAGAGACGAAACACAGTGAAAATTTTTATTTTTCGACCACGGCAATGTCAGCCTGCAAGTTTTAAGTGAAGCAGACAAAAGATTTTAAAGAAAAAAAACAAGACATGAGTTGTCACTTTCCACAAAGAAACAACTAAATTGCCAAGTCAAACAGCAAACTGAATAACAAAATTTTGCATGCAGGAAACTTTAAAATTTTGTACTGTCTGGAGTAGCAACTACAGGATAAAATCTTTGAGGAGAAATAATAACAATCTAATTAATTTCAATTTGGGAAATATATTTAAACCGCTGACCATAGTTACAACATTCATACAAACTTCTTTATATATATATATATATATTCTAAACTTATGTTCTAGTGGACGTACATTGAAATGAGACCAAATATACAGGGTGTTTGAAAAAGAACTCCCTAGTTTTAAGTACAAATTTGATGGGGAAATTAATTAAAAAAATTACATCAATAAGTACATATCATGAAAGAGAATTGCTTCAAATTTTGTTTAATGTTAGTAGACATCAACGTTGGATCCATTTGTTGCCTGCACATGTCGAGATGATATTTCACTTCCTGCCATGTATTCACCATAATTTCAGGTGTAAGTGTCCCAACTGCTGCGACAATTCTTTCCTGTAAATGATTGATGTCCCTGATCGTTTCACTGTGCACAACATTTTTGATGTGGCCCCAAAAGAAAAAGTCTGGTAGGGTTAAATCTGGGCTTCGTGGTGGCCAAGGAATTGGGCCAGCCCTACCTATCTACCTTCCTGGACAGTGAATGTCAAGAGCCGTACGCACATGGTTACTGTAATGAGGTGGGGCGCCATCTTGTTGGAAAAACACAACACCCTTTTCCACCTCAATTTCACCCATTTGGTACTCTGTCAACATATCACAGTAAATATCCCCATTTATTATTTCTTTTTAGAAAAATGAAACTACCAATCACACGATCTTCCATCAAATAACACCAGACATTAACTTTGGGAGTCATGCTGATGCTGAATAACTTCATGTGGATGCTCTGCCCTCCACAATTCTGCAGTTATGATGATTAACTGTTCCACTAACATGAAATGTACTCATAGCAGAAAAGAGAATCTTTTTTTAAGAAATTGACTTCATCAGCAATTGTGTAGAAAGTCAACAGAAAACTCATACCTTTCGATTTTATCAGTAGGTTTTATGTCATGTAACAGTTGCAATTTGTAGGTGCACAACTTAAGTCTTTTACGCGCAACGTCATACACAGTACCTTTAGGCACTCCTAATTGTAGACTATGTCTATCAATGACTTCTTTGGGCTCCAAACACATAAAACACGGATCTGCTCAACATCTTCAGAAGTTCTCGGTCTGCCTGGTGATTTTGATTTAAAAACACTTCCAGTTTCCCTAAAAGACTTTGGCCAATGACGGATAGTTCCTGCTGTTGGTGTTTCACCACCTTACTGGCATTCAAAATTACGTTGCGCTGTTATAACTGACTCAGTTTTCACATGCAAAATAACATATTGTGCTTTCGGTTGCGGAGTACAGGTTGTTGCTGAGTAGCTCTGCACTGCACTGCACCCACGCCTGGACTGAACTGAGGGAACGAAGGAAAAAAACTACACTGGTGCCATCTCAAGGTCAAGCACACCTGACAACTGCAGGGGGGCCAAACTTGAAGAATTGATGCATCAAACACCACAAACTAGAATAGTGTATGTCACTTTGTATAGATTCTAGGACCCATTAAAACTAGGGTGTCCTTTTCCAAACACCCTGTACAATAAATCGTTATGAATACAGAGATTATTCAAACTTACTGAGTTACACATTGCAGCAGAGGTACATTGAAATCAGACCGAAAGGCGTCAGAGAAATATAAAATTTCATCTCCATAGAATTAAGAAGATGCCCAACTTGGTGCTTGTCATTGAGTAGTACTTCACCAATGTATAGCCAGCGCACTGGCGTTGCATACAAAACGCTGGGCTAAGGAAAGCTTCCGGCAAGAGAGGGCAGTGCAGTATTAGGACAACACCAATATGAGCCTACATTGTTGCTACATGTATCCAGGATGGCGGTGATGATGTCTTCCAAGGTGGCATCATGTAGACTTGGCAACAGTGCATAACATCATCCAAGATGGCAACCATGACATCATTCAAGATGGCAGGAAGTTTGAATTTTGGCTGGGAAGTGCCACACGCCCTTCCCCCAGAAAAATGGTGTGAAGTTCAAATTCCAACAGTGTAACGGGCCACACCTCTGTTTCTCTACTAACCAAAGAAAATGACAGGAAGATCTCTCACTTGGGCCACCTCCACTAACCTAAATCACCTGATCGCCACTTCCTCCTACGAATTGGCGCCAAGTTTGAATTCCAACAGGATAATTCATCACATCCCAGTTATCTCTACTAAGCAAAAAAAATCGTGGGAAGACAGCTTACTTGACCTACCTCCACTAATCTAAGTCACCCTGACCGCCACTTCATCCTATGAACTGGCGCCAAGCTTTAATTCCAACAAGATAATGCACCACACCCCTTTTGTCTCTACTAAACAAAGAAAATCGCTGGAAGATACCTCACTTGGGCTACCTCCACCAACCTAAGTCACCCGACCGCCACTTCATTCTATGAACAGGAGCCAAGTTTAATTTTGGTAGGAAGATAGGTCACTTGGGGTTTCGCTGCTGGCGCGAAAGAGAGGATACTTGTACTAACCTAACCACCTCCTAAGGATTCGTGGGAAAAAAGGACTTGTCTTTATTATTTAACCAATTTCAAGCAGATGTGTTCACCACTGGGTTTGGACTCCAACTGTCTTGGTTCAGATCGCTACCAGCAGAGGGCACTCTCATGTCATCAGGTGATGACACAAGTATCACTATCCAAGATGGCGGCACCCAGTGTGTCCACCAAGAGGTCCAGAGCCCAAATGGCTTAGTTCATACTATCGCCACCAGAGGGCACTACCGTGATGTCGGGTGATTACGCAAGTACCGTTATTCGAGATGACTGTATACATTTTTTGCAACATGTACTCTAGGACACATAGCCACTGCATGGTCCCATTACGTAATCCAAGATTGTCTGTTCTCTCTCTCTCTCACGCGTTCATAACGGCTAACGCGTCGTGTCAGCGGCCCGCAAGCGAGCGACCGCTGATGCCACAGCCTCTAGCCTGCAACTTCATACTCGGGCTGGAGATAGTCTTCTGTAAATATCCTAACTAAAGTAACACCCACATCGCCCATCTAACGTATGAATTACCTTGAGTACTTAATTCCAAATCAATTTTAATTACATTCCATAAATGAATGTACCGTTTTGATATTCAATTATGAAATGAGAATTTTCCCATTTTCCCATTAGGAGTGCAATGTTCATTCATTCATGGCATAGCATCCCCCACCCCTAGAATGCTGCACTCCTATTGGCTACTGCATTAGTCACATGATTCTACGTCATAGAACCCCAGATGCTGGTCTGTAGGGGGAAAATGACACGAAAATGACTCAGGCTGCACTGGGCTGCTGGGGAGAGTAAGGAATGAGTGCAGTCTATTTATTTTTGATCATTTTATTTATCACACTGATACAAAAGGCATGGTTCGAGCCATCCCACACAGCCCACAGACCTCTAAACTATTTCTAATTAACGCTCTCCAGACATGCAAACAACTCCTAATTTTTCGAAATAATTTCATTACACACTTGCAGACTCCTCCTAAATAATGCAGCACAGGGATGTGCAGACGTACTCAGTACTCGTAAACTGTTCAAATAACGCATAGCACGGCCTTCAGACCTGCTTGCAAAATAATGCAATCAATGCGTGCAAGCACCCTCCAACAACCCCTGTCCAGTCGAGCGCACAGGCAACCCCAACGAAGTGGTGCAGTCATCAGCTGTCAAACTACACACAGGTCCCCTCAGGCATGAGGCAACCACATCCCTTTTCATACTTGGCACCAGAGAAATTCCTATCGCAATACATGGTCACCGAGACGCTGATGGCGACGCAATCGGATGGGAGCGAAGACTTATTTACAGAGTTCGGACGCTCCAAGCTGAACGACACACACGTCTAGTCGACGCGGTCGATGTGAACAGGCAGGAGCGCAGACGTGAGCCATAGCTGGACGTACATGAAAGCTGCTTCTATTTTCGAATATACATTTAGTGTTACATACCGACGTCACAGAACTTCAAGGCACAGACCCCATACGCGAGACACCTCAGGGCAGCACTTGTCTTTACCACTGATGATAGAATAGCACAGCCTGCTCTCCCCATAATGGAACATAAGAGATGCGTACCTGCCCCAGCATCACTGACACCTCGATATGAAAGGTCTACGAGGCGCCTCGCCATCTAAAATGTTCCCAATGTTATTCTTACATCACATTGCTTTTTTTAAAAGAGAAAAAAGACCCAAGTCGACCTCTTGGAAATTGAATATTGTCCCAGAAATAGTTAAGGCTCGCTTTCCAAATGTCTCAGCCTGCATGATCCAAAATTCTTATCCTAACAGAACTTGTTTATGAAAATTGCGCCGAATGCAGTCTTCCTCGCAGACCTAACGTGGTACGCATTCTATCACGTGTTACCCTTCATGCTTCCAACATACACAAACCTTCCCTCCACTATATAGAGGCTCCTGTATCCCAGCACAAACGATCTGAATGAATTGAGCATTCTGATTGGCTGTTATCGAATTTACCCGCCAAATTACTGATACTGCAGATATAGAAGCACTGTCCGCCTTGTTTTTCCTTCTGCAGACGAGACTTTCAGCACTTATTTTACACAGATCGTCATATTGCACTGATAATTAAGTCATACAAACTACAATACATATCGTCAAACACATAAAGACTCTTATCATAGGACACACTCATCCTCTCTAGTCATGCCATAACATAAACCATATTAACTTTACAATGCAATGTATACACATTTTACACAACGTAAGCCAAACTAACACATTTTACACAAACAGTGTTGTTATCTTTTATATTGTACAGCACCCAAAAAAATTATTGTATGCATACACTCACACTGGCTGTATCTCACCATGCTCCCCAGTCCTAGGGAAGCGCCATCTGCATCGACAACTAAACCTCGCAAAGTGTCATACATATTGTCAAATACAGAAAGACTCTTACTGAGCTACACTGTTCTCCCACTGAGGACAGGAGCTTCAATATTGAACTACAACGGCTACACGATAGAATGAACTCCAAGTGGTATATTTCAAGGGGAGAGTGTCACATACATTAACGTGCATAAACGTGTACTAACATGCACTCATTTACCCTCGGCACAAAAACGTTACTGCTCCTGCTTCCTTTCTTGCTCGCTTTTTTCTACACACATCTCCGGGCTCGGGGATTACAAGAACACGCATATTGTCGCCATAATATTATACCATTTACAGATTGCTAGCGCAACATAATTCCCAAGATATAGACTCGAAATTGTTTGTCTACAACTCCAAACTTTAGCGAGCTGCAGCGTGCTATAAACCACTGAGTAACTAGAAACAAATGGAGGAAACGGTTATTTCCACTTTCGAATACTGATGTCGGTGATGTAACAGATCCCAAATTAGCGGTATGATTTACAAGCCAACTAATGTCTTTCCCATGTCTAGAGAACAGGTAAACGTGTCTTCCATACACCACAGTCGATCTTCACTCAACTAAATAAAGGCGCTAAATGTGCAGAAACAGTCAACCAAACAATTTACATGGGAGGGAATAACGGTCCAACGCAAACGCACGATCTCCTCAAATTTCCACTTGATCACGAAAGCTGCACAACACATACTAAGTATTAGTTCACTATTCGATTCTTTAGAGGCCTTCAAAGTTAACTCAGATACATTCCTACACTCCAACAGGCCTATGCATTCCGACGGGTGCTGCCGTTAATGCGAAACCTGAATCATTACCACCACAGGGCATGCATACATGTAATCATTCTAGAAAACCAGTCAAATATATTTTTTATTATTATACTTACAATTAAATGTTACGATCGCAGCCTCAATTTGAACGGCTTTCGACAATGAGCGAAGTAGCGGAAATACACCCTGCTGTCGGCAGTAGCTCTGGAAATGGAAATATCTGTACCTTCCTTACGACTGGACATATTCTTCCCTTTGTTATCACAGTACACCAAGTCAAATCCATACCATCCTTACCACTGTACATAGTCTTTTCCTTCCCACAAACACATACTTTATAAAACCTGATGCTCAAATGCGAACATACGATGCATCCCTTCATGGTCTCCACATGAACGTAAAGGGGAAAAAGGTTATTAGTGCCGAAATACATAAATTTATTAATGAGTCAACTGTAATGGAAGTGTCTCCAATCCCAATTCCGCCAAAACAAGAGTTGTCTGTAACAGTGGAACCACCATTATCTGCAGTAGAAATGGTTCAAATGGTTCTGAGCACTATGGGACTTAACATCTGTGGTCATCAGTCCCCTAGAACGTAGAACTACTTAAACCTAACTAACCTAAGGACATCACACACATCCATGCCCGAGGCAGGATTCGAACCTGCGACCGTAGCAGTCGCGCGGTTCCGGACTGAGCACCTAGAACCGCGAGACCACTGCGGCTGGCTCTGCAGTAGAGCTACAACAAACACCAGTAGCAGCAGCAAAGGCTCAGATATTCCCAGCAGCAGTGTCAGATAAACCAATAGCAGCAGAATCACCACAATCATCAGCAGAGCTGTCGTCATCAGCAACAGCATCCAGAACAGCAGACCCCATAATACTACCTCAAGGCAATGAAAATGCATGTGAGGAAAACATACAAAGGTCATTAGATGCAGCAGTTAACAAAGAAGGGCAGTCACCAAGTCGGGGAGCACAGGAGCCACCAGCAACAGCAACCACACAGAAGAGGTACCTGAGGCCTGGGAGATCAACAGCAGAAGCAGCTTCCAATCAAGACAGATGCCTGAGAACTAGGAGACCTGCTACATTGAGTGAGGATTTTTTATGGTACCGAGTAAGCAGAAAGAGAACATGGAAAAAGATGTAAGTAAAACTGTCCATCTTAAATACCAGTGTGACAATAGTGAGAGGAATATAAACACCGGACAAAGATACGATCCAGGTTTAATTACACAAACTGAAAAAAATCACTGCATAGTACCAGAAGCGAAGGGAGCAAGTGAAGTGCTTAGTATATTACAGGTGGGGGAACTATTACACTTAAAGCCAACTGTTAGAATACTTCACCAAAATGTTCAATACATAAACAATAAAACAGAGGAACTAGAGGTAATATTACAGGAGTATAGGCCAAACATTCTAGTAGTTACAGAACATGGGTTAAAAGAAAATCACATAGGAATGTACAACTTCAGTAATTATGTGAAAGTAGCCAGTTTTTGCAGAACTTTCTATACAGGTGGTGGGGTTGCCATTTTTTCTAACTATAAATCAACTAAAGCCATAAATATAACAAAATATGCTATAGAATTGAGCTTTGAAGCTACAGCACTGGAAACTAAAATTGCTGGGAATTTATGTTGTGTATTAGGTTTGTATCGATCACCAAATGGTGTAATTAAAACCTTCTTTGAACAGCTGGAAGATATAATCCTACACCTCTCAAAAACACATGCTTATTTGATCATTATAGGAGATCTGAACATAGACACGAGTAAAAATGCAGACAATACTAAGACCCTACTGGACTTATTGTGCATATACAATCTAAAAATATAAATAGATAAACTAACCAGAGTAACAAAGCATAGTGAAACTATAATTGATCATGTAATAAGAAATATTTCTACATGCTATTGTGACACACAGTTAATAAACTCCACATTAGCAGACCATTTTGCAATCATGATAGACATAAATATAAAGACTAGTGATTCAGTGCAGAAGATATGGGAGATGAGAAGACAGAACTATCCACATAACATAAATCTGCTAAAAAAGATGTTAGAAGCAGAAAACTGGGAAACAATATATGCAACTAAAGATGCAAACACCAAATGGAACCAGTTTTTTTTCTTTATTCAATTATTATTATGATGTTACATGTCCTGTTAGTAAAAGGCTTGTCAAACAGCAACAAAAAAAGAAAAGCTGGGTGACTGGAGAAGTAATCCATGCCAGAAATAATCTGAGAGTGTATTATGACCTTTCCAAACAAAAAAATACTGAGGCCTACAACACACTGTATAAAATAAAAAAGAAAGAGTACCGTAGTTTTATCTGAGAAACTAAAGCATTATTCATCAAGACGTCTATAGATAAGGGAAAGAACTACTCAAAAGGTTTATGGTCGTTCATTAATGAAGAGAGAGGAGAAGTAACAAATCGGGCAGAGGACATCTGCCCACTGCTGAGTGAGAAAAGCAACGCAAACCCTCTAGAAATAGCCAATACTTTTAACAGATATTATATTACTGTAGCAGACGAATTAATAAGACAAAATAAAACAAATGCAGTAAGTAAATTGTTAAACCCCCCACAAACAAACCATATTATGGTTTTCATACCTACAACAGATACAGAAGTGTCAAACCTAATAAAACAACTTAAAATTAAACAATCATCTGGCTTGGATGGTGTCACATCACATCTCATAAAGGAATGCAGAGAATGTATATTAAAACCATTGACACACATGCTAAATGTTGCGATAGAAGAAGGTATATTTCCAGATTCACTGAAAGTAAGTAAAGTGAAGCCAATATTTAAGAAAGGGAACAGGGCTGAATTATGAAATTACAGGCCAATATCATTGATCTCAACATTTGCTAAAATCTATGAAATGATAATAAAGAATAGGATTGTAAGTTTTATACAAAGTACAGTATACTGCATTCATCACAACATGGTTTCAGAGAAGGGAAGTCAACAAAAACAGCATCAACAGATATAATTGAGCACATTCTTAATTTACTTGACAGGCAACAAAAGAGTTGTGGGATTTTTATGGACCTATCTAAGGCATTTGATTGTGTGAACCACTCAAAATTAATGATGAAATTATATCAGTATCGAATTAGAGGAAAATGCTATGACATACTTAAATCATACATTACAAATAGGAAACAATGCACAGAAATCAGACATACTAGTGGGGGAAATATAACAAACTACAGATCAGAATTACAAACAGTTAAACGCGGTGTGCCGCAAGGGTCAGTGCTTGGGCCAATACTATTTATACTCTATGTAAATGACTTCCCTAGCTATATAAATCAGAAACTTATAATGTATGCTGATGACACAACAATCATTTGCACAGCTGACACAAAGGAGGAGCTTCAGAAGGAAGCACTCCTGATTATCGAAAATGCAAATAAATATTTAACACAAAACAACCTGTTTATGAATCAGTCTAAAACAATGAATGTAGTATTTCAGACCAAGCGTAGTGAAAATTATAATATAAATGTTAATACAAATGGAAAGACTATTAAAGAAGTAACCAGCACAAATTTTCTAGGAACTACAATAGACAAACATTTGGCATGGGGGGAGCACATAGATGCACTGTGTAAAAAGATAAACAAACAGATCTTCGTCGTGCATAAAACAGCTAAGACTGTGGATGATAAAGTCCTCAGATCATTGTATTATGGACTTGTCTTCCCACATTTGTGTTATTCAGTTCATATATGGGGAAGTGCACAAGCTGGCTACCTAAAAATAATATTCACAATTCAGAAAAGGGCTGTGAGATGCATTGCAAAAATACACCAAGACAGACCTGTAGGCAAGCTTTTGTACACTATAATATTATGACAGTATATTCACTATACATAAACCGAAGCATAATGGCGGTAAGGTCAATCGATAAACACCTCCTAAATAAAGATATACAAAAACACCGTACAAGAGGAAATGAAAATTACTACATGATAAACAGAAATCTAGTACTGTCTATGACTGCCCCAGAAGAAGCAGGCAAAAGGTTTTTTAATAAACTCTCCAAAATCATTAAAAAAGAAACATACCTAAAATGTTTTAAAAATCATTTGAAACTATATCTTACAGAGATATGTATCTGCAGTTTGAGCGAATACTAAGATGGTGTTTAAATATGTTATATCATTACTGAAATGTACCTTTATAAATTATCATTTCTGTTTGTTGTTTTGATTTGTGTGTACATATAATGTGAAACATGTAATACCTTTGTATGATTATGGACTATTTCTGTTTAATTATTTGTTTCATTTATATATAATGAAATCAAGTTTGATGTTAATAACCTATTGTATGACACAGCCAATACTCTCAGCTGGATTTTCAGCTGGAGTCCATGGGCAAAGAATAAATAAATAAATAAACTACGTATAATACTATGTCAATAACTGATTGCCTACGATACCAAATAATACTGAACGAAAATCAAAATGTCTATCATGTTTTTCTTGCGAGTCCTACCACTGTATCTTAGAAAGAGAGACATAACGGGCTGGATGTTAGTTAGGTTAGGTTAGGTTAGGAACCGATCACACCAACTACTGGGTGTTGCTGTCACAAGCAGTCTTGGTTCTACAGGTGCACACAAGTATCCACGTTGAAAGCTATACCCGCTTTACAAATCGATGTATGAAATGACCTCTGAATGAGAGTTTCTTTTTCCAGACAAATACCGTGACGGTGATCGTACAAATGCATATTACACGATGATGCTGCAACCTTGTTATAAAATCACTGAACTTTGAAAGTGATTCGGCTAAGTAACGTGGTATATAAGGGGTATTTGCGACTCTCTCACACTGCCCCAACTAAATAATTGTATAGTATTTGTAGCGCATTATCTCTCGGTACTATATCAGAGCTTCGGCGATATATCGACTGATTGAGAAGGAGCACAAACAGTGGTAGTAGATGATGTGCCGATTGAGGTCGTAAGAAGAAAAATATACACTAGCTTTCCAGATCTCTTGTATTACGCTATCCGTTAGAAATGATGTCAATGATTTGTAATCAAGTCTCTCGATTCAAGCACACACCTACATCGGATCACAACCACAAGTGAATCATATTTCTCACACACCCATATCTCGAAACGAGCCACCTTCATAGAACCTAGCTGCTACAGTAAAATTCCAACCTGATTTTAGCCAGCCCCTATGCATCTTGCACCTGATCCCATTTATACAGCTTCGCGCAATGTGATCGTTCCATTTTAAGTCGAGACTAAGTAGAAGCCAGAGAAAACCATACCCACCACCTTCTGCAAGCCGTGCAGAAACAGAACGACCTGAGTTAGTGCAACAGGACAGTGTTTTTCCCATTCGACGGAAATGCGCACAATGTGCTATGTCCCCAAACTACATACAAGTACTACAGATCCGCATCCATTCAAATCAATCAGCCCAAGATGCTATCATCGTTATTTTCTACCCCCCCCCCCCCCCCCCCCAAACAGAGAAAAATTACGAACTACAGAACTTGTACTAACTTCACCTAATATATGTCACTTAGACACCGATGCTGACGCAATTACGCAAAGCTGTGGTGGGGCTCCAGCGTGGAGAAAGAGATTTCGCAATGCACCCCCAGAATACCGCAGCATGCAGCCATCCATGCATTCCTAACCGATTACTAAGTCCATCATCTCAGACTGCTACTGCTGCTGCCGCCTATTAAATATACAGGCAGCGCAGAGGCCACTTTGAGGTTTGATCACCTATACTCTAGGCGAATGATCGTATGAGACGCTCCCTTTGGTTCTGTTTAGTTACTTCAAGCACTGTTTTCCAACACAGTTTTGTACAATGTCAAATATTTCCTTTTTTCTGCCACAACTTTGAGACCTGGGTCAGATTCTAAACTGACATTAAGAAGTGTAAGTAGGCTGTTTAGGTTCTTATATTGGTAACGCCACCGCCACGTAGCGCTCTGTATGAAAATCACTGGCTGTGCTGTGTGCAGTCTGTGGCTGGGTGGCATTGTTGGAATTTGCTATTGTAGTGTTGGGCAGTTGGCTGTTAACAGCGTGTAGCATTGCGCAGTTGGAGGTGAGCTGCCAGCAGTGGTGGATGTGGGGAGAGAGATGGCGGAATTTTGAGAGCAGACAATCCGGACGTGTGTCCATCAGAAAGAGTAAATTTGTAATATTGGATATCATGGACTGATATATATATATATATATATATATATATATATATATATATATATATATATATATATATATATATATATTATGACTTTTGAACATTATTAAGGTAAATACATTGTTTGTTCTCTATCAAAATCTTTCATTTGCTAACTATGCCTATCAGTAGTTAGTGCCTTCAATAGTTCGAATCTTTTATTTAGCTGGCAGTAGTGGCGCTCGCTGTATTGCAGTAGTTCGAGTAACGAAGATTTTTGTGATTTGTGAAACGTGTAGGTTAATGTTAGTCAGGGCCATTCCTTTGTAGGGATTTTTGAAAGTCAGATTGCGTTGCGCTAAAAATATTGTGTGTCAGTTTAGTGTTGATCAGAATAAGTAAAGAGAGTAATGTCTGAGTACGTTCAGTTTTGCTCAGCTGTTTGAAAATCAAATAATGTAAGAGGTTTATCAGCACAGTAATTCATTAATTTTTCTAAGGGGACGTTTCAGAAGTTCTGATTCACGTCCTCTCGCAGGAAACTAGACGTTGCATGGTGTAAATCATATTCTTACGGCGGATAGCATAACACTGGATGATTTTAAATAAAAGACAGTTACAACATAAGCAAAGTGGAAGAGTTTTACGGCGTTGGCGTAGGTCACCAAACTACACCCCGAAGTTGATTCACGAGCTATACTTTTAGACTCGTCTCTCACATTGATGGAATAGCTGATGACTCTGCGTTCCCTTTCGACTGATTCCTCATATTACATTCATGTACGCGATCACTGTTTCGCTGCTAGCAACACCCCAGAAGTTACTGCCCATCCACCAAAGCTTGTTCCCCAACTCAAACAAGCGATATCAGTCAATCATTACGTGGCATCCAGTGAATGGATGGGATGAAAAAGACACCATCTATGTACTCTAATAACAAACATCGCATCTGATAGCGCGAACAGTCTTACAGTAACTTCAACACCAGCCAATCATGTGACAAGTTTCTCCAATTTTAGTATCATAGCTAAACCAGCCCCTCTCCACTTTGTGAGTATCATTGTGAACATGGATAAATGACTGTGCAGTACGTCCTTTGAGTGTAAATTCTCGAACATATAAATCATCAAAGTATAAGAGACAGTGCTCCACATATTTCTATCATCTCGAGGATAGTGTTTAATTTACGATCTATCTCTCTGTGTATGGGAGTCACAGAGCATTCTCGCTGTCTTAGGGTAAAAAGACCCTCCTCACTTTGTCATTGACCAACCAGCCCTGCGCCACTGTTAGCGAATTAATCTGCAACTGACCAGAAGAAGTCTGCTACAATCCACGTCTCGTGAATGAATTGAGCTTTCCGAGTCCTAACCAGAGATGAGAAAATCTGTTCTTTTCAGAGATCGGATCAGAACTGTTCACTCCCTGAAATGAACTAGCTCTTTTTCATGACTCACCGCTCATTCACAACAGAAAATAAATGGAAGGCACATTGCCCTTTAAACTTCGTTTATTCCAGTACTGTACCTGTAGTTTGATCTTATTTGATCCTATTTTGAAGTAACACAGATACTGAGTAAGAATTTTGTATTGTTTATTGAAATTTCCACGAAATGACAAAGTTTTTGATTATTAATTTATTTTGCACTATCGTGGTTTTTTGGGTGATCGGAAAATGTTGTAACTTGAGATTTACGTTAACAATGTATTTGGCTATAATGTATTAATATTTCATTAACCTCGTAGAAATACATCGCAAGCCATATATTTTTAAAGTGAATGTTTCCTTCCGAAGACGCCTAAAATCGCAAAATCCGTACCACAATAAGAAAAAAATATATAAATTTGACTGTAAGACCAAAGTGCTGCATATAGCCTTACGCAGAATAAAACAAGGAAAATACTATTGTATCACATTTTGCGATACATTTATCGGTTCGCTCGTAATTAAAGCGTAAATTCGAGTGTCCATAATAAAAAATCCTATAGTAAGAGGAGTCGTCAGGAACCTCATCTGATCAGTTTAAACAAATAAAAATAAAATAAAAAGAAATGATATATACATAACATAATTATGTAATATACATACCGGTATTACTACGAAGAACAATATCCAGTATAGACGAACTCCCATGCAGAGGTGCTGAGTCAAGCAGGTCGAGCCGCAAGCTGTATTACTGCGTGAGCTAAGACCGCAGAGACCAGTGTGACACCTGAGTTGCTTTGCTCAACGCTCTGGCTAGAGTCGAGAACGGTGGGGTGAGCGTTGAGCGAGCGAGTTCTGAGGGTGGAGGAAGCGGTGAACGGCCACCAGTCACCCAGTCTGAGACAAATCGTCCGTTCTCTTGCGAGCAGGTTGTTGCAAGTAGTTCTTATGTTCTCCGCTAGGAGGCTCTCTGTCCTGTTGCTTGCATCAACTGCCCAGAGGGCAGGACGTGCGACTGAAACGATCGCCGACGGATTGCAATGCTAAGTTAAGGTGCGCCAGACACTGCACGCGGCAGAGGAAGCACAGAGATGGCACGGCATATGTGAAACACAAAATCCAATGGGGCACTGCGCAATACAGGCAGCCAAGGCAGAAGCAGGGCAGAGGCCGGCGCTGGCTGTGTTGTGTGGCGTGCAGTGTGCCCTGGCCAGCAGAGGCCCCGCTGATCTGCTCCGACTCTCTCTCTCTCTCTCTCTCTCTCTCTCTCTGCTGTGGGAAACGTTTGGAACTATCGCTCTTTTTTTCTGAATCACTGATTGTTCACTCCTTTGAAAGATTCAACTCCATGAATCAGTTCAGGAGCGGATCGCCCATCTCTAGTCCTAACCCGCCCAAGTGCATGAGATTTCTCGAGATGCGACCATGTCGAGGAGCTTAGCACTCTTTATCGATGTATAATAACAGATTTCAAATTGACACCATGTAACAGCATACAGTTAACAAGAACAAGAAAGGAATCATTTTTATAGGCCATGGAGCTCCAGACAGATGGAGTTCGACGCATTTTTACGTAAATCAACCAAGTTATCAACTCTAAAGTACTGTTCTAGAGTCTAGGATCGGTACCTGGAAGGTACTGGTAAGAGAGAACATAAACACATGCACTCCTAAGCCTACAATGTTCTGCACAAAACGAGTACATAATGTTAGATCACCTGCATTTCCGACCTATCAGACAAATAGAATATCCCATTGTGAGAAATATATTTCAAGCGCACGACATATATCCTTCTTCCCAGTTTCTCTACGATAAACTATGTTATCGAACCGTAAAACACTTGCTCTGCATGATACGAGCACAATATAGCTCCCCAGAGACTTATAGTGTCCACTGTTCACATCCAAACACCGTTCAGAAATCATACAATGCATTCATCAGACCTATATAAAATGATCGTTAGTAGTGGGGGATACATCCTACAAGGAAACAAATAAACGCATAGCAGCAGCGTCCGACATGTGAAAATTACAAGTCATTCCATCACTAACTCTGTAAACAGAACATCTACAGGCAAATGTGTACACGGGGATTGCAATGCCTCACAGGCTCCTATCGCCAACTTAGTTATGACGCTAAAGTCTCGATTTTACACACAAGATGCGATAGGGGGGATGGAATATATGACATAAATGAAAGTTCGTTTAGAGGAATGTTTCAAGTTTGATCACACGCAAGATGGAAGTCCTCTGACGACTAACAGGTTTACCGTTAACGATTGCAAGTAGACAGTGCTTTAAACCGCATACGGAACATGTGGCTGTGTATGAGTAGAACACGGGCTATGTCACATGACTTAAGCATCTGGACAGAACACTGGAAAAAAATTTACCTTCACTAACTTCTCCTTCTCTATAATGAATCAGTCAACCATTAAACCATACGTCGTTACATCTCTATCTCAATCGATCACCCTATCCACTCTCTGTTATCCTTTAATGCAGATGCAAGTAAGTTTATGTGTGAATGGTCCTCTGTACTCCTGAAAAGCATCCAATACAGTAGTCAATTCCAGTGTGTCACTGGTACCTCACTAGACATACAGTATAATACCACTTCAACTGAAGAAATTGACTACATCTGTGATTACCTTCGTTTCGATGTCGACGTTTTCCTGGATTCCTCCGGTTCCCACATACTTGTTCCTATGTACAAATTGCTTGGCGCAAACCAGAAGATACGCAAGTACTTCCTCAATTTCACAGCATTTTAGTATACATTCTGTCAATTTATACCTATTCCCTCGTCATTTTTCGTAATTCTATCGATTTTAGAGCACATCTATCCATGCGATCATGACATAACATCTCGTTCAGTGTTCTAAAATTGCCTGACGCGATGTGTTAGCCGTTATAAAGAGAGAGAGAGAGAGAGAGAGAGAAAAGAGAGAGAGGGAACAGACGATCATGGGACCGTGCAGTGGCTGTGTGTCCTAGAGTACATGGTGAAGAAAATGTATGCAGCCATCTTCAATAACGGTACTTGCATAATCACCTGGCATAACGGTAGCACCCTCTGGTGGCGACGGTATGAACTAAGCCAGTTGGGCTCTGGACCTCTTGGTGGATACACTGGGTGCCGCCATCTTGGGTAATGATACTTGTGTCATCACCTGATGACATGAGAGTGCCCTCTGCTGGTAGCGATCTGAACTAAGACAGTTGGAGTCCAAACCCAGTGGTGAACACATCTGCTTGAAATTGGTTAAATAATAAAGACAAGTCCTTCTTTCCCACGAATCCTTAGGGGTAGGCTAGGTTAGTACAAGTATCCTCTCTTTCGCGCCGGCAGCGAAACCCCAAGTGACCTATCTTCCCACCAAAATTAAACTTGGCTCCTGTTCATAGAATGAAGTGGCGGTCGGGTGACTTAGGTTGGTGGAGGTAGCCCAAGTGAGCTATCTTCCAGCGATTTTCTTTGTTTAGTAGAGATAAAAGGGGTGTGGTGTATTATCTTGTTGGAATTCAAACTTGGCGCCAGTTCGTAGGATGAAGTGGCGGTCAGGAGACTTAGGTAAGTGGAGGTAGCCCAAGTGAGATCTTCCCGCCATTTTCTTTGCTTATTAGAGATAACAGAGATGTGGTGCATTATACTGTTGGAATTTGAAGTTCGCCAACTTCAAACTTTCCGTCCAAAATTCAAACTTTTCGCCATCTTGAATGACGTAATGGCCGCCATCTTGGATGACGTCATGCACTGCTGCCAAGTCTACATGGCGCCATCTTTGACGATGTCGTCATCACCATCTTGGATACATCTGGCAACAATGCAGAGTGGCCTCATATGTTGTCCCAATACTCACTTGTAGTGTGCCCTTGGAGGGTGCCGAATAGTGAAAGTAAATTATTACGCCAGACTTGCTTAAAACATTAAAATTAAGATAATGTCATTAAAACCCAGATCATATTTAGCTATGTAGTGATGTAAAATTAAGAAATGGCAACAATTAATAAGTTAGTATCAAGAAAAAGTTATTGTGACAACATCGAATTATGCAAACTGTGAATAGTATAAATAACAAATAATAGTGTGAGATCAAAGAGGGGGATTGGCAATAAGAACAGAGAAAATCGGCCAGGTGCGGGTAGTTCTCACGCACTGAGGGTTCTGTACAGACTCAATTATGTATATGGACGGTTCGTACATTCCGAGAATCCAAAGTCTCGACTATTTTTCCTGTCATCGACATTGATACACACAAGATATCGATCGCAAGGGTTCCAAGACCTTTGAGAATGTTTCAATGTTTAGTTTGAAGTCGGATAATGAGCAACGAAAGAAATATTTTTTTCGTGCCATATAATTACAAATCAACATGTACTGTGAAACCTTGCTTCCTGCCAAATGTCATGATTCTACGTTAATGAGAAGTACGCTATATGTTTTATGAGTGGTTTACGAGTATCAAAATACGTGACATAAATGACATTACCTTTTGATTGTATTGGCTGATAAGATTAACTTCTTTATACCAGCAAAGGACCATATACCTCAGAACGTGGCATAAATTTCAACTTGATACATCTATCTGTTCCTCAGAAAAAGGGGGCGGCTGAAGTGGCAAATGGATGGGCAGACAGTCTAATAAAAAACGACATTTTTGTGTGTGATATGATTATACAGTAAATATTTCCTGATTTTTTCCTGAGGCTGTACAGGTGGCTTATGGTTCTTGTTAATTAACTCTTTGTTTTGAAATTCTTTCATAGAATTCTTAGTTGTACCTTAAGTATTCCTAATTTCTATTTGCACCCCTCCCCCCCCCCTCCCCCCGCCCACGAACCATGGACCTTGCCGTTGGTGGAGAGGCTTGCATGCCTCAATAATTTTTCCCAAGGGCATGCAGCTTTACTGCATGGTTAAATGATGATAGCGTCCTCCTGGGTAAAATATTCGGGAGGTAAAATAGTCCCCCATTCGGATCTCCGGGTGGGGACTACTCAGGAGGACGTTGTTATCAGAAGAAAGATGTTATCAGGAGAAAGAAAACTTGTGTTCTACGGGTAGGAGAGTGGAACGTCACATCCCTTAATCGGGCAGGTAGGTTAGAAAATTTAAAAAGGGAAATGGTTAGGTTAAGGTTAAATATAGTGGGAATTAGTGAAGTTCGGTGGCAGGATGAACAAGACTTTTGGTCAGGTGAATACAGGGTTATAAATACAAAATCAAATAGGGGTAATGCAGGAGTAGGTTTAATAATGAATAAAAGAATAGGAATGCTGGTAAGCTACTATAAACAGCATAGTGAATGCATTATTGTGGCCAAGATAGATACGAAGCCCATGCCTACCACAGCAGTATGAGTTGATAGTGCAACTAGCTCCGCAGATGACGAAGAGATTGATGAAATGTATGATGAGATAAAAGAAATTATTCAGATAGTGAAGGGAGACGAAAATTTAATAGGGTGACTGGAATTCGAGAGTAGGAAAAGGAAGAGAAGGAAACGTAGCAAGTGAATACGGAATGGGGTTATGAAATGAAAGGGGAAGCCGCCTGGTAGAATTCTGCACAGAGCATAACTTAATCATAGCCAACACTTGGTTCAAGAATAATAACAGAAGGTTGTATACATGGAAGAAGCCTGGAGATACTAGAAGGTTTCAAATAGATTATATAATGGTAATACACAGATTTAGGAACCATGTTTTAAATTGTAAGACATTTCCAGGGGCAGATGTGGACTCTGACCACAATCTATTGGTTATGAACTGTAGATTAAAACTGAAGAAACTGCAAAAAGGTGGGAATCTGAGAAGATGGGACCTGGATAAATTGAAAGAACCAGAGGTTGTAGAGAGTTTCAGGAAGAGCATTAGGGAACGATTGACAAGAATGGGGAAAAGAAATACAGTAGAAGAAGAATGGGTAGCTTTGAGAGATGAAATAGTGAAAGCAGCAGAGGATCAATTAGGTAAAAAGACAAGGGCTAATACAAATCCTTGGGTAACAGAAAAGATCTTGAATTTAATTGGTGACAGGAGAAAATACAAAAATGCAGTAAATGAAGCAGGCAAAAAGGAATACAAACGTCTCAAAAATGAGATCGACAGGAAGTGCAAAATGGCTAAGCAGGGATGGCTAGAGGACAAATGTAAGGTTGTAGAGGTGCATATCACTAGGGGTAAGATAGATACTGCCTACAGGAAAATTAAAGAGACCTTTGGAGAAAAGAGAACCACTTCCAGAAATATCAAGAGCTCAGATGGAAACCCAGTTCTAGGCAAAGAAGGGAAAGCAGAAAGGGGGAAGGAGTATATAGAGGGTCTGTAGAAGGGCGATGTACTTGAGGACAATATTATGGAAATGGAAGGGGATGTAGATGAAGATGAAATGGGAGATACGATACTGCGTGAAGAGTTTGACAAAGCACTGAAAGACCTAAGTCGAAAGAAGGCCCCGGGAGTGGACAACATTCCATTAGAACTACTGATAGCCTTGGGAGAGCCAGTCATGACAAAACTCTACCATCTGGTGAGCAAGATGTATGAGACAGGCGAAATACCCTCAGACTTCAAGAAGAATATAATAATTCCAATCCCAAAGAAAGCAGGTGCTGACCTCGCGGAAGACCAGTTCGGATTCCGTAGAGATGTTGGAACACGTGAGGCAATTCTGACCGTACGACTTATCTTAGAAAATAGATTAAGGAAAGGCAAACCTACGTTTCTAGCATTTGTAGACTTGGGGAAAGCTTTTGACGATGTTGATTGGAATACTCTCTTTCAAATTCTTTAGGTGGCAGGGGTAAAATACAGGGAGTGAAAGGCTATTTACAATTTGTACAGAAACGAGATGGCAGTTATAAGAGTTGAGGGACACGAAAGGGAAGCAGTGGTTGGGAAGGGAGTTAGACAGGGTTGTAGCCTCTCCCCAATGTTATTCCATCTGTATATTGAGCAAGTAGTAAAGGAAACAAAAGAAAAATTCGGAGTAGGAATTAAAATCCATGGAGAAGAAATAAAAACTCTGAGGTTCAATTCTGTCAGAGACAGCAAAGGACCTGGAAGAGCAGCTGAACGGAATGGACAGTGTCTCGAAAGGAGGGTATAAGATGAACATCAACAAAAGCAAAACAAGGATAATGGAATGTAGTCGAATTAAATCGGGTGATGCTGTGGGTATTAGATTAGGAAATGATACACATAAAGTAGCAAATGAGTTTCGCCATTTGGGGCGCAAAATAACTCACGATGGTCGATGTACAGAGGATATAAAATTTAGATTGGCAATGGCAAGGAATGCGTTTCTGAAGAAGAGAAATTTGTTAACATCGAGTATAGATTTAAGTGTCAGGAAGTCGTTTCTGAAAGTATTTGTATGGAGTGTAGCCATGTATGGAAGTGAAACGTGGACGATAAATAGTTTAGACAAGAAGAGAATAGAAGCTTTCGAAATGTGGTGCTACAGAAGAATGCTGAAGGTTAGATGAGTAGATGACATAACTAATGGGAAGGTAATGAAAAGAATTGGGGAGAAGAGAAGTTTGTGGCACAACTTGACCAGAAGAAGGGATCGGTCGGTAGGACATGTTCTGAGGCATCAAGGGATCACAAATTTAGTACTGGAGGGCAGCATGGAGGGTAAAAATCGTGGAGGGAGACCAAGAGATGAATACACTAAACAGATTCAGAAGAATGTAGGTTGTAGTAGGTACTGGGACATGAAGAAGCTTGAACAGAATAGAGTAGCCTGGAGAGCTGCATCAAACCAGTCTCTGGACTGAAGACCACAACAACAACAACTTTTGAACGCTAACTTAGGGGTACGAAAATTATCGATTTTGGAGATGCCATTTTCCTCAAAAAATGCTAACTTTTTGGCTATGTGTCGCTCTTTTGAGAGAAAATGAGCCTATTTCCTTTGTCAGCTCTTGTGAATGGTTTCTAATTGTTCTTTAATTTACTGTTAATGCTGACAATAATGGTTTTTTCTTTCTGTTGCACGTGATTGCTTTTGGCTAACTTTACTTCTTTTTCTAAAATTTGACGGTATGGAAGATCAATTGCGGTCTGTCGCAATTTCACTATCTTAATAGAATCAAGACAAATTTTAAGGTCTGCAGTTGAGTTACCTACCTCCTTAGTCATTTAGCCTAGGCATAAAACTGTACTGTGAAACTTATAGAAGTTTTATTTCACACTCCTTCAAAAAATTTGGAGGGTGCGCAATAGTGAATGTAAATCATTGCGCTTAACTTGCTTAAGACATTAAAATTAAGATAATATCACTAAAACCCTGATCATATTTAACTATATGGGGACATAAAATTAACAAATTGCAACAATTAATAAGTTATCATCAAGAAAAGGTTATTGTGGAAACATTGTGTGTATATCTCAGTTAGAGCAATGTATGTTCGTGTCTATGTATAATTCCATTTTTGTGATTCAGCAACGCTAACCCAGATACTATCCACACAAAAGTTAAAAAAAGTCTTTGAATGCCCTAGTTATTTTCAGTACGTGCGCTTCTTCGTTCAGTCTGTCTTTGGCCATATACTGTTCACCGATTCTGTTACTTATAATGTACTGAACTAAATTAATTTTATTTGACGAGACTTTATTTCATTAACACCGATTTAAGTCCTGATGTAATAAGACGTTAAATGGAGACTGTCACACTGTTTAGTAAAATCGATGGATATATTTGTTTGAAAATTTTCAACAAACTTTTCATATGCACTCTAAGAAAAAAAACGATACGTCACTAAGATGTTATCCGAACGGTGCGGTAACTGGTAGTTAAGATGTACAGTCATGCTCAAAAGTATCCGAACGACCTGAATTGCATTCCGCCTGATTCGCATGCAACCCACATAACGCAGCTGTCTAACAGGTCCTCTAATCGCTCCTTGGTACAGTCGTTTGACTATTGAAAATGGTTCCAACAAGTCACCAACAGAAAATATTGCTCTGTATCGCAATAACTCAAGATGTAAAGTAATACCACGATACTACAACTATCAGGGAACACCTTATCACAGATAAGACTGTCCTTAAGGCTTGTAAGTTCACATTTATTGCAATAAATGACATACCTGAAATGTTACCACTCTCATTATTACGTCAGATAGGTAATGCACGTAGTAAGTTCGTCGTATTCATGATTTCCTCTTCAAATTAACATACCGTACTTGTTATTTAACACCAAATGACATTAAAAATTTACGTTATTCACTAGCAGCTGGTTGAGAATATGTATGAACTTCAAATGACACGACGAACCGCCTCGTTCTGCATATGGATTTAAACCCAGATCACGCAGACTAACATTTCGTGACTGACGGAAACTAACAGTCATTCCTGACTAGGCATGCAGAGAGTGATATACCTCGATTTTAGACAGTATCAGTTAGCAAATATAAAATTTAAATTATACAACGTAAACATTTTTAACGGACGTGAATTCCTATCCAGCATCTATTGTCCCTGTTAACGAACTACGAGAGATCTTAAATATTGCTTCTTCACAAGTAACTTACTTGAAATGCTGTGAGGTAAAGCTTTATGTTGGACAGGGATTCGAACCCAGAACCTAATCGGGTTGTTATCGAAGCACAATCAACTGTGACATATCGGATTTTCTTGGCAGTTGCTAGATGTTTTAACTGAAATGACGACACGAGACATTAATTTTCCCTTCCCAGGACTCCAACCTGGCACCTATCCCTGTTATATTCTAGAGAAAACGAACATTAAATATGGGTTTGTTACACCAGCAGCGACATGTGAGCATGTCTGAACTAGAAATAATATGATGAAGAGCTCAGTGCTGACGGAGAATCGAACCCCAGACATATCGTTGTTGACTACACACAAAGAGACGTCAGCTACCGAATTTTTCTCCACCAGCAGCTCGGAATAAAATCCTTGAACTTTCAGTGATCTCTCAAATAGTACTGTGTCTCACTGGGAGTCAAAACATAGTTGAAATGGATCTAAACACTATGGGACTTAACTTCTGAGGTAATCAGTCCCCTATAACTTAGAACTACTTAAACCTAACTAACCTAACGACATCACGCACACCCATGCCCAAGGCAGGATTCGAGCCTGCGACTGTAGCGGTCGCGCGGTTCCAGATTGTAGCGTCTAGAACCGCTTGGCCACCTCGGACGGCTCACTGGGAGTCAAAAACGTCAGATACCGTTAGTACTGACTACGAATGAAAATGCATTAAAATTCAAAGTTATTATCCTCAGGCCAGGATTCGAACCCATTCACGTGCAATATGTGGAGATGTTGAGGAATCTGCAGTTTTGAACAAACAACAAATAGTAGTCGAGCTGTATTGTCATGAAGGGATCAAATTCCGCGTTAAGGGCGGTCTGGGTTGCATTCCAAGTTCAGAAAAATATTATCGACAAACAGAAGCTCAAATAAAAGATGGATTAAGTGTCCTGTGACCTTACATAGCGTATGTTTCGTCACTAGAAATAAATAATTAGTATAAGAAATGTTACTGGTGATAGAATTCCCACATTTCGCCACTCTTGACTTTATCGTGGTTCAACCTAACGTCTACATGGTAGGGAAGGAAAATCATGTTTAACTTGACTTTCAAACCACAATGCCATTATACCTTCTTCACTTGGCGTAGCCAGAAGAGAACAGAATCTGTCTCTCCCTATTAAAAACCATCAGCAGAAGTTGGAATCGAACCAAGACCATCATCATAGTAACCAATCAGCAATCCAATACACCACCAAATCCTCTTCACTGACACTCATTTTTCTGCCATAACACCATTGCGTCACACTCTATGAGAATTTTGACACAGGCTCCCTGTAGTGGTTTGCAACATGTTCAGTACATTCATTTATTTGGTTGACAGAATCGCCTTGAACTAGCTGCCTCGGCTACCCAATGCATACATTCGAATCTATTTTGTAACCACCGAAATAAAATCACGGAACTGCTACCTACACAGAACTGCCAACAGTGTAGGATGCTGCAATTTAAATAGGAAGTGTTCCTTTTCATTTGAGCTACTCTACTGCGTTATCTGTTTGTTGAAAACGCCGTGCAGTGCAAAAGAAAAGCTGTAACTGTCTGTCTCTCAGAAGTCTAGATCCGGCCATACGCATTATCTCACAGCACTGTGGAATGCGGAAGTTCTGGAGGAACTGTTGTTGACTTCTGGAGCTGCTGTAGCTACATGACAAATGGTTCAAATGGCTCTCAGCACTATGGGACTTAACATCTATGGTCATCAGTCCCCTAGAACTTAGAGCTACTTAAACCTAACTAACCTAAGGACAGCACACAACACCCAGCCATCACGAAGCAGAGAAAATCCCTGACCCCGCCGGGAATCGAACCCGGGAACCCGGGCGTGGGAAGCGAGAACGCTACCGCACGACCACGAGATGCGGGCAGCTACATGACAGCTAGCAGCGTAACCGTAAGTGTCGCGCACCCTAGATAAGACGTCGTGAGTTCTATTACATTCGCTGCTACAGTTTTTAAAACGCAATTCTGCTGTCTGCTGAAGTTATCAATTTAACAGAACTTTGAACATAATTCCCTTAACTTCTCAACCCAAAATAGCCACATGTGGAAAAAGGGCTAACTTCTGCAACATTTTGTTCTTTCCATGTTTAATAGACGGCCAGGCAGCAGATGCATCTCGAAGCTTTTGTATTATGTATGGGGAGAGCACATCATGCCAAAATAGTCAGAAAAGTATTTTCTACATTAGCTGTCGTCTGGTAGTGGCATTTTATTCGTCTTCAAACCTTGTTTGACTGCTTTAACACAGAACAAGTTTTCTACATGCATGTAATCAATAAACTGCATGTGCACTGTCAGCCTGTTATAGATAACATCAGAGAATTCACAAATATCGTTGATGATTAATTTCTCTCTCATGTTTAGTGTTGTTTTAACAACACTAAAAGAAACCTTACGAAAATTGTGCACTGTATTACAAGAAATGAAATAAAACTACCCACGATAACCTTACGACGAAAGTCTGTTTTAATAAAACTGAGTATCTGTGCACAAGCGTGCCTCTATCGGCACGAATTAGTAAAATAGTCCTCACTTAGATTTCGATTGTGTCTGTGTTTAATTGGTATGCTGTGTCATACTCAACAGGTATGCCAATGTGGTATTTCATAAGTATAGTTATGAATTCCTAGAAACTCAAAATTTGATTGTCAGCAGGGCAAAGAGGCGTTACCTGTTGTGCAGCATTGTAAGTTTTTCACCATTGCACTATGAGCTGAAAGTATTTTCATGCGATTTCCTTATCGATGTTTGATCTGACTGTGACTACGTAGGCTTTCCCGGCGTAATAAGTCATGAAAGTCTTTTCGGGTTTGCCACCGGATCCTAAAATCAACTTGACTCGATATTTCGGCGATCCAACTGTTCGCCATCTTCAGGAAATGCTGCTTCTGCTGATGAGTCCCGCTGAGAACTGACGCAAGATTGCAATTCGACGTCCTATATAGGCCACCGTTCAGTACACGGCGCATGCGCCGCCCATCACGGTTTCTGACTTCCAAAACAGGGAGGTGGCGCCGCCCTTAGTGAAACACTGCTGGCAACGATATATCGCAATCAAGGCCGCACCGAAGAACGTTCAGTTTTGATGCGAGATAATACAGGATTCCACGTTTTGCTAAGAGGAAACCCATTGTCCCTGTTGATTAAATTATCAGCCAACCTAATTTCGATCGCCTCTTTATACACACTATTCCAAAAACCGGAAATGTTGACAATTAAAACAGTTTCCTCAAATTTCATTTTGTGTCTCTCATTCAGGCAGTGTTCTGCTACGGCCGATTTTTCCGGCTGTTGTAGCCTCGTGTGACGGCGATGTTCCACACACCTGTCATTCACTGTGCGAATAGAACGGCCAACGTAAGCTTTCCCACATTGACACGGGATTTTGTACACCCCAGGTTTCTTAAGTCCCAAATCATCCTTCACAGAGCCGAGCAGAGCCCTAATCTTAGAGGGTGGACGGAACACACTCTTAATGTTAAAACTCCTTAAAATTCGTCCAATCTTAAACGATAAGCCTCCAGCATAAGGAAGAAAGGCCACAGATCTATGTTCCTCTTCGGACACCTCCGGAGACGGTCCAAATTCCATAGCCCGACGAATCTGTTTCTCGGTGTATCCATTTTCCTTAAAAACAGTCATCAAATGCTCAAGTTCTTGGGTTAAGCTGTCTGCGTCGGAAATGGCATATGCTCTCCGTACCAAAGTCCTAAGGACGCCACTACGTTGGTGTGGTGGATGACAACTCTTAGGGTGCAGATACAAATCTGTGTGTGTCGGCTTTCGGTGAACGCTGTGTCCCAAAGTTCCATCTGGTTTTTTATAAACCATAACGTCTAAAAATGGAAGCATCCCATCATTTTCAACTTCCATAGTAAATTTGATACGGGGATGAAGACAGTTGAAGTGGTCCAAAAACCTGTCAAGAGCATCACGTCCATGCGGCCATACAAAGAAGGTATCGTCCACGTATCTCCAGAAGCACGTTGGTTGCAAAGCTGAAGTCCTCAGTGCCATAGCCTCGAAGTCCTCCATACACGTGCTTCTGGAGATACGTGGACGATACCTTCTCCGTATGGCCGCATGGACGTGATGCTCTTGACAGGTTTTTGGACCACTTCAACTGTCTTCATCCCCGTATCAAATTTACTATGGAAGTTGAAAATGATGGGATGCTTCCATTTTTAGACGTTATGGTTTATAAAAAACCAGATGGAACTTTGGGACACAGCGTTCACCGAAAGCCGACACACACAGATTTGTATCTGCACCCTAAGAGTTGTCATCCACCACACCAACGTAGTGGCGTCCTTAGGAATTTGGTACGGAGAGCATATGCCATTTCCGACGCAGACAGCTTAACCCAAGAACTTGAGCATTTGATGACTGTTTTTAAGGAAAATGGATACACCGAGAAACAGATTCGTCGGGCTATGGAATTTGGACCGTCTCCGGAGGTGTCCGAAGAGGAACATAGATCTGTGGCCTTTCTTCCTTATGCTGGAGGCTTATCGTTTAAGATTGGACGAATTTTAAGGAGTTTTAACATTAAGAGTGTGTTCCGTCCACCCTCTAAAATTAGGGCTCTGCTCGGCTCTGTGAAGGATGATTTGGGACTTAAGAAACCTGGGGTGTACAAAATCCCGTGTCAATGTGGGAAAGCTTACGTTGGCCGTTCTATTCGCACAGTGAATGACAGGTGTGTGGAACATCGCCGTCACACGAGGCTGCAACAGCCGGAAAAATCGGCCGTAGCAGAACACTGCCTGAATGAGAGACACAAAATGAAATTTGAGGAAACTGTTGTAATTGCCAACATTTCCGGTTTTTGGAATAGTGTGTATAAAGAGGCGATCGAAATTAGGTTGGCTGATAATTTAATCAACAGGGACAATGGGTTTCCTCTTAGCAAAACGTGGAATCCTGTATTATCTCGCATCAAAACTGAACGTTCTTCGGTGCGGCCTTGATTGCGATATATCGTTGCCAGCAGTGTTTCACTAAGGGCGGCGCCACCTCCCTGTTTTGGAAGTCAAAAACCGTGATGGGCGGCGCATGCGCCGTGTACTGAACGGTGGCCTATATAGGACGTCGATTTGCAACCTGGCGTCAGTTCTCAGCGGGACTCATCAGCAGAAGCAGCATTTCCTGAAGATGGCGAACAGTTGGATCGCCGAAATATCGAGTCAAGTTGATTTTAGGATCCGGCAGCAAACCCGAAAAGACTTTGATCTGACTGCTGGTAGCTCTTTCACAGAAGGGATAAAAACGTTACAGTCTGCCAGACTGGAACCGCAAACCATAACAAATACTTTCTCACTTGTCAGCACGTCACCACAGAGCTAGCGAAGAGGTTTGTGTTGAGCTGTCCTCTTACGAGGCCAATAGTGGTTAGAAATCGTAAACCGCTATTTAAGGGACGAGATTTGTTGCGATTTCCCCGTGCAACGACTTTCCTGGGCGAAAACCGTAAATTTACAATCTTTTGTTAGACCTCAAGCGATAATAACTCAGATTATTCAGTAGAAATGACCGGAATAATCAAGTGAACTTTGAAGCTTACTGCCGTGCACACCAGGAAGTAACTCGTAGATCACAGAGATGCCAAACATACCTTGCCTTGTTGCCAAGTCTCACTTACGGTACCAGCAGGAAGAAGACGAACCGATGTGATCCTACAGCGGGCTGGGAAGTGACCATAGCTGGCGTCTCAAAGACGCGGTTGCTACGGCCTGGAATACCTATTGCGACTGATTCGCATTTCTGTTAACTATGTTTAGGGACTGGAGCGTAGTTACTATTAATACTCAGAACTGACTGCAAACTAAGCATCATAAATCAATAACTCTCATAGTTGATTTTATATTTCTTTCGTAACTGTACTCAAAACTAAGAAACTCGTTCACGGACGTTTTCGATCCTCTCCGATAGTCGAGCACACCAAACAAATAAAAATATAAAAAGAATATTCGTGTGTGTGTGTGAGAGGGAGAGAGATGGAGAGAGAAAGGAAAAGAGAGAGAGATAAAAATAAAAAAGAATGAGAGAGAGATTAAAAAATTGTTGTAAAAAAATTGAATACCGGCTTGTAAAGAAATATTTCATTTAAATGACACGTTCCACATCATTACGAAATGTCGTATTCATGACCTATGGAACAAGTATTAATCAAATCTAATCATATGATATTACGAACTAGCTGTGAATAGTCATGAATTACCGAAATTTTCGACAGTATTAGTAAAAGAAACCTAAAGTTGAAAATAAAAGACGACAGTTTTTGCAATAAACCGGGACTCCTATCAAGACTCTTTCATCCCTGTTAACTAACCACGAATGATGACTGATATACCTCCATTCAGAAGTAACATAGTGTGTATGCATGTGAAGATGAAGTGCATGATGTGAAGTTCTGTGACGGAGATACGAACTCAAAACGTAATCGGATTGTTGACTAAGTAAAATCGAATGTTACGTATCGGTGTTTCTTACCAGCTGCTAGGTCTTTGAATCTAAAATAAGGATACAAACTTTTGTGCCTGAGCGACACTCGAACCGCACTCCTATCGTTCTTCTTTATCGTCCACAAATATAGCTTAAGTATCAATTGCTTACTCACCAACAGTAAGATGTGTGCTTGTTTGACCAGAAATTGTTGGAAACACATGAACAGACATTAGAAATGCACGTTAACTTTCACTATCAGGCCGGTGTGCACGTGATAGTGCTTGAAATGAAATTAAGAATATTTTTGTACTGGATCAGGATTCGGACCCACATACTTACCTTTGGAGGAGACCTAGAGAAGATTGCAGTCTTGGAAAAGGAACGAAATGATTGAACTATACTGTTCCGAGAGGTTCAGCTGCTCGAGAGAGGAGATACGAATTCGAATCACAGTCCAGCACCAAATTTTTCAACGTCTCTAGTTCAATCAAGTAAAAGTAAAATAAGAGCCCTGTTCCTTTAAATGGCTATCGGTTCATCTAATAAATAAAATTTTCTAATGTAAGTAAGTTTACTGGCGACAGTATTTCTGCTTATCGTGACCTCCACCTATGTCATTTCCCAATGTAAACCGGCTCTGCCCAGTTTGGAATGAAGGAACGTGATGTTTAATGCGGATTCTGGATTATAACATCTTCCTCTTGAGGTTACCAGAGGTAACTAATTCTGTTTGTACCTCTTAAAAGTAAATGCCTGAACCCACGCATTGCACATGTGATAGTTCGTTCCACCAGGCCATTGCGGTTACATTTCCCAGCCGCAGGAGTGTGCTGTAATGGATGACGTGCTTAGCTTACACAATTAGTCACGGTGGAAAAAATACGAGTCTATTAAATGGTTAAGTAGAAGCAAGCTTCTGACGCGCAGATTATGCTATTCTCATGTCATCAGGATGTAAAGACTCTTCTAGGCATCATAGCCTCGATGTGAAGCCATTAAGGAAATTTCTTAGTTCGAGAAAATCCAGTGTGAAGTGTGAAGTTACCGGATAATTCGATTATTACCGTCATTACTACTATCAAATTCTTCATACCGCTGGTGGAACACATATGCTTGAAGATCATTTAAGGTCATTTGGTCATTATAGAAGCAGTTGCCCAAGAACAGTGTCTTTCCCTGTCTGGAATCCTTTTCATGTTAATATCAAACATCAGCAATTACTCGTAGATTACATTAAAACTATAGTAATTGATGAAGACGTTACGTGATAACAAAAACGCGCTGCCCTTCTACACTTGCGCCTAGAAATGGCTGTCGAATACTGACAACTAAAAGCCAAGGGATCTTACTGCCTTCCGATGTAGTCTATGTCGCTGTCAGTTCTTCCGATTGATTTGGTCGACGTGACCCGTTTCAAATTGTGTCTGACAGAGAAAGTTTTAGAAAATCAATTGTGTTCCTTTGCAATAAACAGAAAGATTTTCGTTCTAGGCTACCCAAGTTCAAAATTTTCGCAATATTAGTTCAAATTTAATATTCGCTTCTATAATGTAGGAAAGTATTTCACAGTTGCACAACCCGCATCCGAGTCATCGTCCTTAAACTTAGTCGCTGACCATAAATTCTAGCTCAGAGTGACACCAGTTTCAGTAACCTAATGTAGCGAAGACTGTTTTCCAGTGCTCTTTCTCACCGGAAAATATGCAATTCACTCATTGGGCTCCATAAGTACACTGTAACAGTAATTTCTGTGTGTATGCAGTGCTTACGGATTATAGAATATAGTGGTGCGCTCTCTTCCACTTCTGTGTGGAATATGCCTGACCTAAACGGGCCCTTTATCATCACAGGCCCAGGGCGGCGCAACATCATACTGACAACAGTAATGTGCTTATACTGACAACCTCACTGTTCGTTTTACCTGATTTTGTAATCATTTAAATAAAACAACATGACCTTCCAGGGGGAGTCATTTCGTCCCCGTTTTCCTTCTGTGAAATTTGTCAGTAAACCTTTTGCCTTCCAACCAGCGAAATGCGGCAGAGTACGGCCGGTAAACGATTCACAAACCACGATTTAGTGCCGTTAAGACGATTTCTTTAAACATTGGTGTAGCTGAAGGAATTTAGTTGCTTCTTAAATCGTCTTATGCAGCAACGTTCACAGATATCTCAAACAGGAAAGCTCTTTATCCAGGTACGAAGGTTGTAAAACAAGCTTCCCACACTTTGTGTCAGGTTGATCTTTTCCTCTGATAGCACTGCGTAAGTATTTTGTCTAAGAGGTATCACAAGTGGTGTTCCTGTAGCTGTGGGAATCATTGGTTGACAGCGAGTTTAACACCAATGGGTACAGCACTGCTAAATATTCAAAATTATTATCAACCTAAGTCTGAGTTCATCCACAAACTGAGATGAATACACTAAGCAGATTCAGAAGGATGTAGGCTGCAGTAGGTACTGGGAGATGAAGGAGCTTGCACAGGATAGAGTAGCATGGAGAGCTGCATCAAACCAGTCTCAGGACTGAAGACCACCACCACAACAACAACAACAACAATTCTTCTGGTTCTTAAGCGTGCATTATGTGTTGTAGATACAGTCTTCGAGAAAAAAAACTCACCGCCGAGTCGACACGTAAGGTGGACAATGCAGTCGTAGTCCCCTCTGAATTCTAAGTTCGGCAATATATTCGTTCTGGTAACATTGTAGAGAGTACATCGCTCTTGTCTATGACCGTAGTGTTGAGGTAAACCGCGAGACTAGCTAATACAATCTCTGGTAACCACAAGCACATGTCACAAAATTTTTATCGCCCCTTTCCTCTCGGTGCTGAAGCTATGAGCATAATTCAAGCGATTCTACAATATATTTCGCTTTCTGTCACATTGATAATAACAGTTTGGTTTAACAATATTTTAACGAGAGGTTTCTTGGCTACCATCTGCCTCTGAACACCGTATGCGTCTGAGTTCTTTGGGACCCGTTTGCTGCCTACCGGCGCTGCCTCGCCTTCTGCCTGCAACGTCTGCTCCACTCCTCACTCTCGACAGTGTAAAAGCTTTAATGTTGTTGAGTGGTCACCCATAAAATCTGTGACGATTTGTGTTTCACACTCGATAGCAATGGAGGGACAAAACCGTTTTTATTTGATGAGTATTTTATTACACTAGTATGCAATACGTCAATGTGGCACGGAATTAATTTCATTGTTTCTGATCAAGTGCGCTATGACTAAAGCGTCACATCCTGTTCTTTTTCCTTTCAGAGGAGATTCAGATAATTTATTTTTGTCGTGGACTGATACGTGTTAGTCAAGGTACAGAGAGTAAATGCAATGTAATGTGTTTGGTTTCTTTCTTTGATTCCCTATGGTAAATGGATGCAAAACATTGGGTCAATACCTTTCAGAACCTGGTCTATAGCTACTAAGGCAAATTGCTTGTTTTGAGGTCCATACATTAAATAGTGGAGGAGTGAACGCTGTTCAAAAGTGATATTTAAAATATTCAGTTGGATTTAAGGCGACAAAATTGCCCATATTTGAAGCTACCCAGAGCAAAGTTAAGTTGCTAGTGCCGCTGTTAGCAAATGTCTGCAGAGAGTTCCTAATTGCTACTGTGTAAATTTAGCATAGAGGCCCTGTAGTAACCAAGAAGTTCTTTTCCTTCATACTTATTACCCTGGCATGTGAGTCTTAAGTGAAGAGCAATATTGAATTTCGTATCGTTGACGGTCGATTCGAATTTCTTCAGAGACGCTTATATTGTCAAGCAGCTTGAGAGCCAGAAAGGCGAGATATATGACCATTAACACAACTTACTGTGTCGAGCTACCAAGAGGATTTGATGTGTAAAGGTTTTCTCCTGATTTCGTTACAGAAGTTTTTCTGGAAATTCGCAGCCCCATAAAATAAATCAGAAAAAAAAGCTCGCACACGCTGGCCCCTACCACGGTTAGATCTGACGACTCGATGAACCGTTGCGACAAGACACATTTTTTTTATAAGGACAAAGTGTATGTATCATTTCCAGGCTGCCGTTGTGCAATATAAGAAATGAAATGTCTTCTTGAATTTTTTTTTGGCCAAGTAGTAAACAGAAAATTTTATGGTGTACAAAGGACTATCACTTCATTGTTGAAGGAAAGTTGCTTCGCTGCTCTGTGAGAGAAGGAAAATGTTAAAACGAAAATGGGAAAGAAAAAATACCTTCTGCATTGGTGAGCATCTGGATATTATCTTAAATTTCCGACAAGAACTCAAGTCCCAGGAAGCAATTACGAACCTCTGCTATCTGAAACATTGTATTTGAAGTATTTCATTGTTAATTATGATTTTCAGCATATTTCCAAATATCCTCCTGTAGTGTGACTACATTGTGATGTTGGCTCATTTTAAAGTGTTCAATTTCCATGTAAGAATAATAGTCTAGCCTATTCTGCATAATAAATGATGCTGTGTGGCCCATGATCCACGTTGCAGCGTTGTTTTTGGCTCGTGGATATCTCACTTTTTTGTGGCTAAAAGGTTTACACCACTGGGCGTCGTACGGTCTATCACCGACAATCGTTGACGAAGAAATGTAATTTCTTCTGCACTCCCGCACGTGAGCCTATGAATAAGCGTATCGACTCTTCCGCATGTGTCACAGTTTGGCGTTGGATGAAGGCCTATCTTATGTAGCTTTTCATTCGTTGCTACTTTATCGTTGACTGTGATACCATTCGGCTACGACGCGTGATGGTAACATGTCGCTGTGCACATTCTGCCATACTATACTCCAATGTGTATATGGATGTTTTTCTTCGAGGCGATTCCTGTGGTTCGTTGTCATGAGAATGTCATAAAGTTTCCTGTTCGTCAGGCTTTCGTTATCGACGATGTTGTGTCGAATGTAGCTCATTTCCATGTAGTACAGTCGCACATGTCGGTAGGAAAGTGGAATGCCGGTGATATTAACGGGTGGGTCAAGGCTATGAGGCTTCCACCGCTGAATGAGGTTTGTGATGATACTGGTCCTCCGGTTACGAAACTTCTTCCTGATGAGATTTAGGAGCAGGGTGACACATTTTTTGTGTACTTTAATGAGGTTAAGGCCACCTTTGGACGAAGGTAAGGTTAAGGTATCGAATTTAACTTTGAAAATGTGCCCCCTAAAAAGAAACCAACATAACGCTTGTTGCATACTCTTGGCTAGATGGTCGGAGATTGGAAGAATTTACGCCAAATAAATCATCTTGCTCGTAATGGCGATCTCGATGGTCTTAACTTTCTGTAGTATGTTCAAGTCACGGTCGGAGTGAAGTATCAAAGCAGCACGTAATATATTAAGCATGTGTGACCAGTTCTTCGTCAGGAATTTGTCTGGTTTGGCCTCAAAGGTAACGCCGAGGATTGCGTGGTAATCTTTGACCTTGCACCAGGTAACATGGGATATGTCTCCGATACCGCCTCCGATCTGCAAAGCTGTGGTTTTAGTTCTATTTAGTATTGTTCCTGAAAGAAACGTAAACGTTTGTAAAACAGTTTCCACCGACAGAAGTTGCGATGATGACACAGTTACGCATATATCGTCAGCATACGCAGTGCATGGGATAGTGACAGACTCGACGCTGAGTCCGATTCCGCTATGCGCTAAGCTGTTCAGTAGCGGCTCTACTGCTATGGCGTACAAAATCACTCACAGAGGACATCCTTGGAGGATGGACTGCCCAATGGAAACTTCTTTTGTAAAATGGCCATTAATGAGAATCCGTGAGGAGGCGTTTGTAGTAAGTTTGCGAATTAATGCTATGAGATGAGATCCAAATCCTAGTTTCTTCATGCTTTTAAAGAGGAAGTCATGACATACAAGGTCGTAAGCCTTCTCAAAATCTAGAAAGATCAGAGCGCCCTATCCTTTGGTCTCAGCGTATGAATAGATGATGTCCCTCAAATCGCAGGCAGCTGAGATTGCACTTCGGCCTTGCACTGCACTGTACTGGTAACTGCCTAAAACCTTGTACATAACGGTTTCAATCCGTAGTTTAATCGATCTGGTGATGATTTTGAAATCGGCATTCAGCAGTATGAGGGGTCGCATGTTTTCGACCTTCCTGCTGTTACCTTTTTTCGGCAAGGGCAATATGATACCTTCCCTAAATGCCTCGGGTATTACTTCCAGATGCCAGAGTTCATTCGCTATCTCGATTAGTGTCGGACCGAGTAGGTTCCAGTATCGCTGGTAAAACTCGGCGCTGAGACCGTCGGGTCCTGGTGATTTCCCTTTCTTTGCACTGTGGACCGCCAGTCGGATTTCGTCCTCTGTGAAAACAGATTCCAGATTTGCATTATCCTGTTGTGACAAGCGACAGCTCAAGGTCCTAATAAAATCGTCGCACGAGTGTTCGTCAACGGATTGCTTCTTGTAAAGGTGACTATAATAGTCGTAGACGCGCGAGATGATGGCACGTTGCTTCGTGGCGGCATTCTCAGCGTCGTCAACGACGGCTTCAATCAACATGGCTTTACACCGTTTCTTCGTTCTCAGGATGTGGTACAGAGTGGCCCGTTTCTGGGCGGCAACGTCTTTGGGGTGGGCTCGCACGATGATGCCTTGCATTCGTTGGCGTTGTATCGCCGTGATTTTCGCTTTATATCGTTTGATCTTTACATCGATATCGCGAGAAGGATTGGTAGTGCGACTGTACAGTTCTCTCAAACAGCGATAATAAAATTCAATAGTCTGTTTCTGCCAAAAGCTTTTTTGTCGGGCGTAACTCATGAGGGCGAGGCGTAATTTAGGCTTAGCACACTGAATCTACCACTGTAGAACGCTAGCGTAACGACGTCGGTGCCGCTGGAGCTGTTGCCATGTTATGTTCACCTCCTCTTCAAGTTGGGCACCCTGCAGAAGGCTGACATTCAATTTCCAGTAGCCTTTCCCGCGGTAAATTTGCTGGCGTTGTAGGTTAAGGTAACACTGATATGCACAATGGTCGGAGATGTTGACAGGAGCTATGTCACAGTTCACAGTGTGTAGCTGGAGGGCATCGCACACATAGATCCTATCCAGTCGACTGGCCGAATGACTGGTTACGAAGGTGTACGCTAACCGTTCACCGTGCAGTTGTTCCCATGTATCGTGAAGAGGCATGTCATGAATTAAACGTTCAAGTCCGATACATCTGTTCGTGTTAGGAGTTTGGTCTCTGTCGTTAAGCACACAATTGAAGTCACCACCAAGGATGAGGTGTACATGACAAGCGCTAAGAAGAATGGGAACCGCGTTTTTATAAAAATTTGAACGATCTCTCTTATGAGTGCTACCTGAGGGGGCGTACACGTTAACAATCTGCACACCATTCACTCGAAGAGAAATGCCACGACCACTTGGCAGCCGCTGCACTTCCGTAAAGGCTATACCGTCGTGCAGAAGTATGGCAGTGCCTACAGCATCCTAGATATTGATGTTTTCAATAAGAACGTAACCGGGCACTTCTAAGACTGTCACTACCTCCTGTAGGAGGGCAATGTCAGCGCTCGTACCATACAGGAAATTAGTTAGCGAACGGAGTTTCACCGCACTTTGGACCCTATTGAGGATAAGTGTGGTAATGTTGTAGGTTTGGCTGTCGCACAAGATGACTCAGAGGACAATGAGCTCTGAGTGTTGGGATCGTCCTTCTCGACGGCTTTGAACCAAGCTCGTTGGTAACGTCTGGAGTATGAGGCGAAACGGCAAAGCCAAGAACGGGTCAGGGAGTGGGAAGGTCATGCGCGACAGGAGCTACTGCTGCATCTCCTCGTCCTGCTGCCACCACGGCTCACTGCTGTCGGGGTGCTGCGCGGTGCGCGCGCCGCCCTGCCCGCCACCGCCGGCTGAGTCTGTCAACGTGGTCGCATCCGCCTGGCCACCACGCGGGGCTGCGACTGACGTCAGCGAGTTCCTGCGGGAGCGCTGCTGCAGCTGCTCGCTGCTCTGCTCGCTCTTCCTCTTAGCCGTTACGGTGCTCTGTTCCCTCTCAGCGCTCAGTAGTGCCTTCAAGTGTTTGGTTTGTTCACGAATGCGTTCTTGCCTTGCGGTGTTCTCGCAGCGCACTGAGCAAGAAGATTGAGGTTCAGTCTCGCTGCCACTTTCTGACATGTGTACGGGTGTCAAAGCATTCGACTTTTCCTCTTTGCTACTATTCCCTTTGCTTCTCCTTCGGCGACCTTTCTTCGTTCTGTCAAATCATTCGACTTTTCCTCTTTGCTACTATTCCCTTTGCTTCTCCTTCGGCGGCCTTTCTTCGTTCCTACTGCAGTCTCTACCAATAGGGGTGGTTCAGGAAAACTGATCTGAAACCGCTCCTGCGTCTCACACGGCTTGGTTTCAGAGGTGGCGGGCGCATTGTGGGTATCCAGCGGTAACTGTCCCGGCAAGGATGACGGGGCCGAATCGACGTCCGTCCTACCGCGAATGTCTTTGGCACTGCATTCCACCTGAACTGGAATCTGCGCCTCGCTAACATGTTCCAGCTGCCGGGGTTGTGGGACGGTCCCCTCGACTACCTCACTCAATAGCGGAACAAGCCTTTCACTATCGTCTGCAGGACGTTCCCGTGGAAGCTGAAATGGACGTCGACGTGTGCAGTTCATCCGCAGATGTTCTGTTGAATGGCAGATCGAACAGGTAGGGGGTTGTCCAATGTAAGTTACCTGTGCGCGACAGCCGCCAATGACAACATACGAATGTATATGCTTTTTAAGTCTACACGTACACTTCGCACACCGCTGTTAACTTGGTAGCGATATGCACTCTACCATTTTTCATTGGTAACTGACAAAACAGCGCCGTACAGTGACAGAGAACGTGTAATCAAATCATTAGGGCACCGAGGTGGCACATTAAATACCCTGACGGTTCTCACTCCGTATCCCGAAGGCACGAGTTGGACATTACTAATACTGCCATCATTGTGAGGAAATGGTCTCACGCCAGCATGCTCCTCAACGAATTTCTCGTAAGTGTCACTCGAAATAAATTTGACAAATAACGAGTACTGTACAAAGTCCAATTGGAACGTGTCAACTATACCTTCAGGCAAGTTCAAAACCTCAAAAATGCACTCGTGAATTTCAAACGCCGTCGGTCGCAAGGCCGAACGCTGTTCGCTCTGTTAATTGTCGACATCGTACTTACAACAGTTATACAGAAACAAACGTTAACAGCGCTCGCACACGCTGCTCAGCTCTCCACCTCAGCACTGCTCGCGACGTAAACACTGGCCCGCGCTACCGCCCGTCACCGCGCGATGTGCACTGGCCGAGTGCCTGAACACGACTGAAGACATGGGCGGTACCACGGGGCTACAGACACACTTCTACCAGCACGCCACTCTCGTCTAATGTTCTAATGTGTGTGAAATCTTATGGGACTTAACTGCTAAGGTCATCAGTTCCTAAGCTTACACACTACGTTACCTAAATTATCCGCACACCCATGCCCGAGGGAGGACTCGAACCTCCGCCGGGACCAGCCGCACAGTCCATGACTGCAGGGCCTTAGACCGCTAGGCTAATCCCGCGTGGCGCCACTCTCATCATGGTGTTGGTCGCTCAGCCTCATAATGCATCGTGAAAGATAATAAAAGTTGGCACTTATGTGAAGGATAGCATTTCTATAGCCAAAAAATTGACTTTTCTGTCTCAGTGTCTTAGATTACATGAGGATTATATAGCACGAGTCATTCAAATGGAAAGGGAATATCAAGTAAATTTAGCGAGTCAATTCTGTACCATACGCGGAAGTGATAGCACTGTCACAGTGTAGTCAAAATGTTTGTGACGATGTTGCCAATTCTCAGCTGTGCTAGGAACAGCTCTGTAGCGTTATGGGAGGAGAATCCCATGCTCGTGTCATAGGAGGATATGGAGAGGAGGCGGGGGGGTTTGGTTAATATGCAGCGTTTTCTCGTACCAGTTGTGTCAAACATTCAGGTGTGTAATCTTCCATCACGATTACAGTTTCCCACAAAATATATACGAATAAAACACTTACCTTGTTACTTTGTGGCAAAAGATTATTTCCGTACAATAAAAAGTCTTTGGAAATCAACTTTTCCCACCTGTCACGAAAAGTAAGATAACAAACACTTGGCACCTCGAAATCGATTGCACCTATGTGCAGTCTTGTGATCATACAAGTAGAATTTCATGAATTGCACGAGAATGTAGAAAAATGTTAGTGCGCATGGAAGCTGCAAGAAACACAGTTAACTAATTATTCTGTACCACATAATAATCAATTCATTTGAAAATTCGGAAGAGAAGAAACTAAAAATTATGCTCATTAAGACAGAAACCAAAGTGCAGATCTGCGCTTTTTCAACTTTAGATCTACACAAATAATGTACAATAACCAGCGTATTCATTGCTTTCGTAATGTTTCCCTCTTGTTTACTCTTCTAGTGATGAACTGGATCCACACCCATGAGTCTGATTGTTCCTTTGTATCCTTCCGTCTACTATCTTTGTGTGTTATTGTTCAGTGTTCAAAAAGCAAAATATTATGCCTACTCCCACGAGGTATTAAAACGAGGTCGCAAGAAGGCTAACGAATTACAATCAAAATACAGTGAGACGCCAATTTGTCTGTCGTCATGGTGTTAAGTCGGCAGAAATAGTTGGGTGTTATTGCCTGCATCACCGGCATCCCGTTGTCGTCCTCTCTTATTGAGATATTCATACTACAATGAACACAAGACGCCGAGATAAATGTGTATATTCTCCGTGACGAAACATCCCACATTCCATTCATCGTGGCCGGCCGAGGTGGCCGAGCGGTTCTAGGCGCTACAGTTTGGAACAGCGCGATCTCTACGGTCTCAGGTTCGAATCCTGCCTCGAACATGGATGTGTGTGATGTCCTTAGGATAGTTAGGTTTAAGTAGTTCTAAGTTCTAGGGGACTGATGACCTCAGAAGTTAAGTCCCATAGTGCTCAGAGCCATTTGAACCATACATCCTGACCCAATCGTTACGTGCATCGGCAGCAATGAGTGATAGGAAAGCTGTTGTGAGGTGATGAATAACAATAAAACTGGTAGTAATAACAAATCAGTAATCAAGGACATTTACTGCATTTGAGACGATTAACAAAATAACCAAGAAAGGCTGAGTGTTTAATTGGCCCGCTGCATAGGTGTTCTTACCACTTTGTTACTGAATTGTGTTCTGGTTGTTTGCAGAGAGAAAAGAAGGAACCCTGTAGCCATACATATCGCTAGTACAAAGAGATGTTACCTATCAACTATCCTTGCTTTACATCACGAGACGAACATGGCGTCACCGAGCTGATATTTGAAATACATTTCTTTTTCTGTCTCTGTCTCTGTCTCGCTCTCTCTATCTCAATCTCTCTTTTTATTTTTATTTTTTGAGGAAAGCATAGAGAAGCGCGAATAATAAGCAAGTAGGCATATAACCTGTTTACAATTATTTTCATTGGGATACATAATGCAAAATTACAACTTTTAAGTGTATTATTGCGTAATTCCAGTTATTGAGAGTCTATTCATGAGCTTGCTCGCATTCGGTGGGGTGAAACCTACCACAGAAGCAAGCAAAACACAAATATTTCTTGCACCAAGCGCAATACACAAACGAAATCTCGCTGCACTGACGTGTTTTCCGATATATTTCAAGGAAAACATATCTGATTCATGTTGCTAAATACAGCTCTATCAGATATCAGTTTGGATGCGTACCAAGTGTATAAAAGTATATCTTGAAATACGCAGAAAGTCACATAGAGGTATTCGACTGAAACATAGCCATGACCAAGATTGTAACTGGGGTCGACAGCATCGTCGTCTACCACCTTGACAATTCGAACAGTGACAGTGCTCGACCGTTTACTTAAGTTTACTGGTATCAAGGCTACAGCATGATGGCAAAAAAATGTTAATAACCCGAAGGTCATTAACTTCGGAACCCATAGAAAGTAAAGCAGTCATCAGTCGGAAGAGTGGTTTGAACACCACAGTGCTTTAAGAGGCACGGTCTCGTTGGAGGTGGTATGCCGTTGCTTTCCTCCGACCTTTGAGTTGACTTACCGAGCCAGTTAATAGGGGAACGTACAGCTTAACGTGGCTTTCGGACCACAGTGCAACTCGGCATTTTTCACATCAATAAACACTGCCCGGGGGAAAGTAAGTGTGAAATGGCACATAAAAATCGTGGGCCTGACGAGGGTTTGAAGCTGAGACCTTCGTATCAGTAGCCTTACTCTTTATCACCTTGTCACCATGCAGCTACCACTGTGGTTCTGGCTTGGCATTAAAATTAAGGATCTCTCTTTGTGCCAGCGTTGGCACTTGCGTGTCCCTTAGGAGACCTTACTTTCGGGATTCCCCTCGAATACATGAGTGTAAACGCCTTCCGATGCCCACTCAAGGAAGACAAGAATACACAGTCTAGCTTCAATATTATAAATACGCCTCAGTTTGTGGATAGCGCACTTGATCAGAAACAATGAAATTAATTCCGTGCCACATTGATGTATTGCATACTAGTGTAATAAAATACTCATCAAATAAAAACGGTTTTGTCCCTCCATTGCTATCGATTGTGAAACACAAATCGTCACAGATTTTATGGGTGACCACTCAACAACATTAAAGCTTTTACACTGTCGAGAGTGAGGAGTGGAGCAGACGTTGCAGGCAGAAGGCGAGGCAGCGCCGGTAGGCAGCAAACGGGTCCCAAAGAACTCAGACGCATACGGTGTTCAGAGGCAGATGGTAGCCAAGAAACCTCTCGTTAAAATATTGTTAAACCAAACTGTTATTATCAATGTGACAGAAAGCGAAATATATTGTAGAATCGCTTGAATTATGCTCATAGCTTCAGCACCGAGAGGAAAGGGGCGATAAAAATTTTGTGACATGTACTTTTGGTTACCAGAGATTGTATTAGCTAGTCTCGCGGTTTACCTCAACATTACGGTCATAGACAAGAGTGATGTACTCAGGCTGCAGTCAAGAGTTCCCCTGGGAAGTGTAGCAGTCTACAATGTTACCAGAACGACGGGAGGCCTTCGTCACACGACATTTCCATACCAGAACGAACATATTGCCGAACTTAGAATTCAGAGGGGACTACGACTGCATTGTCCACCTTACGTGTCGACTCGGCGGTGAGTTTTTTTCTCGAAGACTGTATCTACAACACATAATGCACGCTTAAGAACCAGAAGAATTGTTGTTGTTGTTGTTGTGGTGGTGGTCTTCAGTCCTGAGACTGGTTTGATGCAGCTCTCCATGCTACTCTATCCTGTGCAAGCTCCTTCATCTCCCAGTACCTACTGCAGCCTACATCCTTCTGAATCTGCTTAGTGTATTCATCTCAGTTTGTGGATGAACTCAGACTTAGGTTGATAGTAATTTTGAATATTTAGCAGTGCTGTACCCATTGGTGTTAAACTCGCTGTCAACCAATGATTCCCACAGCTACAGGAACACTACTTGTGATACCTCTTAGACAAAATACTTACGCAGTGCTATCAGAGGAAAAGATCAACCTGACACAAAGTGTGGGAAGCTTGTTTTACAACCTTCGTACCTGGATAAAGAGCTTTCCTGTTTGAGATATCTGTGAACGTTGCTGCATAAGACGATTTAAGAAGCAACTAAATTCCTTCAGCTACACCAATGTTCAAAGAAATCGTCTTAACGGCACTAAATCGTGGTTTGTGAATCGTTTACCGGCCGTACTCTGCCGCATTTCGCTGGTTGGAAGGCAAAAGGTTTACTGACAAATTTCACAGAAGGAAAACGGAGACGAAATGTCTCCCACTGGAAGGTCATGTTGTTTTATTTAAATGATTACAAAATCAGGTAAAACGAACAGTGAGGTTGTCGGTAAAAGCACATTACTGTTGTCAGTATGATGTTGCACCGCCCTGGGCCTGTGATGATAAAGGGCCCGTTTAGGTCAGACATATTCTATACAGAAGTGGAAGAGAGCGCACCACTAAATTCTATAATCCGTATGGATTGCATACACACAGAAATTACTGTTACAGTGTACTTACGGAGCCCAATGAGTAAATTGCATATTTTCCGGTGAGAAAGAGCACTGGAAAACAGTCTTCACTTGGTTGGTTGGGGAAGGAGACCAGACAGCGTGGTCATCGGTCTCATCGGATTAGGGAAGGAAGTCGGCCGTGCCCTTTCAGAGGAACCATCCCGGCATTTGCCTGGAGTGATTTAGGGAAATCACGGAAAACCCAAATCAGGATGGTCGGACGCGGGATTGAACCGTTGTCCTCCCGAATGCGAGTCCAGTGTCTAACCACTGCGCCACCTCGCTCGGTTATGGTCAGCGACTAAGTGTAAATGTAAGGACAATGAGTCGGATGCGGGTCTTGCGACTGTGAAATACTTTCCTACATTACAGAAGCGAATATTAAATTTGAACTAATATTGCGAAAACTTTGAACTTGGGTAGCTTAGAATGAAAATCTTTCTGTTTCCAGAATGAGATTTTCGCTCTGCAGCGGAGTGTGCGCTGATATGAAACTTCCTGGCAGATTAAAACTGTGTGCCGGACCGAGACTCGAACTCGGGACCTTTGCCTTTCGCGGGCAAGTGCTCTACCAACTGAGCTAGCCAGGCACGACTCACGCCCCGTCTTCACAGCTAGTTCTGCAAGGTTCGCAGGAGAGCTTCTGTAAAGTTTGGAAGGTAGGAGACGAGGTAGTGGCGGAAGTGAAGCTGTGAGGATGGGGCGTGAATTGTGCCTGGGTAGCTCAGTTGGTAGAGCACTTGCCCGCGAAAGGCCAAGGTCCCGAGTTCGAGTCTCAGTACGGCACACAGTTTTAATCTGCCAGGAAGTTACAATCTTTCTGTTTATTGCAAAGGAAAACAATTGATTTTATAAAACATTCTCTGTCAGACACAACTTGAAACAGGTCACGTCGACCAAATCAAACGGAAGAACTGACAGCGACATAGACTACATCGGAAGGCAGTAAGATCCCTTGGCTTTTGGTTGTCAGTATTCGACAGCCATTTCTAGGCGCAAGTAAATGAAGAAAGGCCGCGCGTTTTTGTTATCAAGTGACGTCTTCATCAATTACTATAGTTTTAATGTAATCTGCGAGTAATTGCTGATGTTTGATCTTAACATGAACAGGATTCCACAGAAAGGGAAAGAACCTGTTCTTGGGCAACTGCTTATATAATGACCAAAAGACCTTAAATGATCTTCAAGCACATGTGTTCCACCAGCGGTATAAAGAAAATGGTAGTAAGAATGACGGTAATAATCGAATTATCCGGTAACTTCACACTTCACACTGGATTTTCTCGAACTAAGAAATTTTCTTAATGGCTTCACATCGAGGCTATGATGCCTAGAAGAGTCTTTACATCCTGATGACATGAGAATAGCATAATCTGCGCGTCAGAAGCTTGCTTCTACTTAACCATTTAATAGACTCGTATTTTTTCCACCGTGACTAATTTTGTAAGCTAAGCGCATCATCCGTTACAGCACACTCCTGGGGCTGGGAAATGTGGTCACAGAGGTCTGGCGGAACGAACTATCACAAGTGCATTGCGTTGGTTCAGGCATTTACTTTTAAGAGGCACAAACAGATTTGCGTTACCTATGGTAACCTCAAGAGGAAGATGTTATAATAAAGAATCCGCTTTAAACATCACGTTCCTTCATTCCCAACTGGGAGGAGCCGGTTTACATTGGGAAATGACATAGGTGGAGGTCATGGTAAACAGAAATACTGTCGCCAGTAAACTTACTTACATTAGAAAATTTTATTTTATTTGATGAACCGATAGCCATTTAAAGGAACAGGGCTCTTATTTTACTTCTACTTGATTGAACTAGAGACGTTGAAAAATTTGGTGCTGGACTGTGATTCGAATTCGTATCTCCTCTCTCGAGCAGCTGAACCTCTCGGAACAGTATAGTCCAACCATTTCGTTCCTTTTCCAAGACTGCAATCTTCTCTAGGTCTCCTCCAAAGGTAAGTATGTGGGTCCGAATCCTGATCCAGTACAAAAATATTCTTAATTTCATTTCAAGCCCTATCACGTGCACACCGGCCTGATAGTGAAAGTTAACGTGCGTTTCTAATGTCTGTTCATGTGTTTCCAACAATTTCTGATGAAACAAGCACACATCTCACTGTTGACGAGTAAGCAATTGATACTTAAGCCATATTTGTGGACGATAAAGAAGAACGATAGGAGTGCGGTTCTATTGTCGCTCAGGCACAAAAGTTTGTATCCTTATTTTAGATTCAAAGACCTAGCAGCTGGTAAGAAACACCGATACGTAACATTCGATTTTACTTAGTTACCAATCCGATTACGTGTTGGGTTTGTACCTCCGTCACAGAACTTTACATCATGCACTTAATCTTTATACGCATACACACTATGTTACTTCTGAATGGAGGTATATCAGACATCATTCGTGGTTAGTTAACAGGGATGAAAGGGTCTTGATAGGAGTCCCGGTTTATTACAAAAACTGTCGTCTCTTATTGTCAACTTTAGTTTTTTTTACTAATACTGGCGAAAACATCGGTAAATCATGACATGATTAGATTAGATTAATACTTGTTCCATAGATCATGAATACGACATTTCGTAATGATGTGGAACGTGTCATTTTAATGAAAGATTTCTTTACATGCCGATATTCAGTTTCTTTATAACAATTTTTTACCCTTTCTCTCATTCTTTTTTATTTTTATCTTTCTCTCTCTTTCTCTTTCTCTCTCTCTCTCTCTCTCTCTCTCTCTCTCTCTCTCTCTCTCTCTCTCTCTCTCGCTCACACACACTTTGTTTGGTGTGCTCGACTATCGGCGAGGCACGAAAACGTCCGTGAACGAGTTTATTAGTTTTGAGTAAAGTTAAGAAAGAAATATAAAATAAACTATGAGAGTTACTGATTTATGATAATTAGTTTGCAGTCAGTTCTGAGTATTACTAGTAACTACGCTCCTGTCCCTAAACATAGTTACAGAAGTGCGAATCAGACGCATTCGAGGCAGTAGCAGCCGCGTCTTTGAGACGCCAGCTATGGTCACTTTCCAGCCCGCTGTAGGATCACATCGGTTCGTCTTCTTCCTGCTGGTACTGTAAGTGAGATTTGGCAACAAGGCAAGGTATGTTTGACAACTCTGTGATCTATGAGTTACTTCCTGGTGTGCACGAAATTAAGCCTCGAAGTTCACTTGATTATTCCGGTCATTTCTACTGAATAATCTGAGTTATTATCGTTTGAGGTGTAACAAAAGATTGTAAATTTACGATTTTCAGCCCAGGAAAGTCGTTGCACGTGGAAATCGCAACTAATCTCGTCCTTTAAGTAGTGGTTTACGATTTCTAACCACTATTGGCCTCGTAAAAGGAAAGCACAATACATATGTCTTCGCTAGCTCTGTGGTGACGTGTTGACTGGTAAGAAAGCGTCTGATATGGTTTGCGGTTCCAGTCTCGCAGACTGTAACGTTTTTATCCCTTCTGTGAAAGAGCTACAAGCAGTCAGATCAAACATCGATAAGGAAATCGCATGCAAATACTTTCAGCTCATAGTGCAATGGTGAAAAACTTACAATGCTGCAAACAGGTAACGCCTCTTTGCCCTGCTGACTATCAAATTTTGAGTTTCTAGGAATTCATAACTATACTTATGAAATGCCACATTGGCATACCTGTTGAGTATGACACAGCATACCAATTAAACACAGACACAATCGAAATCTAAGTGAGTACTATTTTACTAATTAGTGCCGATAGAGGCACGTTTGTGCGCAGATACTCAGTTTTATTAAAACAGACTTTCGTCGTAAGGTTATCGTGGGTAATATTATTTCATTTCTTGTAATACAGTGCACAATTTTCGTAAGGTTTCTTTTAGTGTTGTTAAAACAACACTAAACATGAGAGAGAAATTAATCATCAACGATATTTGTGAATTCTCTGATGTTATCTATAACGGGCTGACAGTGCACATGCAGTTTATTGATTACATGTATGTAGAAAACTTGTTCTGAGTTAAAGCAGTCAAACAAGGTTTGAAGACGAATAAAATGCCACTACCAGACGACAGCTAATGTAGAAAATACTTACCTGACATTTCTGACACGATGCGCTCTCCCCATACATAATACAAAAGCTTCGAGATGCATCTGCTGCCTGGCCGTCTATTAAACTTGAAAAGAACAAAATGTTGCAGAAGTTAGCCCTTTTTCCACATGTGTCTATTTTGGGTTGAGACGTGAAGGGAATTATGTTCAAAGTTCCGTTAAACTGATAACTTCAGCAGACATCAGAATTGCGTTTTGAAAAATGTAGCAGCGCATGTAATAGAACTCACGACGTATTACCTAGGGTGCACGACGCTTACATTTACGCTGCTGTCATGTAGCTACAGCAGCTCCAGAAGTCAACGACAGTTCCTCCAGAACTTCCGCTTTCCACAGTGCTGTGAGATAATGCATATGGCCGGATCTAGACTTCTGAGAGACAGACAGTTACAGCTTTTCTTTTGCTCTGCACGGCGTTTTCAACAAACAGATAGCGCAATACAGTAGCTGTAATGGAAAGAACACTTCCTATTTAAATTTCAGTGTCCTACACTGTTGTTATTTCAGTGATTACAAAATAGAGTCAAATGTATGCACTGGGTAGCCGAGGCAGCTAGTTCACGGCGATTCGGTCAACCAAGTAAATGAATGTACTGAACATGCTGCAAACCACTACAGGGAGCCTGTGTCAAAATTCTCATAGAGTGTGCCGCAATGGTGTTATGGCAGAAAAATGAGTGTCAGTGAAGAGGATTTGGTGGTGTATTGGATTGCTGATTGGTTACTATGATGATGGTCTTGGTTCGATTCCAACTTCTGCTGATGGTTTTTAATAGGGAGAGACACATTCTGTTCTCTTCTGGCTACGCCAAGTGAAGAAGGTATAAGGCATTGTGGTCTGAAATTCACGCTAAACATGATATTCCTACCCTACCAAGTAGACGTTCGGTTGAACCACAATAAAGTCAAGAGTAGCGAAATGTGGGAACTCTATCACCAGTAACCTTTCTTATACTAGTTATTTATTCCTAGTGACGAAACAAACGCTATTAGGGTCACGGGAGACTTATTCCATCTTTTATTTGAGCTTCTGTTTGTCGATAAAATCGGTTCTGAACTTGGAATGCAACCCAGACCGCCCTTAACGCGGAATTTGATCCCTTCATGACAATACAGCTCCACTACTATTTGTTGTTTGTTCAACACTGCAGATTCCTCAACATCTCTACATACTGTGCATGAATGGGTTCGAATCCTGGCCCGGCACTAAAGTTTTCATTATGTATTATCAAGCTCTAGCATGAGAACACCTAATTGCTAACTTTGATTTTAATGCATTTTCATTCGTTGTCAGCACTAACGATATCTGACGTTTTTGACTCGTAGTGAGCCATCCGGGGTGGCCGAGCGGTTCTAGATGCTACAGTCTGGAACCGTGTGACCGTTGCCTCGGGCATGGGTGTGTGTGATGTCCTTAGGTTAGTTAGGTTAAAGTAGTTCTAAGTTCTAGGGGACTGATTACCTCAGAAGTTAAGTCCCATAGTGCTCAGAGCCATTTGAACTATGTTTTGACTTCCAGTGAGACACAGAACTATTTGAGAGACCACTGAAGGTTCAAGAATTTTATTCTGAGCTGCTGGTGGAGAAAAATTCGGTAGCTGACGTCGCTTTGTGTGTAGTCAACAACGATATGTGTGGGGTTCGATTCGCAGTCAGCACTGAGGTCTTCGTCATATTATTTCTAGTTCAAACAGTCTTATCTGTGATAAGCTGTTCCCTGATATTTGTAGTTATTGCGATACAGAGCAGAGTTTTCTAGTGGTGACTTGTTGGAACCATTTTCAATAGTCAAACGACTGTACCAAGGAGCGATTCGAGGACTTGGTAGACAGCTGCGTTATGTGTGTTGCATTCGAATCAGACGAATTGCAATTCAGGTCGTTCGGATACTTTTGAGCACGACTGTATATGTACAGGCAAACTAATGATTACAATTTCAGAAAAACTGGGCCATTTATTCACGAGAAAGATCTTCACAAACTGAGGAAGACAATAAAGGATTGGTCCACTTTTGGACATTATGCAAGGAGTTATTCGGCCTGGCATTGATTGATGGAGCCGTTACATATCCTCCTGAGGGATACTTTGCCCAATTATGTGCAACTGGCGTGACAGATCGTATGATGTTACTTGGCAGGTGATACAAATGTTGTAAAAGGAAATAAGGTCATTTTGTAAATTTATGAGAAGAAATATGTATTTATTGGGGAAACATAACTGTAATTCTTTATATCAAACACATTGCTATCATTGCAGTTGTCAGAGAATTTTAACTGAAAAAGAAAAAGTGAAGTCTTATTATCTTTTTTTTACCTTTACGAGATGGTCTCTCTTCTTGGGCTAAGGAGAAAGATGGAAGTGGTGCAAGCCCGTTCATTTGTATTAGAAGATGAAGGTGTATTTTGTGTAATTTGTACGTAAAATATACGGTGTGAAATATTCACATATTTATGAATTAACGGTTTATCAATTACTGCACTGAATGTCAGTCCCAAACCAAAAAGACCCAGCAACAGTATGTCCGATCCGTCTCCATTACGGCTAGCGCGGGGTTAATTACTGAAAGGAATCCCGACATAATAGACCTTACAAGGAATCACCAGAAGAATAGAACGTAAAAAGCCGAAATTACAATATCTGCGGACGCTGAACTGTGTGAGTACGTCAACAAACTGATATACAAAGCTTCTGAATACTGGCGAAACCTAATTGCCTACACGTATATGAGGTGAATCAAAATTATGTGAACACTATTTTATAGAAAGCATTAACTCGAAGTTTTCGTTATACAGTCTCAACCTGACCATCAGCATGGTTACTGGATTCAAACCGACATTCAATAACACAGTGTACAGCCAGAACACACATTTCTGTGGAAATGTTGGATATCATACCTTTTTTTTTTTTCCTTGAGTTTCTTTGAGGTCTTTCACTTTCGTTCTATACATGTGTTCCTTTATTATTACTGTAGTGCACTTAAACTGGGCTTCTGAAAGTCTGTAAATTTTTTGGTTGTTGTCTCCGTTTCTCACGACCTGTAGGAAGATACAGGATTACACAGGATGTGGTATAGAATCAATGCCATCTCAGTAATTTTAAATTTTTTAAATGTTCATTTGTTAATTGTTTTCTTTTATTAATCACTTCTCTTGCTTCGGATGCCTCCCTTGCGGGATGTTTTATGGAGACGCTACGTCTTTTGTGTGAAGCAAAGGAGTGTAAACTTGTACCTCCATTCAATGTTTATTACAAGTTTGGAGTGGGGATTTAGTTAGTAAGAGGGTTCGCCTGCTTAGCTGAGACGGCCGGCGCGGTAGCGCAGTGTGTGTGGTCAGAGGGCTGGTTGCCCTCTGCAATAAAAACATTGAGTAAAGGAACCAACGATCAAATTGAACGGATGTCACGTGACTTCCGCCCCTACCATACACAACGAACAATACCGAACAAAAAACACAACGAACAATATCGGAAAAAGAGGATGGTAGAACGCACCCTCAGCATGTGAGAGGTACTGGGATCGCTTCTCAGCGCTTCCAGAACATAAAAAAACATGGAAATGTGCTTGCTTCCCATGCAACGGGCCAGGGTTCGATTCCTGGCCGGGTTTGAGATTTTCTCCGCCCGTGGACTGGTTTGTTGTGTTATCCTCATCGTCACGCAAGTCGCCCAATATGGCGTCATATTAAATAAGAGTTGCCACACGGCGGCCGAACTTCCCCGGATTGGGCCTCCCGGCCAACAATGCCATACGATCATTTCATTTTCATTTTAGAAAGAGGAAGAACCTACATCCGTTAAGAGCCCTCCTACAAAAATTTTATATCACGAAGATGGTGCTGTAATGCCACTTCCTCGGACGAGAAATAAAAATCAAAAATTAGCTCCCAATACCCCAAAGATTTCCCCCCAAGTCCCAAATTCCCAGAAAAGTGAATAAGCGAACGAAGTTCCATTTATCACTATTATTAGGACAATAACAAGTAATTAAATCAGGAATCTAAGACTTGACAATTAGGCAATCTACGAAAGAAAGATTAAATTTCAGTAAAATTAAAATCAAAATCATAATAAATCGCAAAATTAGCATAAATTAACATTAGCAAAGTAGAACCAACGATCCCAAAGAATACTCCGTGTGAGTACTATTTGGGAATCGTGAGTAATGACTAAGTCTAATTCAATGCATTGTCACTACGTTACGAGAGTTAGCCGAAGCAGGACATATATGTGAATGCTCGTACATGTAGGCGCGCTTAGATTGTTTTTGAGATTGAATAATTGCGATCTATTATGACGCAGTAATACGATCTTCTGACTTCAAATATCACGGCATTAGAATTCGAACGGAGGACTTTTACATACTAGAATAAAGTGAACTTTTAACTAGATAATTGAACTAAACATTACTTAGACAGTGATTTAGGCAACGAACACTGATAGACAATTTTCATTCATAATAGCCAGTGGTTTATGGAACTTCAGTGATAGGTCCGAAGCATATAATTTAAATCCCCTCCCCCCAACACCTGGGAAAGTTTTCTTCTCAAGGCTCGGTAAGGAAGTGACTGATATTATGCAATAAAATACACTCTCGTGCCAAGTCGTGCATTTGTGATTTAAAACTCTGTCAAATTATTTACATGAAACTCCAGAGTAATAATTACATGCAGCGATAATATTTGACTGTAGCGCTCGGCGCTTGTGTAGAATCTTTGACTCAAATAACAAGCCCACTGGTACGATTTCTTAGATACTTGAAATTACGACCAGCTTGAAGGGAATTTGTTGTGGATGTGACTGTATTGGTTTTATCATTAATATTTCATCATTAATCAGTTAAACATCGATGACGAACGATTAATTACGATTCTTGGTGAAGTAAATATCTTACGCACGTCGACATTTCGGTTCAGCACTGTTATTTTGTGTAACGTCGTGTTCGTAACTTGATGACGATCTCAACACTCTACCGACTGTCGCCGAGTTTTAGCCGAGGCCAAGTACAAATCAAACCAAATCATCAAGAAGAAGAGCCGTTATAGTGCCTTATCAATGCTACACGGTCAGAACAAATTTATGTAACAAGTAAGTAAAAGGCCGAAGAAGAAGATTCCGGAGCTGCTGCTATTAAGAAGAAACGAGGTAAAGCGATAACTTTTCCGCCGCCATCACTTTACAAGACATTAATGAGAACTGATAGTGTAACTATATCACGCCGCCCCCACTTCAACCGGCTACTAGTAACCCCTGACAGTGCTGAATCAACATATAAGTGCGTAGACAAAAGTGCAATATTGCATACATTCTAAATGTTCTAATTGTACTTTCTGTGTTTCACGTTTGCAACTATTGTAGGTGAATGAGACGAGTTGCAAAAGAAAGGGTGTAAAAAATACAGAGGAAAATTATCCTAATAATATGTTGTTGTTGTTGTGGTCTTCAGTCCTGAGACTGGTTTGATGCAGCTCTCCATGCTACTCTATCCTGTGCAAGCTTTTTCATCTCCCAGTACCTATTTCAACCTACATCCTTCTGAATCTGCTTAGTGTATTCATCTCTTGGTCTCCCTCTACGATTTTTACCCTCCATGCTGCCCTCCAATACTAAATTGGTGATCCCTTGATGCCTCAGAACATGTCCTACCCTTGATGCCTCAGAACATGTCCTACCAACCGATCCCTTCTTCTGGTCAAGTTGTGCCACAAACTTCTCTTCTCCCCAATCCTATTCAATACTTCCTCATTAGTTATGTGATCTACCCATCTAATCTTCAGCATTCTTCTGTAGCACCACATTTCGAAAGCTTCTATTCTCTTCTTGTCCAAACTATTTATCGTCCATGTTTCACTTCCATACATGGCTACACTCCATACGAATACTTTCAGAAATGACTTCCTGACACTTAAATCAATACTGGATGTTAACAAATTTCTCTTCTTCAGAAACGCTTTCCTTGCCATTGCCAGCCTACATTTTATATCCTCTCTACTTCGGCCATCATAAATTATTTTGCTCCCCAAATAGCAAAATTCCTTTACTACTTTAAGTGCCTCATTTCCTAATCTAATTCCCTCAGCATCACCCGACTTAATTAGACTACATTCCATTATCCTTGTTTTGCTTTTGTTGATGTTCATCTTATATCCTCCTTTCAAGACACTGTCCATTCCATTCAACTGCTCTTCCAAGTCCTTTGCTGTCTCTGACAGAATTACAATGTCATCGGCGAACCTCAAAGTTTTTATTTCTTCCCCATGAATTTTAATACCTACTCCGAATTTTTCTTTTGTTTCCTTTACTGCTTGCTTAATATACAGATTGAACAACATCGGGGAGAGGCTACAACCCTGTCTTACTCCCTTCCCAACCACTGCTTCCCTTTCATGTCCCTCGACTCTTATAACTGCCATCTGGTTTCTGTACAAATTGTAAATAGCCTTTCGCTCCCTTTATTTTACCCCTGCCACCTTTAGAATTTGAAAGAGAGTATTCCAGTCAACATTGTCAAAAGCTTTCTCTAAGTCTACAAATGCTAGAAACGTAGGTTTGCCTTTCCTTAGTCTTTCTTCCAAGATAAGTCGTAAGGTCAGTATTGCCTCACGTGTTCCAGTGTTTCTACGGAATCCAAACTGATCTTCCCCGAGGTTGGCTTCTACTAGTTTTTCCATTCGTCTGTAAAGAATTCGTGTTAGTATTTTACAGCTGTGACTTATTAAACTGATAGTTCGGTAATTTTCACATCTGTCAACACCTGCTTTCTTTGGGATTGGAATTATTATATTCTTCTTGAAGTCTGAGGGCATTTCTCCTGTTTCATACATCTTGCTCACCAGATGGTAGAGTTTTGTCAGGACTGGCTCTCCCAAGGCCGTCAGTAGTTCCAATGGAATGTTGTCTACTCCGGGGGACTTGTTTCGACTCAGGTCTTTCAGTGCTCTGTCAAACTCTTCACGCAGTATCATATCTCCCATTTCATCTTCATCTACATCCTCTTCCATTTCCATAATATTGTCCTCAAGTACATCGCCCTTGTATAGACCCTCTATATACTCCTTCCACCTTTCTGCTTTCCCTTCTTTGCTTAGAACTGGGTTTCCATCTGAGCTCTTGATGTTCATACAAGTCGTTCTCTTATCTCCAAAGGTCTCTTTAATTTTCCTGTAGGCAGTATCTATCTTACCCCTAGTGAGATAGGCCTCTACATCCTTACATTTGTCCTCTAGCCATCCCTGCTTAGCCATTTTGCACTTCCTGTCGATCTCATTTTTGAGACGTTTGTATTCCTTTTTGCCTGCTACATTTCCTGCCTTTTTATATTTTCTCCTTTCATCAATTAAATTCAATATTTCTTCTGTTACCCAAGGATTTCTACTAGCCCTCGTCTTTTTACCTACTTGATCCTCTGCTGCCTTCGCTACTTCATCCCTCAAAGCTACCCATTCTTCTTCTACTGTATTTCTTTCCCCCATTCCTGTCAATTGTTCCCTTATGGTCTCCCTGAAACTCTGTACAACCTCTGGTTCTTTCAGTTTATCCAGGTCCCATCTCCTTAAATTCCCACCTTTTTGCAGTTTCTTCAGTTTTAATCTACAGGTCATAACCAATAGATTGTGGTCAGAGTCCACATCTGCCCCTGGAAATGTCTTACAATTTAAAACCTGGTTCCTAAATCTCTGTCTTACCATTATATAATCTATCTGATACCTTTTAGTATCTCTAGGGTTCTTCCATGTATACAACCTTCTTTCATGATTCTTAAACCAAGTGTTAGTTATGATTATGTTGTGCTCTGTGCAAAATTCTACCAGGCGGCTTCCTCTTTCATTTCGTAGCCCCAATCCATATTCACCTACTATGTTTCCTTCTCTCCCTTTTCCTACACTCGAATTCCAGTCACCCACTGAAGGAAAAATGCGAAATGTATTCAATCGTTTCGCAACAAAGGTGGGAACCATGCAATTATTAAGCTGGCATCATTACACTTAGTAGCGTCTGTATCAGTACCAAACCCAAATGCTATCGCGTCCTAAAAATTATGGAACTGTGTTTATTATTATCAGTAGTAGTATCATTGTTTTAGAAAGTTGCTTCATTACAATGTGGACCATAACGCAGACAACAATTTGTCACCATTGAGATACAGCGTAAATTGCCCACAAAGTTTTTAAGAGCCTCGTAAAATATTTTAACAAAGATTACTATTTTATTAATTTTCCAAAGAGCTTTTTTTTTAATTTGTCAATATGGAACCAGTCAGTAAATTTGTTGTTCAGAACAGTGAAGGAAATTTAGATGACAAATGCTAGTGAAGGAAATTTAGATGACAAATGATAGTGAAGGAAATTTAGATGACAAATGCTAGTGAAGCACAAGATCTCGGGTTATTAGCGGAACAGACATGAATTTTATTTAAACTCAACTCATTTAGGGGAGGAAAATGTGCTGAAAGATGATGTAACATGATTCACAGTGGATGAAATCAACTCACAAGCTACCCCAGGGAGCATTTTTCCCCTATATAATATCATGTATTCCGAAAAATCTATTTGTTCGACATTACGTGAGCAGAACGCAATCACGAGCGAACAAAATCTGAAAGATACACAAGCTGCTAACACTTCGTCAATGTCCGAAATGCAAGTAATATTAAAAGCTATTTGTGGCCCAAATACGAACATTGGCAATTTCCGCACATACTTGTACAGTGACTTAACACAGGAGTTTGACGATTTGAGTGCAACGTTACGTGTGGACCTGCGCAGAGATGTGGTGAGAGACACGGACAGACTTGTTCACTGACTTAAATAAGCAACGTCAGGCGTTCTCGTCCATAATTCAAGAAAGTTCAGAATAATTCAAGAAAACTTCAGAATAATTTACAAACTGCACAGACCGAATTTAGAGAAACCGTGAAGGTTGTGCATGAGAACGTCACGAAACTGCAGTCCGCTTACAGGGACTTACCGGATGGAGTACAAAAAAAAAATGTTCAAATTTGTGAATTCCTATGGGATCATACTGCGGGTCATCGGTCCCTAGACTTACACACTAATTTAACTTAAACTAATTTATGCTAAGAACAACACACACACCCATCCCCGAGGGAGGACTCGAACCTCCGGCGGGAGGGGCAGAGCAATCCGTGCCAGGACGCCTGAAACCGCACGTCCACTTCGCGCGGCCCAAGAGTACAAAAACTATCAGGAGACGCGGAACATTTGAAACTAGGTCACGAATTCGTGAAAAAGCACCAAGAGGTATGGACAAGGATGTGAAGAAACTAACTGAAACAGCCGTGGTTGGATTATTAGATAGCGACACTACGATTGCACAGAATTCGAACAAGAGCATAAAACGTACGTCGATGTCATGGAAGAAGTAATGACAGAGAAGGAAGCCAAAATAATTGCTAAAATCGACTCAGATATTAAAGCAGCAGAAGAGCGGATACGTAAAGAGCTAGGGAATGGTAGTGGTAGCTCAAAGGAGCCGACCGCAACCAACAGTCAAAGCCGAATAACTATGTCAGGAAGCGGGAATGCTTACATGCATTCACCTGCTACTATACCTGGCGGTGAAGGAAGGGAATATAATGTGCAACAACGATACCAGTGACAGCTCCGTCATATGTTGGGTATAAACCAGAGACGGTCCCGCCGTCTGTGAGCACAGCATCTTGTTTGTCATCTATTTTAGCAGATGAAGGCCTAATTAGGCATAGGCAGTTTGCATTATATTCGACGGAGAGCAAGAAAACAAACCCTGTCGTATTCGTGAGCGCATTTTGGAATGTTCTGCCACGTAACTGGACGGAAGCACAAAAGATCAGATTCGCAGTAGGCTATGCTCAAGGTGACGCTCTGCTTCGGGCTACCGACATGGCTGAGCGCTGTCACACGTACGAACAATATGAGCAAGGATTTCTTGACAAGTACTGATCAATCGCTGTTCAAGAGTGGTTGCGTCTTGAGGTGTTTAATCCTCAAGCCTTTAACAGTAAACAAGGAGGACTACGTCGATATTTTGAAAAATATCTTAATAAGACTCGTTACTGGACGAACCCAACCTCACATGCTGACGTCTTAAAAATACTCAGGAGTGTTGCCGACACATACGAAGGGAAAACTGGTGACAATACCATAGAGCGATCGCTAGTATTTCCTCTCTATTCTCGACTCGATGGATCTCATTTACGAAGATGGGCAATCACAAGCTGAGAACAGGAATATACAACCTGATGTATCGTGTAACGGAAACCACTATAACAACAGTGGGAACAACCGGCACGATTGGCATCCTTACGCGCCTCAGCAAAGCAACAAAAATAAGAAGAACGGTAATACGGGAAACTACGGGCACCATAGATAAAATAGGAGAGAAAATGATTCAGGTTACTGTGACCCAGTACCTAACTGCAAAACGATTTAGAAAAAATATCTGAATGGTGCGAAAAGTGGCAGTTGACCCTGAACAACGAAAAATGTGAGGTCATCCACATGAGTGCTAAAAGGAACTCGTTAAACTTTGGTTACACGATAAATCAGTCTAATCTAAAAGCCGTAAATTCAACTAAATACCTAGGTATTACAACTGCGAACAACTTAAATTGGAAGGAACACACAGAAAATGTTGTGGGGAAGGCTAACCAAAGACTGCGTTTTATTGGCAGGACACTTAGAAAATGTAACAGACCTACTAAGGAGACTGCCTACACTACACTTGTCCGTCCTCTTTTAGAATACTGCTGCGCGGTGTGGGATCCTTACCAGATAGGACTGGCGGAGTACATCGAAAAAGTTCAAAGAAAGGCAGCACGTTTTGTAGTATCGCGAAATATGGGAGAGTGTCAGAGAAATGATACAGGATTTGGTCTGGAAATTGTTAAAAGAAAGGCGTTTTCGGTTGCAACGGAATCTTCTCACGAAATTCCAATCACCAACTTTCTGCTCCGAATGCGAAAATATTTTGTTGACACTGACCTACATATGGAGGGACGATCACCATGATAAAATAAGGGAAATCAGAGCTCGTACGGAAAGATATAGGTGTTTATTCTTACCGCGCGCTGTACGAGATTGGAATAATAGAGAATTGTGAAGGTGGTTCGATGAACCCTCTGCCAGGCACTTAAATGTGATTTGCAGCGTATCCATGTAAATGTAGATTGAACGAAGGGGTCCACATATCAGATTTCAAGGTCAGTAGACAATAAAAACTGATATGGCAATTGGCCAGGACATACCGACAACAGAAAGCACACTAACGTAAATAACAATGGTTACAGACAAGGAAGCAGGGAAAACGTAGGGGTGAGAGCGCAAAGGGAAACTGATTAACGATCTGGACAGGACACAAGATTGGATAAACACTGATCATACTGTGCATGTAGTAGAGGTAACGCAAAGCTACGAAATTACTCCGTCATCTCACAGGAAAACAGAAACTGGCTGCGGTAACCCCCAGTCACAGACCAATGAGAGGAGTGGGGGCACGCTACGACTAAGATAGTGATGTATGATGTATGGAAGACGAAAGTGACATCAAAATGGCAGAAGAAATATACAGGCCATGATAACGGCTAAAATAGGCAATGTGACAGTATTCATTATACTAGATACAGGGGCGTCGACTAACATTATTTCACGAAGTTTGTTGAATGAAATTAGAAAGGATATAAACATACCAACATTTCCAGTACAAAATTGCCGTACCTTGACTGCAGTTGGGAACAGATCGACGGGAATAAAATTACCCATAACATTTAAAGACATCACTATAGAATGTACCTTTTTAGTAGTGAAAAAACTGATTGTCAATTGTGTAATTGGGATGGGTGGTTTCAGATTACTCAAAGTGCAGATTGATGTAGGTAATGGTAAATGTTACTTCACAATGGATGAGCAAGAGATATCAGTAGATTTGGTGAGGGTAATAACAAGCTGTAACGGCCGCAGAGGAGATGGTAGCATAAAAAAAACAGTTATTATATCCTGAAATGTTATTACTTGATAAACAAAAACACGCACATGCTCATGTGTCTGAGAAAAGGCCGGGAGTAATAAAAGATAACGTGCACAAGATCGATGTCTAACCCCTATGAAACATTTTGTTATTCGTCGTACACCATACCGTGGTCAAAAAACGAAGCGGTAAGGAAGGAAATAGAATGCATGATCGACCTTCCCACTCCCCCTACTGTAGTCCCATATTAGCAATTGCAAAGCCAGATGGCAGCGTGAGAGTAGTACTTGACAGAAAGTGCATAAACAAAATTATAGTCCAGCGAGGGCACGATCAGAAAATTTAGAACAACTCTAAGTTTCATGGAGTCCGATTTCTTACCACTATCTATCTCAAAGCGTCCTACTTGCAGGTAGCATTGCGCCATGAGAGCAAAACGTACACAGCATTTGTATGTGGGGGAAGGGGTTATGAATTTTGTGTGTTACCTTTTGGTTCAAACGTAAGTGCCGGTGTCTTTATTACAGCCCTCGATAAGGTATTGGGACCGGAGCTCCTTAGCCAAGTTACGGTATACGTAGATGACCTTTTGATTGTGACTCCCACACTGGAAGAGCACCTACGTATAACAGCAAACTTCCCGTGCTCAGAAAAATGGTAAAGTACTTGTCTTCCTTACTTCTTCCTTTTTTGACCACAGTATGGTGTAAGACGAATAACAAAATGACCACAGTATGGTGTAAGACGAATAGCAAAATGTTTCTATGGACTCGCTTACCAAAAAGTGCTACAGCATATGGGAATTAATCCTGGAGCAAACTGCATCAGAAAACTTGAATGGATTGACAAGGTTCGCATTGATAAAGCAGAGTATGCAGCACAGTTGGCCACTAGGGAGTCCAGAATGAAAAAAAAAGAAGAAACTTGGAAAAAGATCAAGAGGATGATGTATAGTATGGTGCAAGGTGCTTCTGAGTGACTAAAACTAAAAAAAATGAAGTATATATATTAATTGAGTTAAAGTCTTTTCAAATTTTAGAAGCTGTTCCTGAAAATTTACATTTTCTGTTGCATTTTTCCTTAAATCTCAGAAACCACATCAAGTAGAGCATTCAAATTTTCAGGGAGTAATAAAATACATATCCTGAGTCTACTGAGCTAAAATAAGAACATAATGTTATGTATAATTAAAATTACTTAGGATAACATACAAAAAAGTACACAAGATTTTAACTGTGTGATTAAAAAATTGTATTTCCGAAAGCAGTGACTGAAATGCAATTATTGTAGATCAGTAGACTCAGAACGTACAATTTAATGTCCTGTAAAAGTTTCATGTCAATGGCTACAGTTGTTCCTGAAATACAGGGAAAGTCTCTAAATTTAACATTGTCAGGATAGGGCGTTAATCTCCCCTTAACTTCTGTGAAGTAATTAAAACCCATTTTCTTCGTCCATGTGCCAACAACGTTTTCATCATCAGGTTGTTCTTCAGGTGTATTCTGTAGTGGACTGAATATAATATTTTTGTAGAATGCCAGGTCTTCATTTTGAGCCCAGTTTTCCCCCAACTGAAGAGTCAGAAGCTGGTTGACATCCTTCACTTTCAGCTGTTTTACTGTTACTCCAGGTAGTCATAACGGTAGTTCAAAGTTTTGAACTATAAATTCAGGTTTGAATACCTTATTCGCCATTCCGAGATTGGTGTTATACCAAGGTTCACCTCCAACAAGTACTTCACAGGTTGGCACATTGCCTAGTGTTATAATACATCTTTTAGAAGCTGAAAATTTAAAGTGGCAGTTTCCAGGCTTCTTTTGGTAGTTCTCACATACCTTCTTCCAGTCAAAAATATTACAGCTCTCAGTCATACTGATAACAGTTCCACATTCCTTAAAGACTTCAATGTATTTCTCAGGCTTAATAATGGTCTCAAAATTTTGAATTTCCTTCTCAATTCTGCCAAATACACTATCAGGCGACATATACGAATGATCTGGTACGGGGAATACTAAAAAAATGTCTTTAATATTTGGCGGTGCTTCAGTATTGAAGCATAATCATCATTGAAATGTTCCGGTTTTCTCCTCCGCAACCATCCGCAAAAAGCCTTACAGTGGTCACTCCTTCCAAGCAAGTATTTTTTAGCCTATGAACAATTGCCGATGCAATTTCATTCGAATCTTTTTTGAAGTCCGATGGTGTCCAGTGATATATAAAACACGGTCTTTTGTCTGCTTATCTTTAGATGGTCATTGGCAGATAGTAAAGTTAAATAAATAGAACTGTCGACTACAGTAAGCTGCTTGGTCAGGGATTTTGGGTAAAACCAAATTCTTTTGGCAGTCAAAGGATAGGGTGATTTAATTTTCAGTAAATTAAAGAACGCTTCTGTCCTCTTTTTGTGGACACTGAAATCAGCTTCAACTGATTTGTCCCCGCTGTCTAATTTCAACTGAAACTGGATGTATTTGGAGCACTTGTCCACAGCAGGAGAGCCAAAGCTTTGCCTTGTGAAATCTACTTATTGAACGATTGCTCGAGAAATACTGTCTTGCAATTCTGGTGTTTCTGCAATAATGTTTTTCAACTGGGCAGAGGCTCTCTATGAATGACTTTACAGAATGCCTTTTAGTCTGAAACAGTTTAGACTTATGGTCTCCTCCTCTGTTTTCTACAGCTAGATTTCTGGAGTGTAAACGTCTCTTACAGTCTCGTTGAGTTCTTTCCTCACTAACACCAAGTATGCCACTAAAGGATTTCTTACATACCCGAACCAGAGAAGTGTTTCCAGATTTGTAATGTGGGATTAGATAGCGATTCCAATTTTCAGTGATTTGTTTCCGTTCATCTTCATTAGTTCCCCTCCGTTTAGGTGTTTCACTCACAGTATATTTAAGTATATAGTTATCCTGATCAGTTTTATTCTTAGAAGAATAAAAGCTTCCATGAGACTTAACGACCATCTTGCATTGTAAGCTGATTACACGTAAAAACATGATCAGAATGAGGGCGCTGTGGTAGTCTTGGCAAAGTCTTTGACGTGTAGAGTTTCCGCTTCTCTATTGCCTTTTTCTGTTTATCTGGATCCTTTATACGTTTCCTTCCTTTGTTCTTCTGGCATGGAGTAATCTTCGGTCCCTCCATAACTTGTTGTTCAGTAGTTTGAGGCTGCAGTTCCTCCATTGGTTAACCACACAGTTTATCAACTTTTAGGCCTATAACACTGCCTGTATAGTACACTTTCAAAACAAGAAGCTCACTTTAAACGCAGAAGAACCCTTAAAAACAGCATAATTTCAATTACTGGTAAGACTTTTGACAATAAAAACTAGCAAAAACGCCATGATGAACACACAAAATAAGCACCAACTTCACAATAAACAAAAAACGTAACCTATCGTCAACAGTAGACAAAACTTAGCTTCAGCTGACCGCCAGTTCTACCACAACACGTTTCACTGGAATAATACCCTACATAATGATTTTAAATTACCCTATTCCTGAAAATGGCTGGTAGTTACACTGTGTGTAAGTCACTTTTGAAAAAAAAACAAAAACAAATGACACACTGCTTACAAAGGATATAGGCCATTTTGTTTCAAAAATTAACGGTAGATGAGTCGGCCAAGTTGGATTGGATAAGGGACATTCTGAAACTAAATAGGCATATTTCAGGATTTTATTATTACATTGTGATGGTTTAAAGGACGTTTTGAACGAAAACCGTAGTTTAATATGATGTAAAAGAATTTGATGAATGCTATGGTAACAATAACTCAATTTCCACAAACATTGGATAAAGAAGGTTTTCGGAATGAGCGACTCAGTTAACGAACCACACTGGTAACGTAATACCCTGCGCTTACCAAAACTTTATAGAATAAGCAGCGGTACTGACGTCAGCACAGAAATGAATTAATAAAGCAACTTGTATATATGTACATGATAGGATTAAGGTTATTTAAAAAGAGCATTTACCGGCAATAGGGAAATGACAAAAGTATAAAGCTGAAGTAAAATAAACACTACAACACGGAAGGGTAAATGAACGAAAGAACATCTACAGGAGAATGAAAGGGAAATAAATTCGACAAATAGTAATCCTAACTACGAGTTACGCTAGTATTTACAGTATGTACTGTGAGTTAAAGTTGGAGGTATTTATTGCAACAAGCTAACTACAATATTTTAACAAAACTACAAACTACAGTATACGGAAAAAGAACTGGAAATTGGGTACCATATATATAAGAATAACTACTAGCTTTGCTATGCATTGGATAACAAAATGTTACATGCAAAGCCATTTACATAGTACCGTAGGTATAAATAAAACAAGCGGCTGTTAAGTCGAAGGGAACTAGAATAACGACATCTGTTCTCATATTAAAAACAAAATATGTGTGCTCACTAATACAAAGCTTAGAAAATAAGAATACTTGAAGAGTTTAACCCTGTCAAGTGTGAAAGTAAATAAAACAGAGAATACTTCGACGTATTGAGCCAGTATGAGCAAGTGATTAAAGGATGAATACGATGCGAGCTGGCTCACGGCCAATTAAGTACTTAGTAGTTTAATTAGTGATAAGAATATTTTCTAGGGAATGATACAAAGCCACTTCCCGACTAAATAGAGGAATATTAGGGTAGTAGGTACCTTTTAAAATGGGTCCCACCATATTGCAAATGTTGTGTATATGAATGTACAAGTATCGGTATGTATGTGGAATGGATACAGTTTTTGGAGATTAAAGAACGTGAATGAATTTATGAGGTAAAGAAAAGATCTAATGCCATAACGAATGAGTTGAAAGCTAATTTACTATGAGGCACATAACGGACAGTGCCTCAAAGAGCGTTTTAAACGATGAATTGTACAAGCGAAAACGCCTACCCCTGGAATGTGGCTCTTTGGGGATAATAAGAATTGTAAAAAAATGTAATCAAAATTTTACATCAATATGGCACCTGAACATAACTACTGATAAAAATGCGCTGTAAGTACAAGAAATAAAAACCCAATTCCAGAGGAAACAATAACTTGAGGAGCACAAGGCCACCTCCTGTACCAAGATACAAGGGGATGAGTGCAAACTTACACGATGGAACTTCTTAAGCTGGGAGATTATGTACATTTAAGAAAGAATTGTGTAATAGTTAACACAAATACATGTAAATAGCACGATAAGAATACGTGAAAATATCAGATAAAACTAAATGTTTGTTTGATTATGATACGATGAATTTCGGAAGAAGTTTGGGCATAAAATCCCGTATCTTTCATTCGTTCAAAGACCACAGTTCTCTGCAGATAGTAGATCTCTTTCCTGTAGAGTCCTGTAGAGGTGTCGCTGAGTGTAGTTGTATCCTGTCTATGTTGAAAGATGCAAGGATAATAGAATATTTCAATTTCCTTTTTCTCACCACCTGTAATTAAGGGGGATATGTAAGTAAATTATGATAAGGCTAATTTTACTCTGCTTAAAAAAAAAAAAAAAAAAAAAAAGGCTCTGAGTACTATGGGACTTAAATCTGAGGTCATCCATCAGTCCCCTAGAACTTAGAACTACTTAAACCTAACTAACCTAAGGACATCACAGACATCCATGCCCGAGGCAGGATTCGAACCTGCGACCGTAGCAGTCACGCGGTTCCGGACGGAACCGCGCAGAACCGCTCGGCTACCGCGGCCGGCCCTCTGTTTCAAAACTGCAGGAACTGTTAGGTGTCAGCTTAATGTTAAGGAAAATGAAGTTAATTTATAGTATGAAATCTATGATTCTTGTATATAACCTTGTAATTCCAAGTAATATTTTATGAGTATTACGCTAAGACAGTTAGACGGTAATGATGCAAGACGTACTTGAACTGTGTAAAGCGCAAAGAGTGATAAGAGTAGTTTACTACTATGAATACAGCGTGTGGCTATTACAAGGACAAAATAAGAATAAACCTTCTATAGCGGCGCAGTGGTGCAGGACATGGCTACAGGAGGAAAGTGATGAAAGAAAAAAACGTAACAGGTTTACCTTGTCCCCGATAGACATCCGTTGTGGTGTCGAAGGTACGAGGTGGCTTCATCGGACTCCGCAGCGAGGTAGGGTTCGTCGTAATCTATGGACAAGTAGACGGGAACTTATACGGGTCCTTCGTTGCGACATAGGGAAAAAAATGAGGACAGTCATCGTGGTGGAGATGCACCAAGTGCCTTCTTCGAACTCTGTAGCTTTGTATGGTTCGTCGTAGTCTGCAAACCAGTAGAGGGGAACTTACATGGCTCCTTTGTTGCGGCTACGGCAGTAATAAGAGGCATACAAGATCACGAACACCGACTGGTTAAACCACTGCGCGACGGTTACGCGGTAACAATGTGGTGTGGAGACTGCACTTAAACAATCAATACGCCCCCTGTAGGGGCAATATTTAAGAAAATATCAACTGAACTAAGGAGGGTACAGAGAAGAGCAAAAAGAAAAGATGTGTATTAAATATTGTACTACTATTGTATAAAAGATTTTGTTAAATGAATATTAAATAACGGGAAAAATAAAAAAAATTGGCACTTGTAGGAAAACTAAAAAAGAAGTAAAAACTTATTAAGTCTGACCAAACAGTAAAGGGTATTGACCCCTCCAGGCCAAGGATACAATACAGAAGTTGTGATGTAATGTCTGTTTTGAGCAGCAAATAAACAATCCCTAAACAACCAAAAAAGTGCACCACTGCTGTATACTGTCTTCCACCTGAAGTCTGGACAACGCCAGTATATAGTAGGGAGGGGGGGGGGGGGGCAGTAGTAATGTACCTAAACTGGGGATACCTGAAAAACTGTAAATTTTTTTATTGTTGTTTCTCTCTGTCTCGTGATTTGTAGGAAAATAAACCAAACTGGATTATACAGCACTTGGTATAGAATCAACATTATCTCAGAAATTTCGATTTTTTAAATATTTATTTGTCAACAGTTTTCTTTTATTAATCACATCTCTTGCTTCGGACGCGTCCGTGGCAAGATGTTTTATGGAGACGCTACATCTTTTGTGTGAAACAAAGAAGTGTAATCTTGTACCTTGAATACAGTGTTTATTATAAATTTTGCGTGGGGTTTTATTTAGTAGGAGGAAAAACCTACGTCCATTAAGAGCCTTTATAAAATAATTTTGTATCGCGAAGACGATGCCTTATCAACGCGACACGGTCATAAGAAATTTATTTGTCTAGTAAGAGGAAGGCCGCAGAAGATTCCGGAGTCGCTGCTGTCAAGAAGAAATGAGGTAAAGCAATATCTTTTCCGTTGACATACTTTACAATACACCGATGCGAATTGGTAGCGTTTCAGAGAACGTAAAAATAGCAGCTTGAAGCAAAGCAAGCGCTGTATCATGTGTGAGATAGAGAGGCGAGCGACTGTGCCGGGACTTGCACCAGTTCACTGCTAGTAGCGCCACGTCACCTTAACCCGTCTACGCTAGCGCTCAAGTACTGCACCACAATTAAGTATGAAATTAAAAATCAAAATTTATGTGCCCTTCGGATCGTTTTCTAATCCACGGGGCATGTCACCAAAAGTAGTACTTGTAGGCACTGTTTAGGCTGGCGCTTGGGCAACGCTACAGCAGTTTGCTCCGAGCCAATTTTCTGAATCAAACGAAAGCAATCCCACAACCACAGTCTCGCTCCAGAGCCGCTGCTACAACCATCGGCCCCAGGAGCTGACAGCTATTGGTCTCTACTCCAAAGAGACATGGCCTCCAACTCCGCACCAGCATTTCGACTTTGTAATATTTGTCTTTTTTCTTCATCGGTATCATGGCAGATTTAAACTTTTGTCCATCTCACCGGGACTTTAACATTTTGTCTTTCAGTATTCAAGAAGCGACGTATTTTTAATCATTGTGTTCAAAACTAATTTCTGTCGGAGAAGGTGTTTATGTGTATTACAATAAATTTCGTTTTTATTTTAAATATGGGTATTTTGACAGTGCCACCTTCAGTGAACACTCAGGATTCGATTATAACTATTTTAAGAGTGTTACTCTATATACACACATCAAAACGTTTTGCATCACCTCGGCTCCGAGAGTTCCGGAACCTGTACAGAAACTGGAATAGAGATCAACATAAACATCATTTCCGCCCTTTTTATCGCTCATGAGATCCACACAGTACATATTGTACCACCATAAAACTAGACCTTCAGAGGTGGTGGTCGAGATTGCTGTACGCACTGGTACCTCTAATGCCCAGTAGCAAGTCCTCTTGCATTGATGCATTCCTGTATTCGTCGTGGCACTATTGGTTCATATTGTCCCACTCATCAACGGCGATTCAGCATAGATCCCTCAGAGTTGTAGATGGGTCACGTCGACCATGAACAGCCCTTTTCCATCTATGCCAGCCATGTTCGATAGGGTTCATGTCTGGAGAACATGTTGGTCACTCTAGTCGAGCGATGTCGTTATCCTTAAGGAAGTCATTCACAAGATGTGCACGATGGGGGCGCGAATGGTCGTCCATGATTACAAATACCTCGCCAATATGGGGCTGATATGGTTGTACTATCGGTCGGAGGATGGCATTCACGTATCGTACAGCAGTTGCGGCGCCTTCCATGACCACCAGCGGCGTACGTCGGCCCCACATACTGCCACCCCAAAACAGCAGGGAGCCTCCACCTTGCTGCACTCGCTGGATTGTGTGTCTAAGGCGTTCAGCCTGACCGGCTTGCCTCCAAACACGTCTCCAACGATTGTCTGGTTGGCATATGCGACACTCCTCGGTGAAGAGAACTTGATGCCAGTCCGAAGCGGTATCCATTCGGCATGTTGTTAGGCCCATCTGTATCGCGCTGCATGGTGTCGTGGTTGCAAGGATGGACCTCACCATGGACGTCGGGAGTGAAGGTGCGCATCGTGCAGCCTATTGCGCACCGTTTGAGTCGTAACACGACGTCCTATGGCGGCACGAAAAGCATTATTCAGCATGGTGGCGTTGCTGTAACAGTTCCTCCTAGCCATAATCCGTAGTTAGCGGTCATCCATTGAAGTAGTAGCGCTTGGGCAGCCTGAGCGAGCATGTCATCGGCAGTTCTTGTCTGTCTGTATCTCTTCCATGCCCGAACAACATCGCTTTGGTTCACTCCGAGACGCCTGGACATTCCGTTGTTGAGAGCCCTTCCTGGCACAAAGTAACAATGCGGACGCGATCGAACCGCGATATTTACCGTCTAGGCATGGATGAATTAGAGACAACACGAGCCGTGACCTCCTTCCTGGTGGAATGACGAACTGATTGACTGTCGGACCCCCTCAGTCTAATAGGCACTGATCATGCATGGTTGTTTACATCTTTGGGCGGGTTTAGTGACATCTCTGAAGAGTCAAAGGGACTGTGTCTGTGATACAGTATCCACAGTCAACGTCTGTCTTCAGGAGTTCTGTGAATCGGGGTGATGCAAAACTTTTGATGTGTGTATTTATACGGCACATTGTCCTAGTTTATTCCCTTCGTCTGATTTAGCATACACCTGCATGTACCATCTGCTTTTTCTTTTTCCCGGTATTCATGCGCTTTGAACCGATTTTTTGGCTCTATTTTGCTGTTGTATTCGAGTACTATGCATTTCTTAGTGTGAAATATGGGAAAATACACTGCGTGACGTGAGAAGTGAAGCATCCAGCAGACATTGGTCAGATGCCCGTATAGCTTTGTACAAGTACACACCGTCAGGAGATAAGTACATGACCAAATTTGCAACTCTGTATGGCGAAACCATCACCAGAGTGAATTAGTGATGTTCCGGCTTAGTGTTAGTACCTGCCCTGGCAGGGTATATAAGGGGCGTGAACGGTGTCAAATGATGAGTTACCACTGTGAAAGATACGGGCAAGCCGTGTACCGTGTGAGAGAGCGTTCTGAGCGTGCTGAGGAAGGTAGAATGAGGTAGCTGGTACCCCACTTTTCAGTCGGAGTCTTTTAAACAGGATCATATTTGCCTTTTCCGCTGGTTCCCTTCTTTTCCCTCCTATAGCACGGCATGTCATTTATAACAAAACAACTTTTATGAGTCAGTAAAATTTTGTTAGTTAACTTACGTGAAATTGAAATAAAGCCAAACTAGTTCACTCCTCAGACCAGATTTCACGTGCAAAGAGGTTTTCATGTACTTCAGTACTACAACATGGGGTCCCCATAAACGTTTTGATGATAACGAAGACACTTTACAGCATATTTCACCGTGTTATGTCACTCTATAAATTACGTTTTCGCGTCACACCGGATTTTGGCTGAGTATTTTATGTGTAGAAGTGGCGTAAATTTGAGGCTCTGTATCTCGGAAATGGATAATGAGATCAAGAAAATTTTGAAGGCTGTTCGAGATCGAGATCTTAGAAATATATTCTAATAATTGTAGCCATTAGGTTTGAATAGCCGTCCTGAAATCCGCGACTCGGATTTGGTACCCAAAAACTAATTTTTTGGGGTGTTTCTTGATGCCGGATAAAGATGTTTGAACACGGGAATATGTCATTTTTATATGAGAGCGGAGAAATTGCACAGTTAAAATTTGAGCAATTTGCTGTTGTTAGCTACTTAGATATTTGGTGCTGACGACGAAAAAATGGGGAAAGACACCTTTATGAGATTTTCTCAGGACCCGCCCATGAACTAAATGGTGCTGCTATAGGCCCCCTAAGGGCCACCGTAGACCACACCTAAGGCAAAAAGAATCAGTCGATTGACTACATTTATCTAAGCTGGACGAGACCCACCAGGTCAGCTGAGAGCGCTAATGCGCTGCTTCCTGGACTCAGGTAGGCGCGCTGGCTCCAGATCGAATCCACCCAGCGGATTAACGACGAGGGTCGGTGTGCTGGCCAGCCTGGATGTGGTTTTTAGGCGGTTTTCCACATCCCACTAGGTAAATACCGTGCTGGTCCTCATGTGCCACCTCAGTTACATGACTCGCAGACATTTGAAAAACGTTCGCACTATTTCATAGCTAACGCTAGACGCAGAGTTGGGGTACACTAATTCCATCCCGGGGTGTACGGGGTGGCGACAGGAAGGTCATCCGGCCACCCTCCGACACCCACATCGCCAAAATCCATAGTAACAAGGCCGACCCCGCGTTGCTGTCGGACAAAGACCCCAGCAAATGATGATGATGATCTAAGCTGGATGAAGTGTGCACTGTAAGATTGTTACAGTAAGATAACCCTTCACTTTGGTATACAAATGTTCCCTCGGCCAACGGCTGTCGAGAACACTTGATCCTACATATCTGTCAACAATAGAACGCGAGTTATGAACACGTAACGTTAGCGACAGCCCCGGACGGTGCACAAGTCCCGCCCAATCCCCTCCCCCCCCCCCCCCCCCCCCCCCCCCACCTCACCAATCCATATCCTAAGCTCCACACATGGTCTGCCGCATGTTCCAACATCAAAGTTGTTCGTATCACAGATACGCCAGTCATAACAAGGGAGAAAATCAGTAGTTAGTACGAAATACAGTTTTTCCGGTACCATTGTGAGAAGAATTGGAAATATGTTCATTGAATATGCGAGTTGAAAAATCATCAATAAGAAATAAAAATAAAAATTGTATCCACACTGTCTTTTTTATTTCATGAGCTTTCATCTGCACTATATCAAAAAATCTGATATTTGGTAACTGCAGTGAGCGCAAATTTCCGTCACCTGGCGTAGTCTAAGAAATTCTGTTGGAAAATATCAATTGGTAGTATCGCCAAGGATGCTGTCCATTATCTCGATTGTCTAAAGTCAATGTTGTGCATGAACAAGGCAAAGTCGATGTCTTGGTTTGTTTCTGATTACTCATTAAGACTAAAGAATATAAGAGTGGGATAATGTAGAAATGCGTAATGCAAGCAGTCAGATATTTATACAGTGACATCCTTCACTAATATTTGCCTGTGTAATGGGTGAATTTTTACTTGTGCACTCTTATGACTGCTTGCTTATAGCAGACACGAGATTACTTTGAGTTCTTCTTCAGTGTTTGAGAGCTTTAGAGCTGCCTATTGTTAAACATACGTACATAATTTAGTCAGTGTCATTCCAACACATCTTATTGTACTTTAATGTCTGTCAGATATCAGTTTTGACAACAGTTGGCCACAACAATCAAGATTAGGTACCTTGGGTATGATAACTTTATTGAGAGTGCATATCTATGTTTCATTTTGACAGTATTACACAAACTGCTAAGAAGTACTAACAGCACAACACTGCTATTATGAACAACCGCGGTAAAACAAAAAAACGACGAACAAAAACAGGGGGGTAAATGGGCGTGGCTTGTGCAAATGTCCGGGGCTGTCGCTAACGTTTCCTGTTATACGGGTAGGTGTGGAAGGGGGTAAATGGGCGGGGCTTGTGCAAATGTCCGGGGCTGTCGCTGACGATTCCTGTTATGAACCCCAGTAAAATCCTGTTTTACGCGCTACGTTTTGTCGCATGCGCACTGACACCCTCTCAGCCCAAGAGGTTTCATTTCGTTTCCTCATTCCCTTATTAGTGCTTCATTTTTTGTTGACAGACAGTGATTTACACCAGAAGGGCTTTTTTTTACACTAGGTCAGGAGAACGTTGATTAAATGAATAAAATAAGCTGGCGTGCTACTACGCGAGGTACACTACTGGCCATTAAAACTGCTACACCAAGAAGATATGCAGATGATAAACGGGTATTCATTGGACAAATATATTGTACTAGAACTGACATCTGATTACATTTTCACGCAATTTGGGTGCACAGATCCTGACAAATCAGTACCCAGAACAACCACATCTGGCCGTAATAACGGCCTTGATACGCCTGGGCATTGAGTCAAACAGAGCTTGGATGACGTCTACAGGTACAGCTGCCCATGCAGCTGCAACACGATACCACAGTTCATCAAGAGTAGTGACTGGCGTATTGTGACGAGTCAGTTGCTCGCCATCATTGACTAGACGTTTTGAATTGGTGAGAGATCTGGAGAATTTGCTGGCCAGGGAAGCAGTCGAACATTTTCTGTATCCAGAAAGGCCCGTAGAAGACTTGCAACATACGGTCGTGCATTATCCTGCTGAAATGTAGGGTTTCGCAGGGATCGAATGAAGGGTAGAGCCACGGGTCGTAACACATCTGAAATGTAACGTCCACTGTTCAAAGTGCCGTTCATGCGAACAAGAGGTGACCGAGACGTGTAACCAATGGCACCCCATACCATCACGCCGGGTGATACGCCAGTATGGCGATGACGAATACACGCTTCCAATGTGCGTTCTCCGCGATGTCGCCAAACACGGATGCGACCATCATGATGCTGTAAACACGACCTGGATTCATCCGAAAAAATGACGTTTTGCCATTCGTGCACCCAGGTTCGTCGTTGAGTACACCATCGCAGGCGCTCCTGTCTGTGATGCAGCGTCAAGGGTAACCGCAGCCACGGTATCCGAGCTGATAGTCCATGCTGCTGCAAACGTCGTCGAACTGTTCGTGGAGATGGTTGTTGTCTTGCAAACGTCCCCATCTGTTGACTCAGGAATGGAAACGTGGCTACACGACCCGTTACAGCCATGCGGATAAGATGCCTGTCATCTCGGCTGCTAGTGATACGAGGCCGTTGGGATCTAGCACGGCGTTCCGTATTACCCTCCTGAACCCACCGATTCCATATTCTGCTAACAGTCATTGGATCTCGCTCAACGCGAGCAGCTATGTCGCGATAAGATAAACCGCAATCGCGATAGACTACAATCCGAACTTTATCAAAGTCGGAAACGTGATGGTACGCATTTCTCCTCCTTTCACGAGGCATCACAACAATGTTTCACCAGGTAACTCCGGTCAACTGCCGTTTGTGTATGAGAAATCGGTTGGAAACTTTCCTGATGCCAGCACGTTGTAGGTGTCGCCACTAGTGCCAACCTTGTGTGAATGCTCTGAAAAGCTAATCATTTGCATATCACAGCATCTTCTTCCTGTCGGTTAAATTTCGCGTCTGTAGCACGTCATCTTCGTGGTGTAGCAATTTTAATGGGCAGTAATGTACCTTCTGTAATCGGTGTTTGGCTCGAAGTGGGTGACGAACTGACTGATTTTCGCGTTAGTGCAAAAAACGACAGTGGCATGTTGCGGAGCAAGAAACACTTAAAGTCGGGCAAAAATGGTGGACTCGGTGGGCTTCCATCAACTTTCTTTTCAGTGTCCCACGGGTCAGCAGCTCGTGGTCTAGTGGGTAAGCATTGCTGCCTCTGGATCAAGGGGTCGTATGTTCGATTACCTGCCCGATTGGAGTTTTCTGTGCCCGGGTACTGGGTGTTTGTGTTGTTCTTATCATTTAATGATAATGATGATGATCATCATCATTTGTGACAGTGGCTAGATTGGATTGTGTAGAAACTGGACTGAGAAAAAATATGACCGGGCAGTTGGGCGCCCCACAAACCATACATCTTCAGTGTCCCACGGTAGGACGCAGGTTGCAGAGGCAGCAGAGGGTCGGCAGAGGGGTTGCGGACGGGTGGGCCGCGACGTCCCCGTCGCCGACGACAACGGCTCTTCCCGTTGTCTCCGTCTATTTCTGCGGTCCTCCTGAGAGGCTGCGGCCGTATAAATAGCCCGGCAGGAGCGCCGGCCGCCAGTCGCCGCTCGCTGCTCGGCCGACACCGCGCCGCCACCCCGGAGTCCCGCGCCGCCACCGCACGGCACACGCAACAGGTGAGGCTGCGGTGAACGCCACACCACACAGTACCTACACGGCCTGTCGTGGCGCCACGGACGCCGCCCGCTAATGTCATTTGTTTATTTTATTGTTTTCAGGAAAAGCTCATTTCGCAGGATACGATAGTGTGACATTATGACACAAACAGGACTTCGTGAGGCTTCATTACAGAAATTAAAACACAACTGTGCGATGCAATTAGTTACAATAAAAACGGCAAATTTTAATTCAACATCTAATTGTACAAGATAAAAAGTTTGAAGAGCTTGTAAGGCTGTTAAATGGTAATTTGTACTGTGAAATAACTGTCTAGAAAATTTTGATACGTTGCGTCGTTTACGAGTTAATTAGCATTGAAATTATTCAATCAGGCCGTTACGCTCCCAAGTTCCAGCGGCCCGCCAGAGACAATTAGTGTCAGTTGTTCTCATAGCGATCCTTACTGCGCCGGCCGGGATGGCCAAGCGGTTCTAGGCGCTACATCTGGAACCGCGTGACCGCTACGGTCGCAGGTTCGAATCCTGCCTCGAGCATGGATGTGTGTGATGTCCTTAGGTTAGTTAGGTTTAAGTAGTTCTATGTTCTAGGGGACTCATGACCTTAGAAGTTAAGTCTCATAGTGCTCAGAGCCATTTGAAACATTTTTGATCCTACTGACGTCCCATGTGCAATATTTGTATCACTCTCTTCTTCAGTTTAGGAAAGCAAACGGAGAACACGTATGGCGACACCATCTGTGACGAGCCGCTTGAATTTGCGCGTGCAGCGCCTAATCAGCTTGGAAACGGCGCAGTGCAACGAATATTTTTCTTAATAATTATTTCTTGGCACATCCTACCCTACAATTCCCTCGCAAGCTTTTCACGCTCTTTCTGACTACGCTGTATAATGGGCAGTGTGTTGCACATAGAGGACAGTTTACCTACCTCGGTTCTTCACGCTGCTGGTTGAGTTCAAAAATCACATGAAAAAACTCGCACTAGAGAACGAAACAAGCAGTTTCTGCCATTCTCTACAGCTTGTATTGGTGTTACACACGAGGTTGTGTCTCGTGCCGTATTTGTAAATGTAGCGTGTTCTACAGATTTACAGGGGTCAGACAAAGATATGGAAACACCTCGATAATTCCAGAATGAGGTTTTCACTCTGCAGCGGAGTGTGCGCTGATATGGAACTTCCTGGCAGATTAAAACTGTGTGCCGGGCAGGGACTCGAACTCGGGACCTTTGCCTTTCGCGGGCAAATGCTCTACCAAGGTAGGAGAATAGGTACTGGTAGAAGTAAAGCTGTGAGGACGGGGCGTGACTCGTGCTTGGGTAGCTCAGTTGGTAGAGCACTTGCCCGCGAAAGGCAAAGGTCCCGAGTTCGAGTCTCGGTCCGGCACACAGTTTTAATCTGCCAGGAAGTTTCATATCAGCGCACATTACGCTGCAGAGTGAAAATCTCATTCTGGAAACATCTCCCAGGCTGTGGCTAAGTCATGTCTCCGCAATATCCTTTCTTTCAGGAGTGCTAGTTCTGCAAGGTTTGCAGGAGAGCCTCTGTTAAGTTTGGAAGGTAGGAGACGAGGTAATGGCAGAAGTAAAGCTGTGAGGACGGGGCATGAGTCGTGTTTGTGTAGCTCAGTTGATAGAGCACTTGCCCGTGAAAGGCGAAGGTCCCGAGTTCGAGTCTCTGTCCGGCACACAGTTTAAATCTGCCAGGAAGTTTCACCTCGATAATTGCATGCTTGGAAATAAATGCAGATGATAGCCGACTCTGCAGACTGCGCTGTTGTATTCGATTACGGACGGCACGTTTACAGTGTGTTCAATACGTTGCAATAGTGAGTCGCGGACACAACAGTGTTCTGTGTAGTTGTCAGCGCATTACATCGGTGTGGTGGGCACTTCCGTAATCAACGTAGCCAAAGTGTTTGGCGTTTCAAAAGCCACTGTGTCGACGGGAAGCAAAATGATTCACTTGGTCTCAACGTGGATGAAAGAGTTTCTTGACTGATAGTGACAGACGGTCTCTGAATTAACTGTGACGAAAAATAAGAGGACGACGGCTGAAAGAGTCACTGCAGATCTGAATGTCGCACTCCCGAGCTCTTTCAGTGTGAAAACAATACGAAGGGAATTGCAGGAGGGTGTGGAACTCCTAAACCAGTCATCAGCAATGCGAATGTCCGTAAAAAGAAAACGTGGACTATAGGGCAATGGCAGAAAATCATTTGGTTGCATGAAACTTCTTTCACACTGTTTCGAGCTTTTGGCCTAGTTCACGTCTCCTGAGTGAGTCATTGCTAGGTTTTGGGCAGACATGTTACTACTCCGTGGGTCTCATGGTTACTTTTCACGGTCGCATTACAGTCAAGGACTACGTGCCCATTTTGGTTGATCAGATGCGTCACATAGTGCAATATTTGTTTTTCAATCATGATGCTGTGTCCCAGCACGACAGTCCCTGCAACTTCCTGGCAGATTAAAACAGTGTGCCGGACCGAAACTCGAACTCGGGACCTTGCCTTTCGCGGGCAAGTCCTCTACCATCTTAGCTACCCAAGCACGACTCACGTCCCCTCCTCACAGCTTTACTTCCCGGCAGTATCTCGTCTCCTACCTTCCAAACTTCACAGAAGCTCTCCTGAAAGAAAGGATATTCCGAAGACATGGCTTAGCCACAGCCTGGGGATGTTTCCAGAACGAAATTTTCACTCTGCAGCGGAGTGTGCGCGCTGATATGAAACTTCCTGGCAGATTAAAACTGTGTGCCGGTCTGAAACTCGAACTTAGGACCTTTTCCTTTCGCGGGCAAGTGCTCTACCATCCGAGCTACCCAAAAACGACTCACGCCCCCTCCTCACAGCTTTACTTCCGCCAGTACCTCGTCTCCTACCTTCCTCAGTTGGTAGAGCATTTGCCAGAGAAATGCAAAGGTCCCGAGTTCAAGTCTCGGTCCGGCACACAGTTTTAATCTGCCAGGGCCGGCCGCGGTGGCCGTATGGTTCTAGGCGCTGCAGTCCAGAACCGCGGGCTGCTACGGTCGCAGGTTCGAATCCTGCCTCGGGCATGGATATGTGTGATGTCCTTAGGTTAGTTAGGTTTAAGTAGTTCTAAGTTCTAGTGGACTGATGACCTAAGATGTTAAGTCCCGTAGTGCTCAGAGTCATTTGAACGATTTAATCTGCCAGGAAGTGTCTTATCAGCGCGCACACTCCACTGCAGAGTGAAAATCTCATTCTGGACGACAGCCCTGTTCTCACAAAATACATCGTCCAGGACTGAGAAGCAAGGAGATGAATAGTGGCATCTGCCCTGGCCACCATATTCACCAGTTCTCAGTATTATTCAGCGTATCTGGCCTACTTCGGAGAGTAGAGTACGTGATCGCTACCGACCTTCTTCACGGTTACCTGCTCATGCCACAGCATTGCAGGAAGGACAGCACAAAATTTCCTTGAAAACCAAACCGGACCTCGTTTATCGATTCCGAGATGATTGGAAGCTGTTCTGAATGCCACCTGGTTTCGTACTCCGTATTAGTCGTGTTAATGAGGTGTGTGTTTCTGCTGTTTCCATATTTCTGTCCAGCTTCTATAGATGACGTGTAATATACTATAGCTATTCAGAAAAATTGTTATTTCTTCAGTTACAGAATTGTATGGCGAGTAAAAGGCTGTATACATATTTTTAGAATTGTGTATATAAACCATAGACAATTAAGACATACTTCGTCGCTCATGCACCATCTTGTGCTTTGAAACAGAAGAAATTCTTATACAACGGAACATGTGATACTCGCAAATAAACTGAGTTTCTTTAATGTCTCAACAATCTTTCTGTTCCTGGAAATGCAAAGTGATGTTAGTTTCCAATAGCTTCTATATCTGGATGTTTTTATTTTGTAACTGGTTTTTGATGACACTTTTATTTAATTTTATTATACTCACTGATTACTGGTGTTTAGTAGAGTATTAATGTAACAATTAGACAGTTAAATACAGTACTCACAAATTTTCTCGATTACAACGCTTTTTAATTTCAATGGAATATTTGTTCGTAGGTACAAAACCGTGTTGTACATTGGAACGTGTCTTCACATTTATAAAAATCTTAACTTCATAGAGTAATTTTTGTTAGTTCATAAAAGAATTACAGCACATTAAAAGTGAATGCCATCACTAAAAAATGGAATAAGAAACTATATAAACAACTTACGCATTTTTAGGCCAGCTTATCGACCGCCCAGTATTGGTAAGAGGCTAAGATGAAATTGTTGTACGGCTGAACGCTTCTTTTTCTCGTGTTTTTGTCCCGCATCGGCATAGGATTGGCATGATTAGTAACATAATTGACATGGTAAATTTAAGGAGTGGCCGGATGCTCTTCCTGTCGCCAACCAGTTAACACCCCTCCCCCATGCGGGATCGAATATGTGTACCTGAACTGTCTGCCTTTAGTGTTAGTTATGAAAGTTTTGTAAGCGTTTACGAATCGTGTAACTGAGGCAGGAATTTGTTACCAGCCCGGTATTCACCTAGTGGGGTGTGGGAAACCGCCTAAAAATCACATCCAAACTGGTCGACACACTGAGCCTCGTCGTTAATTAAAATGGTTCAAATGGCTCTGAGCACTATGGGACTTAACTTCTCACGTCATCAGTCCCCTAGAACTTAGAACTATTTAAACCTAACTAACCTAAGGACATCTCACACATCCATGCCCGAGGCAGGATTCGAACCTGCGACCTTAGCGGTCACGCGGTTCCAGACTGTAGCGCCTAGAACCGCCCGGCCACCTCGGCCGGCCGTCGTTTATCCGCCGGGCGGGAACGAGCTGGGCCCAGCGCATCTCCCAGTCTCGGAAGCGAAGTTTTAATGTGCACGGCTATCTGGGCGGGAGAATTCAGTACTTAGCTAATCATAACATCACAAGTTGCCGGCTCACAGAGCGAGAGGCAGTGATGAGTTCTTTTACAGGTCTCCGCGCGCAAGCGACCGTGCGAGTAATGCAGGTTCGCTAGTGGATGGAGGGTGCGGGAATTTTGCAGGCTCAAGAGTGCCCGCTGGGCTGATGGGTGGAGACGATTCAATGACATATAAGATGGACAAAGTCAAGATAAATGTTATATTCCCAATGAAACTACCTTACGGCGCTACAACATAATACAGCAAAACCAAGCATATCAGAAAAATCGCAACGATGGGATGAATTCACTGCAGTTTCGTGCATGATTGTGAGATAAATATTGAGAAAGTTACTGTAGCTTTTCATTAGAATAGATTATAAAATTTGTAACAAGTGAACCACAGGAGTGATCTGATCACGTGAAGTATCACACACACACACACACACACACACACACACACACACATATATATATATATATATATATATATATATATATATATATATATATATATATATATATATATATATTCAGGGTGAGGCAGCTAAGTCATAACACCCCTTGTATCTCCCCAAAAGAAATAGATACAAAGATGCTGTTTGGACAGTGAATTGCAGGGAGGACAGGGGCTACTTGAATACATCACATTTCATGTTTGTGCTATTTTTTATTACAGAGATATGAGGCCATCTTTGGTTTTCTTTAAATGGAACCCTATATTAAATTTTAGCGTAACACGATGGGCTTAAAAAGACGGTTTCAAGTATGTGTATATCATAATACTTCGGCGAATAGTTTTTGAGACACAGATATGTTCCCGTATCGTATTCGTCCTTCGAAGCGGCGTTGTCCAATGCGACCTTTCCTGTTGATCACTGAGGAACTTAACAGGGAAGGGGTTGTTTTCCTGCTTCTCTATAAAGCCACAAGGTGACGCACGAGGTAGCTGGAGAGGAGGATATAAATGTGCTGCTAGGGTAATGAGACATGGCATTTCCGTCAGTTTCTTGGAGCAGACATGCACACCAACGAAGAAAAGTTAGATATGCTTTTAGTGTACGGTGGAAGCAGAAAAAATGCTGTTAGAACAATAAACCGATATGGAGAGCTGTATCCCGATCGTGAGCGTTCTACGCGCCAGCTTCTTGCACGTATTTGCAAGAAACTACTTGAATCGGGATCATGGAATGCCATACAGAGAACAAGGCAGATAACTGCAACTGGCAAGGTACATGAAGAGGGCGTTCTAGCGTTGGCGCATAACGATCCTACTGTTTCGTTCCGAAATATCGCCTCGGAATGTGGTATAAGTCAGAGAAGTGTTCTACACATACTGCAAAGGCACAGAATTCACCCGTTTCACTTCTCATTACATCAAGCACTCTCCGGTGTGGATTTCGAACGGCGCCAGGAATTTTGCCGGTTTGTTCTGCAGTGCCTACAAGATGATCCAACGTTATTTCAACGGTTGCTTTTTACTAAGGAAGCGACTTTCACCAACCACGGTAAAGTGAATTTGCATAATATGCATCACTGGCCAACAGAGAAACCTCATTGGCGTCGACAGGTACAGAATCAGCAACCGTGAAGTGTTAACGTGTGGTGTGGCATCGTCGGAAATGTCATTGTGGGGCCGTACGTCGTTCCGGGTATATTAAATGGCAATAACTATGCACAGTTCCTGCGAAACGTTCCGCCCATTTTGCTGGAAGAGGTACCAGTAAGTACGCGTCAGTGCATGTCGTTCCAACATGACGGCTGTCCTGCTCTCTCTCCGCAAAAAAGTAAGTAAACTATTTATTATTTCAAAAGTAATCACCACAGCTGTTAATACATTTATCCCTCTGTGGGACAATTTGGTGACAGTGCCTTCATGGAAAAATGTTTGTAGTTACCTACGGAACCACGATTATACCCAAGGTTGGATCTGTTAGTCCGCAGCAAATCGACGGCCACGAATGTCTTAATGCAAGGCTCCAAAAGTAGGGAAATAGCGCGGGGTGAGATGGGGACTGTATGGAATGTGTGTAAGGGCTTCCCAGCGAACCTTGGCAACATGTGGGCGGGCTGTGAACCCCTTACATGTCTTTGACACGTTCCCCGTCTCTCCCCACGCTATTTCCCTACTTTTGGAGCCTTGTGGGAAGACATTCGTGGCCGTCGATTTGCTACGGACAAAGAGGTGCACACCAGGGCGGAATCACGATTCCATAGGCAGCCGCAAACATTTTTCTATGAGCGCCTTGACCATCTTGTCTCACATTGGGATAAATGTATTAACAGTTTTGGGTGTTACTTTTGGAATAATGAACAGTTTACTTACTTTTTTCCATCCGTCTTGTTTTCATTTGACTGTCCCTTATATAAAACTGATACCGAGGCGCGAATTATAATGAATTAAGTATAAAGACATTCCTACAAAAGAGCAGATGCATACTCTTTCTTCAGATGGTATTAATAAGTTAACGTAATTTCTAGTCGCAATGTAAAACTGGATGTGGGTTTGAGCTGTGAGTTTTGTTGATAACTTATTTATTACTGCGTTGTTTTTTCGATGAGTATTACAGCGTTGTTTTTTCGATGAGTATTACTGCGTTGTTTTTTCGATGAGAGGTCGCAAAATGACCACGGTAATTATAACAGTCTGGTATTCTAATAATGAATAAAATAATAAAATACATTAAAAATGCAGAAGCACAACCGTTCTTCCAACTGAGGAGGTGATATGCAAGGACAAACATGTCCAGTATATTCATTTTTTCGTAATTAGCATAAAACTTTGAATAGTTCTCTGGTATTCAGTCGGGTGGCTTCGTTCAGAAAGGGCGATATTTCGGCAATCCGACTTCTTGCCATCGTCAGGCGCTCCTCATGACACATCTGGTCGTTGCTACCTTTGTATCCCACCCCCTCCCGCCGCCCTCCGGGTGCTGGCCTAGTGCGGTGATGGGGGAAGCGCGGCTTTGGGCGTCGACTCAGGGCCGCGGTCGGCGCTTAAGGCCGATCTCTTCTGACGTATCGACAACGCTTCTTCATCTTCTTCAGTTGTCGTGGCGGGAGCAGACCTCCACGTAGACTGCCGCTGCACGCAAAATCGCGGACCGCGACAGTCTAGCATTTGAACTGTACGAACGGTTACAACTACCGCCAGGTACAATGTGCCTTAAAACTATTGAAGCCAAGACCGAAGCCTCCTGAAGACGAAGATAAAGCGGTTGGGACGGCGATCATTCCACACGTCGGGAACACATTAGCAAAAATCCGAAGAAAACTCCGGAAACACAACGTCAAGTGCGTTTTCCGTCCACCTACCGAGACGAAAAACCTTGTTAGGATCAGTCAAGGATGACCTACGATTCGGAAAACTGGAGTCTATCGCATCCCTTGCCAGAGTGGGAAAATATATGCACGCCAGACTGTTCAAACAGTACTGGAGAAATGCGGAACATAAATGCCACACAGACAACGTTCAGGAGACGAAGTCCACTATGGCAGAGCACTGCATCTCTCACAGTCATAACATGAATTATGACGACACCAAGTTATTGCAACAGTCCAACATCTTCTGGGATTGTATTATCAAAGAAGCTGTAGAGATCCGACGGCATGACGGAGTAATAAATAAGGACAGCGTTTTTCAATTAAGCAAGACCTGGGGCCCAGCCTTGAGCATGACCAGAGCACAGCGACAGTCTACGGGCAGGTCTGCTCCCGTTAGACAAGTGAAGAGGAAGAAGAAGCATTGTCACCACGCCAGCGGAGATCCGCGTCAAGCGCCGGCCGCAACCCTGGGTGGGCACCCGACGCCGCGCTTCGCCCATCACCGTACCAGGTGGTGGAAAGGGGCAGGCGGGAGAGAGGAAAAGGCGGCACCCAGCACAGGCTGCCACAACTAAGACGCCTGCCTTCCCAGCCACACTACGGTGGGCGACCGAGATCAATGAGAGATTTAAAAACAGGACAGACGGCTGATATACAGCATCTGTGGGCAGATACTACAATCGCTCCCAGAGGCTGCCGCTCTCGTGTGGATACACCGAGAGAAAGACAGAAAAAGTAAGCCTACACAGGCACATAACCCAACCTAGCGGCGGCTGCTTGGCGAAATTTACGGCTATGTCCCCTAAAGTGAAATAAATTCTGTCCCACAAAGAAAATCCAACCCTAACACATACAACAACACATCAGCAACAAAATCCAACCCGAACACATACAACACATGGAGAATCGGCGAAGCCGAATGGCCCGTACACCGACACACACACACACACACACATACACACACACACACACACACACACACACACTCAGTCATCAGGAACACCTGAAGATGGCAAGAAGTCAGGTTTTCGAAACATCACGCTTTTTAGACGATACCACCCCAATGAATACCCGAGAATGTAAAACTTATTTCAAGTATAGATATGAATGAAAATACTATCTGAAGAAAGAGTGTGCATCGGCTCTTTTGTAGGAATGTCTTTATTATTTAATTCATTACAGTTCACGCCTCGGTGGCAGTTCTATTTAAGGGACAGTCAAATGAAAACAAGACGGAAGGAAAAAAGTATGTAAACTGTTCATTATTTCAAAAGTTTTCCCCCTAACTGTTAATACATTTATCCCAATGGGAGACAAGATGGTCAAGGCGTCCATAGAAAAATGTTTGCGGCTGCCAGTGGAACCGTGATTCCCCCTTGGCGTGCACCTCTTTGTCCATAGCAAATCGACGGCCACGAATGTGTTCCTGCAAGGCTCCAAAAGTAGGGAAATAGCGTGGGGGGAGATGAGGAATGTGTCGAATGTGTGTAAGGGGTTCACAGCCCACCCACATGCCGACAAGGTTCGCTGGGAAGCCCTTACACACACTCCATACCGTCCCCATATCTCCCCACACTGTTTCCCTACTTTTGGAGCCTTGCAAGAAGACATTCGTGACCGTCGATTTGTTACGGACGAAGAGATCCACGCTTGGGTGCAATCGTACTTTGTACTGACCACCTGCGAAAAACCCGAATAATCACCTTTTGCAGTGCGGGCCGCTGTAATACGAGCAGTAAGAGAGGCAGTGAGGTTCTGCAAGGTACCGACAGGGATGTGGAGACATGCCGAGGCCAGCAGAGCCAGGGTCTCCGTTCAGGACTCATGGCGCGAACAGCGCGATCGAGGTGGTGCCTCAGATTCTAGACTGGGTTTAATTACAGGGAGTTTGGTATGCAGCGGAGCATTGTAAACTCATCCTGGTGCTCTTCGAACCACGCGAGCAGTCACACGTTGCACTGTCCTGCTGGCAGATGCCATCGTACTGAGGAGAAGCAAACTAAGTATTGGTGGTGGACATGGCCTACAAGGACAGATGCATACTTGTGTTGATCCATTGTTCCTTCCATAATGATGAGATCACACAGGGAGTGCCACGAAAACACCCCTCCGACTATAACACTTCCTCCTCCACCTGGACCCTATCGAAGACCGTGGCAAGCTGTTCACTTTCAGATGTTTCACGCTGTACGCGCCATCTGCCATCTGTCACACGCAGAACAAAACATAATTCATACGGAAAGGTCACTCACCAATCAGCGCATATCCAGTTGCAGAACTGGTAAGAAAATTCCAGACTTCGTCGTCGATGAACGGCAATCAGCATGGATCCGTGAACTAGGCGCCTGCTGTTGAGGTCCATACGCATTACCATTCCCGGAACGGTCACCGAGGAGACACTGTTGGTAGCCTCTTGGTTCATAAGGGCGGTCAGTGTTCAACAGCCCGTACACGTCTCTGCAGCTGTCGTTCGCTCCTTTCATCTTTGACCCGTGGTGCACCACAATTGCCTGGGCGCCGGTCTTGGACAGCGCCGTTTTCCCATGCACGGTATAGTTTATGCAGTGGCACGCGAACAGTCTACAGACAGCCGTTTCGCAAATGGTTCCAGCCTTGACCCGAATGTCAATTACTATGTCCTTTTGGACGTCAGATAAATGACTTTATTTTCGTGTTATGACAACGACTGTACAGTTTTCCGCATCCCTCCATCCTCCCTCCCTCCCCCCCCCCCCCCCTATTACACGCTTTATATACCGTTCACTGCTAGTGCAGCTCTCTATGAGAGGTTATTTCACGTTCACTTCGAACTTAGTTAACATTGTTGGAGGTGACGTTAACGTGACTGGACCGCGTAACATTGCAGTGCGAACACGTTTACTTTTGCGCCGAATCATATCTGCAAATCAAATTTACAATGAAAATATTGCGACCAAATGATATCTTCTCATTTATATGAACCATTTGGATGTGTTCGGCTTGGAATGATTTTTAAAGGCAAATATCTTTCATTTTTTTTCCTTTTTTTTTTTTCAAAACATCTTACATCTTATGCTTGCTGTAGTATACTTCTTAGTATCAATGTAGTACGTAAACGAGACAAGTACGTAAAAGAGACAACTTAACATTAACACTCCTTTTCAGTGTTTTACCTAAAGTTCTGACTTTATTGTTGCTTCAAAAATTATTATTATTTAAAATATTTCAGATCGTCATGACAACACAATGACATAATAATTGGATTTACCTATTATCATAAATGTAAACACATTGAGGTAATTGTTACATTTCTCTATCTGTTTTACTGCCTCACTATTACACTGCTGTAGTGATAATGATTAATATCGGTATATTCAGTATTATTACGCACCCGCCAGGGTGGCCGAGAGAGCTAGTGCACTGCTTCCTGGACACGGGTAGGCGCGCCGGCTCCAGATCGAATCCGCCTGGCGGATTAACGACGGGGACAGTGTGCCGACCGGCCTGGATGTGGTTTTTAGACGCTTTTCCACGTCCCACTAGATGAATACCGGCTGGTCCCCACGTCCCGCCTCAGTTACACGACACACAGACATTTGAACTAGTTCGCACTTTAATGGATTACACAAGATGCAGACAGCTGGGGTACAGTGCTTACATCACAAGAGACGGGGGGGAGGGGGGGGGGGTTCGGGGTGATGGCAGGAAGGGCATCTGGCCACCCTCTGCAACTAACACTGCCAAATCCGTCATAACACGGCCGACCCCGCGTTGGCGTGGGACAAGGCCCAAAGAAAGAAAGAAAATGTTCAGTATTATTGCACAGAATCACAAACTGATGCTAACAGCTACTCTGCATGGAAACGTCTGCCCGTGATTGGAATGGAAATCACCTGAATCGAATCAGCACCGCTTATTGGCCATAATGGACTACTGCTTCTATGCAGGAAGTGCGAACAGTAGGACATATGTGATCTTTTGCTGATCGGTGGTCGTTGTGCTTTCGTCGGCCGTTGCTGCTGAATCTATCGAGAAGTTTGTGCTGCTGAACAGCTGCTCAGGTTAGGTACTAAACCATTTCACTGGACTTGGAACAATTTCTGTAAAGACGAGTTCCTTACTTTGCCTCTTTATTGGACTCAGGTTAGTCGAAGGGAGCTCAGGTTCATAATTTAACTTTTCACTGAACTTAGATTATTTTGCCATGTTTCTGGTGATTGATGTTTCACCCTGACTGTTTCTCAGCTCCGTGTATGTTTTCACAGTTATTCAAGGTAACGAACTTAAGCTTGGACCACGGTTGATAGTGGGAAATGGCGCCTTCACGCTTTGGATGTTTGATGTCTATTTCGGTGAATCAAGGTACAGCTACATAATATTTGATGACATGTGTTTTTGTATTCTATGCACTGCTTACACTAAACACATTAATTATTATTTAATTGTTTTTCATTTGAATCCACATATCTGAATATTATTCAGCAAAACTCTATTAGGTTCTAATTATTTAGGTTAAAATCAACAGTCGATATCGCAATAATATTTCTTTACTTACCGGTTTCGGCTTACGTTAAAGCCATCTTCAGAATTTTTGGCCCCCTACAGCTGCTGCTGACGGCTCCTCGGTTTTCTCGTGATACCACGATCGTACGCTGTACAATGTTGTCTAAATTTATGGTTCTAGCTATAGTCCTCTGGTTTCGTCAGTATTATTATATATACGGAATTTATGCTGTTTGAGACTTTTCCGACGAAATAACTACTTTATTGGTTCACGGGCGTCGCGTAGGATTGTGGAAGCTGCACAATATTTCAACGAAATCATCTTCAGGTGCTGAACGATGTGTTGCTGCAGTGGCTCGCCTGTATAGACGCTGGCTCGGTAGAAGGGGTTGGGCTACAGCGTCATCGTAGACGAATCACAGAGCAGGGCGACATCCAGTGCTCCCTGCCGGAGGGAGGGGCCACGGGCTTCGCATGCGCGACGCGGGAAAGGCGCGGACTCAAATAGCGGAATTTCACTTGCTTACATATTATTCACTAAATTGCTTGTCTACTCAAAAGTTTTTAGGATCAGTTCTGTAATACCTATATGGGTTTTAGAGTGCTGGTGCGTGATAGGAACCGCGCGACTGCTACGGTCGCAGATTCGAATCCTGCCTCGGGCATGGATGTGTGTGATGTCCTTAGGTTAGTTAGGTTTAAGTAGTTCTAAGTTCTAGGGGACTGATGACAACAGATGTTAAGTCCCATAGTGCTCAGAGCCATTTGAACCATTTTTTTGCGTGATAGGCCCCTATGATATCATAACGAGACAAGCCGACGAAAGAGGTCATGTATTATGCAGACAGATGGCGGCCAATAGAACCGCCGATTACGTCACATAGTGAAGTCTTCGAAACGAAGAGTTTAATGTGACGTCCATCTGACCTTATTATAAAAGAAGCTCCACCTCTGTCTGGATAAGGTGGGGGAAAGGTAGTGGCGTGTCCTGTTGGAGATACCATTATCACCTACGCTATACATGAAAAGACAGAAGATATGAAAAACACAGAAGATTTAAACCAGTACCGCCGGTCACGGGTTAGACCCCTCGTGTGCTCTATATGTACCGTGCAGTGAGTGGCGGAGGGTACTCCGAGTACCACTGTCACTTCCCTTTATGTAACCGATGCCAATAATGCCCAGGAAAAACGACTTCTGGCAAGCTTCCGAACTGGCTGGAATCCGAGTTCATCCTCGTGTTCTCTCTGTGGAATACATACAGGAGAAACCAATATACTGGTCGACTCTTCTAGGAGCGTACGCCTTCGGAATTTTGAGAGATGAGAACAATGCTTTTCATTCAGCGTCTGTCATCTCCATGGCGCTTTCACACCAACACGACGAACCTGTGACAAAGCGCTCTGCTCCTCGGTGGATGTTCTGTATTTCACTTAATAGCCCTACGTGATAAGGGTTCAAAACTGAGGAGCAATGCTGAAATATCCGTCGAATGAGGTTTTTGTAAGTTGCGTCCTTTGTGAGTGGACCACACTCCCTGAGGGCTCTTCCAACCAATCTCAGTCGGTATCTGCCTGTTGTACGGTTGGTTTTGTGTGGCCCTTTCACTTTAAACATTTCGGAATGCCTCGGTGACTGGGCCTTTCAGAAACAAGGTGTAGGTTAAAGGTATAATTAACACCTACATGGCAAAATGAAGTAGCACGCTACAGATAGGGACTGCTGTTGGGGGTGAAGTATGATGGGGACTTGCTGTGAAGGCTTCAAGACAACCCCAAAGCAGCGTTCCCTACAGGGATACTATGCTACGGAGCAACGAACGGCTAGAAAGACAGCATCAACTAAGTACCGTTTGCAAAGATAAGAACATTATGTGTTGGCGCCGCAGTTGGTGTCCTTGGTTCCCTGGCCCCCTGCAACGACAGCTCGCAGACGCAGACACAGCCTTCTGATCGTCCGGGCGACACCGCCGTTGGGGCTGGCCTCGCCTTAGACACTCGTACTCACCAATCTTATTTTAATGTGTTAAGGAACTCTATCTCCATTTACAACGATAAATAAATTGCCATTGAAGCAATGTATAAGCAATCGGCCCGCTAAAATTGGGGTTGTGGGTTATATACCAGAACTATAGCCGACGTCTGCTACTGGCCAGTTCCAAGTTAAAAACGAAGCGTAAAGGTGCTAATTGTGCGGGAAAACTCTAGTGGCGACTTATCTTAATGTATATCATGTGGTCAGCTGATGATGCGTCTACAGCTGTACTCCGGAAATTTTCATGCGGTGTGTGGCGAAGGGCACTTAGGATGCCGGTATCATGCACTAATCCCCCCACCCTCTTCCTCCATTCACTCATGCTATGCTGTCAGGAAGTGCGTAATAAATAGCATCTCTTCAGAGAGACTTAAGGTGCAACTGTAGCTTAGGAATCTCAATCCGTAATTTGTACCAGTTGATACATAAATTTTACCACCCTTATAAACAATGTCACTGAGCTTAAAGATATGCCACAGTCTAAGGGGAATTACACATTTTATTTCTCACACTACTATTTTCAGGCATTGTGGTACAACTCCCACCCCCACACACCCAACCACCCAGAGTGCCATCAAGGGCACGAATTTTTTTTTAATAAATGTGTGCTTAAGATACTGCTCGTAACTAAGTCGATTGCATGCAAGCTCAATAAAGGTCCCGTATTTTGAAAAAAAAGAAAATATGTTAGGGTGCCGAACTACAGATCGAAAGATCACCGGTTCGACCATCAGTCAATCCTAAGATTTCTGTCTGTCACTTGTCACTTCTTTCACCTCTGGGATTGTTTCTTGGCGTGAAAGATGTCAACCTGCACCGTGTAGGTCCATCTGTAACAAGCTGGGTAAGTCAGTTCAAAGGTTGGAGAAAGACAACGGCGTACCACCTCCAACAGGACCATGCGTAATAAAGCATTGTGGTGTCCAAAACACTCTTCGGATCAATGACTGCTTCACTTACTCATTTACAGATGCTCCCGTATATTTAGAGGGAGTGGCTGTTTCCAGTGATTACTCGAAAATCGTGTAATAAAATAATCAGCGGAATCTAAAAGATTCTCGTCGAAAATTTGGGTATCAGCTGCATCATTCTACCTTCCTCGGCACCTTTAAAAACCTTTCCCACAAAATTTGGTGCTCAAGCATACTCGCGCTCTTTTTAACATGCAGCTCATCTGACACTCGCACAAGCTCCACTAACTGTAACTCATTCACATCCAATAGTCCCTCGCTGTAAGTCGCTCATACCTATCCAGACGCAGGGGCCCTTTCTCATTCACTCATTCAGCACAGCTCGTTTTCATTATCACTTTCTGTCTCTCTGTTATTCTCTCCTGTGTCACGGCCACAGTCCCCTTCGTTCTGTCCCTATACTTCAGTCTCCTCTCACTGTCATTGTCTCCCTTATGCTTCCTCTTACTGCTAGTATCTCTTTCCGTCCTTCCTACTGCTGCTGTTTCACCTCACCATCTCTCTCTTCCTCGTTGTCACTGTTGTATATTCTGCCTCTCATTATCACTGGCTGTCAATCAGTTCCACTTCCTCTTCCTCTTTATTCCTCACGCCCTGACACTGCCTCCTTCATTATTTTCCTAGCACCGTTCTGCTACTGTCAACTATGTTCCACTGCCACAGAGTCCCTCTCTTTCTCTCACACTGTCCCTGTTTCCTTCGCTCTTTCTATAATACCAACACGCTTTACTGTCTTCTAATATTTATTACTGCCACTTCTGTCTCATCATAAAAAAGCGCGAATATCTAAGCATGCCAAAAAGTTTTAGGAAAATGTTTACAGTTGCTGAGGAAGGTAGAATGATCAGCTGGTACCCCACTTAAGTCTTTGAAATGAACAGAAACTTAATCATATTTTTTGTGCTCCTATAGCAGCATATCTCCGCTGTTTCCCTTCTTTTCTCTGCTGTAGCGGGGAATGTAACTCATATGAAAAGAAATGTATTGATCAGTAAATTTTAAATAGTTTGCTTACGCGCAACTTAAATAACGCAAAACTAATTTTATACCTCAGACACTATTTTGTGCCCAAAAAAATTTTTCATGTGCTTCAGTGCTACAAAATTGGGTTCCCAGGTGATAACGGGATACTTTACAGCATGTCTTTCCTTCTACGTCACTTTACAAACTACGTTTTCGCCTCATACCGTATCTTACGTGTGTGTTTCACGTGTACAAGTAGGGCAAATTTAAACTACTATATCTCGGCAACGGATAAAGATATCAAGAAAATTTTCAAGGTTGTTAGAGATCGGGATCTTAGGAATATATCATAAAAATTTCAGCCATTTTCTATGAATAACCGTCTTGGAATCCTCTGTTGGACTTTGGTCCGCGGGTGACGGCGAAAATATAGTAAAAAACACTATTTTTTGCGATTTTCGAGGAACCGCCCATGAACTAATAGTTCCTCCATAAGTGCCATCAGGCCCACCACAGACTACCTCAAATGCAAAAAGAACCAACTTATCTGCTGCATTTGCCTATGCAGGAGATAGTCTGTAATATTCATACTTTGACCCTGTACCGTAGGATAGTGACACGAAGACGACCTTTCTGTGGAGCATACAAATGGCCCTTAGCCAAAGGGCTATCCAAAACACTTCAACCTAACTTTTTATCACCAACAGAACCCGATGTATGAGCACTGGAAATTTCCATTCTTGCGCGCGGCGTTTTGGAACATATTAGGAAAGCATACTGTCGCACGCATACCGGTAACAGGTCTTTTCGCCTATGACGTTCAAAACGTTAAAATTGTGTATTTTGAAAAGCAGCTATCAATTCCAGCACCATGTGTCTTCACTCTGAAGATATTATTGTATTTCACTGCGTTTTTATGGCGTTACGACTTCTCTATACAACACGGCATTATTCACGAACAGCCTCACAGAGCTTCTGACGTACCTGCTAAGTCAGTCCCACAAATCGCTGGCCGTTAAAATGGAAGCACCGTAAATGATGCGTGCAACAAACGACAAATTGGCCTGAAGGGTTAAACCAGAGGCGCAGACGATTCTGTGGCGATATCGGATGCGGATTTCTCGACCTCAGCTACTCGGTGACGCTGTAGATGGATTTTTTCTGTGCCAGATGCCCTTGTGCAGATCTCTCGTTCTCCCACTCCTTATACCATTCGCTTTTGGCCAAGTCTCCGAGTACAGCAATTAGATCAATAACGGAATGGATATATTCCGTTCTTTCTTGATCTCTTTGGTAGCTGGTCGGCATTATCATTACCCGAAATCTCAGCGAGCTTCTTGGTCGTTACAAATGATATTTTTGCACAGCAGCTATCTGTTATGGGATACAGTAACTCCCTCTGGCTTTAGCAGTGGATTTCAATATTTGCAACGCGAAGAGATAGTCTGCTATTGTTAAATGTGGTCAGCTTGGCTCGCCAATCCAGTCTGAACACTCTTTTCATACCTAAGAGTTCCGCTGCTTAAACAGACTTCTATGTCGGTGGACGGAATTGTGCACTACCTTCATGTTTAGTGTCTACATAGGCACAGAAAACGGAGCCGTCATATTTGGACGTATCGGAGCACACACACAGCACTTGCCCCGCTAAATTGTTGCTTTTAATTACACAGTTTGCAGAGTAATCTACATTAGTACTTAAGTCCATTACCTTGCTGACATTTTCGTACCGTTGCGCAAAATAGCCTTGCAGTCGAGACTTTTGAAAGACTGTTTGAAACTTACTTCGCGTTAAATATGCCTCCACCAGTGATGGTGTGGAATCGTGGGTCCAGTAACGGCTGGTGAAGCATCTTACTGTAGAATAGAAAATTTAGTTCAGCAGCGCAACACTGAGAGGAATCTATTTGGACGTATCGGAGCACACACACAGTACTTGCCCCGCTAAATTGTTGCTTTTAATTACACAGTTTGCAGAGTAATCTACATTAGTACTTAAGTCCATTACCTTGCTGACATTTTCGTACCGTTGCGCAAAATAGCCTTGCAGTCGAGACTTTTGAAAGACTGTTTGAAACTTACTTCGCGTTAAATATGCCTCCACCAGTGATGGTGTGGAATCGTGGATCCAGTAACGGCTGGTGAAGCATCTTACTGTAGAATAGAAAATTTAGTTCAGCAGCGCAACACTGAGAGGAATCTAATGTAGTATTTATTAAAGAATAAATACAGCTGTAATCAATAATTTAGTTTGGTACATAAGCTCGTAGCATTTTTCCATAAGCTTAAGAAACAAAAGATACACGTAGCAGCGAATTCAGTTATCAATAATATATGTCCTTCACTGTCTACAACAGTCTGCCAACGGCGGGACAACTTTTCTATTCCATGACTGTAGAATTAACGTTGTTTTGAGGGGAAGAAATCGACGGACCACGTTTTGGGCGCATTTTCATCCTGAGAGTTCCTTGAAGGTTGTTGGATAGAGAGCAGGAAAGGTGAAAATATGAGATGAATATAGTGGCTGTGGAATGACTTCCCAGCTCAACTATTGTAAGGTGTTTTTTTATCAGTCTAGCAGAATGCGGGCGGGCTTTTTCGTGGAGCAGCATCAAATGGTTCAAATGGCTCTTAACACTATGGGACGTAACATCTGAGGTCACCAGTCCCCTAGACTTAGAACTACTTAAACCTAACTAACCTAAGGATATCACACACATCCATGTCCGAGCAGGATTCGAACCTGCGACCGTAGCAGCAGCGGGGTTCCGGACTGAAGTGCCTAGAAACGCTCGGCCACAGCTGCCGACTAGAGCAGGATCACTTCACGCATTCTTCCTGGTCGTTGTTCAAGGAGTGCGACTGCGACAAGTCTCAGCTGTTGATCATTGCTTTCTTTTCCTTACGTCAGCATAAAGACACTGTTTCTCGTCGCCAGTAACGATACAGAATAGGAATGGTCGGTGTTGTTCACGAGGCAACTGATGACGAGCAAACAGAGACGTACGTATTTGTGATTTGGCTTAGAGCATGCGGTACCCACACACTAGATTTTCGAACCTTCCCCATTACGTGAAAATGTCGCACGATGGGTGAGTAACCACAATTCACCACTTCTGTCAGTCCTAGTGTAGAGTGACATGGGTCACTGTAGATCAATGCGTTTAAACGATCATCAAGCCCCAAAGTTCTTCCTGAATTTGGAGAATCAGTAATATCACAGCGATCCTCCTCAAAACGAGAAAATCTTTTTCTTGCCGTGTTCTGTACAACAGCAGATCACTCCGACTGTCGCCGCTGCTGTCGCCCCTCTACTGAACTCAACCAGAAGAATATGTCGGAAATTTTCCGACATCTCCATTTGGCACTCCAGTTTCTGGCATCCACAGCTACGCGCACTATCTCCAAATGAGAAACATGACACTAGGTAAACTCAAATAGCAACAATAGTCTACATATAAAAAATTACAGTCGATAAATAAACCCACAGCAACCGGAATACCAACATGAAAAACAAAATAGATAGGAACTTTTGTACCAACGTAATATATCCTATAACTTTATGTCTAGAGGCTGTAACGCATTTTTATTATCTGTAACGGTCCAGGTATAAATTAATTCTCACTGCTCACTCCACATTTGACGTAAAGCAGAGCATCAATAACCGTTAACATCCCTCACTGGCGAAAACGCCGTAACGTCGTTCGTATACTGCCACATCATTTGCTAAATATCTAGTTTGTAACACAGTTGGCTTGAAAATGAAAGAGAGTTGGCTACGTTCATTATTCATAATAATTATCTTTTAAAGCCACAAATACACGAGTAAAATTATTCGAGATCTGATGGTACATAAACATTTAATTGTAGATATGTTGTATTCACTTTTATAGCTACTTATATTTGCGTGAATCTAATATAACCTTACATATCACAAACGAAAAATGTTGTTGCATAACACGAAGTATGATATTCAGGATTTTTTTTTTTAAAGAACGTTCCAAACAGTACGGGTAAACATTACTTGCCACCATGAAAGCATGAACTGAATGAAAAACTAAAGGTATCAGTCCAGGTTTAGCTACAAAAGGAGCTACAAATGTTCCTGCCGTATTTCGTTTAAAACTATTGCTCATCCCCAGCCCCAGTCACTACCAATCGTGATTACTTTTTACTAGCTCTAAAGTGTTGCACTGGTATCATTACGGCACGTGTTCGGAAAAAGATTTGTTCAAATGACGAAAAAACTACTCACAGTGCTAACAAGTAGTCTGTTTCCAGAATGAGATTTTCACTCTGCAGCGGAGTGCGCGCTGAAATGAAACTTCCTGGCAGATTAAAACTGTGTGCCGGACCGAGACTCGAAATCGGGACCTTTGTCTTTCGCGGGCAAGTGCTCTACTATTTTCTTATTTTTTCGTTCATTGCATCTGCTCGGGGCGGACGTCGCAAGACACCCGTTTTACTTCGTTGTTGATCGGTGAACTCAGTTTTTTTATTACAGAAGACAGCTAAACCATTTGCGCTACCCAAGCACGACTCATGCCCCGTCCTCACAGCTTTACTTCCGCCAGTACGATACCTCGTCTCCTACCTTCCAAACTTTACAGAAGCTCTCTTGTGAACCTTGCAGAACTAGAACTCCTGAAAGCAAGGATATTGCAGTGACATGGCTTAGCCACAGCCTGGGGGATGTTTCCAGAGTGCAGAGTGAAAATCTAATTCTGGAAACATCCTCCAAGCTGTGGCTAAGCCATGTCTCCGCAATATCCTTTCTTCCAGGAATCCTAGTTCTGCAATTTTCGCAGGAGAGCTTCTGTAAAGTTTGGAAGGTAGAAGACGAGGTACTAGCGGAAGTAACGCTGTGAGGACGGGGCGTGAGTCATGCTTGGGCAGCTCAGATGGTAGAGCACTTGCCCGCGAAAGACAAAGGTCCCGAGTTCGAGTTTCGGTCCAGCACACAGTTTTAATCTGCCAGGAAGTTTCAAGCAGACTGTTTTTTACCCAACATGGAAGGTGGAAATTTTGTCTGTGAAATCGATGTTAAGATCTTTCTATGCCTTGAATACTGACATATGGAAGCATCGATTTCGAACCCTCCGACACTGGCGTTTTGCACGTGTAGGTGATGATCGAAAACCACTAGCAGCTAATGAAGTGTAACAACCTCAAAAATTAGTCTATTATTTAGCACAATGTTTGCAAAAATGCAGAATGACAGACAAATTTTTCGCTTTAAATTTGGATAAATTCAAGAAGATGTTTATAACAAAGAGTACCTCCTGACAGTAGTCTGTTACTAAGTAAGTGGCGATCATCTTGAGCAAGTGAAATCGTAGGCTATATGTATTAAGCAATAATTCTAAGAGGCGATGGAAAGCAGGACAATCGCGTAAAGTCTGTATTAGAGAAGGAGAATACCATACTAAGATTTGTCGGAAGAATTGTTGGAAGTGTAGTGCATTCGTAAAAGAAATTGCACGCAAGACTTCAGTATGCCGATTTTAGGGTACTTCTCCAGCGTTTGAAGTTTTCATCAAGTGTGAATGACAGGAGACGTGGAGCGAAATCCGAATCGTGCTGCCAGGATCGAAAGCAGGTCAATACATTCAATATGAAAGTATGAGAGGAATATTCTGGAAACATAAATAGGAATCGTTGTAAGATAAGCCATGCGATTCTCGGAAAACCCATGTTATTTTCATTTAGAGAACCGTTCTACTGCTGCCACCATCATATATATTGCGTGGGAATCATGTGAACAACGTAAGAGGGATTAGGCCGCGTACAGAGGCGCAAGGGCAATCATATTTTGCTTGTTCAATCAGCGAATGGTTGTGACTGAAAATGTGAGGGGTAGTCACATGAAAACGAGACAGCTGTAAAAAGAGTAAGTAAACTGTTCATTATTTCAAGAGCAATCGCCATAGATGTTGATAGCTTTATCCCAATGTGAGACAAGACGGTAAATGTCTCCGGAACAATGACTGTACGCAGGAGTGCAGCTCTTTACCCGAAGCAAATCGACGGCCACGAATGTTTTTATTCCGGGCTCCAAAATATACAAATCGGATGGGAAGAGACTGCGCGGAGGATGTGCAAGGGCTTCCCAGCCAGACTTCTGCAGCATAGTCCAAACAACCTTGGCCACATGTAGGCCCGCCCATCGTCTTTGACTGAAGGTGCGATGAATGTGTTAACAGTGGTGGCGATTGTTTTTGAAATGATTAACAGTTCACGTACTTTTTTCCAGATGTCTGTTTTTTATTTGACTGCCCCCTGTAGCTAATACTAATACAAAGTATCCTCCACCATTCACTTTACACTGGGGTAGGTTCTACATCACACAAGCACCGTTACACTCATCTACTTCCTTGAAGTACACTGATGTCTATTAAAACTGAATTGCCATGAAAGCAGCATAAAACAACTGGCATGAAATGTAGTACATAATTGCATTCACAAATAAGTGGCACGTCAGCACAATGTGCAAAGTAGGTAAGAGGAGTGCCATCTACATTCTGCATATAAGGAAACATTACGCAGCGGGTACCTCATTCAGAAACCGCATTAGAATGGTGTTTGTGAGGTCGTGTTATGCCTGGCGTAAGAGCGAGAACTGTGTTCCAGCACATAACTGAATTCGACAGATCGCAGTATCGTGGCCTACTGACGCTGTGGTTTTATCGTTCCGCTGTATTGCTTCTTGCGATGGTTGGCATCTTGCTTCCCTCATGTGAATGCGGAATCGGTCCATACTCAATGCCGTGCTAGATGACAGCCTTAGATGAATAACACCACGGAGGACACCCACCTATTGTCCACTCGGCTGTGTACAATCTTACTGCCACGCCATCTACGTTACGTCAGTAACGGAGCTTGTTTTCAGTAAGACAAGTAAGACACGGACAGTGCGAAGACGTCTCTGTCTGGGTGGCGACTGTTGTTTGTGGCTTCCCTTGACGCGACAGCAGACAGTACTGCTCCCGCCATCAATGTACACAGGACCGGCGCTTTGCAGTCCTTAAAAAAAGAGACCCGGTACTGCGTACAGTTTCACTACGGACGTAACCGTGCGTGCAGGTTCCGAAAAAAGTGAGTGTTACCAGGTTTCATTAGTCACCGTCATAAGTGCCCAGTGCCTAGCTTGATAGCTTGGGACGCCGTTAGGTAAACAACGTGATTATCTTTGGTCCACTTAGATGATAATTTGGACATCCGCAACTAGGTTTCTGGCGTGTTAAGGTCGAGGGCTATGATTTTATCTCTCAACAAGATAACGCAAGACCGTACATTGCCAATACTCTTATGACCTACCAGGATATATAGGGTGTTTCACTTTTGCCCTGGGAAGTAGGTTTTCTAAGTCTCGTAACTACTGAGTACGTTTTACCTTTCTGAGATACTGGCACGCCACCATTCGCCAGCTGCTACGGTTGACGAACTTCATACTCAGCAGGAACGGACTCAAACGCGGTGCTGGAGGAGGGGAGGGAGATGAGTATCATTATTCGATCCCTAGACTTACACATTACTTAAACTAACTTACGCTAAGAACAACACACCCATGCCCGAGGAAGTACTCGAACCTCCGGCGGGAGAGGTCGCGCAATCCATGACATTGCGCCCCTAACCGCGCGGCGTTAGTATCATGATCTCCTCCTCTAAACCCATCTTGGTAAAAGGATATATATTTTTGGGTATATTAATTTCCAATGTGTTTGCGTCCTGCCTGCTAATATTACAGCCAGGTAAGGGTGTACCAGCACAAAAGGCTGGAGGCTTATTGCAAATGCTGCCAACAAATTGCTTCGCCAGTTCAAAGATGAATAAGGGAAGACAGAAAGGGAAAGATACTAAAGAAGAAGGAGAAAAAGGAGGAGAAGAAAAAAAACTACGTTATTCCATTATCACGTGCTTAAAGCTTGTACGCCACTGTGTGCTGTCAAAAGAAAAAGCCAGCAGCAAGCATTTGGCAGAGTTCTTGGTAATGGGAATAACGTTGTCCCAAAACATGTTGTGTTAAAAATATCATACGTCTCGCAACTGTTCGTAACATTGTCAGTACCGTTGTAAGATGGCATCACAAGTGATAACTAGGGAACGTAGGTGGAAACTACAGAAGGAAAGAGCATTTTTGTCATTTACACGCTCGCACTGCCGTGGTGCCCGCCCCTGGTAGCTGAGTGGTCAGCGCGACGGAATGTCGTACCTAGTGTCCCAGGTTCGATTCCCGGCTGGATCGGAGATTTTCTCCGCTCAGGGACTGGGTGTTGTGTTGTCCTTATCATAATTTCATCCCCATCGACACGTAAATCGCCAAAGTGGCGTCAACTCGAAACACTTGCACCAGGCGAACGGTCTACCCGACGGGAGGCCCTAGCCACACGGCATTTCCATTTACTGCCATGGTCCTTAGACTTCGGTTCACAGCAGTAATGCTTAGTGAAGTACTTACAGCGCGTCCCTGCAGGAATAGTCAGTTTTCAGGGATATGACAAGAAAGATCATTCGAAGCAAAAAAGTCACGTAAACATGGGGTCTAATATGAATAACCTAGTAGCTATGAGCACATCTTCATCTTCGATGCTGTGAAACAAATCTCTTCTACTGCATACATCTTTGCTTTCCATAACGAAAAAAAAAAACCAAGAAAAAATATCCAGTAAACTTGGGATCTAAATTGCGTACCTTAAGAGCTATAAGCAGTTGTTCCTCTTCTAGGTGTTCATAGCTCTTAAGGTATGCATTTTATTGCCCATGTTTATTGAACATTTTTGCTTCCAGTGATCGTTCCTGTCATACCCCTTAATGTTGACCATTCCTACTGGGACACCCTGTATGATGGGGACAGCACGTTTGATTTTATTTTGCTTAAATTACGATGATGTGGAAGCTGTTAGAAGTTGTTGCTGTCACAGTTCTTAAATGAATGGCATGACACATGCATTTCTCAAATTTTCAAACGTATGCTTTCCAAATGCTGTTGCGATTTCTTGGACGTTATTCTAAGGGTACAGTGACGGAAAAAAATCGCAACACCAAGAAGGAGCTGTGCAACATAAACGAAAGTTCGTAGATATGTTTCTACATCTGAAAGATGATGTCTGTTCACATTTCGCGCCAGTCGCATAGGAGTGGCTCAAGCTGCGCTACTATGAGGAGACAAATCAGGTTTGCTTTAAATACACGAATACACGCTGTAGCGGTCGTGAGCGTTATTTACCTTAGAGATTTGACGCGGTGAGCTGGCGTTTGTGAAGGTTGCCTTTAAGGCCACAAAGGCGTCATTATCAAAATCTCACTGAGTTTGAACGAGCTTGCGTAATAGGGCTACGAGAAGATGGATGTTCCTTCTGCGCTATTGCAGAAAGACTTGGCAGAAAAGTAGCTACTGTAGCTGATTGCTGGCAGCTGTTGTTACGAGAATGTACGGTTCGCAAGAAGACCGGACTCCGGACAGCCACGAGGTACTACCGAGAGGAATGACCATCGTGTTCTGTGTATGGCTCTGGCGCATCGTACTGCATCTGCAACAGAAATCTGAGCAGTAGTTGCCACCACAGTGATACAACGAACTGTTACAAATCGTTTATTTCAACAAGGACAGCTCTGAGCCAGACGCCCTGTGGCGTGCACCCCACTGAGCACCCCCCCCCCCCCCCTCCAAAAAAAAAGGTTCAAATGGCTATGAGCACTATGGGACTTAACATCTGAGGTCATCAGTCCCTAGAACTTAGAACTACTTAAACCTAGCTAACCTAAGGACAGCCGGCCGAAGTGGCCGTGCGGTTAAAGGCGCTGCAGTCTGGAACCGCAAGACCGCTCTGGTCGCAGGTTCGAATCCTGCCTCGGGCATGGATGTTTGTGATGTCCTTAGGTTAGTTAGGTTTAACTAGTTCTAAGTTCTAGGGGACTAATGACCTCAGCAGTTGAGTCCCATAGTGCTCAGAGCCATTTGAACCATTTTAACCTAAGGACATCACACACATCCATGCCCGAGGCAGGATTCGAACCTGTGACCATAACAGTCGCGCGGTTCCGGACTGAAGAGCCTAGAACCACTCGGCCACCGCGGCCGGCTGACCCCACACCCCTGCTATTTTTGACTTCAGTGGTTTCAAACGACGAGAGCTTATTGGAGGGCAGGGTGGAGGTCTGTTGTGTTTTCTGATGAAAGCTGGTTCTATCTCGATGCCAGTAATGGCCGTGTATTGGATAGAAAGAGGCCAGTTGACAGCCAGCAACTAACCTGTCTGCATGCTAGACACACCGGACCTACGAGGGTGAGTCAAATGAAAACCTTAAACATTTTTTTAAATATTATTTATTGTGCAGAAGTGGTACAAAGCTGTATCACTTTTCAACGTAATCTCCCCCACGCTCAATGCAAGTCCTCCAGCGCTTACAAAGTGCATAAATTCCTTTAGAAAAAATTTCTTTTGGTAGTCCGGCAACCACTCATGCACCGCGTGGCGTACCTCATCAGAACGGAACTTCTTTCCTCCCATTGCGTCTTTGAGTGGTCCAAACATATGGAAATCACTTGGGGCAAGGTCTGGTGAGAATGGTGGATGAGGGCTTGGTTGGTGGAAGTGAACCCAGGTTTCGTCCTCAGTAACGATTCTTTCAAGGAAGCCATCACATTCTCATTCAAAGCGCCGAAGAAGTTCTTCACAAGCATCAACAAATCGTTCTCTCATTTCAGGAGTCAGCTGCCGTGGCACCCATCTTGTAGACACTTTGTGAAACTGGAGCACATGATGCACAATGTGGTGTGCTGGCCCATGACTAATCTGTAAACATGCTGCAGTGTCATTCAGTGTCACTCGGCGGTTTTCCTTCACTATTGCTTCAACTGCTGCAATGTTCTGTGGAGTCATAACTCCTTGTGCCTGACGTGAACGAGGAGCTCTTCCACTAAAGTCACACCGTTTGCGAACTTCCTACTCCATTCGTAGACTTGCTGCTGTGACAAACATGCATCACCGTACTGAGCCTTCATTCGTCGATGAATTTCAATAGGTTTCACATCTTCACTACGGAAAAACCGAATAACAGAACGCTGTTCTTCCCTGGTGCAAGTCGCAAGTGGGGCGGCCATCTTTATACTGATACTGCAACGGTATGTGTGCATCTGCACTACGCTGCCACCTACAGGCCATTCTGCACGCTGTTTACACCACGCTTACCAACTTACACCGAGCGAGGTGGCGCAGTGGTTAGACACTGGACTCGCATTCGGGAGGACGACGGTTCAATCCCGCGTCCGGCCATCCTGATTTAGGTTTTCCGTGATTTCTCTAAATCGCTCCAGGCAAATGCTGGGATGGTTCCTTTCAAAGGGCACGGCCGACTTCCTTCCCCGTCCTTCCCTAATCCGATGAGACCGATGACCTCGCTGTCTGGTCTCCTTCTCCCAAAAACCACCACCACCACCACCAACTTACAGGATAACGGCGCGAAATTTCGATTTGTTATTACAAATTTAAGGTTTTCATTTGACTCACCCTCGTACACCTGGAGTTACGGTCTGCGTCGCGATTTCGTATGACAGCAGAACGACTCTCGTTGTTTTCCCACGCACCCCGACTATTTGAATCTGGTGATTCGACCATTTGTGCCGCCATTCATGAACAGTATTCCAGGTAGTTTTTTCCAACAGGATAGCGTTCACCTACATGCCGCTGTTGTAACACAACGGCTCTATCGGGTGTCAACATGCTGCTTGGCCTGATCGGTCACCAGATTTGCCTCCAAGTGCAACAGGCATGGCACTCCATCCCACGAACTGACATGTGGCTCCTTTACAACACAACGCATGCACGTTCGCAAGCGTGCATTCAGCATTCTGGTCGTTATTCCGGTTATTAACGTACAAGAATTGCACAGTCGTGCTGGCTTATCTCGCGCTCGCATTAATCTGTGATATTGCAATGTTAATCACTTGCATGTGTTACCTAGACAAATGTATTCTCGAAGTTTCGTTACTCTACACTAATTATTTGGTGGTATTGTGATGTCTTTTTCCGTCATGTATTTACTAAGCAGCAGTGTAAATGACTGTATTAAAACATTTGATTTTACTTAAATAATTTATTATTATTTTTATTATAGCTATTAGTGTATTATTACTTTAGATCATTTTTTTAAATTTTGTTTCCGTTATAGTACTAAAATTGTAGGCATCTATTGCTCGTTAAATTTGGTATGGCGGCAAATTATATTTGTGGGTGTTTGGAACCAAACCCTGCATCCGTGACTGAACTGCCCAGCCACTTAAGAGCTATTGTGGCTTCCAGAGGTAGCAGTTCGGTTTACCAAATTTCCTACTCTGTATATTCCCAAATCACATACAAATGTAATGACGTATTCTGCCTGCTTTACTATCTACTCACAATAAGTAAAATTTCATTATTTGTTCGAAGTTTAATGGCCAGTAGTGTAATTTACGTAGAAGAACCTGTATACGCAATATGTGAGTGAAAACGTATAAATTATGTTACAGTTAATATTGCTGAAAGTAAGCGTATTCCTCTATGCACAACCAAGTTATTCTAGGCCGGCTACGTCATTCATGCCTAATTCAGTTCGACTACACTCCATTATCCTTCTTTTACTTTTGTTGGTGTTCATCTTGTATCTACATCTACGTGATTACACTGCTATTCACAATAAAGTGCCTGGCAGAGGGTTCAACGAACCACCTTCAAGCTGTCCCTCCACCGTTCCACTCTCGAACGGCGCGCGGGGAAAAAATTGCACTTAATTTTTTCCGTGCGAGCCCTGATTTCTCTTATTTTATCGTGATATCATTTCTTCCCATGTAGGTGGGTGCCAACAGAATAATTTCGCAATCGGAGGAGAATACTGGTGATTGAAATTTCAAGAGAAGATCCCGTCGCAACGAAAAACGCCTTTGTTATAATGATTGCCACTCCAATTCACGTATCATGCCTGTGGCACTATCTCCTCTATTTTGCGATAATACAAAACGAACCGCTCTTCTTTGAACTTTTTCGATGTCATCCATCAGTCCCACCTGATGCGAATCCCACACCGCACAGCAATACTCCAGAATAGGGCAGACAAGCGTGGTGTAAGCAGCCTCTTTAGTAGAACTGTTGTATCTTTTAAGTGTTCTGCCAATGAATATCAGTCTTTGGTTTGCTCAACCCACAACACTCTATGTGATCGTTCCAATTTAGGTTACTTTGAAACGCCCCCTTAGAAAAATTGTACATGACTGCTTAAACTGACACACAATATTTTTTAGCGCAACAAAGTCTGACTTTCAATAATCCCTACAAAAGAATGGCCCTGATTAACATTAACCTATACCTTTCACAAATCACTTACCTCACAAAAATCTTCGTTACTCGAACTACTGCAATACAGCGAGCGCCACTACTGCCAGCTAAATAAAAGATTCAAACTACGGAAGGCACTAACTACTGATAGGCATAGTTAGCAAATGAAAGATTTTAATAGAGAACAAACAATGTATTTACCTTAATAGTCATAATATACATATAGCAGTTCATGACATCCATTCTTACAAATTTACTGTCTCTGTCTAGATCATCGGCTCTCACAACTCCGCCATCTCACTCCCCACGTCCACCACTGCTGGCGGCTCACCTCCAACTGCACAATGCTACGTGCTGTTAACAAGCCACTGCCCAAGACTACAATGGCAGACAACAATGCAAACTAGCCACAGACTGCACACAGCACAGCCAGTGATTTTCATACAGAGCGCTACGTGGCGTTACCAATATAAAAACCTAAACAGCCTACTTACATAGCCCCCATGCTCCCCACAAAAAATTTTACTAATTGTTTTGGGCACTGGCCAATGAAGATTTGAAAAATTTTTTCATCATTACAATAACAAAGATATCAAATGCACACACTTATTGATACAATGTTGGTCAAAAGCTAAAATTTTCTCACAGTCCATAAAGACAGTCCTGATCATTCATCACAGTAAAATTGCAGTGTTTTTCTCAAAGTCTGAGCAGTAAAAGAAAATGCACACAGAAGTAGTACATTTCCATGCAGTCTTGAAGAAGTAGTGTTGTCCTTCCAACGGAAAGACAGTGCTGACTCTTGACATGCAGACAAGTAATGGTCCACAACAGAGCAAACCCACCACAGAGGCAGTCGAAGTTTTGAAGAATATTGGTAGGTAGGTCGTCACAGAGCAGACCCACTGTAGTCCTGTTAGAGATTACGGTATTGGTGGGCCACCAGAGGTGCAGACCCACTGTAGTCCTTGTAGAAATAATGGTATTCGTGGGCCATCAAAGATGCAGACCCACTGTAGTCCTTGTAGAGACGGCCAGCAGCCATCTGTTGCGACTGTGCAGGTGCACAATCACCATCGAAGAGTCTTGCGGAGAATATAGCAAGTCCATAAACCACCAATTGTGCACGCACAAAGTATTTTCGAACTGTCTTTAGAACCAGCAATGCTGTTAATCAGTCCCTTGCTGAATTATTAACACAAGTCCAAACAGTATCAGTCCCTACTTCTCACATATTGTTCATATACTATGATCAACAGAAACGTGTGCAGTGAAATGTAACTTACAAGTTACTTAATTTGATGAACTGGTGTCAATTACAATTTTATAACATAAGAATACAACAACAAATGTACAAAATACATCATTAAAAACATAATAATACAGATAACATTTTTAGTAATACAGGCTTTACAAAACAATAGAAACAAACATATACATCAGTGTTACTGGAATTATGACATAAGTAAATACATAAAAGATCAGAATAACTTTTGAAACATCAACTTCACACATGAGCATTAAAACAAAACAGAATAAATAATGTCTAAGTATCTTTACAAAGAAAATAACATATTATTAGAAAAATTCCATATCAGCTAAACACATAAAGACAGGAAAAACACAAATATACAAGACTACACAAACACATAGCAGAATAACACAAGAGGAAAGGGCAGGGTTTGTTTTCAGTGTAACATTTGGTACTGCAGTACAATCTAAAACTTCATTCCATAGATCTTTCGTCTTACTTCAACATTTGTTTCCACCAAAAAAATACTATCCAAGCATGCTTTCTGTATTCTCTTCACATCCTCTTTCAAAAATAGTTTTTCTCCACTGTACACTACTTTTTTGGCCAAACCATTTTCTTATAGCTTCTCAATGCATTTCTTCCAATTCATCATAGTTAGTTTCTTATATAGTCTACCCTCTCTTAAGCTAACTTAAATCTACTGAGCTCAGATATACATATCAAGTAGTTGAAAAGAAAATGACGTATGCAGTTACTGTTATTAATCCCTTCTTATTGTTCTTTCCATTCCAAGTGCTCCTTTTTCGAAGAATGTGGATCATAAAATTATTATTCAATAGATCTGTTGACAGAAAGTGTTCAAATTAGCAAATGCATTTAATTTTATTTTATAAAACCAATGCTGCAACACACCTGGAAAACAGATATCAAATAAAATAAGCAACTATGTACAAAGTAAAGCATAAAAATATCATTCAGTAGTCATGAGGCATTTCATAAGTTAGTAGAAATTCTCTCAATTCTCGTAGAAAGACACTTGTCATAATCAGGTGTGCAGATGTACGAATATTTCCCATCAATTCATAAGCATTTCAGTAAGTAGCACAAAGTACGAGTAATCATATGTTTCCAAGTAATGAGCGTGTCGTATTTGCGATGCTTTCTACAAAGGAATGTCAATAGCGAGGTTAATGGCCCCTTTTTTCTCCACCTAATGGTTGTTTCTCCAGGGGTCTGACACAGCTGGCCGCTCAAGACGCATTATGTCAAGGTCACTTGGCTTTCTTACCGAAATATTTACGACACCAGTTTGCACTACAGTGACAGTCTCATATAAAAATTTCACAGGTCGAGAATTTGCGTTACAAATGTGTAGAAACAAAATCCTGTAAATATAACAGTGTCCAAAAAATTTTTGTCGACAATGTGGTACATTCACGCATTTACACACATTTCATAACTCTTAAAGTACGATTCTTGGTTTCCAACATCCTTTTTCACAAGTCAGAGTCCCTAACCACTACTCTTTATTCCTTACCTTATTACACATATAAATATTCGTCGACACTTCTTCAATATTTCATCACAATAAATACGTAGCATAATCAAATTCCTCATATAGTATCAGCTTATTGATCATAAACATACCTCAACAGCATAATACACATAGTCATCGTAACAATAACATCATAGCACCTCAATCAAATCTCAAAAATGTTGTAGCTTTCTGCAATAATTTCAAAACCTAAAAAAAATTCTCTGCTCATTTCAATAGTGTCATATACCTCAAACGTACTTTAAAAATCGTGATCCCATACCAAATATATCATTCAAAGCTCTCATAATATCGCAATGGTTCCAAAAAAGTATGAACAGTTCACAAAGTACAGACAAAATACAATTTCGTAAGTGTGAAGTTATCCAACAGTGTAATTACGTGAACATCTGTCACTGATGTAGTAAAATAAATGTTTGTCTCTCTCAGTTAAATGATCAGATAGCTGTGTAATTTATGTGTTAGAGAAATATGGTACTGATGTGTAAAGTTGTATAAGCAAATACCATATTAGCAAGGGCTCCTTGTGCATGCCAAACACATGGTACACAAAGTAAGTGTGTACCCCCCCCCCCCCCCCCGAGGATTAATGTAATTACACCCTCAGGTGTTACAGATTACAGCAATGGAATGAAATGTATCATGGAAAACTTTCTTTGTAATTCAAAAATCTTGAAAAATAAATGAGTTAAGTACAAAATTAATCTCTCAAATGCGTGTCCTGTAGCGCTAAATGTGCGTCTTGCTGTAAGATAATTCTGTGGGAGTGTCGTAGTTATCGTCCTCTGTAAGCAAAGTTCTGCTGAAGTCAATGTACTTACCTCATCATAAACGAAAGAGAAATTCTTTGCGTATAGATATTGTAGTTATTACGTACCTTACCATGATCAAGAAAGTACTAATGTAACGTATTGTTGTGCTACGGAAAAGGCTGTCTCATTGTAGCTATACCACAAAAGTTACTATTAAAACATGTTTTACTTTCCAGAAGGATTCAGAAAAACTGTGCAGATATAAAACAGATGCACCGCAAAAGCAACAATGTAAATTGTGTCAGATATTAGTAGCATCATGATATAATCGTGTAGCTATCAAAGAAACCAAATGCTAAGTCATCTTTAATCTCACTGAATGTACTTCAAATAAAGAGTATCTTTTCAAGTAAACCAAAATGTTGCATTAAAATCTCATTAGCAGTATATGTTCTAAGTATGTAAGCCTGATAGTCGTTATGTAATAGTGCAACTAACAAGCAAGAATGTACACACACAATAACACTGTGTCCTATGTTCACTATCACATTGCAGTGGTAATTTCTGTTTAAATAAGTTGCCCAGGTTCTTGACTGGATAGTTAACTTTAAAACATCATTGCATGTTAACAGTTTCTAAGTGTCACAAAGCATACTAGTAATGTGAAGTGAAAAGTTTTATGGGAAGGACAAAGCTGAAAAAAAAACAGATTATCTCTCAATAAACGGTTTTACATGTGAAATGTGGTGCAGTCCTTTACCCTTTGTAGTGCGCAGAGTTTAAACTTCAAAGTAATTATCATGTTGTATACGTCAGTAAGGACTGCTAAAATTTTTCTCAAGGTTAGCGTTTTTCTGAGCCAGCCGGCGCACGCGGCTGCCTGCGGTGCGAGTCATTGTCTGTTCCTTTGTTGGCGCGCGTCGTTATTGGGATTAGGAGACCTAACTTCTACAAATTCACTTTGCCGAGAGGGCCCAGCCCTGTTTGAATCCTGCCAGTTTTGATGAAATTCAGGTCTGTCGTTATGATTATGTCGTCTGTCGTCATGTCGGTAGTTCTTGTAGTTTCTTTCTTGTCGGTCAAGTGGTGGAGAATTTCTCCCTCAATTATCACTGCACGGTGGACCGTTACGTTTGAAATTATTCTGTCTCCCGTGATAATAATAGTTGTGGTTGCCATATTGTCTCCTTCTCTGATTGTCTCTGTGATAGTCACTACCGTGGAGAGGTGATCTTTCCCTGTAATTATTACTACTCTGCCAACGGTTGTCATACGGGTGGTGTCTGTTTTGGTAACGATTTGTGTTGTGAGAATAGCCTTGTCGTGTCCAGTTATTATTTCCTTCATCGCGGAATTGCGACGGATGTGACCTGTAATTGTTGTGTTCCTGTTTTCGCGTTCCGCGATTGTCAGTGTCAATTTCTAATTCTTGTAAGAGTCCCTGAAAAGCTTCAATGTCGTCTTTGCAACGTCCTGCCAAAATAATATGTCGTAAATGTTCAGGTACTTTGATTAAGCAAATGCGGATGAGTTATGAGGGGCTGTATGGGTTTGACAGGTACTGATTCTTGTGCAACATGTCTTCAAAATATTTCACAAGACTGGAAAATTCAGATTGTTCGAAATGTTTCATCATTATGATGCTATGTTTTACTCGGTCTTGTGTAGCTTGAGACCAATATGCTGAGAGGAAGGCATGATAAAATTCTCCTTCACTATGGCAATCGTGAATGACCGATCGCATTCTTACAGCTGGTTCATTCTCTAAATAGCCACACATAAATTTTAATCTGTGCTCTAATGACCAGTTGGGAGGAAAACAATGAGAGAATTGATGAAGCCACGCTTGTGGATGAATGTTGTTGCCGGAATTCTTAAATGTTTTGAATTTACGTGTAGTAATAAACAGCTTATAGTCAAAATCATCATGTCGGCGAGTCGCATGTCGGTCATTCCTACGTCGTTTCGGCGGTTTCATCTCAAAATTCGGTGTGTCTTTCATAATTTCCGAAGTGCCCTGTGTTATTATTTAGTGGCTGTTCCGTATTTCTATGTCCCTCTTCCCGTATTGGAGTGCGAGTGTTCTCTGAAATACGTAATTCTTGTATTACCTGTGTCAGCTGATCTTCTACTTCCCAGATTTCTCTTTGGAGTTGCATATGAATTTGATTCTGATTTTGTTTGAATTTCCTAATTTGTTCTCACTCTACTGTGTCATTAAAGACTACCGGTTTTGTGTCATTCAGATTATCATCTACCTTCGTAGATAAATTATTTAGCTGATCCAAAAGTTCAACTACTTTCTCTGATAATGAACTAATTTCCTCCATGTGTCTTTCTGAACCAATTTTCAGAGTATCTATTGTGTCCTTTAAGTTTTCCTGAGATTTTGCAAGTTGCGTAACCGAATCGGTAGATGCAACTGAGTCAATTTTAGCTTGCAAGGTCTCATGATTTTCATGAACAATAGTTTGTAGTTCTTTTATGGCTGCTTCGTGATTCTGTAATGCATTTTCATGCCACGAAAAAATAGGTTGAAAATGCTCACAAATTTGTGTTTTTACGTCATTACAGACTTTTTGACATTTCGGTTCAACGTTATGTAACTCAGTAGTTAAATCTTCACGTGTTTGTTCAAGCGTGGTGTCTAACCTTTGAAGCTTTTGCTGTGTTTGTCTCTGATTTTGTTCTATTTGTTGCATTAATTGCAATAATAATGTATTAGTGTCTGGAATCTGTTTCTCTATGCTTTTTGGCAGTGCATTTTCACCGGCAACATTCACATTTTGACAAGCAGAAAATGTGTCTTGACTCATTTGAGAAAACGGTGAGGAGCCAAAACCTGAGTCTACAGTATTTGCTATATTGTGTTCTGTCATTCCCGATTCCTGAGGTGAGCTGTTGCCGACTGATCGATCGATAATGCTTCCCTGTTCACTACTTGACAGTGAAACAAGTAGTGAACAGGGAAGCATTATCGATCGATCGGTCGGCAACACCATTATTTGCCGCCCGCTCCATTTCCCTATGCACAATTACCAAATTACTACTTTGAATGTCTGTTAATTCATTACACAGTGGTGCTGATAAGCTACACTCGTCATCACTATTATTTCTCAGTTTACTTTGGAGCCTAGTGTTACGTTTTTCACACGCCATTATTGTCACAATATTTCACACGATAACACAGAAAAGCACAATTTGAAGAGAAAAAATAAGAGAACACATTAACTTAGCACTGAAAATAATATCTCGTTAATTGCAAGCGCAGCTGCGAAATACTTGGTGTAAATCTACATGCATGCCACAACTGTTTTACTGTACAACAATGAAAGACTGCAAGTACAAAGGAGATTCTTCCTACAATTACGCGCTAGCAATAAACAATAGCTACACTAATTACACAAACTACAAGAAGAAAATCAGTAGATTCCAGTGAGGTATCCTCGGCTAAGGGTCGACATATGAAACGTCCCCTTAGAAAAATTGTACATGACTGTGCTTAAACTGACACACAATATTTTTTTAGCGTAACGCAATCTGACTTTCAATAATTCCTACAAAAGAATGGCCCTGATTAACATTAACCTATACCTTTCACAAATCACTTACCTCACAAAAATTTTCATTACTCGAACTACTGCAATACAGCGAGCGCCACTACTGCCAGCTAAATAAAAGATTCAAACTACGGAAGGCACTAACTACTGATAGGCATAGTTAGCAAATGAAAGATTTTAATAGAGAACAAACAATGTATTTACCTTAATAGTCATAATATATATATAGCAGTTCATGACATCCATTCTCACAAATTTACTGTCTCTGTCTAGATCATCCGCTCTCACAATTCTGCCATCTCACTCCCCACGTCCACCACTGCTGGCTGCTCACCTCCAACTAAGCAACGCTACGCGCTGTTAAGAAGCCACTGCCCAAGACTACAATGGCAGACAACAATGCAAACTAGCCACAGACTGCACGCAGCCCAGCCAGTGATTTTTATACAGAGCGCTACGTGGCGTTACCAATATAAAAACCTAAACAGCCTACTTACAACTTGTAATTGTAATCCCTAAATATTTAGTTGAATTTCCTTAGTGCGTAAGCGAAATTTAGCGGATTTCTTTTAGTACTCATGCGAATAACTTCACAGTTTTCTTTATTCAGGGCCTCTTTTCAGTACACTGCTACCCCGTTCACCTGTCGTTCCAAGTCATTAGCCGTCTACAACAGATTTACAGTGTCATCGGTAAACCATAAGGTATTTATCTCTTCTTCCTAATCTTTAATTCTGATTCGAAATTTCTCCTTCGTTTTCTTCACAGCTTTCTTAATACACAGATGGAACAACATCAGGAATAGGCTACAAACACCGCCTCACTCTCTTCTCAACTACGACTTCCCCTTCATAACCATCGAGTCGTATAACTCTATTCTCTTGTTCTGTACAAGTTGTAAATAACCTTTCGGTCCCTATGTTTTATCCCTGCTAGCTTCAAAATTTTGAAGAGTGTAATCCAGTCAACATTGTCAAAAGGTTTCTCTAACCTACAAATGCTATAAACAGTTTTTCTGCCCTTTAACCTATCTTCCAAGATAGGAGGTAAGTTCCGTATTGCTTCGCATGTTCCTACATTTTTATGAAGCCCAAACTGATGTTCCTCGAGGTGGGCTTCTACCAGTTTGCCCACTCTTCTATAATTAATTCGTGTCAGTATTTGTTGCCAGGACTTATTAAACCGACAGTTCGGTAGTATTCACAACAGTCAGCACCTACTTTCTTTGGAGTTGGAATTACAAATTCTGCTTCAAACCTGAGGTATTTCGCCCTTCTCATATATCCTGTACACCAGTTTGAGGTTTATACTGGCGGGCTCTCCTTAGCATACCAGTAGTTCTGAGGATATTTCGTCTAGTCGTCTACTCCAGGGATCTTGTTTCGAATTTGGTCTTTCTGTGCTCTGTCAAATTCTTCTCACAGTATCATATCTCGTATTTCATCTGCACCAACTTCTTCTTTTCTTTCTATAAACTTTCCAAGTTTGTTCCCCTTATATAGACCCTGTGTGTATTCCTTTTGTCTTTCAGTTTTCCCTTTTTCTCTTAACACTGACTTGCCATCTGAATTGTTTCACACGGTTGCTTTTACTTTTTTCGAAACAACTCTTTTACTTTTCCAAAAGCCCCTTCTTACGCACGCTTTTACAGCCGTGTGTTTGTCCTCCAAGTTCTGCTTAGCACTTTGTCAGTCTCATTTTTTAGAGTTCTTGCTTTAGCCTGCTTGATTTGCTGCATTATATTTTCTCCGTTCGTCAGTTAAATCCAGTGTCGTCCGATTTATCCAAAAATTTCTACTGCATGTTGTCTTTTTATGTATGTGATCCTCTGCTACCTTCCGCATTTAATCTCTCAAAACAACTCACTCGGTTTCTATCGTATTTCTTTCCCTTGTTTCAGTCAAGTGTTGCCTAATGCTCCCTCTGAAACTCTCAGCAACTTCTGATTCCTTAAATTTATCCATGTCCCGTCTCCTTGATGTACAACGTTCTGCAGTTTCTTTAGCTTCTAGTTTTCAGTTCATAACCAATGAATTGTGGTCTGAGTGCACATCTGCCCCTGGAAATGTTTTATGTTTAAAATCTGGTTTCCAAATCTCTTTCTTACCATCATATAGGCAACCTGAAGCTTTACAGTGTCTCCAGATCTCTTCCACGCATACCGCCTCTTTTTTCATGATTCTTGAAACAAGTGTTAGCGATGATTAAATTAAGCTCTCTGCAAAATTTTTGCAGATGGCTTCCTGCTTCGTTCCTTTGTCCCAGTCCATGGTCCCCTACTATTTTTTCTTCTCTTCCGTTTCTTACAACGCCCGCAGCACGTGGTCCTGCGGTAGCGTTCTCGCTTCCCGCGCACGGGGTTCCGGGTTCGATTCCCGGCGGGGTGAGGGATTTTTCCTGCGTCGAGATAACTGGGTGTTGTGTCGTCTCCATCAAAAAAAAAAAAAGTTCAAATGTGTGTCTTATGGGACTTAACTGCTAAGGTCATCAGTCCCTAAAATTACACACTACTTAACCTAAATTATCCTAAGGACAAACACACACACCCATTCCCGAGGGAGGACTCGAACCTCCGCCCGGACCAGCCGCACTGTCCATGACTGCAGCGCCCAAGACCGCTCGGCTAATCCCGCGCGGCTCGTCTTCATCATCATCATTCACCCCCATTGCGGTCGGAGGAAGGAAATGGTAAACCACCTCCACTAGGACCTTGGCTTGTACGGCGGTGTGGGTCTCCTGCATCGTCCCCTGCTTCTCGGAGTATGGGACTTGATCATCATCATTTCTTACAACCATATTCCAGTCACCCACCTCAATTAAATTTTCATCTGCTTTAACTGTCTGAATAATTTTCTTTCCTTTACTTCTCGTTTGTTCTCTTTGTGTTTTTAACGTTTGAGTAGTAATAAGTAATTTGTAAATTGGGTAGGAATAAATTAAATACAAAAGGTAATGTTACAGCACTTACGATATTAAGTGAACAATAGCTTTCTTGCCGCTAGGGGCGCAAGTGGGGTAATCGTTTGTCAGACAGTAACAACTTTCTCAGCAGTGTGTGTTGCGACTGTACGTGTTAGACTGTGACTTGTTCAAGTGGAGGAAACGGAGACTGGCTGACTCATTGGGTGGTGTCCATCCGAGTCGTCGCCGCGTTCCGCCAGAGGGCCGCGTGGCGCCAACCGGGAAGGCAGAAGGGGGACCGTAGGCTGGCTGCTCCTAGAGCGGGCTATTCCCGACCGCCAGAAGGTCGCGCGCGGACCGCCAAAATAACGCCGCCATTGTCTCCACCTGCAGGCCGCCGCGGCCGAGCGATTGCCGACCCCGTGACTGGTCGGTCACACATCTCGCTTTGTGCGGACGCAGCGCTGCTATGCGCGGCCGCATCGCATGCAGTGTCCGGCCTGCTGCGGTATCAATACTTCGTGTCACCTGAAGAACTGCCGACGTTGCTGCACGGTCAAGTCACATTAACGAGACTACGGCCTTTATATACAGGGTGTTACAAAAAGGTACGGCCAAACTTTCAGGAAACATTCCTCACACACAAATAAAGAAAAGATGTTATCTGGACATGTGTCCGGAAACGCTTAATTTCCATGTTAGAGCTCATTTTAGTTTCGTCAGTATGTACTGTACTTCCTCCATTCACCGCCAGTTGGCCCAATTGAAGGAAGGTAATGTTGACTTCGGTGCTTGTGTTGACATGCGGCTCATTGCCCTACAGTACTAGCATCAAGCACATCAGTACGTAGCATCAACAGGATAGTGTTCATCACGAACTTGGTTTTGCAGTCAGTGCAATGTTTACAAATGCGGAGTTGGCAGATGCCCATTTGATGTATGGGTTAGCACGGGGTAATAGCCGTGGCGCGGTACGTTTGTATCGAGACAGATTTCCAGAACGAAGGTGTCTCGACAGGAAGACGTTCGAAGCAATTGATCGGCGTCTTAGGGAGCACGGAACATTCCAGCCTATGACTCGCGACTGGGGAAGACCTAGAACGACGAGGACACCTGCAATGGACGAGGCAATTCTTCGTGCAGTTGACGAGAACCCTAATGTCAGCGCGAGAGAAGTTGTTGCTGCACAAGGTAACGTTGACCACGTCACTGTATGGAGAGTGCTACGGAGAACCAGTTGTTTCCGTACCATGTACAGCGTGTGCAGGCCCTATCGGCAGCTGATTGGCCTCCACGGATACACTTCTGCGAATGGTTCATCCAACAATGTGTCAATCCTCATTTCAGTGCAAATGTTCTCTTTACGGATGAGGCTTCATTCCAACGTGATCAAATTGTAAATTTTGACAATCAACATGTGTGGGCTGACGAGAATCCGCACGCAATTGTGCAATCACGTCATCAAAACAGATTTTCTGTGAACGTTTGGGCAGGCATTGTTGGTGATGTCTTGATTGGGCCCCATGTTCTTCCAGCTACGCTCAATGGAGCACGTTATCATGATTTCATACGGAATACTCTACCTGTGCTGCTAGAACATGTGCCTTTACAAGTACGACACAACACGTGGATCATGCACGATGGAGCTCCTGCACATTTCAGTTGAAGTGTTCGTACGCTTCTCCGCAACAGATTCGGTGACCGATGGATTGGTAGAGGCGGACCAATTCCATGGCCTCCACGCTCTCCTGACCTCAACCCTCTTGACTTTCATTTATGGGGGCATTTGAAAGCTCTTGTCTACGCAACTCCGGTACCAAATGTAGAGACTCTTCGTGCTCGTATTGTGAACGGCTGTGATACAATACTCCATTCTCCAGGGCTGCATCAGCGCATCAGGGATTCCATGCGACGGCGGGTGGATGCATGTATCCTCGCTAACGGAGGACATTTTGAACATTTCCTGTAACAAAGTGTTTGAAGTCACGCTGGTACGTTCAGTTGCTCTGTGTTTCCATTCCATGATTAATGTGTTTTTAAGAGAAGTAATAAAATGAGCTCTAACATCGAAAGTAAATGTTTCCGGACACGTGTCCACATAACATATTTTCTTTCTTTGTGTGTGAGGAATGTTTCCTGAAAGTTTGGCCGTACCTTTTTTTAACACCCTGTATATAGGGCAGTGTGCGCTGAAGAGGTCATCCTTGGTGACTTATTCTTCTAGGATTGGATGTAAGGATAAAAGGAAAACACTATATTTATTACACATTCAGTTAGGCTTTGGCTCTCAATGGGTCCTTTAGCCTGCTGTCTTTGGTGATTATCTCCCGTGGAGGGTGAGATGTGTCTAGGCTGTTATGTGTGACTGCTTCCTCGTTTTATGACAGATCGCCTATTGGGGGGTGAAACGTTATTGACTTAGGTACTCGATACTTGTGCCATCTTGTAGGGTTTACCGTTCCTACCGATCCTAACGGTCGAACTTCGTCCCTAAGGGCATCGATTTTGTCAAAAACTCGTAGAGCCTTGTCATGGACCTTCTCTTGTTTAGTGGTCTCCTGGAGTGCGGTGCGGATGTCGACGTTTCTTGTCCACATGGAGCTCCTGTATCAATCGGTAGAAAATGTTTTGCAGCGCTTGGACTTTGTTGTAGTTGGAGACGCACGTAGTCCCCCACGAGTTGGAGCCATATAACATTGTGGGTTGCCTTATTCAATTGGAGTTTAGTCTTAGGGTTGCGATCCTTACTCTTCAGGAACGGAATCAATGACCTGGCCATCTTCTGGGCTGCCGTCTTCTTGTCGTCACTATGCTGCTTAAAGAGTAATTTTTTGTCAAGGTAAACACCGAGGTACTTCACTCCCGGTGACTGTGGGATAAATTGATCAAATATTTGGAGTCTATCGTTCAGAACTGGTTTCCTCCGTGTGAACATAACGGCTGCCGTCTTCGTCGGGTTGATCGTTATCTTATTTTGCAGCAAGTTGCCGTTGCATCCTAGCGATTAGGCGGTCAAGTATCGTCCAGTCGTCAGAAAGGCCATACATCTACATCTGCATCTACATTTATACTCCGCAAGCTACCCAACTGTGTGTGGCGGAGGGCACTTTACGTGCCACTGTCATTACCTTCCATTCCTGTTCCACTCGCGTATGGTTCGCCGGAAGAACGACTGCTGGAAAGCCTCCGTGCGCGCCCGAATCTCTCTAATTTTACATTCGTGATCTCCTCGGGAGGTATAAGTAGGGGGAAGCAATATATTCGATACCTCATCCAGAAACGCACACTCTCGAAACCTGGACAGCAAGCTACACCGCGATGCAGGGCGCCTCTCTTGAAGAGTCTGCCACTTGAGTTTGCTAAACATCTCCGTAACGCTATCACGCTTACCAAATAACCCTCTGACGAAACGCGCCGGTCTCCTTTGGATCTTCTCTATCTCCTCTCTCAACCCGATCTGGTACGGATCCCACACTGATGAGCAATACTCAAGTATAGGCCGAACGAGCGTTTTGTAAGCCACCTCCTTTGTTGATGGGCGACATTTTCAAAGCACTCTCCCAATGAATCTCAACCTGGCACCCGCCTTACCAACAATCAATTTTATATAATCATTCCACTTCAAATCGTTCCTCACGCATACTCCCAGATATTTTACAGAAGTAACTGCCACCAGTGTTTGTTTCGCTATCATATAATCATACAATAAAGGATCCTTCTTTCTATGTATTCGCAATACATTACATTTGTCTATGTTAAGGGTCAGTTGCCACTCCCTGCAACAAATGCCTATCCGCTGCAGATCTTCCTGCATTTCGCTGCAATTTTCTAATGCTGCAGCTTCTCTGTATACTACAGCATCATCCGCGAAAAGCCGCATGGAACTTCCCACACTATCTACTAGGTCATTTATATAAATATTGTGAAAAGCAATGGTCCCATAACACTCCGCTGTGGTACGCCAGAGGTTACTTTAACGTCTGTAGACGTCGCTCCATTGAGAATAACATGCTGTGTTCTGTTTGCTAAAAACTCTTCAATCCAGCCACACAGCTGGTCTGATATTCCGTAGGCTCGTACTTTGTTTATCAGGCGACAGTGCGGAACTTTATCGAACGCCTTCCGGAGGTCAAGGAAAATGGCATCCACCTGGGAGCCTGTATCTAATATTTTCTGGGTCTTATGAACAACTAAAGCGAGTTTGGTCTCACACGATCGCTGTTTCTGGAATCCATGTTGATTCCTACAGAGTAGATTCTGGGTTCCAGAAATGACACGATACGCGAGCAAAAAACATGTTCTAAAGTTCTACAACAGATCGATGTCAGAGATATAGGCCTATAGTTTTGCGCATCTGCTCGACGACCCTTCTTGAAAACTGGAACTACCTGTGCTCTTTTCCAATCATTTGCAACCTTCCGTTCCTCTAGAGACTTGCGGTACACGGCTGTTAGAAGGTGGGCAAGTTCTTTCGCGTACTCTGTGTAGAATCGAATTGGTATCCCGTCAGGTCCAGTGGACTTTCCTCTGTTGAGTGATTTCAGTTGCTTTCTATTCCTTGGACACTTATTTCGGTGTCAGCCATTTTTTCGTTCGTGCGAGAATTTAGAGAAGGAATTGCAGTGCGGTCTTCCTCTGTGAAACTGCTTTGGAAAAAGGTGTTAAGTATTTCAGCTTTACGCGTGTCATCCTCTGTTTCAATGCCATCATCCCAGAATGTCTGGATATGCTGTTTCGATTCACTTACTGATTTAACGTAAGACCAGAACTTCCTAGGATTTTCTGTCAAGTCGGTACATAGAATTTTACTTTCGAATTCTCTGAACGCTTCACACATAGCCCTCCTTACGCTAACTTTGATATCGTTTAACTTCTGTTTGTCTGAGAGGTTTTGGCTGCGTTTAAACTTGCAGTGAAGCACTCTTTGCTTTCGCAGTAGTTTCCTAACTTTGTTGTTGAACCACGATGGGTTTTTCGCGTCCCTCACAGTTTTACTCGGCACGTACTTGTCTAAAACGCATTTTACGATTCCCTTGAACTTTTTCCATAAACACTCAACATTGTCAGTGTCAGGACAGAAATTTTCGTTTTGATCTGTTAGGTAGTCTGACATCTGCCTCCTATTACTCTTGCTAAACAGATAAACCTTCCTCCCTTTTCTTTATATTCCTATTTACTTCCATATTCAGGGATGCTGCAACGGCCTTAAGATCACTGATTCCCTGTTCTGCGGTTACAGAGTCGAAAAGTTCGGGTCTGTTTGTTATCAGTAGGTCGAAGATGTTATCTCCACGAGTCGGTTCTCTGTTTAATTGCTCGAGGTTATTTTCGGATAGTGCACTCAGTATAATGTCACTCGATGCTCTGTCCCTACCACGCGTAATAAACATCTGAGTGTCCCAGTCTATATCTGGTAAATTGAAATCTCCACCTAAGACTATAACATGCTGAAGAAATTTATGTGAAATGTATTTCAGATTTTCCCTCAGTTGTTCTGCCACTAATTCTGCAGAATCGCGAAGTCGGTAAAAGGAGCCAACTATTAACCTAGCTCGGTTGTTGAGTATAACCTCTAGCCATAATAATTCACAGGAAGTATCCACTTCTATTCCACTACAGTTTAAACTACTACTAACAGCGACAAACACGCCACCACTGGTTGCATGCAATCTATCCTTTCAAAACACCGTCTGTGCCTCTGTAAAAATTTCGGCAGAATTTATCTCTGACTTCAGCCAGCTTTCCGTACCTATAACGATTTCAGCTTCGGTGCTTTCTATCAGCGCTTGAAGTTCCGGTACTTTACCAACGCAGCTTCGACAGTTTACAATTACAATACCGATTGCTGCTTGGTCCCCGCATGTCCCGACTTTGCCCCACACCTTTTGAGGCTGTTGCCCTTTCTGTACTTCCCCGAGGCCATCCAACCTAAAAAACCGCCCAGCCCACGCCACACAGCCCCTGCTACCCGTGTAGCCGACTGCTGGGTGTAGTGGACTCCTGACCTATCCAGCGGAACCCGAAACCCATATCGTCCGCATAAAAACTCGCCGTAACAAGGGGGACTGTTGGTATGTCATTTATACATAAGTTGAAAAGCAGAGGCGAAATGACAGAGCCCTGCGGAATTCCTGCGGATATCAGTTTCATTTCGGAGTTTTTATCGTCAACTCGGACATACAATTTACTGTCCTGCAGAAAGTTGTCTATGAGTCCAATGTAACAATCCGCAATACGGGTAGTGCCTTGTATTTTGACGATAAGACGAGGCCGTCACACCTTATCGTATGCTTTTTCGATGTCAAGGAATGCGCCAATTGTGAAGTGCTGCTTGTTGCATCCTTCTTGTATCCGTTCGGTGATCCGTAGAACCTGAAGTTCGGCAAATAACTTGGCATTGAAACCGTATTGTTCGGGTCGTATAACATCATGCGCTGTAAGCGTGCCATGGAGCCTCTTCAACAGCACCCTCTCGAGCACCTTGCCAAGGGTCGGCAAGAGGCTAATTGGCCGGTAACTGCCGGGTTCTGCTAGGTCTTTACCTGGCTTTGGGATTGGAACTATTCGAGCCGTCTTCCATGCTGTAAGAAAATATCCCTGCAGGAGACAGCCGCAATGCGGGAATGGAGCGAATTATCTGATGCTCGAAAGGGCATGATCATTGGGTTTCGGGCCATCGCTGGAAGCATTTCGGAAACAGCTAAGTTTGTAAACTGTTTGCGTGCCACCGGGGTTAAAGCATACCGTGCATGGCAAAATGGCACTGTATAAAACAGGCACGAGGCAACTGTGGTGCACCACAGGCCATAGATGACAGGGGTGAACGAGAGCCGCAGAGATGTGTACGAGCGAATAGAAGTGCAACTGTTGAACAACTGACCGCTCAGTTGAACCGAGAGGCTACCAACAGTGTCTCCTCAACGACCGTTCAGCGAACGTTGCTGCGTTCAGGCCCCCGCAACTGCGAATACATTTCATTTATTTCATAACGGCTGTAGTATGTATGTATGTCCGAAGAAACATTTCATCGTATGCGAGGTGCCGGGGCTAGCAGTGTATTGAACAGTAAATTCTAGAACCTACATATGTAAATGATGCTCTAAGCCCCCCCTATTCTAACTCCGACTTTTGCTGTTGCACAAGGATTAAAAAATATACGCGAACTGACTGTAATCAACCCTGCAAGTGGAGTAGAAAAGAGTTTGGCATCTGCAATAATTTAATTTGATAAATAAGTTAAATAAAGGAAGGTTTCATTAACGTAGTGAGAAATGATGGGTTGCTCTACCGATTAACAGAATGAGAGTTCTGTTCAAAATAACAATATGGTTTATTAAGACTAAACACAAAATAATAAACAAAAACACATGAAACATTTATAATACATCAAATTGGTTCAAATTGGATACACAAACAAACGCTGTGAAGGTGAAGTTGTCCCTAAACTAGATTGTGAGGTTTATGACGAAGTGGTATGTGGAGCCAATTCCTTGCCACTCAAATCTTAAGAGAGACACACAGCTAACCCAACATTAATTGCTGCTACTCAAGACAGAACAAAGTTAGAAAAAGACGAACAGGCGCGCTCTGCTGAGCTCTGATTATCACCTAGGAAAATCCCTATCTGCCGGTGCTGCGGACATACGTTACCAAACTGTCTTCTTAACTGCCAGAACACGATCTGGCGTACCGGAGGCGATGGTTGGTTGCTTCGACGTCCTCGACCGAAAGGCGAGAGCCGACTACCTAGAGCACCCGTACAGGCCGAACACACAACATTCCCGCCCCCACGACAGTGGCCGTGGTTAAACGTTCCAATCAGCAACTCGAAAACCGGCGGAAAATTCCACTCCATTGCCGGAGCACTACCATTCCACCAATGGAGATTCTTGACGCCAATTTCTGCGCTGATTTTGCTACGTCACGGAGCTATGCCCTGAGCCAGCCAATCACAGTTACTATTTTGCAGAAAGCGCGGGAATTTTCCCGCCACAACTGCCTGGGTACACAAGTCATTCCCACGCCTCGCTGGTAGCCCGCCAGAAAGTGTTTTCGCTAAGATTCTGCGAAGTAACGGAACCTCTAGCCCAGCCGCTACTTCAGACCCCTCCGGGCGTGTCTTTTGACAATGTTGGCGTCTGCAAAGCATTCACTCGACTTCCTCACACCCGTCGGCTTAACCCTTTCCAGATCAGGAGAGCCCGCCTGTCACCGGACCACCCGGGTGACGAGAGACGCTGCGTGGGAAGTCCGCGTGTGAAGGAATAGCAACTTTTCACCGCATGCAGTTAGAGACGAAAATCGTAAGGTAGAAATATGAGAGGGGGCTCATGCCACCTCTCACGTAATTCGGAATAACGCAGGCATTGCAATATCGTATTTATCAGCCGACATCGAGCAAGCGACTTTTAAGTGAAATGTCTCCCCTGTACAGGAATATACATACTAGATGCATGAGTACAGGTTATGGACACATTTTTGAGGACATATGGAAGTTTGGGTCACGTCGTGAGTCGCGTTCGGATTGATAAATGGTAACCTGCACGGTAGCCCAGGGCATTCGGTCAGAGGATTAACTATCCTCAATGACAAAAAAGTGAGTGAATGGATCAATACAGAACCTAAACTGGTTATCCTCAGACGTTCGCCCCGAACAAATTCATCGAACAGTATAGAACAAAATGAGATTTAAAAAAATGGTAAGGCGGCCGCTCGCAACAAGCTCGAAATCCGGGTTGAGTCCAGGTAACAGGCACAAATTTTTCACTGTCGTCATACTGATGGTTGTCCATATTCACAACTACGAATACGTTTCATGTCACTAAAAACTCCATTTCACAAAATAGTGACAATAATATTAACTACATATTGTGATAAACATTCCCGTATTTATGATTGTGTACTACGACAATAGGGAGTTTGATTGTTGCACCGTATTAAAGATCAAAACATGTCGTTTACGCCATGATGTGTTGTGCAACAGTGTCGAGAAATGAAGGCAATTTGGCAGCTGTATTCAAAACCAGACTTCAAGCTTCAATTTTCAAGTTGAAGTACAGTGCTGACTGTTTTGAGGCTTAATGTCTGAGCAGAGAACTTTCATGTTATGACATTGCATTCTTTTGAGAAAGTTTTAGCGTTGTTTGTTTGCAGAGCTCTTCCTTCTTCAATTGATTCAGTTTGAAATGTTTCTCTTCTAATAATGAAAGTAAGTGAATAGTATAATGTCAATAATTTAACAATAATAATAATTTAACTGATAGATAATATTTTCATTCTCATAAGGCTTCTCAAAAGAGTGAAATATAACAAAAACAAAGAGTATACTTGTAACATCAGCCACAAGAAAATAACATCGAAAGCGGCAAAAAAATAAAACAGTTTTTTCCTGTCGCTAGTCAAACTGTTTCTTTCTTGCAAGTCGTTAAATTTCAGTCTGTTGTGTACGACTTCTGTATTTCCAGTACTTCAATTTGTCTGATTACAGTGGCCTGCATATACAGGTTTTAATGGGCATAAGCGCAGATATTTTTATGTGTGGTACCTTAATATATACATAAATCAGTGTGTTTGTTGTTTTTTCTCTCCGTCGAACTGTATTTTCTCACAAACATTACGACTTGACGGCCAAGTGGACTACTCTTGTAAGTGTAGATTAACCACTTGGCCTTCACACAACCACATTTCAACACCTGACCTTCTAGCCAGGGGAAAATATATGTTAACGGCTTGCTCTTGTCACGTCATGTAATTGGAGGTACTACCCAATCTACAAACATACGACTTGTAATAGCTATAATTACTAGTCTGCAAACGATGTAAATGCTGATGTAATGTTGTTCCCTACACCGTTCTCAGTCACTAATAGCAATACCTGCACTTGTACTCGATACACACTGTATAATGACTGGGATGTTTGATTGGGAGGATGATGTACAAATTATAATTATCAAGGGTAGCTGTGTCCAGTCACATTCCATCCAGCTTGGTTAATGCTAAGAGGGATATTACCAAATGTCTTCAGGTAATAGCTAGACGACTGCAGTCGATATGTATCCCCGTTATCATCGTCCATCGTCTTGAGCTACCACTGCGCCCCTAACGCCCCTTTTAAACACAAGGGCTTTTTTTTATCTCAGTTGATTATTCGTGGCAAGCGATTCTACGGAAGCGCTGCTGGTATATTGCTACTGTACTGAGACTCGCATGCCAGTGAGTAATTACTTTCGTTTACATTCCGAGAAAAGCAAAATTTTTAGTCTAGTATGGAAAATCCTCTACTCTGTTAAAAATGAGTAGAATACTTCTCTCTAGCACAGGTCGCTAACGCACGCCCTGGAGATAACCCGGTTCGTATCTTGGTGGTGGATGAAATTTTCACTGACATTATTTGGCCAGCAATGGGAGGAGAGGTGGTGGTGTAAAGTTCCTGGTCACCAGCCTTTGCGCCAGTGTCGAGGACTGAATTCCAGACCCCTCCACGGTGTCTCATGAAGTGAGGGCGTGTGACACTGCTGATGGTGCTCTGTTCTTCGGTGGGGACGTTATGCTCGGCGACTCGCTTGGTGCTATTCGAGAAGAGTATGTGCCTCTAATCGGTTTCACATTCTCTCTTCTCTCAACATCACCACGAAACACAAATATAACACTGCTCAGGCATCCGCTACACTAATCTTCCCTCTACAAATACGCATATGATGCAACCCTCACATATCCGCAGAGGAAGAGACCAATGTGCACGGAGGATGAACATCCTTTCCACTAGCCAGCTGAACCCACCCTATGAGATTTTCCAGCCACTACCTGATCAAAGTATCTGGACATTTATTGGTGGACATTAATATAGGGTATATGTCCATCCTTCGCATTGATGGCGTCTTTAACTCTGCTGGAGACACTTTCAGTAAGTGCGCCCCCGGTAGCTGAATAGGCTTTCACGACGTTTGGGACACGCATCATCAATATTTATGCACCGTCGGGAAACAATCGGCGGCGGGAAAGGGCGCGATTTTATGCAGAAGACATTGCCCCACTATTCCATCGACGTTATGAATGTGTAATAATTGGTGGAAATTTCAACTGTGTTCTCAGCCAGAAAGACCAATGGCCGCAAGCAAACACCAGCCAGGAGTTGCGAATCGTAGTCAACGACCTTGTACTTAGTGACACGTGGGAATTACGACATGGATATGCACCGGGATACACCTATGTGACAAGTCATTCGGCGAGCAGGTTGGATCGCATTTATATCTCACGGGCTCATGCAAATGATGTCCAGGACGCGGAACGCTGGCCATTGGCATTTTCCGATCACAGCGCTTACATCTGTACGGTGCTTCTTCCCCGTAGAGAGGTGTGGAACAGTAAGGCCCCGTGGAAATTAAACATTCAACATCTACATGATCCTGAATTCCGTCAACGGATCCTTGAGACATGGACGATGTGCGAGCGAAGGGTTGGAAGGTATACGACGAAGCTTGATTGGTGGCTGACTTGGGTTAAACCGGCGCTTCGCCGTACGTTCATCTCATATAGCAGGGAGATGGCAGAATGGCGCCGCCGTACGACCGACTTTTATTTTGCAGCGCTGCGCGACCTGGATGATGGTCCGCCGGGACAGGACATCTGGATCGAACGCAAAAGGATAAAAGCTAAACTAGTGGCTTTAGCTCGGAAACATCTTCAGGGAACCATGGTGCGCGCCAGATGTCACTACGATAATGCACGAGATTCCTTCCATGCACCACGTCGTGAATGAACGAAAGCACCGACGACGCGTTTTGGTACGGGAATTAATAACCCGCGAAGACCGAAGAGTGACGCGTCAAGCGGACATTGTCTCTGCATTCGTCGACCATTACCAATACATCTATCGGGAAGAAACAGCCCCTGTCGATGACCTCGAACGTATAGCCACGTACGTCTCCCGTACACTGACGGTGGAAGCCGCGGGAACCTTACTGGAAGCCATTAGCTGTGAGGAAGTACATGATGCGATCGCAAAGGGTGCGTTGAATCGGTCCCCAGGCATTGATGGACTTCCTGCTGAATTTTATCGAGAATTTCGCAACGAAATGGCACCCCGATGGACGGAAATGTACAACGAGATGTTAAATTCCGATGCGCCTATTCCACCGGCTTTTATGGAAGGCCTCTTTATGCCAGTACATAAACCGAAGCCAGGAATTACGGTCACACATTATCGCCCCATTACCCTGCTTAATGCCGACTATAAGATCTTTGCACGGTTGCTAGCGTCCCGATGTCGTATGTTAATTCGTAGCGTTCTCTCTCCAGAACAGACGACACCGGGTGGATCGGTGAATGTGCAAACAGCTACTGGCGAATGCCGTGATGTGATAGCGCTGGCGGAGGAGTGCCGGCTTAAAGCGGCGATGGTGGCGGTTGATTTTGACAGTGCTTTTGATAAGGTGCGCCACAACTATCTGTAGGCTGTACTGGAACAAATGGGATTTCCAGACCGTTTTACTGGTGTCATTAGAAGGATTTATGGGGGCGCACAATCCTTGGTACAGGTTAATGGGCGTTTAGCAAGGCCCATTCAAATTCGACGATCCATTCGCCAGGGCTACCCTCTTTCGATGCTGCTGTTCGCGATAGCGTTGGAACCATTAATTGGGAGGCTAACAAATTCTCTTTCTGGGATGGAACTACGGGGCTACACCTTCAAATGTCGTGCCTGTGGGGACGACCTCCTGCTGCTCGTTCGTTCTGAGGAAGAGATGAAGACGGTCCTTGAACTGTTGTTGGACCACAGTGTGACGGCGGGTAGTGCAGTGAACATGAACAAATCGGCAGCAATGCCGGTTGGAAGGGGCCTTACGCCGGAAGAAATCAGTACGTTTCCTTATGTGCAACGGTTCCGCTATCTCGGCATAGACATTACCTCATCTGTAAAATATACTGCGGCAGTTAACTACCGACATATTTTACAGACAACACGTACCATGGTCCGACAACATCTCCTACGGCGCCTTGATCCTTTGCAGCGAGTCGAATATCTGAACACTTATGTGGTTTCTCGAATGGTGCATATTTCGCAGATCCTGCCCCTACCACTCACGCTCGGACGTCGACTTCAATCAGCACTAGGCTATTTTGTGATGATTGGGTCGCCCCTCAAGGTGCGATACGCAACGCTCACGCTCCTACGGAAAAGGGGGGCTCGGACTTACGAATGTTCACTGCCGAGCGACGGCGCTCCTTCTAGCCACGATGTACAAGCAATGGTATAGCGGGCGTGATTCCCTCACATCCCGCCTACTGGATGTCCCAGTTCCAGCGTCCCTCACACCTCCGGTGGCGGTGGGCAACATTACGCCAAAATTTGCGCATGTATCAACATTTATCGTGGAACTTAGTTATATCAGAGACGAGCTTCCGCGCACGAGACCACCATGTGCGACGGATTTTTATGTTTGGCTGCTACGACGGGAAAGTCGTAATGTCATTGAACTCAAACACCCCAAGTTGCATTGGCCGAAGATTTGGAGACATGTGCACCAAAAATTCCTTCCTGCCTTCGTTCGGGCACTGTGGTTCTCTGTCGCCTGTGGCAAGTTCAACACCAACCAACGGCTCCATGCAATTGGACTAGTGGACACTCCACTATGCGCGAAATGTCGCCAAGTGGATGACGACCATCACCGCTTAACTTGTACCGCGGTGGAGGACGTATGGCTCCTAGGAAGACAGATGGTGGCTTGCTACCTCCGTGTGACCCCGCAACATATTACACCTGCTTCCTTCTTACATCCGGAGAGTGACTACTTTCCGGCGACTAAATCACAGTCGATCATCTGGGTCAAAGGTTGGACGATCGCGTACCTCTATGGGGATGCTGCCAAGTCGCGACTTGACTTTTGGTATTTCTTGCAGCAAGCCCACAATGAGGTTCATAGATGCTCACACTATCGGAAAACCTTTGCCATCTATCTTCAGGCAGTCTTCCTCGACCCCCCACGCAGTTGGGATGTGCCGGGTGCAGTCGGTGTGCACATTTGACAGCTGATAATGAACCTCATGCTTCTCTCACCGCTCAATATGTAATGCACATACTATACCATGAAATGATCTACATGTTCCCTTTAACAGAGTGATCTTTATGGAAAATAAATAAATAAATAAAAACAACATCCTTGTTCCTTTAAACTTGTGATTTGTTTTACAATGATTTTTTTTATTTTTTATTTTTTTATATTTTATTTTTTAATTTTTTAATTTTTATTCTTTTTCCAGAGGATGCATTTCATTTCGTGTTTGTGAACTGCCTTATTTTGTATAAAAATAAATAAATTAAAAAAAAGGTCAGCGCGACAGACTGTCAATCCTACGCGCCCGGGTTCGATTCGCAGCTGGGTCGGAGATTTTCTCTGCTCAGGGACTGGGTGTTGTGTTGTCCTAATCATCATCATTTCATTCCCATCGACGTGCAAGTCGCCGAAGTGGCGTCAAATCGAAAGACTTGCACCCGGCGAACGGTCTACCCTACGGGAGGCCCTAGTCACACGACATTTACATTTACTTTCAGTAAGATGTCTGAATGTTCATGGACAAATGGCAGCCAATTCTTCCTCAAGATCTAAAGTAGAGAGGGCAGTGATGGACGCTGTGAGTCTGGAGCGAACTAGACGTATTAACACTAGAAGTACCATGTGGGTCATTTTTGACCCACGATGGTTAATCGAGGGCCGTAGCCTCCTCCATGATCATTGAACGACCAAACGCTCCCGAGACTTTTAATCATTTATGAGGTTGTACAACTCACCAAAATTTCATCCCCCTAGCTCCCCTAGAAATATGAAAGATTTACGTGTTATACCAGTAGTACCATGTGGGTCATTTCTTACCCATATTCTTTTTAACGCAATTTGATATCAGTAACATCGGTTTTCAGACACTAAATAGTTTCGGGCCGTGCCTCGACGTTATTCACGAGATGTTAGAGAATATTATGATACTTTGGGCCAAAAAGAAAATGAAATATGAAGATTTCGGAGGTCGGATGATACTGTATGTCAGCGCAGCTTTCCGTTTTCTGTAGACTGGCGACATGCAGACCTACGGAGTGACACAGGGAAGCTACAGAATAACATATTATACAGTGAGGAATACCCCCGTCCCCTTCTACACTGCTGTCACTTCTTGTCCGCTGTGAAACTGGCAGATGAGCTGCAACAGAGAGTAAGAAGTTCGTGCTCTTCGGAGATCACTCAAGGCGACCTTTGCTGCAGCGCGAAGTGGGGACGGCACATTGTATGGAAGACACTAGTCAGGCGACAATCTTCTCACAGCATACCAAGGAAAAAAATCTGTGGGCCTATCTTGAGTGCGGGCTGGATATCAGTCAGAAGAATGAGAATACTGAGAAGAAACTTCCGGAAACTGTGAAGTTTTATAATGAAAGTAACGATGGAGTCGATATAGTTGACCAAACGGCTACATACTATACTTTCCGAGCTGGCACCCACCGATGGCCTGCGCGTGTCTGTTACAATATTCTTGATCTTGCCATAATCAATGCTCACATAGTTTTTAGTTACTTACCTCTAAGAAGATTTCACGTCGGGACTTTATCCTCAGCGTCGGAGATGAGCTTGCTGCCTCTTACAAAATGCAGAGAGAAGTCAATCTCCCGTTTCAGACACTCGATACTGGCACTGGCCAATATGGAAGTAGAAGGTCTTGTCAACTTCAGGTTTCCCGAAAAAAAACAGAGCACAGAGCAAGAACTCTTTTCGAATGTCTGAATCCCAGCTCAGGCAGTTCTTGTTCTTAAATGTTTCCAAATATTTATAATTATAGGCTGAAGTTATTTGTTCTTATGTTTTACTTCCTTGATTGCAATAAGCACGAAAATACGCAGAGAATTTTAGTCACCTTCTGTATTTTAGAATCTTTCACAGATATTTGGCACTTACCTTATTTTTCTATAAAAGTAAAAATACTATTAAAACTCACGTAAACAATTCGTTTTGATTCTGTTTCAGTCTTTTTATAAAGAAAAAATTGTAACATTGTTTTACTTACTTGTTTTAACGACGATTCATGAAAGATTGTGGAATTTCTTCTGTAAAATTTAAAATAAAAAGAGTTTATTTCTGAAAATTTATGTTTGACACTGAATTATTCAGCTCAGAGACGTATTGTCAACATGGAGACATATGAATAAAACGGTGGTTTTCTACTGTGGGTCAGAAATGACCCACATGGTACTACTAGGGGTACGGCGAAGTCCGGTACTTGTAGTGTTAAATCATCCCAAAGGTGTTCCATTTGGTTCAAGTCGGGACTCTGGGTAGGCCAGTCCATTTCAGGAGTGTTGTTCTCCACAAACAATTGCCTCACAGGTAGTGTTTTACGCCAGGGTGCATTGTGATGCTGATACAAACAATCGTCATCTCCAAACAGTTCTTCTGATGGGCACAGTATACACTGCTGTAAAATATGTTCATATCGTTCGGCATTACTTATCTTAGAAGATAGATTAAGGAAAGGCAGACCTAAGTTTCTAGCATTTGTAGACTTAGAGAAAGCTTTTGATAATGTTGACTGGAATACCCTCTTTCAAATTCTCAAGGTGTTAGGGGTAAAATACAGAGAGAGAAACGCTATTTACAATTTGTACAGAAACCAGATGGCTGTTATAAGAGTCGAGGGGCATGAAAGGGAAGCAGTGGTAGGGAAGGCAGTGAGAGTTGGTTGTAGCCTATCCCCGATGTTATTCGATCTGTACATTGAGCAAGCAGTAAAGGAAACAAAAGAAAATTTCGGAGTAGGAATTAAAATCCATGGAGAAGAAATAAAAACTTTGAGGTTCGCCGATGACATTGTAATTTTGTCAGAGACAGCAAAGGACCTGGAAGAGCAGCTGAACGGAATGGACAGTGTCTTGAAAGAACGATATAAGATGAACATCAACAAAAGCAAAACGAGGATAATGGAATGTAGTCGAATTAAATCGGGTGATGCTGAGGGTATTAGATTAGGAAATGAGAAGCTTAAAGTACTAAATGAGTTTTACTACTTGGGGAGAAAAATAACTGATGATGGTCGAAGTAGAGAGGATATAAAATGTAGACTGGCAATGGCAAGGAAAGCGTTTCTGAAGAAGAGAAATTTGTTAACATCGAGTACAGATTTAAGTGCCAGGAAGTCGTTTCTGAAAGTATTTGTATGGAGTGTGGCCATGTATGGAAGTGAAACATGGACGATAAACAGTTCGGACAAGAAGAGAATAGAAGCTTTCTAAATGTGGTACTACAGAAGAATGCTGAAAATTAGGTGAGTAGATCACATAACTAATGAGGAGGTACTGAATAGAATCGGGGAGAAGTTTGTGGCACAACTTTACTAGAAGAAGGGATCGGTTGGTAGGACATGTTCTGAGGCATCAAGGGATCACCAATTTAGTATTGGAGGGCAGCGTGGAGGGTAAAAATTGTAGAGGGAGACCAAGAGATGAATACACTAGGCAGATTCAGAAGGATGTAGGTTGCAATAGGTACTGGGAGATGAAGAAGCTTGCACAGGATATAGTAGCATGGAGAGCTGCATCAAACCAGTCTCTGGACTGAAGACCACAACAACAACAACAACAACAACAACAACCTTCGGCATTTAGCATTTTCTTAAGCACAGTAACGGAATTTCGTCCGTACCAAAACAGCGCCTCCTCTGTGCTTCACTCTCGGCACTACAAGTGACGGCAGCTAACCTCCGGCAAACCCAAACCGTTCCATCGTATTGCCGAGGGGTACAGCGCGATTCACCACTCCAAATCACTAGTTGCAGTCTACCACTATCTGTGTCGTCGCTCTGTACGCCACCTCGGCATCATTTACTAATGACTGCAAGTTATGAGAATCCGCTGGACCTTTATATCCCATTCTTTTTAGCTTCCTACGTAGAGTCATTGTGCTAGCTGGACTGCTGCCACCCTCTGCGATGCTCCATGGCTCCTGAGGTCTACCTGGTCTTGTTTTAGCTGTGATTGTTGCTTCGCGTTTCCACTTCACATTCACATCACCAGCAGTCGGATTTGACAGCTTTACAATCCCTGGAATGTCCCTGACGGATCTGCCACTGGACTCACATCCACTGACCAGGCCATGCTCAAAGTCTGTGAGTTCTGCTGACTGACTCATTCTGCCGTTACTGGTTCTCTGCTGACAACATAATACTCCCTGTATCCTTGTATTTTAACGGATCGCCGGCCGGAGTGGCCGAGCGGTTAAAGGCGCTACAGTCTGGAACCGCACGACCGCTACGGGCGCAGGTTCGAATCCTGCCTCGGGCATGGATGTGTGTGATGTCCTTAGGTTAGTTAGGTTTAAGTAGTTCTAAGTTCTAGGGGACTTATGACCACAGCAGTTGAGTCCCATAGTGCTCAGAGCCATTTGAACCATTTTAACGGATCCATCTCTCGGGACATCTATGGTCAGTTCCCCATTACGTATGGGTGTCCCTATACTTTTCATGAGATAGTGTAGTCCAACAGAGTCAAAAAGCCTTCATTTTCTCGCTGATGCTGGCACTAAAGCGTCATTTGGTAGGGCTTACTAGGAGATATTGCGAGTAGGTGTTGAGGTTCCTGAGGCTGATGCCAGGGGTGCAACTCTATTAACCATGCCTTTCAGCACATGTCCCCTTCGATGATATCATTGCTGTACGTAGGAACGTTTTATCACTCTGGCACGAACGCTTGGCGGCTATCTGTGGGACCAATCTCAGGCAGATTAACCTCTTCCTACGGCTTGGGCGGTTTCGAGATTCACAGTGTGAGTTACCTGGAAAACGGTGCGTTTTAAGTTATGATTTGGGCTGTTATGACCTCAGCTGTTTTGTACCACAACAAACAAAAACACAAACTATTATTTTTATTATTTTAAAATATTTTATGTGTTTTATTGTTATTATTATCAAAAGCCTAAGCATTTTTGGCATGTTAAAAATGGGCGTGACAGCGAGTTACACCGTGGGGAAGAGAAGACACTACTAATATGTGTTTACCCTCCCCCCTCCCCTTCCCATTGTCGACCCTGGATCCGAGTCTAAACCAAAATTGTGGTCTTCAGTCCGAAGATTGAATTGATGCAGCTCTCCATGCTACGCTGCCCTGTGCAAGCCTCTTCATCTCCGAATAACTACTGCAAATTTACATCCCTCTGAATCTGCTTACTCTTTTTATTTCTTGGTCTCCCTCCACAATTTTAACTTACCATACTTCCCTCCAATACTAAACTGGTGATCCTTTGATGTCTCAGGATTTGTGCTCTCAATCGATCCCTTCTTACAGTCAGGTTGTGCACAAATTTTTTTCTTCCCAATTCTATTCCGCACCTACTCATTAGTTACACGATCTGCCCACCTAACCGTCAGCATTCTTCAGTAGCATCACATTTCACAAGCTTCTATTCTTTTCTTGTCTAAACTGGTTATCGTCCACGTTTCACTTCCATACATGGCGATACTCCATACAGATACTTTCAGAAAAGACTTCCTAACACTTAAATCTATACTCGATGTTGACGAATCTATTTCCTTCGATGACGCTTTTCTTGCCATTGCCAGTTTACAATTTATATCCTCTCTACTTTGGCCATCATCAGTTATTTTGTTGCCCAAATAACACAACTAATTTACGACTTTAGAGTCTCGTTTTCTAATCTAATTCCGTCAGAACCAACTTATTTAATTCGAATGCATTCATTTGCTTCTCTGACAGAATTACAGTGTCATCGTCAAATCTCCAACTTCTCATTTCTTCAGCCTTAATCTTAATTCCTACTGCAAATTTTTCTTTTGTTTGCTTTGTTGCTTGCTCTGTGTACATATTGAATAACAATGGCGATAGGCTACAACCCCGTCTCACTCCCTACTCATCCATTGCTTCTCTTTCATGCCCCTCGACTCTTGTAACCGCCGTCTGGTTACTGTATAAGGAAAACTGGTTGTTAGCTCTGGGGGAGGATATAATTAGCGCACTGCTCTTCCGAAACAGGCCTAGTGTTTCTTCTTCAAGAAGGTCCTCAGTTATCAATAAGAGGCCGAGTGGAGCCTGTTCTAGACCTTCTAGCGTTTGCGGTACTGGGGTTCGCATCTATCGGGGAGAGGGGTGGCATGGTGACCATAGCTTTGTTTATAATTTTACATACATGACTTCATAAATTTGGCAACTAACTTTTAGAGAAATGATGTCAAGAGTGTAAACGGCAAAGAAACTTAGAAATTACAGCCTGCATGTAACGCAGGATAGTTTCAGTTGCTCGTGGCTTACGACCTGACCGTAACATTCTAGGCAGGTGAAAGCACGCGTTCCTAGGCTCACCGCACCCGCTACCAGCAACTAATCCGGCACGGTTCGCCAGTCGACAGGTAGAACTGGCAAAACACAAGAAGTTGAATAACGGAGCATGAGAAGGAAAAATCCGCCTCTAGCAAAACGATCCAGAAAGACTGACTCGAAACGACTCAGAGAAACAGCATCTCCCACATTTACACGTTTACATAGACAGAGTCTAGCGTAATGCGATACTGGTGAATGCACTCTTCATTATTATATCGTGTAACTTACGATGTAGCTACATTCTGAGAGTTGGTTATTGTCATACTTCTTAAATTAATGGCGTGACATACGTTCAACCCGGAATTTCGGATGAACACTTTTCAAACGATGTATTTGTCTAACTGCAGATGTGATACTAAAGCGATGCACTAAATAGTTGATGAAGAAGGAGATTAGTGTTTAACGGCTCATCGACATCGAGGTCATTAGACACGGAGACTAGCTCGGATTAGGGAGACATGGGGAAGGAAAGCGGCCGTACACTTTCGAAGGAACCATCCCGGCATTTGTCCTAAGTGATTTAGGGAAATCACAGAAAACCTAAATCAGTATGGCCGAACGCAGGTTTGAATCGTCATGCTCCCGAATGCTAGTCTAGTGTACCAACCACTGCATTGCCTCCCTCGGTACCTATACTAATTATAAGTAGTGATGTAACCAATTACTATATATATATATATATATATATATATATATATATATATATATATATATATATAATTGTGATTATTATTACTAAAACGGAGGGCAATATATTTTCAGAAGGTGTTCCCCCACAGCTCGTATAGGTATTTGGAAAATGTCATGTTACCGCTTAGAGTTGCGGGTAAGATTCTTTATTTAAAAAACCAGCTTCTGTCGACTGACCAGCCGGCCGGAGTGGCCGAGCGGTTTTAGGCGCTACAGTATGGAACCGCGCGACCGCTACGGTAGCAGGTTCGAATCCTGCCTCGGGCATGGATGTGTGTGCTGTCCTTAGGTTAGTTAGGTTTAAGTAGTTCTAAGTTCTAGGAGACTGATGACCACAGTAGTTTAGTCCTATAGTGCTCAGAGCCATTCGATTGACCATCATCAGGTTCATGAAAGTATTCACAACTTCATCTTACGCGAAATGTAAAATCATTATCATCAAATAATAAAACCCTGGATTAGACAATGTTGTTGTTGTTGTTGTGGTCTTCAGTCCTGAGACTGGTTTGATGCAGCTCTCCATGCTACTCTATCCTGTGCAAGCTTTTTCATCTCCCAGTACCTACTGCAACCTACATCCTTCTGAATCTGCTTAGTGTATTCATCTCTTGGTCTCCCTCTACGATTTTTACCCTCCACGCTGCCCTCCAATACTAAATTGGTGATCCCTTGATGCCTCAGAACATGTCCTACCAACCGATCCCTTCTTGTAGTCAAGTTGTGCCACAAACTTCTCTTCTCCCCAATCCTAATCAATACTTCCTCATTAGTTATGTGATCTACCCACCTTATCTTCAGCATTCTTCTGTAGCACCACATTTCGAAAGCTTCTATTCTCTTCTTGTCCAAACTATTTATCGTCCATGTTTCACTTCCATACATGGCTACACTCCATACGAATACTTTCAGAAATGACTTCCTGACACTTAAATCTATACTGGATGTTAACAAATTTCTCTTCTTCAGAAACGCTTTCCTTGCCATTGCCAGCCTACATTTTATATCCTCTCTACTTCGACCATCATCAGTTATTTTGCTCCCCAAATAGCAAAACTCCTTTACTACTTTAAGTGCCTCATTTCCTAATCTAATTCCCTCAGCATCACCCGACTTAATTAGACTACATTCCATTATCCTTGTTTTGCTTTTGTTGATGTTCATCTTATATCCTCCTTTCAAGACACTGTCCATTCCATTCAACTGCTCTTCCAAGTCCTTTGCTGTCTCTGACAGAATTACAATGTCATCGGCGAACCTTAAAGTTTTTATTTCTTCTCCATGAATTTTAATACCTACTCCGAATTTTTCTTTTGTTTCCTTTACTGCTTGCTCAATATACAGATTGAACAACATCGGGGAGAGGCTACAACCCTGTCTTACTCCCTTCCCAACCACTGCTTCCCTTTCATGTCCCTCGACTCTTATAACTGCCATCTGGTTTCTGTACAAATTGTAAATAGCCTTTCGTTCCCTGTATTTTACCCCTGCCACCTTTAGAATTTGAAAGAGAGTATTCCAGTCAACATTGTCAAAAGCTTTCTCTAAGTCTACAAATGCTAGAAACGTAGGTTTGCCTTTCCTTAATCTTTCTTCTAAGATAAGTCGTAAGGTCAGTATTGCCTCACGTGTTCCAGTGTTTCTACGGAATCCAAACTGATCTTCCCCGAGGTTGGCTTCTACTAGCTTTTCCATTCGTCTGTAAAGAATTCGTGTTAGTATTTTGCAGCTGTGACTTATTAAGCTGATAGTTCGGTAATTTTCACATCTGTCAACACCTGCTTCCTTTGGGATTGGAATTATTATATTCTTCTTGAAGTCTGAGGGTATTTCGCCTGTTTCATACATCTTGCTCACCAGATGGTAGAGTTTTGTCAGGACTGGCTCTCCCACGGCCGTCAGTAGTTCCAATGGAATATTGTCTACTCCGGGGGCCTTGTTTCGACTCAGGTCTTTCAGTGCTCTGTCAAACTCTTCACGCAGTATCATATCTCCCATTTCATCTTCATCTACATCCTCTTCCATTTCCATAATATTGTCCTCAAGTACATCGCCCTTGTATAGACCCTCTATATACTCCTTCCACCTTTCTTTTTTCCCTTCTTTGCTTAGAACTGGGTTTCCATCTGAGCTCTTGATATTCATACAAGTGGTTCTCTTATCTCCAAAGGTCTCTTTAATTTTCCTGTAGGCGGTATCTATCTTACCCCTAGTGAGATAGGCCTCTACATCCTTACATTTGTCCTCTAGCCATCCCTGCTTAGCCATTTTGCACTTCCTGTCGATCTCATTTTTGTACGTTTGTATTCCTTTTTGCCTGTTTCACTTACTGCATTTTTATATTTTCTCCTTTCATCAATTAAATTCAATATTTCTTCTGTTACCCAAGGATTTCTGCTAGCCCTCGTCTTTTTACCTACTTGATCCTCTGCTGCCTTCACTACTTCATCCTTCAAAGCTACCCATTCTTCTTCTACTGTATTTATTTCCCCCATTCCTGTCAATTGCTCCCTTATGCTCTCCCTGAATCTCTGTACAACCTCTGGTTCTTTTAGTTTATCCAGGTCCCATCTCCTTAAATTCCCACCTTTTTGCAGTTTCTTCAGTTTTAATTTACAGGTCATAACCAATAGATTGTGGTCAGAGTCCACATCTGCCCCTGGAAATGTCTTACAATTTAAAACCTGGTTCCTAAATCTCTGTCTTACCATTATATAATCTATCTGATACCTTTTAGTATCTCCAGGGTTCTTCCATGTATACAACCTTCTTTCATGATTCTTAAACCAAGTGTTAGTTATGATTATGTTGTGCTCTGTGCAAAATTCGACCAGGCGGCTTCCTCTTTCATTTCTGTCCCCCAATCCATATTCACCTACTATGTTTCCTTCTCTCCCTTTTCCTAAACTCGAATTCCAGTCACCCATGACTATTAAATTTTCGTCTCCCTTCACAATCTGAATAATTTCTTTTATTTCATCATACATTTCTTCAATTTCTTCGTCATCTGCAGAGCTAGTTGGCATATAAACTTGTACTACTGTAGTAGGCGTGGGCTTCGTATCTATCTTGGCCACAATAATGCGTTCACTATGCTGTTTGTAGTAGCTTACCCGCATTCCTATTTTCCTATTCATTATTAAACCTACTCCTGCATTACCCCTATTTGATTTTGTGTTTATAACCCTGTAGTCACCTGACCAGAAGTCTTGTTCCTCCTGCCACCGAACTTCACTAATTCCCACTATATCTAACTTCAACCTATCCATTTCCCTTTTTAAATTTTCTAACCTACCTGCCCGATTAAGGGATCTGACATTCCACGCTCCGATCCGTAGATCACCAGTTTTCTTTCTCCTGATAACGACATCCTCTTGAGTAGTCCCCGCCCGGAGATCCGAATGGGGGAATATTTTACCTCCGGAATATTTTACCCAAGAGGACGCCATCATCATGTAATCATACAGTAAAGCTGCATGCCCTCGGGAAAAATTACGGCTGTAGTTTCCCCTTGCTTTCAGCCGTTCGCAGTACCAGCACAGCAAGGCCGTTTTGGTTATTGTTACAAGGCCAGATCAGTCAATCATCCAGACTGTTGCCCTTGCAACTACTGAAAAGGCTGCTGCCCCTCTTCAGGAACCACACGTTTGTCTGGCCTCTCAACAGATACCCCTCCGTTGTGGTTGCACCTACGGTACGGCTATCTGTATCGCTGAGGCACGCAAGCCTCCCCACCAACGGCAAGGTCCATGGTTCATGGGGGGGGGGTAGACAATGTTATCATATCATAATACAAATTACATCGTTAATCTATAAAAACCGTTAACCTGTGAATACTTTCATGAACCTAAGTACGGTCAACTGATCGAAACTGGTGTAAATAAAGAATTTTATCAGCAGCTCAAGGAGGTAATAAGAGACTTTGCAAAACTGAAGGCGTATATAGCACTTTAGAAATGGTGTGACGAGAGAAGTAATATTTGTGTAAAGTGATGGGTGGTTGATGGAGCGGTGGGCAGTGAACTCCAAACTGTAAACTACGCTCCCTTTCGAGCGGTGTCGATGGAGCGGACAGTGAACTAAAAATTGTAAACTACGTCCCTCTCCACACGCATACACACACATTAGAGGCGATGCCCTTCATCATGAGGCTGAGAGAGGTGTCGGCCGCTCAGCCTGTGTGGTGCACGTTACGGATACACTGGAAAATTTACGCACAATCGCAGCGACATGCGTTTTGCGTGAGGCCAGTGTTGCACGTGGGCTGCCGGGGCGGCTATATTTAGAAGTGGTCACCTGGCAGCTGCGTCGTCCCTTTGTTTACGTTTCGGCGCCCCTGCTGCCTTTGTGCCCCGGCTAGGTGCCGCGTCGCGCTGCTCGCGGCCTCGCTTCGCTTCGCCAGCACAGCTGCCAAGAGCGGCGCAGCCGCCGACCGCCATCCGTCACAGGCAGCGCCGAGCAGCAAGCTTCATTCCGTGCGCCAGCGCTCTGCTCTTGGGGGAGTGGGACTTCGTGCCGCAGAAGAGAAGAAAAATGAAGAAAACCGGTTCCCTGCTCGTCACTTTCGTCAAGCGCCGTCTACTTACGTAGCGATACATCCTCTCATAGTCCTAGTCTACGTCCACGATCGCTGAACATCTCTGGCGAGAATAAAACTTCCACAATGCAAAATAGTGTGTGATTAAGATACCCCATCTGTCACATTATCCGTGCATGATGAGCTGAGAGTCAAATTCTGATACTGGTCTTCTGAGTCCAACAGTCTACTCAACTTCGATTAGAGGACCACCTGTAAATTTTAACATGAGAAGAATGTTCCACACCCTAGACGATGAAAAACTTTGAATCAGACAAACTGCTGAAAAATATTATGCACAGTCTCCAAATCTGCTGACGTGAGAGGGCTTAGATTCGAGAGCAGGAAATGAAAGAATAAGCTGTATGGAATTAAAAAGTAACTTTTCTGCGAAATAAAGATAAAACAATAACCAAAGTAAAGGCAGTATATAGGAAGTGCACTTTTTTCAATGCGTTTGAAATCAAAATCTACAGCTGCTTAGCGTCCGATACTGTGTACAGGGCGCATGACGCCTATCCAGTCTTGGTTACCAGAAGTAATTCATTTTTCTTGAGAATCTAAATTTTCTTTCGTATTTGAAGGCGTGACTCGTAGGCCCGAATAGCCGCGCGCGTTAGCACGCCCCCTCCCGGACGAATCCCGAAAGGTGCTCCAGTACCGGACCGAATCCGTCCATGTATTAACGAGGGCCGATGTGCCGGCCAGCCTGAAGGTGTTTCCCAGACGATTGTCCGCATCTTACTAAGTGAATGCCAGGCTGCTACCCAAGAACTATCTCAGTTACACAATTTGAATACATGTAGAAGAGCGTTCTTGCACTTTCCCGTAAATTACAGTACATGCCGACAGTTGGGCTACATACATTCCTCTTTGGATGGGGGAGGTGGATAACTGGATGGCGAGAGGGAAAGCATTTGGTAACCCTTCAATTAACTACACCAACTCCGAAATTAAGCACGCCGACGCTGCGTAGATGAGGCCAGAGGAAAATATAAGAAGAAGAAGAAGAAGAAAAAGAGGGAAAAAGATTTGAAGGTGCGACTCCCTACCGGCGTAAGTTTCCCACTGCCCGTGTCCTGGTAGAACCGTGGCATCAGAACACGCCACCGATTCCAACATTTTGCTAACAAAATCAGCCATACGCAAGTGTAAGCTAGCCAATAGGAGCCGTGGGAAAGGAGTCACGTAGTGCTTTCTGGCCGCTTATTATAACTCAAAGCACAATCTCGTCGCTCGCTTGTACTCCAGCTCCAACGCAGAGCTGATTTCATTATGCTGTCTGCCTCTGTCTCTGCCTTTAGCGAATGGGTCAAGCTACCTGCCTATAGCTCAGATCATTTTGATTGACCATCAACTATCTCGGACCCTCTGGATCACGGCGTCGCGGATTCGATTCCCGGCCGGGTCGAGGATTTTCTTATCCCTGGACTGGGTGTTTGTGTTGTCTTCATCATTTCATCATCATACGGGAAACATGCGAGACTGGTGAAACAATTGGGAATTTGTACGGGTGCTGATAACCGTGTCATTGAGCGCCACATAACCCGAAATCATCATCATCAGCATTAACTACCTCAGACGTGGACCGCCTTTTTTCCCTCTTACTATTTCATTATTCTCCGAGCACCTAGACTAGTCGACGCCGTTATAGATTGGCCTGGACGAGCCCTCATGTATCCCAAGTACCTAGAATATATTAAATTTTCACTCCTTTACATCAAAAACTCCATTTCGACGCTTGGTGTCTTCCATCCTGACCAGACTCCACTTCAATATCTGCACAAATTCGGAACTCCACCCTGCGCAGTGCAACGTACTTGCGTCTTTCTTGGCATACTGTCCACAGAGTGGTTGAGCCGTGGCTGCTGAGACCGATCCCACTCTTCCACAGCAGGTCTGCTGGAGAAATCGTGAGACGAACGTTCCTACAGAGACACATAGAAATTTAACCTATCCCAAGCTCAGTCAGGTTAGCGTAATCAGACAGAGCACACCCTTGCATTCAGTTTATTCCGCGCGCCTGGAGGAAGGTCTTCACGACCTGCGCGCAGTGTGCTCGTGCATTACCGTTTCGAAGGATGAACCCATCGCCAAAATGCTGACTACAGGGCTGGTCGATAGTTGGAGAATTCTCAAATTACCCTCAGGAGGGATGAGAGGTATTTACATCTTTATTGACACCTGCGCAAACCATGACTGAGACACCCACCTGCCGAACCTGTGGGGCTGATTCCTGCGACATGAACTGGTAACCGGCTGCATCCCTACTAAGGCGTCAGACAGTGAATAAAACACGACACCACTGAACCAGTGTTCATTCTAGCCTTTGTTTCCTCGCCCACCGTCTTCGCGCACCGCTGAATTGTTATCAGTAATGGAAGCCTAGAGGTGAAGTTTGTGGAGGCGGTCACGCATTGTCTGGATCGGCGCAGCCCTCTCAACTACCCCCGAAAAGACAAACGCACAGTTGTTTTCCACTCTCCTGGCCGTGACTACGAGTCGTAATTCGTACATTGCGGTTATCATTAGTTGTTTTTGACTGCAGGCGATCTCTGTGGGGCCGATCTTCAGTGTTTCGTGTCTCACGATACTACTGTGGCGTACACCAATTTGTCGGATAACTTTTGTGCTGACAAACGACGTCGTCGTAAAGTGACAATGCGCGCACTGTTTGAGCTTGAAGTAACCCTTCGATATGTGTTAACGGACTGAATACCGTAGAGAAGCTGTACTGTGCTGTTCACACGGCTGGAGGCAAAGTGCGCTCTGCTGAAATGCAGTGAGAGTGGGGGTTTACTCCATTAGAGAATTACTGTCGTCAAGAGAGTGTTTTTAATTAATCGTTTATTTCTTATAACAACCATCACAGCCTATGTACATCGTGAGGAGATTCAAAAAGTTTGGAGCACTTCAGAAGGTGGACATATAGAACCTTTACGACGTATGTGGTAACAAGTACAACTTGTGGCCACTGGGTGCCACAAAATAATAATAATCTACGAGCCATGCTTAGACATTAGCTTACACGAATAACTTCTGATGCCATTAGCAGTAACGTACTGCTGTACAACATCTACTAAATCTACATCCACTCTGCAAGCCACCTAACAGTGTGTAGTGGAGGGTACTTCTGGTACGACTAACTATGCCCCTCTTTCTTGTTCCACTCGCGAAATTTCATAGTGAAATTCTCCGTGATGCATAACGCCTCTGTTGTACCGTCTACCAATGGAGTTTGTTGAATGTAACGCCCTCGCCCCGGCTAAACGAACCCATGACGAAACGCGCCGTTCTTCGTTGAATCTTCCCTGTCTCTCATATCAGTACTATCCGGTAAGGATCCCATGTTAATGAACAACACTCAAGAATCGGTCGAACAACCGCATTGTGAGCTATTCCTTTGTGGATGAGTTACATTTCTTTAAGATTCTTTCTATGATTCTCAGCCTGGCATCTACTTTTGCTATTGTTTGTTTTATGTGGTCAATCCACTTAAGGTCGTTCTGGATAGTTTCTCCTGGATATTTTACTTATATACTGTTCCCACCAATCTGTCGATGTGTGGCAGTTCTCGACTACTACTGGTCCTTATAGGACCAATGTTTGTTTTCTTTGCCGTCCATCACTGGGTTTACATCGTAATGATTTCGTGTTGAGTCAAAACAAACAGCCTCACATATTTGCAACTATTTTTTCTTACTTAGACGGTGAATCAATGGTTGCACATCAATGCTGTTTCATCCACAAATTAGGCGCCATGTATAATGAAGGTCGTCTGTTTGTACACGTACGCACAAGTTATCGTCGACAACAATTTCAGTATTTCTATTGCGCCCTTTGCAGCCAACAGCGGAGACAAGCACTCGAGCTTTGAGACGATCACAGGGGCGCCGGATGTTATCTTGAAACATACACTCTACGAAAAAAATATTATGACGGAAATCAGTAGATGTGATAGACATGTACAGAGAAACAAATTAATACAATTACAGGAAAATTGGATGATTGGATGATTTATTCAAGAAAAAGAGCTTCACAAATTGAGCAAGTCAATAACGCGTTGTTTGACATCTCAACTCTGGCATCGCAGGACAGAGCGGATCAGGTTGTGGAAAGAGGCCAAGGTCAATTATTGTTAGTTATACAAAAACACACACACAACTTTATTCCTCAAACCAATGCACAGATTTCTCTTTAAAACAACAAAGATCAGTTCATGGCTGAGGGCCCAAGTAACTTCTCCAGAATAGGTTTAAATGATTGCTTTTAAAACACCAGGATTTAGAGTAACGGGTGAAGGCTTTACTTAAGTAAAATTACAATATCTACTCGGCTAAAGGCCGAAATAATATTTCAGATCAGGTAAGGAAACTCTTTAAAATCGAAGCATTTACAATTTTCGGCTAAAGGCCATATTAAGGAAAATTCAAATAAATTCTTCCACTGAAAGCCCAATAAAAAGTTTTTGCATAAAAAAAGAGAGGTTTTACAGATAAGCTTTACACAGTACAACAAAAACGTCTTTAGAAAACTTGAAGTATCTTGTCGGCTGAAGGCCCAAACAATTACTCAAGAATAATTAAAGACCACCATAAGATAAACATTTACAGAACACGGCTGAAGGTCGTTTCAAGAATTCAAGATAACTAAAGTGAAACCTTACAGACAAGGATTTATATATTAAAACCGCAGATTCTAATACAGAGCAACAAGAATTTTAAATAAAATACAGCTGAAGGCCTAATCTTAAAATAATTGTCACGAAGTCGGCTGAAGGTCATATACTAAACATAAAACAAACAATATTAATACACGGCTGAAGGTCTGGGACAGTACCTGCGACCCAATAACATGACAATCACAAACAACAAACAGTGGTGCTCAGACGTTTTCCAAGGGTCGGCCTGGGGAGGAAACTCTAACAACAGTTTAGGTGAGACAGGCAGCCAACCGTAACACTAAACCATCGGGTGGCAACACGACCTAAGGACGGCTGAAGAACCAACCAAAAGCCTAATCAACCCTCTTCTACTCGACACACTCGCTGCCTCTATTTCAACCGACCTACTGACTACCCCAGTACGCAGACAGCATTCATCCGCTCAGTGGAAATCACAGACGCTACACAGGTTTCCATGTAAACACACTTGCACAAGAACTAGAACAATCGTAAAAGCAATCACTGTGGAACAACAACGACGAAAGAATTCGACACACAGAGAGTTTCCACAAGCGGTCGGCGACCAAATACACGTCGTCCGATGAGACGACCGACCGAACAACCAACCCAGGTCGTTACCACTCAAGTTACGCGTGTCGGCAACGGTCGGACGAGTCTTGGATGTCCGAAGCTGACTGCAGCTCCAACCCAACGCAACTCGATGTGCGTTCGGAACTCGGAGACCCGGCGACCCGGGCACACTGGCTCGGACCCGTCCATGCAGAGGTAACTCTTGCCCATTGGCCACGACATCTCTGCACAAGGAAGGAACCCACTCACGTCCGGCTCGATGACCAAGTGATGAGGCCCAGAAAAGGTCAAAAGACCCAATACACCTCGCCCGATGAGACGACCAATCGAACGACCAACCAACCGTCGTCCCACTCCAATCTCCTTCTGTTGGACAGTTCATGTGTGTCGCCAGCGGTCGGCAAGCACTGGCTGTCCGGACCTCACCGGCGCTGCGTCCCCGACTCATTGCTGCTGCGTGCCGACTTCACTGCTGCAGCGCCCCGACTGAGCTCCCAACTGAACTTGCTGTTATGCAAGCAGTTATTCGGCATGGCACTGATTGACAGAGTTGTTGGATATCCTCCTAAGGATATCATGCCACATCCTGTCCAACTGGCACGTTAGATAGACAAAATCCCGAGCTGATTGGAGGGCCGTGCCCATAATGCTCCGAACTTTATCAACTGGGGAGAGATCCAGCGACTTTGCTGGCCAACGTAGTGTGGAACACGAACGAAGACAAGCAGTAGAAACTCTCGCCTGTGCGGGTGAGCGTTATTTGTTGAAATGTAAGCACAGGATGATTTACCTTGAAGGGCAACAAAGCCAGGAGTAGAATATCGTCGACGGACCGCTGTGCTGCAACGGTGCCACGGATGACAACAAAAGGGGTCCTGCTATGAAATGAAATGGTACCCCAACCCCAGGCCATCACCCCTGGTTGTCGGGCTGTTCGGCGGGCGGCAGCCAGTTTGGTATCCCACCAGACTGTGACGTTTCTGCTGACACGTCTTCGGCCTGGAACCTCATTGACTGGAGTATAAATGTCTTCAGTGATAAGCCCCGCTTCGAAATTGGCAGAGATGGCCTGCAAGGATGTGTCTGGAGACGCCTCGGACAGCGGTGGGGTCAGCCTGACTGCCGCCCGCCATATAGCTCTACAGCCAGAGGTTGTAGTCTGGGGAGCCATTTAATTTCATAGCAGGACCCTTTGGTTATCATCCGCGACACCCTTACAGCACAGTGGTACGTCGACGGCATTCTACGCCCCGTTTTGTTGCCCTTCATGGCAAACCATCCTGGGCTTACATCTCAGCAAGATAACGCCTCCCCTTACACTGTTAGAGTTCCTACCACTTGTCCTCGTGCTTGCCAATCCCTAACTTGAGAACGCTTGAAACATTATGGCCAGGGCCCCCCAAACAGCTCGAGATATTGGTGATGTGACACGCCAGTTGGACAATATATGGTACGATATCCCTCTGGAGAACAGCCACCGACCAAGGCGAATAGCTGCTTGCATAAGGGCCAGGACCAACAAGTTATTGACTCGCTGAATTTGTGAAGTTCTTTCTCTTGAATAAATCATTCAATTTTCCTGGAATTGTAATCATTTGTTTGTCTGTACACCTACCGATTTCCGTCCCATTCGGATAATCCCTTCCTGATGCGACGTCGTTTTTTTCTGCCTTACAGTGAATTTCTGCACAATACTTTTAGTCTGGATGTCTTAGTTACAGCAACTGAATAGTCTGGCAAGGGTCCAGCATGAAAGAGTAAACAGGCACAAAATGCGATGTGAGGCGAGTACAGCCTAACTGGTTAGCCTGTCCGGACCACTAATTGTGGTATGTTGCGTGTGCGACAGCACATGCTACCAGTATGTTCCAGTAAGCCGCGCTGGGGCTCATACCTCGTGTTCTGTTGGTAGTAGAAAGGAGGATAAAGTGTTTTGGATAGCCGTTGGGCTGAGGAGCATTCGTATACCCAGCAGAAGAGTTGTTTTACTGTAACCATCCTACAGTACAGGGTCAGTGTTAGGATATTACACACTCCCTCCAGCTCGACAAATGGAGCAACTCGGTTAGTTCTATTTGTATTGGATGTGGTCTGTGGTGAGCCTTAAGCAGCTTATGGAGGGCACCATTTAGTTCATGGGCGGTTCCTGAGGAAACCTAAAAAAAGCTTTTTTCACAATTCCTTCGTCGTCAGCAGCGGATATCTGAATAATCAACCGCAGCACATTGCTCATGTATCTACAAGTACCATCTTCTTGTTTTCATAGATCTTCATGTCTTATCCAGAAATACCCCAGAAACGTAAGTTTTTGTGTACCAAAACCAAGCTTCGGATTTCGAGATGGGTATAAACAGCAAACGGCATGGGATCCGGAACAATCTTGAAAATTGTCTTGATATCTTTATTCGTTTCCGATATACAGAGGTTTAAAGTTACTCTACCTGTACACGTAAAATACACACGCAACATCCTGTGTGAGGCGAAAACGTAAATTCTGAAGTCATGTATCACGGCGAAATATCATCCATAAAATTGCATCGTTGTTTAGGAAGACAGAGTTCGTGTACGGCTGCAAATGGCCTCCAAGTAGCCGAACATAACCATTTACAGTCAACGATCGGTTCAGTTGGACGAAAGGACACAGTCCATTCCATGTAAATGTCGTCCATATCATTATGGAGTCACCACCAGCTTGCATAGTCCATAACTTGGGTACATGAGTTCGTGCGATCTGCGCCACACTCGAACCCTACCAGCAGCTCTTAACAACTGAAATCTGGAGTCATCTGACCAGGCCAATGTTTTCCAGTCATCTAGTGTCCAATTGATATGGTCGCGAGCCCAGGAGAGGCGCTGCAGGCGTTGTTGTCTTGTTAGCAAAGGCCCTCGGGTCGGTCGTCTGATGGCATAGCGCATTAACTCCAGATTTCGCTACACTGTCCTAAAGAACACGTCCATCGCACGTTCACGACCCACATTGATTTCTGCGATTATTTCAGGCATTGTTGGTCGTCTGTTGCCAACTCTACACAAACGGCGCTGCTCTCGATCGTTAAGTGAAGGACGCCGGCCACTACGTTGTCAGTCGTGAGAGATAATACCTGAAATTTGGTATTCTGGGCAAACTCTTGACATTGTGGATTTCGGAATACTGAATTCCCTAACGACTTCCGAAATGGAATGCCCCGTGCGTTTAGCTCCCACCACCATTCCGTTTTTAGAATCTGTTAATTCCCATCTTGCTGCCATGATCATGTCGTAAACCTTTTTAATGAGTCACCTGAGTACAAATGATAGCTCCGCCAATGCACTGCCTTTTTTTACTTTTTTTACCGTTGTCTGTATATGTGCATATCACTATCTCACGACTGTTGTCACCTCAGTGTATTATAAGAATTATAATACATCTATGTGGCTCTGAGACACTATACACTGACTGTGTATAAACGACTACATTAATGACTGTGTGTTGCATACCCAGTGGCACCCCGTACGACCCCGCCACTTGTTGGGCCCTTGGTTACGAATGCGATGTGGCTTCGGTCGTTTCCTCCCAGAGCCTCCACGCACGGCGTCCATTGTGATGCCGTACACAGAAGCGGACCTCGCCTGAAAAGACCGCGTTGTCATTTAGTCACATTACTGGCGCTGGTGCGGCGTCAAGTGAAGACAAGCGCTCTTCCTGGCTCACTGCAGGTGGCGTGGCTGTGCGAACCTGACCCGTGTCTCCGTCTACACGATGCATTGTCTGAGGCGTTGACCTCCTGTACCCAATGGTTGCACATTTATACGACTATCGCGAGGTTCCGATCAACACGAATAGTAAACTAAAGTGAAGTCGTATGGCAAGACTGGTTGGGAGATCGCGGTCAGGTTCAGCCTCCTGGATTAGGAAGACGCTACCTATACTTCGCGCCCGTAGGCACATTGTCTTCGCGAAGTGTAACCGTCGTATGAATGTAATTGTTAAATGTACTGAGTGTAATAGAGGCGGTGTAGTGTGGTAATAGTTATGTGTTGGATGATGATGTGAAAAAGGAAGAGAATGAAACCCGGCGGCAACACATACCATTCTGCTCTCGAAGAGCACCAAGGATGCTGCAGTGCTTCAAGTCTCCATTCGACGGACGGATCAGCATCAACCGTGTGAAATACCCTCACTTAATGAGACGCTGCTGAGATGTTTGGAATGAAACTCAGAACCGTGGCGCACTGACTCCTGATCATCAACTTTACGCCACTACCTTTCATGTAACCCCTGCCGTGAAGGTAAAGAGAAAATTGTCAACAGTGCACGGTGTACACAGCCAGCACCCATCCGCCTACTGGCCATCCCCGACGGTGCTTAACTTCGACGATCTGACGGGAACCGGTATATCCACCGCGGCACGGCCGTTGCACGACACGAGTAGTAACATTGCGGAACAGCAAGCCACAGTCTCGATATATCACGGTCATGGTGCTAACAAATCGCGACACGTGCTGATAAATGTTTCTTCTTTTTACTTAAGGCATAACACCATCTTCTCAAAACAACCAAAATTCAAATGCAAACTATGGTTATTCCAGGTTACAATTTCAGCAATATTATGGAAAGGATAGATTGCTAGTCACGGTAAAGAACGCAAGTTGTGTTGCAGTCAGACAGAACAAAAAGATTGTTACACGTTGTGCTTTCGCTCAAAGTATTCTTCAGAGAAGAAAACAACCACACCCACTCACACCCACCCACCCACCCGCCCACCCACCCACCCACCCACCCACCCACCCACACACACACACACACACACACACACACACACACACACACACACACACACACACATTCACGAAAGCAAGCATCACACGACCACTGTCCAGAGCGGCAGGAGATAGCGGTTACGTGTGCGCGATGAGTGCTTGCTTATGTGAATGTGTGTGTGTGTGTGTGTGTGTGTGTGTGTGTGGGTGGGTGGGTGGGTGGATGCGTGATGTGGGTGTTTCTTTTTTCCTTTCTGAAGATGGTTTTGGCCGAAAGCACAATGTGTAACAGTCTTTTCATTGTGCCTGTCTGCAACACAATGTGTCTTCTTTACGGTGAGTAGCAATCTGTGCTTTTCACAATAGTGTGGAAATTCAAATGCGATTTTTGAGAGAGAAGCCAATGAGGTGACCGTTCCTTATGCACGCAATGTAGATGGCGGTGCTCCTGCGTAGTGTAAGCTTTTGCTTTGAATTGCTGGTGATTTGCGTATCTTTGCATGTTGCAAAAATTATGCCAATTTGACGTATATTACTTGCCGTCTTGATGGTTTTGCAATTTAAGTCGACAGCAGTGTACGTGATAGAGATAAATCACTCAGTGGTCGTAACGACTATGTAAAGACCATTTTCTTTAGTGTTCGTCTCTTTAATATGTACACCACTCTGCACGTGCTTAATTTTTCCTCAAGTGCATGTTTAGGTACGTCTTCTAGAAGTGAATCAAGATCTGCTATGTTTTACACCGATCGTTTTAGTGTTCCCTCCTTCGACATACTCCTAGTAACCAGCAGAAGTCTAGTCTTGGGGAAGGTGTGTGCAAAGCAGATATTTATGGGAGGAATTCTCAAGAAGTGTACGTGTTTTGTGTTTCAATCACTAACAAACTCTTTCCATACATCTGATGTAAATTGACTTACATTATCAGATAAAATAGCATGTGGTTTACGTAATTACTGAAAGTAATTATTTGTGAGACAGTGTATTATCTTTTTGCTTGTAGCTTTTTTCAGGCATTATACTTCAGCAAGTTTTGAAAATAAATCTATAGCAACAAACAAATGGGTGTATCCTTGTTTAGTGTGGGGTATTTATCCAAATAAATCTATGCCTACTAATACTAACTTACCTTTCGGAACAATATTCTTCATAAGACTTTTGTCTTTTTAGTTAGTAACCTTCACTCCCTGGCACCTGTCGCATGTTGCAAAATATTTTCTAACTCTCCCAGCAATGTTGTTGAAATAAACATTCTCTTGAATCTTCTGGATACATTTCATTCTACCACAATGTCTGACACTTTGCTGTATGCATATAATCAAAGTCTCAGTGTGTTGCTCAGGCCAGCAGACAGAGATATCTGAATCCAAACTGTCTTTGAAATAAAATTCCTTTATAAATCTGGTAATATTGTTTTACTTTGTCATGACCTTTCTTTCCTAAATAACTTTTTACCAACTTCTACTCATCATCTTATTTCCGGTTTCGTCTTAACTGTTCACAAATTTTTGCAATTTCTCTTTCTCCTTTAATTTCCCAAATATCCATTATCTTGAAATTTCTGTTGTTCTGAATGTTCTCATTTTTATGTTGTCCTGGTAATCTAGACACAGCATCCACTATGACGTTTATTTTACCTTTTGTATACTAGATGGTACACACATCAAAAAAAGTTTGGCATCACCACGGTTCCAAGAGTTCTGGAACCTCTACAGAAAATTAGAATAGAAATCAACATAAAAATCATTTCCACCCTTTTACTGCTCATGAAAACTACACATTGCATGTTATACCAACATACAGCGAGACTTTCACAGGCGGTGGTCCAGATTGCTGTAAACACCGGTACCTCTAATACCCAGTAGAACGTCCTCTTGCATTGATGCATGCCTGTATTCGTCGTTGCACTATTAATTCAGATTGTTCCTCTCCTCCACGGCGATTCGGCGTGGGTTCCTCGGAGTGGTTGGTGGGACACGTCATCCATAAACAGCCCTTTTCAGTCCATCCCAGCCATATTCGATAGGGTTCATGTCTGGAGAACATGTTGGCCACTCTAGTCGAGCGATGTCGTTATCCTGAAAGAAGTCATTCACAGGATGTGAACGATGGGGTCGCGAACTGTCGTCCATGAAGACGAATGCCTCACTCAATATGCTACCGACATGCTTCCACTATAGCACTATCGGTCAGAGGGTGGCAATCACGCCGGCCGGTGTGGCCGAGCGGTTCTAGGCGCTTCAGTTTGGAACCGCGAGACCGCTACGGTCGCAGGTTCGAATCCTGCCTCGGGCATGGATGTGTGTGATGTCATTAGGTTAGTTAGGTATAAGTAGTTCTAAGTTCTAGGGGACTGATGACCTCAGAAGTTAAGTCCCATAGTGCTCAGAGCCATTTGATGGTATTCACGTATGGTACAGCCGTTACGGCGCCATTCCATGATCACCAGCGGCGTACGTCGGCCCCACATAGTGGCTCCCCAAAACAGCAGGAAACCTCCACATTCCTGCACTCGCTAGACAGATTGCTGTAAACACCGGTACCTCTAATACCCAGTAGAACGTCCTCTTGCATTGATGCATGCCTGTATTCGTCGTTGCACTGTCTAAGGCGATCAGCCTGACCAGGTTGCCTCCAAACACGTCTCCGACGACTGTCTGGTTGAAGGCATATGCGACACTCATCAGTGAAGAGAACGTGATGCCAATCGTGAGCGGTCCATTCGGCATGTTGTTGGGCCCTTCTGTACCGCACTGCATGGTGTCGTGGTTGCAAAGATGGACCTCACCATGGACGTCGGGAGTGAAATTGCGCATCATACAGCCTATTGCGCACAGTTTGAGTCGTAACACGACATCCTGCTGCACGAAAAGTATTATCGAACATGATGGCGTTGCTGTCAGGGTTTCTCCGAGCCATAATCCTTAGTTAGCGGTCATGTACTACAGTTGTAGCCGTTGGGCGGCCTGAGCGAGGCATGACATCAACAGTTCCTGTCTCTCTGTATCTCCTTCATGTCCGAACAAAATAGCTTTGGTTTACTCCGAGACGCCTGGACACTTCCCTTGTTGAGAACCCTTCCTGACCCGAAGTAACAATGCGTACGCGATGGAACCTTGATATTGACCGTCTAAGCATGGTTGAACTAGAGACAACGCGAGCCGTGTATCTCCTTCCTGGAGGAATGACTGGATCTGATCGGCTGTCGGAACCCCTCCGTCTAATAGGCGCTGCTCATGTATGGTAGTTTACATCTTTCGGCTGGTTTAGTGACATCTCTGAACAAAGGGACCTAGTCTATGATACTACATCCACAATCAACGTCTATCTTCAGGAGTTCTGTGCACCGCAGTGATGCAAAACTTTTTTAATGTATGTATAATCAAACTGTTGCTAGTAAATTCTTCTGTGGTACGATTTGCTCTCTACTATGTAATATAACGCTCTGTGGTAGATGAAAGGTAATACTTCGTGTTCTGATACATAATTATTGAATTTCTTAAAACCCCAAATGATAGCTAACAGTTCCTTTCCGGTAAAAGTGTAGTTCTTTTCATGTTTTTGGAAACCTCTACTAACAAAAGTAATTGTATGCTGTTCTATATTTCCGTTAACTTCTCTTCTTGACAAGTGTACACGTAAGCCATAATGACTTCCATTTAGTCATTAAACAAAACGGCAATGACAAGTCGGGTCTGTGTAGTATTTCACTATTGCATACCTGTTTCCTAATTTCTTCAAACGCTTCCTGAAACTCTTTAGTCCATTCCAAGGTACTATTTTTCTTTAACAACTCATGAGGACATGGTGCATTAGCTACCTATGTTCTGATGTACTTCCTTTAAAAATTACATAAGCCATAGAATGTCTTTGACTTGGGTTTTGGAAATTCTGCAATGTCCAAAAGTTTGTTTTTATCATGCAAAATTCCCTCTTCACTAATCGCGTGATCGAGAAAATTTTACGCTTTCACACCAAATTTGTACTTTTATAATTTGAAGTTATGCCTTCTTGTTTAAACTTTCTGCAACCTCCCTCAAAATTTCTATGTGTTCTTCCCAAGTTTCACCAGTAAGCAAAATGTCATCTACATAAATGACTAATTTCGAAGGTAAATCAATACCTAACACGTCGTCCAAAGCTATATAAATTCTGTGATGGATATGTTTAGACCAAAATGTGCGACAAAGTAATGAAAACTCTTCCCATTGTACATAAATGCTGTGTATTGCCTCCAGCTGGGTTCTAAAGTAATTCGCTGAAAACCTGATGTCAAGTCAAGACTACTAAAGTATTTAGTGTTATGGAATTCGTTCAAAAATTCTTCCATGGATTCCGGGTGATCTGTCTCTCTTTCTAAGAATTTATTTAAGTGTCTGACATCAAGTACTAATCTTACACCTCCACTTTTATTGGAAACAAGCGATGGGTTGTTATACTGGCCGCTGCTCCTCTCTACTATCCTCTATTCTGCAATTTCTGTAATTCTCTTTCAACTATTTTTCTTTTGCAAATGGGAACATCATAGGATTTGATGAAAAAATGATTGTATTGTCTCAGTTTCGGTCTACACATAGAGTCTATCACTCTACCTGGCTTCCCACTAAAGGTTTCACAATAATCCCACAAAACTTTATCTAAGTCATCTCTTTCTGTACTGCTCAGATTATCTGCTGTGTTTATTTTATCTGCAACTAACTGCAAAAAGCTGTCACTAACCAACTGGTTATCTAAAAACTCATCATTCTCCAAAATGTAATTCCTATCACCAAAAACTTCAACATGTCTTAATTGAGTACTACAGTGTTCATTAAATCTAATGTGTAATTTAGTTTCTCTACAAATTCTAGATTTCGGTTCTACAAATAGTAACTTCATATTGTCCCAGTCAAAACTGTCATTGGCTTAAGCTATCCAGTCCATCCCTAACAAAAGTGTTCAAACGTAAAATTACCAACTGTGAATGAAATCAGAGGTTGTGTACTAATCAGTTTACTATATTTTCCTGTGGCTCCTTTAATTTTAACACCAGTGATAGGAAATTGTGTTCTTCTATCTCTCTCTTAAGTTACCAGAAATGCCACAATTAGGGCTACCAGTGACCAATAAACAAATTCCTTTCCAAGCAGCAATAGAAATCTCAGTGCAAGGGCTACCAGGTATTTCATGTTTATCAATATTTTCATCTTTTACTAGTAAATCATCGTCAATCTCCTTAAAATTTACACCAGGGTTCAACTGCAGTTCAACAGCTGTTTTAGGTTGTAATGCATTCAGTGGCGACTTACAACTAGACTATGTAACTTTTAAAACTGATCTCTCACACGTCGGTTTGTGTTGACTAAGTGAAAGAAGCTGACTATCTGTATCCATAATATCACAAGGTATTTGTGTGTGTTTAAAATTAGCATCAAAATTAAAGTCTGTATCACAAACTTCATCATAGTTAACTTCAACATCATTTGATCTGTTCAAAACTTCAAGCATCTTGTTACTAATGTGCCTAGTTTGTTCATCTTTGTTCCTACAGCTGTTCAAGATCTTACTGACACCAATGGGAATCAGCTGACTCTCTTGTACCTTCTCCACTAACATCATCTTCAAATTTTATAATCTTACTACTTACTTCATCATCCAACACTTCTACAAAATCATACCATCTAATTCTTCACAGAGCAATGCATCAACATCAAAAATACCATTACATCTACTAAAACCATCATCAAAATAATCAGTAGTCTCACTAGCATCAATACGAACAACCACTTCTACTTGAAAACTCTCTACAACTAAATCATCATCAGTACCACTTGTGTTTGTGCCAGCAGGCTACAAGCAGAATCAATTGTCAAATCATCATCCTCCCTAGGTACAAGATTACCAACTTCTGCCAGATCTACCTTAAATAAGACTGACACAACAAACTGGCTAAACCATATTCTTCAAAATCATTACACATAGTAACGTTACTAAATACACACTGATCATCAAAAAGATTAGTCATCTCACCACCATTAAGTTCAAACTGATTTTCTACCGTTCTATCGTCTTGTAGCATGAAATCCCAGAATTCACACCCAAAATTAACTGTGTTTAATGGTAATTACTACCGTCTTTGACGTGGTATCTGTAATCTGAACTATGTCTACATCTTCTTCTGTCATCCTGGTTTCTAGAAATACTTCTCACCTCAAAATGACAGGCTCTCAATGAGGCGGTTACCCGTTTTCCTGACTCTTATTCCTATTCTCATTTGACTTATTATCGTTTCTCCTCTCACAATTATTGCTTTGCTTATTTCTGTGGTTATTATTAGTAATGTCAATACCCCTATTCTGACTGCGATGATTATTACCATAACTGTTATTTCTTCTGTTATTATTATTATGCCTATTCCCGTTGTTATCGTCGTGCTCAGAGGACACCCCACCTTGGAATTGGTTCTTTCTATGACCGTGACTCTTATTTGACCTGCCATTATTTTCCCAGGCACAATACAGTTTGTCAACACATTTAACAAATTCTTTTACTGAATCGTCCGGTACAAAGACCAGATCCCACTGAACACAGTTAAGCAAGCGCCATTTCAGTGCGTCGGTTTTTATGAGCTCACCTAATGGTCTGTCAAGGAGCACCAGCATCCCAAGCTGTCTCCCATAAAAGTTGTGCACCCTTATATTGTCTTCGCGATGTCTACTGTCATTTAGAAAAAGCCTGTTTACTTTCCGACCAAAATTTGTTCAAAAATAATATTTCAGACTCGGCAAAAGTCATTTCTCAGTTAACATGTTGGTTAGCCGACGACAAAACTTCTCCGTCCAGAAAACATTTCTCTAAATTAATTTTAATCTTTCCTTCCATACCAGATGCGAAGCTGTCCTTGCATTGGTATCTAAAATCCAAGGGATGCAATTTAAAATCTCCGGGGTAAAAAATTCAATGAAACATTATTATAATTATTTACAAAGGTGCTGCCGCTACTATAGATGTTATTAAACACATTTGATTCCAAATTGTGTACTACGGAGTTGACTGTTCCAAGATTCTGAGCAACAGTATTAAATTGATTGTTAATGGAAGAAATTTGTTCTTTACCAATCTCTGAATTGAATTTTAATTTTTCTCAAAATAATTACTCTCAGTCTCAGTATAGTTTTGTATTGTTTTGTATTCAGATTTTCTCCTACTTAACTCATCAATGTCATCATTTTCATTGTCTCTTACTTGTTCTTCCATTAGGGACCACTCGATCGTTAACCAATTTTAATTCAACATCTGTGATTTTCTTCAAACAATTGTAATTCTACATCATGTATTCGCTCATTAGTAGCGTCTATTTTTTTTATTTACTTCAACAATATCCTCCTTAATTGATTTTAGGCTGTTATTTATTTTCTCCAACTTTACATCTATTCTCTTAAATTTTTGATCCATCTTTTATTCAACAGTTTTAAAGTAATTGACCATTTTCTTATTTTCTTCTAATAATTTACTATCTTGTAGCTGAGAAAGCTTTTCAATTAAAATAACTGGGTACCCTATCTACTGAAAGCCTTGAAATGGTGATGATGAAATGTTGGATGTATTTTTTCCACTCTGAGCTGGAAAATTAAGTTTGGAGTCGACACGTGTAGCAGACATCCGAATCACGGCTGTTTGATCTAAAGTACTTTCACTTATACTGGCGAAAATGTTTATCAAACAAATCACACGAAAACACTTTTCCTAAAGAATTCATTCAAATTCGTCACACGCAGTATTCTCTGACTATATGGCATGAACAATGAAATGAAGTGTTTAATCACTGAAACTAGAGAAACAAAAGAAAATCAATAAATGTACTCATCAGACAAAATCCACGGCTTTGTCGATGGTCCACACTTTCGCACGTATACCTTTCGAAAGATGGGTCTGTCCGCGTCCAAATTCAAGCACAGCACTTCTTGCAGTTAGTTTTTACACTTGAAACTTAACACGCTTTAGCCCTCTGTACAGAATTATACACATTCCAGCTCCTAATAACCACATTAAAATGGAACTGGCTGTGTGGTGTGGGATGTGTATAACATCGAACGCGGATAATTAAAATATTTACAGGTTTACAAAATCTGAAACTTTATGCCAAAAGTTTTGCGGCCACAATAACTACGTGAACAGCATGAATTTAAAAAGAAAAGGACCACCACCAACTGAAATACAACTATCACAACAAACTGATTGAACTGAAAAATGCAGAACTATTAATTAATTTAGAGATGAAATGTTGTTGTTATCAAAAATGTTTATGAAATTTACATAACTAATAGATCTTTATTCTTGAGGCGTAGCTTCGCTGCAAATACTCTTGAGCCCTTCTGATGTGCCGCTATACAAAACTCATCATGCGATCCACGAAATAAATTCCATGTACAGATTTTCCACAGAACTGCTTTATTCGCACCCAAGATGTTCCAGAATTTACAAATTTTAAGAAATGACAGTTAAAAGTGCGAAGCAAAATTAATTCACATAAGTAGAAAAATAACCAGAATAATGCTTTACAATTCTGTGTGGATGCCGATACAATTTCGTTAACAATTCCGAAGTAATTTACATGTTTCCAGAAAATAACAATACATATTATATTTTAGTTAACTGTAGTCAAAAGGAAGAACGAAAAGTATTTCTACCATTTGTATGAATTCTTACTAGCATGTTTATCAGAAAATGGTTAGTTGATTTGCCGAAAATAAATTTGTAAGCTGCAAAATACACTTTGTACTCATTGGCGTAAGACTTTTAGATCGATTACTTAGTAATTATTGAAAGCCAAAATATTCCTAGGATGTTCCCAAAGTTGTTACTGAGTGCATAACACAATAACAAACTCAGCTTTTACGTTTGTTGCCTGATGCAGACGATTTACTCGTATAGCTGCAATTAATTAAGCATAAAGTAAATGTAGTCTTTTCAGAGGGAGGCACAGGATATCCAAGGGGCTGTTTTATTACAATGCACAACTCAATGTGCCTTCTAAATGGCATGCGGATAATATGTAAAGTTGCTGTTGATATGGAGTGACAAGGTTCTTCAATGCGCTGTCTGAAATCGTCTGTGTCTGTGGCTTCTGTGAAATGGATACAGTTCTTTAGATTCCCCCGAAAGAAATCTGCTAGTGTTCAGTCGGACAACAACGTGGGACGTCCTAACCATCTTCCAGAAAATCTGTAAGCGCAGAATAAGCTGGGAGACTATCATGCTGCATCCATGTACGCCCTCTAAAGTCTAGGCTGACATTTCCAAATTTTCGACTCGGTACAGCTGACCATTCAGAATACCATGCACATAGTATGGAACGATGATTTGACCTTCATAGTCTCCACATCACATGTTAATGGAGCACCACCTATGACGATTGAGATGACGTACTCATCTAGGATATTTTGAGGGATCACGACACCATAATTTATGAATGTTGATTCATCAGAGAACATAAAACTTTGTAAGACATTATGAGTGATTTACTCACTGCACATTCGCATAAAGTAAATCTTTCCATGCAGTTTCTGTAAGTAACAGGTGTGACAGTTGGTATGGGTGGAACTTGTGACTGTGTACTATTTGCCGCATAGATGTAAGGTTGACACCAGTGACTTTCGAGTATCACTCTCGAATAGCATGGACGGTGAACACTAGAAATTTGTTAATTTTTTTTTTTTTTTTGCTGGCAACGCCAGAAGCTGAGCCTATGACTGGCAGTTTGCCAGCTATGGGGAAATGCTGAGTAGGACGAGGAGAACGCAGAAGCGATTGTCACAAACAGGACTGGCCGAGCGCCCAAGCCTACAAACGAAGCACAATGACATGGTGGCAACAGACAGATGCCGCCATACTGTTGACGGAAAAATCACAAGAAAGCCTAGTCACAGTGCAACAGTAAATACTCAGGTGCTGAAGTAGCTGAGAAAGCATCTGAAATATGAAGTTAAGAGAGTCGTAAGCCATCAGGAGAGCTGACCACATGAAAAAACTTCTACACATTGTATCATTGCTCATCCACCGTAGCAGAGCAAACAGAAAGTGCCAGCATAAATTCTACACTTTTCTGAGTCCGTCATCTCAGTTGCAGCTCTTCGGTGATTCAGGTGAGACCATGTCAGTCGACCCTCTGCACAACAAATCATAAAATCGCGAAGTCCCGCTGTAAGGGCTCCGTCACAGCGAACTTCTACGTCACGTGATCCGATAGGGTGCAAGCTTTGCAAGGAGGCTGTGACTCGAGCTCTGCACCACGTACTTCAGATCTGGCTGAAGTGCGAGTGCCCTGGGCGCACGTCTTCAACGTCAACGAGAGCGCTTCAGAGACCGCCTCGCAGAGCTGCTGTTCACTGCCGTCCGCCGGGGGCCGCGCCGAACCGAACGGGCGTGACGTCACGGCTGTCACTCGAGACATCCTGGCGTACAGAGGCGTGCCCGCTTACGACGGTACTGGGCACTAACATTGAAGTTCGAGTAGTTTGGCTCGAGCCCCCACGTGCTATGGCACGAAAATATATATACTTGTTACACTCAGCTTAATTGAGCGAACCAGAGTTGTGGCTGGTCTCAATGTTTGGCTACGTTTTTCGTCATAGGGTGCCAGGTCACACCTCGTAAACTCAATTTTTTAAGCTGAAGTAAAATATAAAAAAACAATGCAGGCAGGTATTTCGGTGAAATTTTAAAAAAATCGAGCCACTCACGTTGATTTACAATTTGTACAAGTAGTTTATTTCTATTTTACCACGAATAGTCTTCAGTATATTGAGTAAACGCTTAAAATGCAGTCAGAAGGGCTTTCACGTAAGGGCGGCCGTTAATAACCCATGCTACAACACTTTACTATAAAGTTCATATGTTGCGATCATGGCACTTGACAGTATGTTCCCAATTCACAAAATAGACTCTTTGTCTGCTGTCCTTAACCACTATATTAGGCTCAGCTTGATCATTTTCGAACGTAGCTACATACATACTTGTCCCCGAAAGTGGCTACCAACCCACTACTACCCCCAGATGTGCGTCATGTCCGGCTCTTAGCGTCGCTCAAAACCAACTCCCATGTCATCAAAGATGGCCTCCCTATCCACCCTCGAAACGACTGCCTAACTCTAAATAATGTTTGACAAAAACTACGAATATTCTAAAACTAAACACGAAAACATATATGATATATTGAAAAATATGCAAATTTTCCCGACAATAACAATTTAAAGTCCAGTTTTTTGTATTTGCCACCGTTTTTTTCACACATAATGTTCTTGTGGCATGATTTTGCTTTTCCCGGATTTTTGATACTAAACATAAATAAACAAATAAAAATACATACTTAATTACTTATCTACCTCTTTAAATTTTAGAATGCTGTCTCTAGTTTCGTCTCTTTAAATTTATTGATTACCAAAAACACAGTTTCTCTCAGTCGAATCCCAATTTCCGATCTCGCATACAAAAGTGGTACAGCTTATGCTAAATCGGGTATGATTGCACGATGCAACTCTACTAACCGCATCCGTAAACACTTTGTTCATATTAATCGGCCAATGCATTGCCGAAATATTAGCTTTTCAACTTTCATAAATTTACAATTTTTAAGACAACAATAACTTTTAATCTATTATATATGTTTGTAGTGCATCTAGATAATTTAGTTTTACATATTTTTCTGCCCTTGAGCGCCAACTCGCACCTCCGTGTTACTCTTAGTTAGGTTTTTTTATCAATTTTCTCTGGCATATAGATTCCTCCAAACGCGAAAACACGGCCATGCGCGCCCCTGCCTAGCTCCTGCTCGGGTTCTTCCAAGGCCGTAGCGACCACCGGGCACGTGCTCTGCGGCGGGAAACTGCCGCTCCAATCTCCCGCCACAGCTTGTACGCTCACACCCTCCTGCTGACGGAGCCTGCACTCCGCCGCCCCAACTGAGCTGCCAGCGATCTGGGAAGACCATAACATCATTCTGTTTATCAGATATAGACATGTCACTGTGAATAATGTTTTCTTGTCACTCACGACCGGAAATATATCCTCCTCAACACATCACTGCTCGACAGGATCCTGACGACTGTAGGGGTCTGGGGCTGGACTCCTATAGCAGGAATTTATTGTAAGCCGGCATGATAATCAATGGATATTGCAGCTACAACAAACACCTCGATGTCTTCACCTCTCGCTGGTCTTCGTCTGTTACTGCCGCTCCTTCGCAGACAACTCTTTTTGTAATTTTTATTTTAGCTGGAGCCACAGTGAAGGTAAATTTTTTGAATGACGCTGCCGCGATTTGTCTGTAATAATTTTTATTTTACTGTTATGCAATCGAGATTTCGGCCTTAGGCCATTTTCAAGTACAAAAACTTATTCGTATATTAAAAGACATGAGACTAGAATCAAATTCAGGTTCTTGTTGAATTTTTTTTTTCTTTTTTGAATTTCGATTCCCCCCGAAGGGGGGCGGGCTGGCAGCAGCTTAGTATGCCGCTCTTCAGTCTACAGACTTTGTTTTAAAAAGATGAAGAGGATAAATAATAAAAACAGGCGATAAAATCGGTGACTTGAATAGTAACGTGGCGAAAAAAATCATGGAACTTTAAACATAAACCAAAGGGGTGATGATGCGAATAAAATACATACGAAGCAGAAAGGTAAAATAATAGACACACAATTAAAAAACACGGCGACAGTCTGGTTTCTGTTCGCAAAAGAGATAAAATTCACACCCAGCGTCAGCATGGTTTCTGTTCACAACACTAGAAAGACGAACAACACTGAAGATTCACTGGAACACTGCACTAAAAGGTTGGCAAATGTGACATATCACAGCTGAGAGCAGGTGGGGGAAAACTGGACAAATGATGTGGAAATAAAAAAAGTGGGAAGGAGAGGAAAAGCGAAGGGGGGGGGAGGGGGGAAAGTAGCCGATGGGGGATGAGGTCCCATAAGAGGGGTGGGGGTGCTGGGCAGACGCAAAAAGGAGTGAGGAAGGCAGAGAAGGGGAATACAAAATGGATTCGGGGGGAGGAGGGTAGGGAGAGGTTTGGCAGAGAGGAAAACAGGATGTAAGGGGGGGGGGGGGGAAAGGGAGCCCAGGGAAAGGACGGAGGAAGAAGGGGGTGAGGATCAGAGTTCATAGGGGGGATAGATGAAGGGAGAGAGGGCGTCATCCGGGAGGGGGAGTTGATGGAAGCCACCTTGGGAAAGGAGATGAAGGGTGTAGAGATGGTGGGTAGGGGGCACACAACAGTCAAGGTGTGGCAGGGGGTGGGGACGGGAGAGGAGAGGAGCAACCAGGGGGTGAAGGGGATAAAGGCAGCGGGAGGTGTAGAGTATGCAGATATGTTCGAGGAATAGGAGCAGATGGGGGAAAGGAATGTCATAGAGGATCCGCGTGGGGGACGGGAGGCGTATACGGAAGGCGAGGCGGAGTGTATGACACTCAAGGATCTGGAGGGACTTATAGAACTTGTGGGGGGCAGGTACCCAGGCGGGACTGGCATAACAGAGGATGGGACGGATTAAGGATTTGTAGGTATGGAGGATGGTAGAGGGGTGCAAACCTCATGTCCGGCCAGAGAGGAGTTTGAGGAGTCGGAGGCGGTTGTGGGCTTTGAATTGGATGGAGCAGAGATGAGGGATCCAGGTGAGATGACGGTCAATGATGAAGCCAAGGTAGGTGAGGGTGGGGGAGAGGCGGACAGGATGGGTGCAGATGGTAAGGGAGAAATCCAGGAGCCAGAAGGAGCGTGGTATGACCTACGATGATTGCCTGGGTCTTGGAAGGATTGATTTTCAGGAGCCACTGGTTACACCATGCGGCAAAAAGGTCAAGGTGATTCTGGAGAAGGCGTTGGGACCGTTGGAGGGTAGGAGCGAGGGCGAGGAATGCGGTATCGTCGGCATAGTGCAAGAGGTGTACTTGAGGGGGGGGGGGGGGGGAATTGGGGCATATCTGCCATGTGCAGGAGGTAGAGGAGAGGGGAGAGGGGAGAGGACAGAGCCCTGAGGCACACCTGCAGAGGGGTAGAAGGTGTGGGAATTGGCATTATGGATGGTTCTTGTTGAAAAAGTGTATCTGGTCATATAGGCCAGCTCTGTCATTATTAAAAGTGAGAACATCTCTAAAACGTCTAAATATTTTGAAGTCTTTCATTTCTGGACCCTATAGGACAGCTGTTGACATATAATTAAGTTTTTGTTCTCGAAAATGGCCTAACGCCGAAATGTGCATCGTGTAACAATAAAATAAAAATTATTATATTTAAATGGGGGTAGTATCATTAAAAATATTTTTTTGTTGCGTTTGTTATGCAGCACGCAAGAACGTGATCACCGATGGAGCTTTTCGATTAGCGTGGCCACGGTACAAGCCACGGCCGCGTCAATGGCATCGTGTCGGCAGCCGCCGAGAATCAACAACTTGTGCATGTGCTCGTTACATTAGAACGCCATATTTATTCCGTGACAGTGGCAGACAGAAAACCTCGTTTGTTTGTGCATTTCTACCTGCTTTGTGTATGGCAGAGTGGGGATACATTCTACAGTCTAACCGAACGCGACCTCAAACAGCCCATCAAGGAGCCTCATCGCTCCGTGACACCTCGTCCGCTGGTCGCTTACAAGGTAAGCTGAGCTGTGCATTCAGGAAACTGGCCACTTGTCTGGACATCTCAGTTAACTGACTAGACCGCCACCAGAACTTCTATCTGAACTCAGCCAGTTATGTGCAGCATGTTCCGCACACATCTTAAAGACTGAATGTTTTAACTCCTTAACTGAAACTGATAGAAATTTGATTTAAACTGATTTGTACACAGTCGGTTTACATGTATCATCTTCGTGGTAGAAGAAAATAATGTTCAACTTAAAAATTACAGCTCGTTGCTGTAACTGTCTGGTAAATAATTACATAAACTATGTTCGTAACTCCAAGGGGAGAATAACGTTTCTTATGTTTACCTAAAGAAAAAAAAATGATAATATTCCTTTCATTTATTTTGTAATATTAAGAATGTATGGACCAAAAGAAGGAAAAATGTCTAATAAACATGAACTCTAAAAGGCATACCATAAGAGCTATGAGGACCTGTTTACCTTCGCTACTACGAAACACATCTCTTCTATTACAGGCGGTTTGCTATTCAAAATGGTTCAAATGGCTCTGAGCACTATGGTACTTAATATCTGTGGTCATCAGTCTCATAGAACTTAGAAATACTTAAACCTAACTAAACTAAGGACATCGCACACATCCATGCCCGAGGCAGGATTCGAACCTGCGACCGTAGCGGTCACGCGGTTCCAGACTGAAGCGCCTAGAACCGCACGGCCACACCGGCCGGCGGTTTGCTATTTCAAACGACCTACAGAATGCAAGAAATAAGGACACAATTCTTCTGTTACTGTCCGTGGATAAAACATCTGTTAGTTTTGTTACCGTAAATAATATTCGCCGCACCCGATTAGCCGAGCGGTCTGGGGCGCTGCAGTCATGGACTGTGTGGCTGGTGCCGGAGGAGGTTCGAGTCCTCCCTCGGGTATGGGTGTGTGTTTTTGTCCTTAGGATAATTTAGGTTAAGTAGCGTGTAAGCTTAGGGACTGGTGACCTTAGCAGTTAAGTCCCATAAGATTTCACACACTTTTTTAAAAATAATATGGACCGCTCATGTCACAGACCATGTCTGCCGTTTCCCTTCTGGAATAAAAGGGTTCCATTATATAGGTACTAAAATCCATGTGAGCTCTAATTTAATTAGGATGATAATTTCTCCCTATGTAGCTGAACGTCAACAAATTATTTTCCCATTCAGAGGAGAAAGCTGGTGATTGAAATTTCGTGAAAAGATGTAGCCTCAACGAAAGACGCCTTCGTTCTAATGACTGCCACCGCAATACGCATATCGTGACCGTGACACTCTCTCCCATGCTTCGCGATAACTTTTCGTTGTCCTCCGTCAATCCTATCTGGCAAAGATCACATACCGCAGAGCAATAAAGAGGCAGGACAACCGTAGTGTAGGCAGTCTCTTTAGTGCATTTGTTTCGGCTTGTACGTTTCTACCGATAAAGCGCAGTCTTTGGTTTGCTTACCCCGCAACATTATCTACATGATCGTTTCAGTTCAAGTTGTTCATAATTGTAATTCCTAGGTAATTAGTTGAATTGACAGCCCTTTGATTTGTGTGATATTGACGGACAGCTTTTAGTACTTAAGTGGATGACCTCACACTTTTCGTTATCTAGAGCCCGCTGTTACTGTTCGCAACTTACAGAAGTATTATCTCTAGCATTTTGTAATTGTTTATGATCGTTTGATGACTTCAGTAAATCTCGAATGATAGCATCGTCTCTCTGAAGCCGTGTATATGTTTATGGCTTGTCTCAACTACATGTGCCCTTTTACATATTTACGAAACTAAATAACATGTGAAAAATACAACTGGCTAGGGATGCACGTACGTCAAGCATTCACACAATGGGCCGGAATACATAAATGTAAAGAAACACCACTTTCAACACTACAGGAATGAAAACTACAGGTACAACTAGTGACGGCAGACTTGTTTTCACTGTTCTGAACCTCATACGTTCCTAAATAAGTCAACTTTAAAGGATGACAGCGGGGTTAGGATTTATGCTGTAGTGTGCAGAGCAAGGGTTGTCTACAGCAGGCTTCAGGATAGTGCATGCTACCGGCATTACAGCAGAAACTGTGGCCTGTCCAATTATTTGAAGTCCATGTATTCCAGACCAAACGACCACACACTCTGTTTGTAAGTAAGCTGTTTAGTTTTTTATGTTGGTAACGCCACGTAGCGCTCTGTATGAAAATCACTGACTGTGCTGTGTGCAGTCATTGGCTGGTTTGCATTATTGGAATTTGCTATTATAGTGTTGGGCAGTTGGCTGTTAACAGCGCGTAGCGTTATGCAGTTGGAGGTGAGCCGCTAGCAGTGGTGGTTGTGGGGAGAGAGATGGTGGAGTTTTGAGAGCGGATGATCTGGACGTGTGTCCGCCAGAAAGAGTAAAGTTGTAAGACTGAATGTCATGAACTGATATATACAGGGTGAGTCACCTAACATTACCGCAGGACATATTTCGTAAACCAGATCAAACACTGACGTATCGATTCCACAGGCCGAACGTGAGGAGAGGGGCTAGTGTAATTGGTTAATACAAACCGTAAAAAAAATGCACGGAAGTATGTTTTTTAACACAAACCTACGTTTTTTTAAATGGAACCCCGTTAGTTTTGTTAGCACATATGAACATATAAACAAATACGTAATCAGTGCCGTTTGTTGCATTGTAAAATGTTAATTACATCCGGAGATATTGTAACCTAAAGTTGACGCTTGAGTACCACTCCTCCGCTGTTCGATCTTGTGTATCGGAGAGCACCGAATTACGTAGGGATCCAAAGGGAACGGTGATGGACCATAGGTACAGAAGAGACGGGAACAGCACATTACGTCCACATGCTAACACCTTTTTGTTGGTCTTTTTCACTGACGCACATGTACATTACCATGAGGGGTGAGGTACACGTACACACGTGGTTTCCGTTTTCAATTACGGAGTGGAATAGAATGTGTCCCGACATGTCAGGCCAATAGATGTTCAATGTGGTGGCCATAATTTGCTGCGCACAATTGCAATCTCTGGCGTAATGAATGTCGTACACGCCGCAGTACATCTGGTGTAATGTCGCCGCAGGCTGCCACAATATGTTGTTTCATATCCTCTGGGGTTGTAGGCACATCACGGTACACATTCTCCTTTAACGTACCCCACAGAAAGAAGTCCAGAGGTGTAAGATCAGGAGAACGGGCTAGCCAATTTATGCGTCCTCCACGTCCTACGAAACGCCCGTCGAACATCCCGTCAAGGGTCAGCCTAGTGTTAATTGCGGAATGTGCAGGTGCACCATCATGCTAATACCACATACGTCGACGCGTTTCCAGTGGGGCATTTTCGAGCAACGTTGGCAGATCATTCTGTAGAAACGCGATGTATGTTGCAGCTCTTTGGGCCCCTGCAATGAAGTGAGGACCAATGAGGTGGTCGCCAATGATTCCGCACCATACATTTACAGTCCACGGTCGCTGTCGCTCTACCTGTCTGAGCCAGCGAGGATTGTCCACGGACCAGTAATGCATGTTCCGTAGATTCACTGCCCCGTGGTTTGTGAAACCCGCTTCATCGGTAAACAGGTAGAACTGCAACGCATTCTCTGTTAATGCCCATTGACAGAATTGCACTCGATGATTAAAGTCATCACCATGCAATTGCTGATGTAGCGACACATGAAACGGGTGAAAGCGGTGACGAGTGTGTGGTTTGAGGTTTTCGGGCGCTAAACAGCGTGGTCATCAGCGCCCAAACGGTGACGATGCAGTATGCGCATGACACTACTTTGACTCAGTCCACCGGCTCTCGCAATGTCCCGTGTACTCATGTGTGGTTTCATGGCAACAGCAGCTAACACACCAACTGCACCCGCTTCTCCTGTGACGGGCCTGTTACGGACCCGTTTGCGTGCTACGACCATACCTGTTGCATACAGTTGGCGGTAGATGTTTTGCAATGTGCGGCACGTTGGATGCTCTCTGTCCGGGTACCGTTCTGCATACACCCTGCTGGCTTCAGCTGCATTTCGTCGACTCTCGCCATAGATGAGTATCATCTCCGCCTTTTCAGAGTTCGAATACACCATGGTCACAGTTTCTACAACACTACACTATCACAGACGTCTGGTAACACGGTGTACTACAGTTGGTCTGCGTGCGGAGACGAATGCAGAATAACAATAGCAGTAAGCGCTACATGTGGACACTGCGATAGCTAGACCAAACCACAACAGTGCACTACAGCCACATTCGTAAACATGGTCGTCATCGTAAACATGTCCCTGCAGATGCTGCTCGCCGACCGTGGCCCATGTTTTTGTTACAACACGCAACTGAACGTCGGAGGTTTCAAGCTTCAACTTTAGGTTACAATATCTCCGGATATAATTAACATTTTACAATGCAACAAACGGCACTGATTACGTATTTGTTTATATGTTCAGATGTGCTAACAAAACTAACGGGGTTCCATTTAAAAAAATGTAGGTTTTGTGTTAAAAAACATACTTCCGTGCATTTTTGTATGGTTTGTATTAAACAATTACACTAGCCCCTCTCCTCACGTCCGGTCTGTGGAATCGGTTCGCCAGTATTTGATGTGGTTTACGAAATATCTCCAGCGGTAACGTTAGGTGACTCACCCTGTATATTATGACTTTTGAACACTATTAAGGTAAACACATTGTTTGTTCTCTATCAAAATCTTCCATTTGCTAACTATGCCTATCAGTAGTTAGTGCCTTCAGTAATTAGAATCTTTTATTCAGCTGCCAGTATTGGCGCACGCTGTATTGCAGTAGTTTGAGTAACGAAGATTTTTGTGAGGTAAGTGACTCATGAAAGGTATAGGCTATTGTTAGTCAGGGCCATTCTCTTGTAGGGATTTTTGAAAGTGAGATTGCGTTCCGATAGAAATATTGTGTGTCAGTATAGTGATGATCAGAATAAGTATTTTTGTAAGGGGAAAGTCTCCGATTTGTTTGTCGGCTCTTATGATAGTCCCAAATGTAACTGCAGACAGATCTGTAATCGGCAACTTTGATTTGCTCACCAGTCAACCGGACCCGTTGAGCTGCCCTAGTAGGCAGGCCGCCGCCGCGGTCTGCTAAATTTAAGGCCTGGCCTGCCACGGGCAACGGCAGCAGACAGCCGTCGTTCGCAGCCCCCCCCCCCCCCCGCCCCCTCACCCCCTCTTCCACCATCCTCACCTCTGTGAGCGACCAGCTCTGTTTTAGAGTCCGCACCTCCTGTTTGCTCCAGGTGCTCGCAAGCGATAAACCGGAACCGAGTGTTTACGGCAGTAAATTTGCGGTCGCGCAGACTCTCAACATTCTTCTGACACGGGGCACAAAGAGTCCGTCTGTGACTGCTTCTTTCGTGTTCTAGCTGTAAATAACCTAAATGATCGCTAGTAACGCAGTAACCCTCTCTATGGTTCTGCTCCAAGACCTTTAGAAATCACTTTCACCTAGCCGGACACTTACTGTACTCCTATCTCTTAACCTAACATTCACCTCTCAATGGCCGGAGGCTGTGGCCGAGTGGTTCTAGGCGCTTCAGTCCGGAACCGCGCTGCTGCTACGGTCGTAGGTTCGAATCCTGACTCGGGCATGGATGTGTGTGATGTCCTTAGGTTAGTTAGGTCTAAGTAGTTCTAAGTATAGGGGACTGATGGCCTCAGATGTTAAGTCCCGTAGTGCCTAGAGCCACTTGAACCATTATTTTTTTCACCTCTCAATGACGTGGAGACTCATCAGAAACAACATTTAGTTCGCATTCCACATTAAACTGTAGGTCCCCTTTACACGGCCGGGTAACTGGGGAAGGTTAGGAACTCACAAGTCGACGAAGCGTCGTCTAGCTGGCAGGCTTGCACCAGGCCTTAGAGACACGTGAAATTGTTATTATTATTATTATTAGCACCACATGTGTTTATCTGTTCCATGTAATTTGTTCAAATTGCCAGATTAGTTTTATTTTAAGTGAGTTTTACTATTTGCCTGTGGAATGCAATCATTGCCAAGAACGCAAATTAATGTACTGCCACAAAAAAATGTGCACGTGTGAGTTTGAGTGTTTTGTGACGTGCATCATGATTTTGATTGACCTATCAGCGGTTGATGTAGAAAATATCCAGAAAATAAGATTATTCTAAACTTCAAGCTATAGCCGCAATTATTCGCGAACAGTCCGCGCGCGTGTTGAGCAGTGAGTATAGCACGGAGTTGTCGCTGGGAGAGGAAAGCAACGGCAGCGCTGCGACTCTATGCTGCCGCTGTGCATGAAAGCCAAAATGCTGGTCGCATGCGAAGCGCACTTACTGCTACGGTTTATGGACACAGTTTGCCAGCGTCTGACGTCCCATGACAAATTTGTGGTTTGTGATGTCTGTCTGGCGACACACGGGACAATTAAATGAAGTGCTTGAAAACGGGTAACTTTAATATAGGTGACCAGATATGGATCTCAACCAAATTCCTTCCCATTACGACCCTTCTGCGTTAATAACTACGTCATCTCGCTTGATGTTCCTCAGGTTTAGTTCTAAGTATAGTTTAGCGTGTAGGAAATGGCGTTCTATTCCACTGATAACAAACAATTCATAGGTCGCTATGGTACTATTGCAACGAATATGCAGTAGTGCACTAAAATATTTTGTGTTGGCTATTGTCAGCCGGTAATTCCTTCAACTATCGAATATTCTGATGATCTATAAACATATTTTGGACATGCAGTGTAGGGTATGCTAAATTGTGAATTGTCTTCTGTCCTAGTGGTTTCGATTAATGAGGATGATTATTTCTTACATTTTTCAAACCAAGTGTGGAGTGAGCTACCCGCTTCTATTGGATCAGAAGTTATCTTCCGTTCTCAATTTGTAAAATCACATTATGCACCATAAACTTATTTATATATGTATTTAGACACACTAGTGCGCAAAAGTTAAAGATAAAAGTAACTTTCGCATTATGTCTTATTGCTAAGTAACATAGGTCGATGAAATGTGGACCATACTTAGAAAGGACTGCTACGGTATAGTACAGAAGGTAACCAAAAGAAATACGCAATGAGACGAGCAAACTGTCACTTTTATTTATAGTCACCCATATTTATGATAGTGCCCTGGACACTGCAAAGGGCGGGACATGGTTCTTAATAGTTTGCGCGATCACTACGAAGGGTAACGCATCCTCCGCGACGTGCTGTCACGCGGCCACGAGGTCGGTTAAGCAGTTCTTGTGGTACGGCGTACGTAGAAATGTTAAAAATTCAAAAGAGTGATGATAAATGACAGAGATGTTATATTATCATTCTTGCCATACTTACTTGTTTTACCTTTTTACCAACCCCTACCCTGTGTTTAAGGCGTTCCGTAGCTCAATCAGTGAAAACGAAACTCTTGTATGCTCTCTTTGTTGTCCGCCTGTTCGTCTGTCTCTTCGTCTGTCTGTGCGACTGTTAATGATTCCTTCTTCTAAGGGACAGGCTGAAGTGTCAAACTGAATTTTATGTCACTTACTGAGGAAGTGTGATACATTTAAGCTACTAAGTCAACGCAGTTGAAGGATATGGTTAAAGATATGGTCGTTTATCTAACATATTCTCATACTCTCAGACTCATTCATCAAAACCTGTAGTGTACTTTCCATGAAATATTCCAAGAAGCAAGGTTTCACAATACAAGTAAAGCTAAAAAAATCCGGAAATCGTTAAACTATAATTACGTCATAACAAAAAAGTGTCTTTTTGCCACTAGAATTTACGGAGCATTCATCATCTGTGAAAAGCATAATAGAAAAATATTGAAGCATGCAAACATAAAATGTAAGTTGCAGTCTTGCCTTAAAAAGTAAATAAAATATTTTATTAAATATTCTCTCTGTGCACGCACAGTTTCTGTAATAATGTATGACTGAATAAATAGTCTCTAGCATAGAAACCGTGCATTTCCAGACGTAAGTTCATTAGATCTTTTTTGTTCCGTATCCTCTCATTGATCAATCGATAGAGTTCGTATTAGGCGGAACAAATCTCCCTTTAGAAGCCGACTCATCTCCCCATATTTATGAGTTAGTCTTTCAGAAAAATTAACAGGAAATCTTTGTAGGAAACTTAATTTTGTTAAATTTTGGGATGCATTTTCCCTGGAGTCCACAGTTTTAGAGTTATTTAAGAAAAACGCTTTTGAAGATCACATTTATTTGTTTTTCTCGAGTAACTCGTAAACCGTGGACTCCAGAGAAAATACAGTATATCACAGCACAAACCTGAACGACGTTAAATTCCATACGAAAAGGTCTTGTTCATTTTTTCTGTAGGACTATTAGTTTGCGTGTAGCGAATGAAAGAATACGAAAATCTCAAACGTGGTTTTTGAATGCGTTACGTGTTCCGTAAAGTCCTTAGTGAGGGGCAGGTATACTACCCTATATAAACTAAAGTAGCCTGCATGGTTGTTTTTTGTATGTACAGATTAGTGCCAAAAACTACTGTACAGATTTTGATACGATTTTGGAATTCCCGGGCTCGTTGTCTTGCCAGTATCAATACAGGTTGAAGTCGTCAAGATTTTCGATTCCCAGGATGTATGAACTATCTAGACACATACTCGCGCTTGGCCAATTTTTTTTCCAACAAATCATCCGCTGTGTAGAATGAACTGCGTAACAGCTGCTTTTTAACTACAATGAAGAGCGAAAGAACTGGTATACCTGTCTAATATCGTGTAGGGTCCCTGCGAGCACGCGGAAGTGCTGCAAAACGACGTGGCATGGACTCGACTAATGTCTGAAGTACTGCTGGAGGGAACTGACACCATGAAGCCTGGAGGGCTGTCCATAAATCCGTAAGAGTACGAGGGGGTGGAGATCTCTTCTAAAGAGCACGTTGCATCCCAGTTATCCTCAATAATGTTCATGTCTCAGGAGTTTGCTGGCCAGCGGAAGCGTTTAAAGTCAGAAGAGTGTTCCTGGAGCCATTCTGTAGCAATTGTGGATGTGTGGGGTATCGCATTGTCCTGCTGTAATTGCCCAAGTCTGTTGGAATGCGCAATGGGCATGAATGGATGCTGGTGATCAGACACGATGCTCACGTACTTGTCATGTGTCAGAGTCCTGTCTAGACGTATCGGGGGTCCCACATCACTCCAACTGCACGTGTCCCACTCCATTACAGGGCCTCCACCAGCTTGAACAGTCTCCTGCTCACACGCAGGGTTCATGGATTCATGAGGTTGTCCCCATACCCGAATACGTCCATCCGCTCGATACAATTTGAAATGAGACTCGTCCGACCAGGCAACATGTTTCCAGTCATGAACAGTCCAATGTCGGAGTTGACGGGTCCAGCTTCGTGTCGTGCAGTTATCAAGGGTACGCCATATAGACGATGTTTCGTTGAATGATTTGCATGCTGACACTTGTTGATGGCCCAGCATTCAAATCTGCAGCACTTTGCGGAAGGGTTGGACTTCTCTCACGTTGAACGATTCTCTTCAGTCGTCGTTGGTCCCGTTCTTGTAGGATTTTTTTTCCAGCCGCAGCGATGTAGGAGATTTGATGTTTTACCAGATTCCTGATATTCACAGTACACTCGTGAAATTGTCGCACGGGAAAATCCCTACTTCACCGCTACCTCGCAGATGCTGTGTCCCATCGCTCGTACGCTGACTCTAACACCACGTTCAGACTCACTTAAATCTTGATAAGCTTTCATTGTAGCTGCAGTAACCGATCTAACAATTGCGCCAGACACTTGTTGTCTTATACAGGGTGGTCCATTGATCGTGACCAGGCCAAATATCTCACGAAATAAGCACCAACGAAAAAACTACATAGAAGGAAACTCGTCTAGCTTGAAGGGGGAAACAAGATGGCGCTATGGTTTAGATGGCACTGCCAAAGGTCAAACGGATATCAACTGCGTTTTTTGAAATAGGAACCCCCATTTTTTATTACATATTCGTGTAGTACGTAAAGAAATATGAATGTTTTAGTTGGACCACTTTTTTCGCTTTGTGATAGTTGGCGCTGTAATATTCACAAACATATGGCTCACAATTTTAGAATTTTAGACGAACAGTTGGTAACAGGTAGGTTTCGGAAATTAAAATACAGAACGTAGGTACGTTTGAACATATTATTTCGGTTGTTCCAATGTGATACATGTACCTTTGTGAACTTATCAATCCTGACAACGCATGCTGTTACAGCGTGATTACCTGTAAATATCACATTAATGCAATAAATACTCAAAATGATGTCCGTCAACCTCAATGCATTTGGCAATACGTGTAACGACATTCCTCTCAACAGCTAGTAGTTCGCCTTCCGTAATGTTCGCACATGCATTGACAATGCGCTGACGCATGTTGTCAGACGTTGTCGGTGGATCACGATAGCAAATATCCTTCAAATTTCCCCACAGAAAGAAATCCGGGGACGGCAGATCCGGTGAACGTGCGGGCCATGGTGCTTCGACGACCAATTCACCTGTCATGAAATATGCTATTCAATACCGCTTCAACCGCACGCGAGCTATGTGCCGGACATCCATCATGTTGGAAGTACATCGCCATTCTGTCATGCAGTGAAACATCTTGTAGTAACATCGGTAGAACATTACGTAGGAAATCAGCATACATTGCACCATTTAGATTGCCATTGATAAAATAGGGGCCAATTATCCTTCCTCCCATAATGCTGCACCATACATTAACCCGCCAAGGTCGCTGATGTCCCACTTGTAGCAGCCATTGTGGATTTTCCGTTGCCCAATAGTGCATATTATGCCAGTTTATGTTACCGCTGTTGGTGAATGACGCTTCGTCGCTAAATAGAACGCGTGCAGACAATCTGTCATCGTCCCGTAATTTCTATTGTGCCCAGTGGCAGAACTGTACACGACGTTCAAAGTGGTCGCCATGCAATTCCTGGTGCATAGAAATATGGTACGGGTGCAATCGATGTTGATGTAGCATTCTCAACATCGACGTTTTTGAGATTCCCGATTCTCGCTCAGTTTGTCTGCTACTGATGTGCGGATTAGCCGCGACAGCAGATAAAACACCTACTTGGGCATCATCATTTGTTGCAGGTAGTGGTTGACGTGTCGCATGTGGCTGAACACTTTCTGTTTCCTTAAATAACGTAACTATCCGGCGAACGGTCCGGACACTTGGATGATGTCGTCCAGGATACCGAGGTGCATACATAGCACACACCCATTGGGCATTTTGATCACAATAGCGATACATCAACACGATATGGACCTTTTCCGCAATTTGTAAACGGTCCATTTTAACATGGGTAATGTATCACGAAGCAAATACCATCCGCACTGGCGGAATGTAACGTGATACCACGTACTTATATGTTAGTGACTATTACAGCGCCATCTATCACAAACCGAAAAAAGTGGTCCAACTAAAACATTCATATTCTTTACGTACCACACGAATATGTAATAAAAATTGGGGGTTCCTATTTCAAAAAACGCAGTTGATATCCGTTTGACCTATGGCAGCGCCATCTAGCGGGCCAACCATAGCGCCATCTGGCTTCCCCCTTCAAGCTAGACGAGTTACGTTTTTTGTAGTTTTAACGTTTCATGCTTATTTCGTGAGATATTTGGCCCGGTCACTATCAGTGGACCACCCTGTATAGGCGTTGCCAACAGCAGCGCCGTACTCCGACTTTTTACATATCTCTATATTTGAATACGCCTGCCTGTAACAGTTTCTTTGGCTCTTCAGTGTACTTTGTAGGTGTGACTGGTGTTGTCGCTTTGATGTACGTAACTGCATTGTCATTTTGACGTGGAAAGCGGTCAGTGAGCGGTGCGTGTCTGTGGTGTGCAGATGGCGCCGGAACGGTGCGCGCAGTGCGGCGGCGAGGCGAGCCAGCGCTGCGGGGGCTGCCAGCAGGTGTTCTACTGCTGCAGGGACCACCAGCGGGCGCACTGGGGCACACACCGCCCGCTCTGCAGACCATTCAAGGTCAGTCCCGCCTCTGTCGTCCCTCACACCATCACTCCTAAACCAAGTTACCAGGCAGCTGGTGCCCCCAAAAAGTTCAAGTTCCGACTTTAGATTGGAAAATACACTGCTGGCCACCGTAAATGCAACACCAAGAAAGACAAGAGGTAGCACAACAAAATTTATTACATGTTGACCAAGTATCAAATGATTACGTTTACAGACGTCTGTGACATGTGGTTCCTGCCAGAATCAGTAGCCAGAGTAGCCGCCATTGTTGGAGATCACCGCTGCCACACGTCTCGGCATTGAGTCAAAGAGACGTTGGATGTGTTCCTGGGGTACAGCAGCCCAAGCAGCTTCCACACGTTGCCAAAGATCATCTGGTGTGGCAGCTGGGGATGTAATCTGGGTCACTCGTTGAGCAACCATGGACCACATGTTTTCTATCGGCGAAAGATCCGGAGAGCGAGCCGGCCAGGGAAGCAATTCAATCTGGTTATTGACGAAGAGCCTTTGGACAATGCGTGCCACGTGTGGTCGCGCATTATCCTGTTGAAATATGGCTGTGGCCGAGCCCTGAAGGTAAGGAAGGACAACTGGCTCCAGCACATCGGATATGTAGCGCCGGCTATTTGAAGTACCGGCAATGCGTACTAGAGGCGTGCGAGAGCAATATCCAATACCGCCTCATACCATAATACCCGGTGCAAGACCAGTGTGGCGGTGCATAATGCAACTGTCCAGCAACCTCTCTCCACGGTGTCTCCACACTCGAATCCGACCATCGTGGTGCTGCAGACAGAAGCGTGCCTCGTCAGTAAAGACAACGTCATTCCATTCTGCCGTCCACATCCGTCTGTCATCACACCATTGGCGACGGAGACGTCTGTGGTTCTGCGTCAATGGTAGACGAAGCAATGGACGTCTTGCGGACAGACCATTCTGCTGTAAACGGCGTCGAATGGTACGCGCAGACACTGGATGATGCGTTACAGACGCAATGTGCTGTGCTATGGTTCGGGATGTCACTGAGCGATCCGTCACTGCCATGCGCACAATTTGCCTATCAGCACGTGCAGTGGTGCACCGAGGTGAATGCGATCGACCACGTTGGTCCATCGTACCCTCCTGCATCCAACGGTCACATATCCGCATTACAGTTGTTTGGTTTCGTCCAACACGACTAGCGATTTCTCTGTATGATACTCCACAATCTCGGTAAGCCACTATCCTTCCTCTGTCGAACTCGGATACTTGATCAAACGATGTTCGCTGTTGTCTACGAGGCATAACTGATCGTCTTGTGAAACAACCACAAGGTAAACACACGTGCCGAACGTACACTCGTCGAAATCGCCAAGCCTTAAATGGCGTATCAGGTGGCGCCACAGGCGCGCGTGATGTGCGTCTGCGCTGAAATTCTAATCAGTTGCATATCTCATCGCTGCAAACCCATGGTGTAAATTTCACTTGATTCGGATGCTTCCTTCAGGGTGTTGCATTTACGGTGGCCAGCAGTGTATGTAACGCTCCTGCTTTTAAAATGGCGAAAGGTAAACGAAACGTCTGAATACGTGGTATCGTTGACTAAATAAAAATCTTGTCAGGTTTGTAGCCGTAGTCTTAAACTGGTATGTATCCACCAACTTTCGGTGGCGACTCCTCGGCAACTGTCAAGTGGTAATTGAATATCGCCGGCTTCTGTGACAGAGCGGTTCTAGGCGCTTCAGTCCGGAACCGCGCTGCTGCTACGGTCACAGGTTCGAATCGTGCTTCGGGCACGAATGTGCGTGATGTCCTTAGGTTAGTTAGGTTTAAGTAGTTCTAAGTCTAGGGGACTGGTGACCTTAGATGTGTCCGCGGCTCGTAGTCTTACGGTAGCGTTCTCGTTTCCCGCGCAAGGGGTCCCGGGTTCGATTCCCGGCGGGGTCTGCCTCGAGAGGACTGGGTGTTGTGTGTCTTTCATCATCATTTCATCCTCATTCACTCGCAAGTCGCCGTAGTGGCGTTAAAGAACTTGTGGAGCGGCGGCCGAACCACCCTGCGAGGGGTCTCCCGGCCACCAATGCCATACGCTCATTACATTACCTTAGATGTTAAGTCCCATAGTGCTTAGAACCATTTGAATTGACTGTCGTGTGGTTGGTGGCCTCGTTCACATAGGGTGTAAATAGATAACTGATTGCGAAGTACCACATAAGCGAGTGGAAGTCGACAAAGAGTTTGATACGACACACTTGTGGTCTATCAAGCCGCGAAAGAACCTCAAGTACGCCTACAAAAACTACCTAAGCTAATGCGCATGGGCGCCGCGTCAAATTTTTAATATTCTCTCGCCCTGTTATTAACTGTCTCAGTCGTGCACTCACAAATGATAAAAATAACGTTTGAGCAAATATTATGAACTTTAACACTGTTTTCTTTCATATTAAGAAACAGGCACAGGCTACATAATGCTCTTTATTAGTCCAAAAACGACGCGTTTCAGTTGGGTAGGGCACATCATGTTATTTGCAACTACAATAGTAAATGGCCTTATGAAATAACCTGGCGTTATTTTAACTACTATACCTAAAAGTTAAAACAAAAACGTAATATATAACATGAGAAGGATAGCATATCATGTATAAAACCTTGTAGTTCCTACCAAACAGCATTCATCAAGTACGCCTGAAACACTCAGTAACCGACCGTGAAGAACACCGTCGAAGACAGTATAAAAACCACCTAAAATAAACCTACAGAAGGATACTTAGTGCAACTGTCGATTTACCTCGTGCCTTGTGGGTCATGCTTATAAGCTGAAAACATGATCCCGGAACTATGCGCTGGGGACCAATATACGCTCACAGTCAGTGTACGTACAGTAACGATGGAACTGGAAGCGACCCATGGGGTTACTAAAGCTAACACGCACTATGTGGCGCCAAATGCAGGTACAAAGCCATCATTAGAACATGATTGTAACAGAGAGAAAGGAATTCTCATAAGCGCACTACACCCACGTAAAAATGGGAAATAAAATGTGTAGATATTATTAAAAAATGTTGTCCAAGAACAGACGTAAGGGTTTTAAGTATGCGAACGTAGAACAGTTAAACAGAAAAAAATTAGGAACAAGATAAAGAAATGTGGCAGAGCTTCGTACAGCAATAAACATAGTCAGGAACCTGCTATACAATCAGAAGATAAAGTAAATAGAATTATGCAGTACAATATCTAAACGGAAACTTTCCTAATAAAAATGATACACGGCACTTTGTGCCAGGTGTAAGAGGTCCGAGCAGATGTAATTTCGATGTATTGCTCATGCGCTGCCTGCGATATGCAAGGTCTCTGACCAGAGAGCAGTGTTGACTGCAGTAGGAACTATGTAGCTGTAGCAGTAAGTTGTTGCTAGTCTGGAGTCTGCTCTGGTCTGGTCTGGTGTATCGTGTTGGCTGGCCCGGTCGCGGTGCAGCGATGCCGGAGCCTGAGTATTATTGTATAAGGTAAAAAGCAGCCTCGCGCATATGTAGTAATGTTATCTCAAGTCGCATATAAATGTTTTAAAACTCTCGTAATAATAATCTTCCTCATAAAAAGTAACTTTTAACAACCATTCATTTCAATTTAAAGAATTTACTAATTTCTCCCATCCACGATCATCCCGATTATTGCAATAGAAAAATCAGTTGCTCCCTTTCATAAATGACACATAGGTCGGCCAGCATTGCACAGAGCTGTGCCGAAAAAAACTATTGTAAGAGCAGATACATCCGGCGACTTCATTGAGGTAAGAATTTTTCCTTTTTTTATTCAGAATGATCTTTCAGGGCCATGACGCAGCACTGCTGTCGTCCAAAATTTACCAGGTTAAATTCACAGTGAATTACTGAAAAGTCATAAATGAGCGACAATTTAATTAAGAGGTTAGTTACATTGTATTATTACCAGGTTACTGAATTTATTTTATTTTTGTTGGGACGTTACACTGAATGTGAACGACATAATTATAATTTTTTACTGTTGAGAGATTTAGGAATTTTTCTGTTTTGAGGTTACTCTAAATGTGAATGAATTTTGAGCTTGGATTAAATCAGAAAGAATTTTGTGGGTAGATTAAATGTAAATGAATTTTGTGGGGAGGTTACAGTAAATTAGAATCATACTCATATTATTTATTTTAATTTTGTGTGGAGGTTAATGTGAAAAGAATTTTGTAGGGAGGTTATAAATGTAAAGGAATTTTGTTTTGAGGTTACACTAAATCAGAATCATTATCCATATTATTTATTTTGTGGGGAGGTTACACTTGGCAAAAATTTTGTGGGGAGGTTACACAGGGTCTTCAATTTATGGGAGTGGTTTTATTCTACGGTGCTGTGACAGATGACCCACTTCACGTTAGGTAAATCAACGGTTACAGTTTTTAAGTAAACTGATAAGACAAAACATTATGACCACCGCGAAGTTGGATGCCGTCTGGTAGCGTCGCCAGCACGTGACACAGTACCAAAAGCATTTAAGCAGAGCAGACGCGGACGGGGGATCACCCTAGCGAAGATATGGGCTGCAAATGGGGAAATCCGTTGAGATAAGCGACTTTGACAAACGGCACATTATTCATGATACCTATATCGGATATCCAGCCAGAACATAATGTAATCTTGACACAATATTTCGGCAGTCCACCTGGTCGCCATCTTCAGGTGAGTAAGCCGTCGCACTTACTCGCCGGAGCTGAAATTTGTGATTTTAGTTCCCCATCTGGGGTGGGCTGGCAGCAGCATAGGCGCTGCTCTTCAGCCGAGAGATGTTACAAGTGTACAGGAAGACATTTTTTTTTTAAAGGAGAAACATTTGTGAACATAGACATAAACAAGGGTGAACATAATGGAAGAAAGTAACTGGTGATCAAAAAGTCAGTATAAATTTGAAAACTTAATAAACCATGGAATAATGTAGATAGAGAAGTAAATATTGACACACATGCTTGGAATGACATGGGGGTTTTATTACAAAAACAAAAAAAAAAAAACAAATGGCATCGTTTGGTGATGATCGTGTGTTCAGCCGCCACTTTCGTCATGCTTGGCCCCTCAGGTCCCCAGAACTCAGTCCGTGGGATTATTGGCTTTGCGGTTACTTGACGTCGCAAGTGTATCGTGATCGACCGACATCTCTAGGGATGCTGAAAGACAACATCCGACGCCAATGCCTCACCATAACTCCGGACATGCTTTACAGTGCTGTTCACAACAGTATTCCTCGACTGCAGCTATTGTTGAGGAATGATGGTGGACATATTGAGCATTTCCTGTAAAGAACATCATCTTTGCTTTGTCTTACTTTGTTATGCTAATTATTGCTAATCTGATCAGATGAAGCGCCATCTCTCGGAAATTTTTTGAACTTTTGTATTTTTTTGGTTCTAATAAAACCCCATGTCATTCCAAGCATGTGTGTCAATTTGTACCTCTCTATCTACATTATTCCGTGATTTATTCAGTTTTCAAATTTATACTGACTTTTTGATCACCCGGTATACAAAAGAAAGGGGTGACTGCAAAATGGAGATTAAAAACAAAAAAAAATATTTTACACAAAAAAACACACACTGTGAGTATTAAAAGACCCAAGCCCAAGTATGGCAAGAGCACAACAAGTTGCAGACTGATTAATACAGCCACACGATGGGCAGTGCAGCATGGAGAAACCATGGACAACAAAACTATATACAAGTCATGCACATGATTAAAAACCACTCACTTGACGACACTTTAGAACTGCACCGAAACGAACACTGATGCAGCACACTGGATGATGAATAAAAAACTTGGAGGATCTACCAGGGATGGGGAGACGAGGGAGAAGGGAGTAGGGGGCGTGAAGGGGAAGGGGCAGTGTGGGAAACGGGGTAGAGAAGGGGGAAGGTGGGATGGGGTGGGTGGCGCACTGAAGGGTGCTGGGGAGGGAAAGATGGGAGAGGGAAACAGCCGAGGAGGGAGTGCAGAGACTCAGGGGAGAAAGGGGAAAAATCGCTCAGATGGAAGGAGGGGATGAGGAATGGGGGGCCCTAGGGAGGGGCGGAAACAAGGCCGGGCTACAGTTGGTAAGAAGGGTAGACGTCACAGGCGAAGTTCATCATCCAGGAGGGAGAGGTGCTGGAAATTGCCGTTATGGAGGATATGGAAGATGTGGTTGTGGAAAAAGGGTGGGATGCAATGATAGAGGCGCCGCAATGGGCGGAGGAGGAAGGAGGACACGAGGGAGTGAGGACATCAAGCCTGCAGACAGTATAAAGGATGTGGATATGTTGGAGGAAAAGGAGGAGGTGAGGGGAAGGGGATTAGTTCGTACAGGATCCATGTGGGGGATGGAAGGCGGATGTGGAAGTCAAGGTGGAGCGCGTGGCGTTCAAGGATTTGGATGGCCTTATAAAAGCGGGGCGAGAGGGGGGGAAGGCTGAGATCCAGGCAACGTTGGCATAACAGAGCATAGGACGGATGAAATCAAACACGCAGCGGCAGCTCCTTTATACTCCGCCTGTGGGACCAATGCGCATGCGCGAACATAACTGACCTCTAGTGCAAAGCACGACAGCGCACCATTGGTGAAAACTCACGGAAACGATAAATCGACATCAAACACTGTTGACACCTTATGATGACTGAAATGAAGATAGTTGTTTTTAACGTCAAACAAAACAGCGTAAGATAGTTAGATTTCAATGGTTTCTTTCGCTACGCAGTCCCAAAACGCGTCGCAGGGGCGACCACTTGCATCTCATCGTACAACGTTTTATGTCCTTCAGTAAGATAATGTTCCACAACTTCAGATTTTTGTAGCTGACATAAACGCATGGTACGATGGTGCTCCATGTGTCGACCCTGGACCGTACGAATCGTTTGCTGAATATAAGCTTTCCCACAATGGCAGGGAGTTTTGTAGAATCCGGGCTTCCTGAAACCCAAATCATCCTTCACTGAGCCCAGCAGCGCTTTAGTCTTAACCAGCTAACGGGATACACTTTTAATATCAAATCTCTTTAAAATTATTCCTGTTTTAGACGATATTCTGCCCACAAAAGGTAGGAACGCCACCGATTTGCTTGCACTTTCTGTTGGTTCCCGCAAAGATCCAATCTGTAGAGCACGACGGATCTGATTGTCCGTATAACCATTCTGCTTGAACACTGCTTTTAGATGATCCAGTTGTGTCAAACTATCTACATGTGAAATGGAATAGGCTCTTTTTACCAATATATGTAGGACTCCTTTGAGCTGGTGCAATAGATGACAATTTGATGCATGAAGACTATCGATCCGTATGCTTGGGCTTACGATAAGCACTGTATTCTAATGTCACATCATGATTCCTGTAGACCAAGACATCTAAAAACGGAAGTTTTACATTCTTTTCGACTTCCAACGTGAACTGAATATTGGGATGCACACAATTAAAGTGACCTAGGAAACTATCCAGAGAATCCCTTCCATGTGGCCATATTACAAATGTATCGTCGACGTATCTACAAAAACAAGTTGGTTTTAAGAACACCGTCTTCAGTGCCGTATCCTCAAAATCTTCCATAAACAAACTGGTAACTATGAGGATAATGGACTCCCCATAGTAACTCCGCCAGTTTGTTCAAAGTATTTGTCATTTAACAAAAAATACGTCGACGTCGATGCATGACGACAAAGCTTAATTGTTTCTTCATCCAATTTCTATTGTCAATTTTCTGTCGTAGTTCCAGATAACCTGATAATGCCCTAATCGGTCGAAACGCGTAATTTTTTACCAATGAAGAGCATTATGCAACCTAGGGCTCTTTTTTATTGTTAATATCTTTATAAGGTTGTTGTAGTCCCCCGCCGCAGTGCACTGGTATAAATTTTACTATTTTGTTTCCCTGGCCTTCTTACTACATGACTGTCCCCGTTGGGTTTAAGCTAAGATCTAATGAAAAATGTAATTAATTTTTGGATAATTTGTTCATAGGTTTTTCCCTTTCCTTATGCTCGCAGGAAAGGTGAACTTACTAATGTTAGCGAAAGCAGGTAACAAAAGAGGGCGAGAGGACATTACAAATCTCGCACTGCCCGCATGCGTTGTAGCTTAGATGGCTTTTGTAGACCAGTCTCAGGCTTTTTCCTAACATGATAGATCACGAACGAATTAATTTACCGACATATTTTGCATGTTTCCACTCAATAATGACATACACAATAATTTCGTGGGGCAACTCACTACCTAGAAAATCCTGACTGCCCAAAAGCGAGCAGTAAGAATAATGTGAGGTATTCGTCCACGGATAAGCCTCCTCAAGGAGCTAGGCATTTCAACTGCGCCATCACAGTACATATATTCTCTAAAGAAAGTTCGTCATAAATAATCCATCGCAATTTGAGGAGAACAGTGAGTTCCATACCTACAATACTACAGGGAAAAATGACCTTTACTATCCGTTATTAAAGGTGTCAGTGGCTGGGAAAGGAGTTCAATACGCTGCAACAAAACTCTTTGATCTTTTGCCCAGTAACATAAAATATCTGACAAGTAGCAAAGCAAGTTTTAAATCCAACCTAAAATCATATCTCCAGAATTATTCCATTGTTCTATTTAAAAACTGGTATTGTGTAAAATAAATAAGTAAATAAATGAATTAAGTGTAGTTGCATAACTTGGACAAAAAAATGTGTTTATTAGTACTAATGACGTATACATCTCCTGTAAACTGACTTGTTCCACATCATTTCGAAAAGAGAATCTTTCGAATGGTCTGTGGAATACGTAACTAAGTAAGAAATCTTTAATGAAAGTGTTGGTCTCGACTTGCCCTACACCACTCTGGTACGTTGTAAACATTTATCATATACACCCTGTATACAGGGTGTCCCATTTACCTTGACCAGCTCGAATAACTTTTAATGGAGAAGAAAAATAGAAACTCTTTCACGCAAATGTTGTCTTGCTACCAGAGGGAACAATAATCAGCATGACTGCCTTTCTTGTAACTTCGTTCCTTGCGAAGATATGAACAGCAGTACTTCTTTTTTAATTGCACCCCATGTTTTTTTATGGTAACATCGAATTTTTCTTTTCATGTCCTATTCCGAAACAATCACAGTGAACCATTCACGTAAACATGAAGCTAGTAAAAACGTAATACTAAACGACTTTGACTTTCCTGTACCAGGGCTTAGTGCAGGTACCCGTGGAAATGTAGCTCTTTCATTTGCAGGAGTTGATCGTAAACAAACGGAAACACAAGGAAACTGACACAACCAGACAGTCAACTGTCTTTCTGCCTAGATCAGTACAATTTCTATTTCCTTTTCGTAGGTGTACGAAGGCTACCCGTAGGCGGAACTTGTGTAGTACGCATTTCTGCCACTAGGCGTGTATAGCGCAACTCACTGCCAGTTCAGTGCCGCCCGTGTTTTCGACCTGGTTTGTTCTGTTCAGCTGCAGTGATGGTTTTTCTAGCGCTATTTTCTTCTTGTTTCGTTCTTTATGATGGCTAGATTAAGTGAACAACGTGCAGCTGTGAAATTTTGTTTTCTACTTGGTAAAAATGTTGCTGAAACTGTTTTAATGTTGAAAGCAGCTTACCAAAATGACGCTATGGGAAAAACTCAAGTGTTCGAGTGGTTTGCTCGATTTAAAAATGGCGACATGTTGACTGATGACAAACCTCGTTCTGGACGGCCAACAACTGCCTGAAACGACGAAAATATTGAAAAAATTCGAGAGGTTGTGCTCACAGACCGTCGACAGACAACTGAATAACTGTCAAACATTGCGCAACAGTGTTCGTCAAAAAAGACCCGATTTAGTGCAGATAGGAGACCGGTTCTTTTACCACGACAACGCACCTGGACACACAGGCATTTCTGTTAGACACTTTTGCCTAAAAATGGCGTGGTTTCGCCATCGCCCCTGTTCTGCGCATACACTTTCCAATATTCAGTGTCGCTCTGGGCCTTTGCCATAGTGCTTCGCTCTCATCGTGCAGTGCATGGGAACGAGAGAGGGAAGAAACACGATGTCAGAGGGGCCACCAGTAGTGCAATAATCTGCAGCTTGCGGTAATTTGCTCCATGAGAAGTCATAGTATACAGACTGGACCTGCAGCACACCACACTGTAGTCAATACTAAGGATGCATTTACATAACGAGAAGTCCCCAGTCTCCTCGCAGGGCAAAGGTTAGAAGCCCCATAACTTTTTCGTGCGACTCAACATGAGAAGATGATATCATAAACCATTTTTGAGTGAACAGTAGGGCAATGAGCAAGTAGCTTTCTACAACAAACCAAGCAATTTGAAACATCAATTTCCCAGTAATCACTACCTTCACAGCATAATACGCAATGACTCACAAAATCAAATTAGTGTCCTTGTATTATTCGTCATTTTCTTTCTCTGAATATTTTAAAGGAACTGCTTTCTTTGTCCTTCAGCTTGAAGTGTAATTATCGTCTGGTTGCAACCATTATCTTCTAAGTTCGTACTTGCATTAATCTGTATTTGTAATGAGGCGAATCATTGATGTAATTTGTTCCTCCCTCAACAACATGAACAGAAAATTTAACATAATTGGAATATATATACTTTTGGAGTGAAACCTGCGAGTAATTGATATCATTTTTCATACCAGAGGTTGACTACTGGGCCATTATGAGAGCGGTTAGGAAGCTCTTGCTGATCAATGCATATTTAAACTGAGACAAATGCTTTTGTACTTTCAACATTACACCACAGTCAGCAATCGTGATAATCTAATATATAAGAAACTACCAGCTTCTATTGCAGTAATGAAACCGACCTTTACCTAGGTTTCAGCCTAATTAATTGAGTCTTCTTCAGAAGATATACCCGAATCTATAATTTGTCTAAGAGGGCAAGGTCTATAAAGCTTAAGTCTTGGTGTTGAGTTTGTACTTATGTACCCCATTTTTGAAATGTGACTACGCCTATTCAGGCTGTTTTAATATTATTTCTAGATCATGCCCTCTTAGACGAATTATAGATTCAGGTAGATCTTCTGAAGAAGGCTTAATTATTTGGGCTGAAACCTAGGTAAAGGTTGGTTTCATTACCGCAATCGAGGCTGATAGCTTCTTATATATGAGACAAATGCACCTGAAAGTCACTGTGGCCCAGTGGTTTTGGCACACGACTGATTGCAGGATGCCGGTCGCCTTCAGCACCGGTTGCCATGCTCACCCGTACTACATGAGCGGTGTCCACTGTGCGATACTAGGCTCGTTCTTGTGTCGTGGTTTCAGGAACTTTACCGCTGATGTTTGTCACATAAGGTTGCTAACGTGTTACCGCATCATCCTTCTCATTCGCCACAATTCCGCAACTGTCTCCTACCACCTCAGTGTGGCCTGAACGCTAATCTCTGACACAAGACGCCTACCTTTGTGGCCAGCCGGCCCTGTAAGCAGCAGTAGCGGCCAGTGTTCTGCGTCAGCTCGTCTTTATATAACCGCACTCTCGCAGCTCTCAGTCGTTAACTAGTTTTCGCTTCGGCTGCCAAATGTCTGGCAGGCTAGCAGAACTGACTGAGCGGCCGCCTGGCCACTCGCCAGACACCCATGCATCACCGCGGCCTGCTCTGACTGCCGTTCGCGGACGCAACTCCACCGTGTAAACGGCGTGCGGAATGGAGGAAACGAGTGCCGCTCCAGATTTATCCCTACTTCCTTAACCTGCAAAAGCACTCTAAACTGTATGACAAAAAGTACATCCCATTCTGCCACACATTTGGGTTCCCCCCTGTTCCACTCACGTAAACGGACTCCTTAATACCTCTGTGCGTGCTGTAATTAGCGTAATCCTGTCTTTAAAGTCTCTACGAAAGTGATACGTGAGATGCTGTAGTATATTTCTGGATTTATCAAATAATACTGGTTACCGAAATTTCCTTAGCAGGCTTTCTGCGATGATGGTTGGCGTCTTTTTCCAAAACGTCTGCCAGTTCAACGTCAATTAAAAACGCCTGTGACCAGTCGACTCATCCTTTTTTGTATACCTTCAGTATTAGCTGTTACTGCTACAAGGTATGGGTCCCACACACTTAAGAAATTTTCTATCACGTGTTGAACGTGTTCGTATCCCCACAAGTTGATACATTTTGTTGTATGAGTACGTGACTGACTCCAACTGTGAACCACTTGTATTGCAGTCATAGAGTGTAAATCTTTTTCCGTTTTGCGTGGTATACTACTTTACATGTTCGAACATTTAAAGTAAGTTGCCAATCTTTGAACCACATTGAAATCTTATTAAGAGCTGGCAGATAATGTGTGCAGTTTTATTCAGACAGTACGTCATTAACGATAACTGCATTACCTGACAGAAGTCCTCGCTTACTATTAATATTATCTGCCAGGTTATTAATATGTAACATGAACAATAATGCTCCTGATGCATTCCTCCAAGGTCAGATCTTATCTGCCGAAGGCTCTCCATCGAAGATAATCAACTGCATCCTACCCAGCAAGAAATCCTCAATCCAGTCACGAATTTTCGGTCATTCATTTCGTTACAAAATAAACTGTCAACAGCAGCAACAGTTAACATTTCTTGGCTCTGAGCACTATGGGACTTAACATCCATGGTCATCAGTCCCCTAGAACTTAGAACTACTTAAACCTAACGAACCTAAGGACAGCACACAACACCCAGCCATCACGTGGCAGAGAAAATCCCTGACCCCGCCGGGAATCGAACCTGGGAACCCGGGCGTGGGAAGCGAGAACGCTACCGCACGACCACGAGATGCGGGCTAACATTTCTTGATGTGCAGACTTTTTAACATGTATTCCCTGTTGCACATGACGTACATTTGACAGCAAAAAAATTGGGCCACTGATAAATGCAATCAACATAAAGTAGCTGTGTGGCAGGTCCTTTAAACGACGAAACCCTGTGGGGTTTGACTATACACAATGATTACCAGAAGACCACTAGAGAACACTGCTAATTGTGGTAATCAATCCAGATGTAAAAAAATACCACGATACAACAAATACTAGAAAACACGTTATTAGAGACGACACAGTCCTTCACGCTTCTAAATGAAACTTCATTAGAATAAGTGACACTGCAGAAGTCTTATCAGACTCTTAAATGAGATGACGAGTTGTTGATTGTGATCCGAATTTGAATCCACTGTTAACCAAACAAAACTTGCGTGACTGATCGAGAATCGATTAGACATAAAGAGACGTAAAATATCGAAGCGTTCATCAGTATCAGTTTACAACGTCGAATGTCCGACCCTGGAAATATATGGTGATACGAATATCACTGCACCGGGAATCCGATAAAGTTTATATTGCCCTGAGAAGTAACCACGAAAGGTATGTATTAACGTACAACGCACAAGTCTTAAACACCATGAAGTAAAGTTGTGATGATGGACGGGGAATAGAACCCAGCACGTATATAAATTTTTGTCGTTGTTGACCCCACACGAAGAGGTGTCAACTATCAAATTCCCTTTCGCTAGTAGTTAAGATCACGCCATTCGTAGAAACCTGGAGAAGTATGGCAACGTGAGGAAACAACGAAGTGATGGGACGGTGTCATCTCGAAGCGTTCAAATACAGAGAAAAATTGGAATCGGAGATCGAATCGCAGTCCAGAAATCCACAGCTTAGCCATTACAAGCTAGCCCCAGTCAACCAACCACCAAATGTCACATAGCATCATGTTTTTGTCATACTGCGGTACGCAGCTCACGCTAATAGAAGTGTTGACTTCCATTTGAGCTGTTGTTGTGGATAACCTATTCGTGGTGTAGTAGCTAACGTCATCCAGTGCGAACGAAAAGCCGTGATGTCAAACCCATCCTTCTCCTTCCTTTTATAAGCAGTATTCCGTCTGTCTGCTAAGAGTGTCAGTCTGACTAGAAGGTCAGAGACAGTTTCGTTCGTTTCCTAATCAGCCAGTAATAGAAAAGTCTTACGGAGACATGTTTGTGAAAGCAAGCGACCGCTTGATACAGACAGGCGTCCTCCCAATGGTCGCGACGCATCGCCCATAGAGCCTTTGATCTCTAGGGGACTTCTCGGCGCTCTAATCAGCAACTATAACATTATGTAAAGTTGCGTATGATATAATACTATGTTTAAGCGTGCTGCGTGGCGATTTTGTATGCCATGTTACTAGATGCGTATTAAACTATGGTCATATATTGTTCAAGTTTGTAGCACAGCTCATGTCATGACAATTTGAATATTTCTCATTTTTCTCTTTATGAGAACTGTCCTTTATGCATTAGAAAACTGAGTCTAAAATGGAGTAAAGTCTAACAATTATGACCTTATGTTCTGTTTGTGTTTAGTAAAAGGCTGAAAGTAAGTGGAGGCAATTCGAAAGTTCTGTGCCCTGTATGGAGTGAGTGCTATCGAGAAAGTCAAGTTATCTCGTTTCAAGGACAATGGTTTTGAGATAAATTAAGCACCAAATTCAGAAGACAGACAGGCGTTGATGAAGGACGTTTCTGTAATTTAGCACTATGGTCAATGTTACAGTGTCCGATAACTGGTAAGTGTGAAGACCAACTAACCTTCGCATTCAGTAGTCATATTGAGTGTAAAAGAAAGGATGGAGGGTTACAGAACAACGTCCAGTCGAAAATTAGATTAGATACGAAGCAGAATCTCGAATTGGGAATAATGGTGAAGGAAGTCGTGTGTGCCCTATCAAAGGATTTAGCCTGGCATTTGCTGTAATAGATTTAAGGAGGTCAACGTAAACCTTAATCAGTGCGGCCTGATGGCGATTTTAAGTATCATATGGTAACTTCATAAGGAGAAAATAGTGGGTAAGCCATAATAAATATTGTCTCAAACAATGGCCTGTACACTTCCACAAAATGTATTATTATCGACATACATCTGATGGCACGAAGAAGGTCTACGTCTAGAGCTACACAGATATTCTGTGAGCCACCGTACGGACTGTGGCGGAGGGTACCCCATACCAATACTGGTCAATCCTTTCCTGTTCCACTAGCAAACAGATTGGAGGAAACGCGACAATCGATATTCCTTCGCATGAACCATAATTTCTCGTATCTTTGCAGTCCTTACCCGCAATGTATGTTGGCAGCAGTTGAATCGTGTGGCATTCAGCTTCAGATGCCGGTTCTCTAAATTTTCTCAATAGTGTTTTTCGAAAAGAAAATCGCCTTCCTTTCAGGGATTCCCATTTGAGTCCTAGAAGCATATACGTAACACTTACGTGTTATTCGAACTTACCGGTATCAAATCTAGCAGACCGCCTCTGAATTGCTTCGACGTCTTCCTTCAGTCCAACTTGGTACGGATCCCAGACACTCGAGCAGTACTCAAGAATATGTCGCATCAGAGTCCTATGTGCTGTCTCTTTCACAGCTAAACCACTCTTTTCTGATATTCTCCCAATAAACCGAAGTCGATCATTCGCCTTCCCTATCACAGTTCTCCCATTCTCATTCAATTTCATATCGCTTTGAAACTTTACACCCAGGTATTTAAACGACTTGACTGTGTCAGGCAGGACACTAGTGTGAAATTTAAAATTTTCCCGGCGAACTAAATATTCAAAAAGATTTCGGGCTTGCAGCCGGTCGTCTTTAGCTTCCATCCACGATATTTCGACTGGACAACTGCCGGCCATCCTCAGGGGAGCAATCGAAGACTGACGAAGACGCCCTCCGTTCCGTAATATATTGCGTGCATCGAATATTCCGCGCATGCGTCAAAATCATATGGGGAGACGAACCACACCACCCGCCAGCAGCGCCCTCGCTGGTGGAACTGCAGAACTCAGCTGTCTTCGGCGTTGTCAATTGCCGCGGCCATCCGAGTACTCTGACGTCTTCGTCTGGAGCAGATCTCGAAGATGACGGGGTTCCACGCGTTATCTAGCTGATAGCCACTGTCACGGTTGATAACATTGTCTGTCATGCGAATTTCTACTGATTCTTTTATGACGGAGTCCCAAAAGGATGTTGCTGTGGCCAAAATTGTTGTCTTGTCATACTCCATTGAGTGTCCAGTGGAAATGCAGTGCTCAGCAACTGCAGACTTGCTAGGTTGCAAAAGACGAGTACAACGCTGATGTTCAGTGCAACGTTCTTCTACTGTTCGCAACGTTTGTCCTACATATGACATGCCACACTGACAAGGTATTTTATAAATTCCCGCCTTCCGCAATACCAGATCGTCTTTTATTGATCCCAGCAGGTCGGAAATCTTCGATGGTGGACGGAAAATTACTTTCACTTCGAAACCGCGGAGGATTCTTGCAATTTTGAAGTTTTGACAAACTACGTGGTAAGAGAGCTCAGCTTTTCTGTTCTTTGACCTTTTTATTGAGATGTCGGGACCATGGCATAATACCAAAATTTGCCAGAGTGACGCATTTTATTAAGACTGCCACTGCACGGAAGATAACGGAAAAGGCCAGTCACGCTATTGTTAAAGAGAGGATTTGCCACACAAGACGAAGATTGGATGCCATTTCAGAAGAATTGTTCCATCTGCATCTGAAGATTGCAGCACATCTGTCTACTGTATCATGGGACTGGGTTGATGGAGTAGCTTCCGCCAAATTTGCGTGGGTACACAAGGATGCAAATTCTAGGCAGATGTTAAAATTTGATCGTCTGGTGCCACAACAGTCGTCGCCACAGGGGATTACTGCACGACGCTCCGTTTTTAACCTCACGGACAAGAATTTGGACGACGCGACGCTGTCGGTATTAAGTAAGGGTTTGAATTTTGCACCTACGCTTAGAGCACCACCTATGATAAGTTTTGTGAGTGGTGTTGAAGAAGCCGTACGATGTCTTCCTATGGAAACTGCAGAAGAAGTAAGGAGGGAAACTTGCCGTGCTCTTCTGAAGGCTCTTCCTCAGCACAGTAACATTACCTCCGCAGAAAGGGCTGCACTGCGAAATCTCCGAGAAGATGCGGACGTTGTGGTACTGAAGGTCGATGAAGGCATTTTAACTGTACTGTTACCTCGCAGTTTGCATGTGGGTAAGATGTATGGTCTACTAAATGATTCTGCCTACAGGAAGATTGATAACGATCCTACAGGACGTGTGCAACGGAAGACATCTACACTCCTCAATTCTTCCTCGTTGCCTCCAGAGACGATCAAGCTCTTAAGACCACATGGCAGCGTACCTCCAAGACTGTACGGCCTTTCGAAGGTACATAAAGACGGACTACCCTTACGGCCAATAGTGAGTAATATTGGGACCCCCACTGACGTTTTAGCGGAACATCTTGCATCCTTGCTGAGGCCATTTGAGGGCAAATGTCCACATCACATACGTAACTCGGCCGATTTTATCAACAGACTGGGGGCTCTCCGCCTAAGTACTTCTGATCTTTTAGTTAGTTTTGACGTGGTGTCTCTTTTTGCAAAGGTACCTCTTGCAGACTCCTTGGCACTGATTGGCAGTAAGTTTCAGGTGGGGATCACTGCTTTGTTTCGCAACACTCCCTCCTCAACATATTTTATGTTCAACCAAGAATATTTTGAACAGATTGACGGCGTCGCCATGGGTTGCCCGTTGTCTCCCTTGGTGGCCAACCTTTTTATGGAGGATTTTGAGGAGAGAGCACTTGAATCAGCAGCCCTCAAACCAACTGTTTTTTGGAGGTACGTGGATGACACTTTCGTAGTGTGGCCTCATGGAGAAGAAAAATTAATGGAGTTTTTAGATCACCTCAACTCCATTCATGAGAACATTCGGTTAACCATGGATTTAGAGAAAAATGGTTGCCTCCCTTTCTTGGATGTGCTAGTTAGACGTAAGAGTGATGGCTCTCTGGGGCATTCGGTTTATCGAAAGCCCACACATACTGATTTGTATTTAAATTCGTCCAGCTGCCATCACCCATCGCAAACAATGAGTGTACTTAAAACACTTGTACACAGAACTCATGTAGTGTCAGATGCAGATAGTTTGCCTGAAGAGCTTGCCCATCTGAAGAGGGTTTTCAAAGAGAATGGATATTCTACCCGGAAAATTAACAAGGCACTTGCAATTAAGCCAAAGAAACAGGGAGTGGAGAAAGAAGAGAGCACGTCTACTAAATCTTTAGCTTTTCTTCCCTTTGTTGGCAACATTTCCTTCAAAATTGCAAGAATCCTCCACGGTTTCGAAGTGAAAGTAATTTTCCGTCCACCATCGAAGATTTCCGACCTGCTGGGATCAATAAAAGACGATCTGGTATTGCGGAAGGCGGGAATGTATAAAATACCTTGTCAGTGTGGCATGTCATATGTAGGACAAACATTGCGAACAGTAGAAGAACGTTGCACTGAACATCAGCGCTGTACTCGTCTTTTGCAACCTAGCAAGTCTGCAGTGGCTGAGCACTGCATTTCCACTGGACACTTAATGGAGTATATCAAGACAACAATTTTGGCCACAGCAACATCCTTTTGGGACTCCGTCATAAAAGAATCAGTGGAAACTCGCATGACAGACAATGTTATCAACCGTGACAGTGGCTACCAGCTAGATAACGCGTGGAACCCCGTCATCTTCGAGATCTGCTCCAGACGAAGACGTCAGAGTACTCGGATGGCCGCGGCAATTGATGACGCCGAAGACAGCTGAGTTCTGCAGTTCCACACGCGAGGGCGCTGCTGGCGGGCGGTGTGGTTCGTCTCTCCATATGATTTTGACGCATGCGCGGAATACTCGATGCACGCAATATATTACGGAACGGAGGGCGTCTTCGTCAGTCTTCGATTGCTCCCCTGAGGATGGCCGGCAGTTGTCCAGTCGAAATATCGTGGATGGAAACTAACGACGACCGGCTCCAAGCCCGAAATCTTTTTGAATAGGACACTAGTAATACCGTATCTGACCATTACAGGTTTGTTCTTCCTACCCATCTGCATAAACTTTCATTTTTTCCACATTTATTACTAGCTGCCATCATACCAAACAGAAATTTTTCCTAAGTCACCTTGTATCCTCCCACAATCAATCTTCTCCGACACCTTATCGTACACCACGGCATCATTAGCAAGCAACCGCAGATTGCTGCCCTCCGTGTCCGCCAAATCATTTGTGTATATAGAGAGTAACAGCGGTCCTATCACACTTCCCTCGGGCGCTGCTGACGATGCCCTTGTCTTTCATGAACACTCGCCATCAGGGACAAAATACTGGGTTCTATTATTTAAGAAGTCTTCTAGCCACTCACATATCTGTGAACTTATTCTATGCGCTCGTACCATCTTTAACAGCCTGCAATGGGGCTGCGTGTAATATGCTTTCCGGAAATCTAGAAATATGGAATCTGTCTGTTGCCCTTCATCTATAGTTCGCAGTGTATCACGTGAGAAGAGGGCAAGCTGAGTTTCGCACGAGCGATGCTTTCTAAACTATGCTGATTCGCGGACATTAGCTTCTCAGTCTCAAGAAAGTTTAATATATTCGACCTGAGAATATGTTCAAGGTTTCTGCAGCAAACGGAAGTTAGGGATATTGGTCTGTAGTTTTGCGGGTCCGTTCTTTCGCTCCTATTATACACTGGAGTCACCTGCGTCTTTTTTCAGTCACTTGGGACTTTGTGCTGTGTGAGAGTTTCACGTTAAATGAAAGATAGGTAAGGGGCCAGTGCCGTAGAGTGCTATTTGTAAAACCGAATTGGGACTCTATCCGGACCTGGTGATTTATTTGTTTTCATATCTTGTGTTACGAATTGCCTCATAGGGATGTATCTTTCACAGTTGAGATTTGTTGCCAACAAATGAGATGTCTTGCAGTCGCAGATGCGACCTGGAAGACAGCACTAGGAAGCTTGATTGGCGATCACGCCCACCGCATGGCTTCTAATTTGGCACCTGCATGTGTTTACCTTTCTCGCCACTTATCGATCAGCCACCAACAAAGTTGGTTTTTGTTTTCTTTTGTTTGTTTTGTTTTGGAGATTGCGCTATAGATGTGGCTTAACTCAGAATTAGCAAGTCACTACATGCATGGGATCGAAAAACTACCTGCGCGTACTCGATAACGAGGTGGAATATATTGTTGACAATTTCTCTGATATTTGTGTCTATTTTGTTCAATAACGCTATTAATATGTACTACTCACATATAACTGATATCATAGTACCATACAATTAATGGCTATCTTAATTCAACATGACGTCTTTTAAGATACTCAAATAGCTTTACCAGACAACAACGTAAATACGACAACATAGCTGTGAGATTTCATTAACAGAGTTGCGTATTTTCAGATGCATTTCTGCAAATGGTTCAAATGGCTCTGAGCACTATGGGACTTAACATCTGAGGTCATCAGTCCCCTAGACTTAGAACTACTTAAACGTAACAACATAAGGATATCACACACATCCATGCCCGAGGCGAGATTCGAACCTGCGACCATAGCATTTTAATGTTTCTTACGCCTACATCTACTGGTTACTGAATGTAGGGAGTTGTTTTATTATGACAAAGTTTTTGAAGATGTCGTTCTGAGCTCAATACAGCTGTTTGTAGCTCTGTCACAGAGGAGGTAAAATGTTACTGAGAGCTACTGCCTCTGACTTTTTACAATGCGTCGACATATTCGTGGAGCAAGCGACCAGCTGCAGCGTTCTTCGCCCCCTCTTTGCTCTTGTGATAGCTGCTGCAGATAATTCTCAATATAGACTACGACATTAGTTGTAGTTTCTGCCTGAAACTAATCGCCCCTGTCTGTCAGCATATATTTGATAAGTCGATGACGCACCAAAGTGGAATGCATTCGGAATATTTAATTGGTATACCATGAATATATCAAGTGAATCTTGCTAGATAATTCCCTGTGATTTCAGGAAGTAACAGAACTATCACGTCACCAGACGTGTTCCAAGATGTTGTCTTGACACTACCATTTTCGTAACAGGACGATTACATTTCTACAGGCAATGTCTTTCTTGAGTGGGCTAACAATTTAGTAGTGCATCTTGTGCATCATGAGGAGTATTCTAGTATTTATGGCGAGGAAGAAGAATGTAACCTCCCCCTCAATTATCGACCTTAATGACAGTGAAAAATTAAACCGCGTGTACCTAACGGAACTTTGGGAAAAGCAATCGTCACCAAAGTTAATCTGTCGGTAAAGAGGGAGGAAAGGGTTACATCTAAATGAAAGGAAAAATGCAAATGAAACTGGTGGAAATTAATTTTGAAAAGGGGTAAAGTTAATAAAGAGTAAATGTGCGGCCGTTAAGTTAACAATCAACTAGCGGTAATTAGATATTTGAGATTTGGGGAAAATTACGGTCGCCAGTCCTAAGGACAATTACTATAGTAACTGAAAAAGAAAGGTTATTACACACATAATTAGCACTAGAAGCTAGTGTAGTGTGAAAACTGAATGTTTGTCAGAAGTAATAAATTTCGCTACACTCTGACTTAATTTAGCAAAAGAATTAATAAAACTGGAAAATCGAAAGTTAATTTAGTGACTGAAGTTAATAGTGAGCTTTCTTTCTGAAGCACATCGAAATTCAGTAAAATACGGTTAGTCTTGGACTACCTCAACAATCATTTCAAAAGCTACTTGAATCTATGCAATTTAGAAATAAGAGATTTAACTTTGAACTTGAATTAAATGATTCTGAACAATTAACAATAGTAAAACTTAGTACGTACCAAGCTGAGCTGCAGTCACAGGTAACTAAAATACGGTAACAAAACTCGCACTCTTAATTTGTGCTTGTGCAATCCAAATATTGTAGCCAGCTATGAATACCTTAACTGAACTTTGAAGTTAAAGCAGTGAAATCGAATGATGCTGGCGTTTGAATTTCAACGACACTCGGGCTCATTTCGGAAAAGGAAGGAACCCTGCTTGGCAATGCAATTGGGACAATGAACAACAAAGGTTCATGCTAAGTTGCTGTAATTTTGTGATGTAACAATTTTAAAAGTTTGAAAAGCTGAGGTCTGCCATACAGTTCTAAAACTTTACGTGCTTCCAGTCTTCCTTGTTGGCTGATTGAAGGTTTGAAGCCGTCGATCGAGGAGGTGGCGACAGTCACTCATTGTCGGCCGTCGCTGCTGCAGAACTGGATGTTGGCGCGCCTTCTTCTCGACACGGTCACCAGACGAAACGGGCTCTTGATGTGCGCCAGCTAATGCTTCCCATCCGCGACACCATGTCAGAAACTATCATCGCAAGTCGAGCGCAATTACATGCTGCCAAACCCCGAAAGCGCGGCAACTCGTGGGAGCTTCACACAACACACCTGCTCCACTGCACCACCCCAGCCAGACTCTCTCTGCTCTGCCCGCGCTCCACACGGCAGAGTTAACACTACCAAAGATCCTAAACACTTTTGTTCTCCACACGACCTATCGATGTATTCGTTCGATAGCATATTTTTCCCTAGGCCAGACCCAGCGTATAAATACAAATAATATTCACAAAATAAACCAACATAAATGCATATATATATGTATATATATATATATATATATATATATATACCATCATCATCATCATTTAAGACTGATTATGCCTTTCAGCGTTCAGTCTGGAGCATAGCCCCCTTATACAGTTTCTCCATGATCCCCTATTCAGTGCTAACATTGGTGCCTCTTCTGATGTTAAACCTATTACTTCAAAATCATTCTTAACCGAATCCAGGTACCTTCTCCTCGGTCTGCCCCGACTCCTCTTACCCTCTACTGCTGAATCCATGAGTCTCTTGGGTAACCTTGCTTCTCCCATGCGTGTAACATGACCCCACCATCTAAGCCTGTTCGCCCTGACTGCTACATCTATAGAGTTAATTCCCAGTTTTTCTTTGATTTCCTCATTGTGGACACCCTCCTGCCATTGTTCCCATCTACTAGTACCTGCAATCATCCTAGCTACTTTCATATCCGTAACCTCACCCTTGTTGATAAGGTAACCTGAATCCACCCAGCTTTCGCTCCCATACAACAAAGTTGGTCGAAAGATTGAACGGTGCACAGATAACTTAGTCTTGGTACTGACTTCCTTCTTGCAGAAGAGAGTAGATCGTAGCTGAGCGCTCACTGCATTAGCTTTGCTACACCTCGCTTCCACTTCCTTCACTATGTTGCCATCCTGTGAGAGTATGCATCCTAAGTACTTGAAACTGTCCACCTGTTCTAACTTTGTTCCTCCTATTTGGCACTCAATCCGTTTATATTTCTTTCCCACTGACATTACTTTCGTTTTGAAGATGCTAATCTTCATACCATAGTCCTTACATTTCTGATCTAGCTCTGAAATATTACTTTGCAAACTTTCAATCGAATCTGCCATCACAACTAAGTCATCTGCATATGCAAGACTGCTTATTTTGTGTTCACATATCTTAATCTCACCCAGCCAGTCTATTGTTTTCAACATATGATCCATAAATAATATGAACAGCAGTGGAGACAGGTTGCAGCCTTGTCTTACCCCTGAAACTACTCTGAACCATGAACTCAATTTACCGTCAACTCTAACTGCTGCCTGACTATCCATGTAAAGACCTTTAATTGCTTGCAAAAGTTTGCCTCCTATTCCATAATCTTGTAGAACAGACAATAACTTCCTCCTAGGAACCCGGTCATATGCCTTTTCTAGATCTATAAAGCATAGATACAATTCCCTGTTCCACTCATAACACTTCTCCATTATTTGCCGTAAGCTAAAGATCTGGTCCTGACAGCCTCTAAGAGGCCTAAACCCACACTGATTTTCATCCAATTGGTCCTCAACTAATGCTCGCACTTTCCTTTCAACAATACCTGAGAAGATTTTACCCACAACGCTGATTAAAGAGATACCTCTGTAGTTGTTACAATCTTTTCTGTTTCCATGTTTAAAGATTGGTGTGATTACTGCTTTTGTCCAGTCTGATGGAATCTGTCCCGACTCCCAGGCCATTTCAATTATCCTGTGTAGCCATTTAAGACCTGACATTCCACTGTATTTGATGAGTTCCGACTTAATTTCATCCACCCCAGCCGCTTTATTGCACTGCAATATATTGACCATTTTTTCCACTTCCTCAAATGTAATCCTATTTCCATCATCATTCCTATCCCATTCTACCTCGAAATCTGAAACATTACTGATCGCATTTTCACCTACATTGAGCAACTCTTCAAGATATTCCCTCCATCTGCCCAAGGCATCCACAGGATTCACCAGCAGTTTTCCTGACCTGTCCAAAATACTTGTCATTTCCTTCTTACCTCCCTTTCGAAGACTGCTAATTACACTCCAGAATGGTTTTCCAGCAGCTTGACCCATAGTCTCCAACCTGTTTCCAAAGTCTTCCCATGATTTATTCTTGGATGCTGCAATTATCTGTTTGGCTTTGTTTCTTTCTTCAACATAACTTTCTCTGTCTACCTGGGTTCTGGTATGTAGCCATTTTTGATACGCCTTCTTTTTCCTTTTACAGGCTGCCTTGACTGTATCATTCCACCAAGCTGTTTGCTTCATCCTACTTTTACACACTACTGTTCCAAGACATTCTTTAGCCACTTCTAGTACTGTGTCCCTGTACCTTGTCCATTCCTTTTCCAATGACTGTAATTGACTACACTCAACTAACTGGTACCTTTCTGAGATCGCTGTTATGTACTTGTGCCTGATTTCCTTATCCTGAAGTTTCTCCACTCTTATCCTCCTACATATGGACCTGACCTCCTGCACTTTCGGCCTCACAATCCCAATTTCACTGCAGATTAAATAATGATCAGTGTCATCAAAGAATCCCCTGAATACACGTGTGTCCCTCACAGCCTTCCTGAATTTCTGATCTGTTATTATATAGTCAATGACAGATCTGGTTCCCCTGCCTTCCCAAGTATACCGGTGAATGTTCTTATGTTTAAAAAAGGAGTTTGTGATTACTAAGCCCATACTGGCACAGAAATCCAAGAGTTGTTTCCCGTTCCTGTTGGCCTCCATATCCTCTCCAAATTTACCCATAACCTTTTCATACCCTTCTGTTCGATTTCCAATCCTGGCGTTAAAATCACCCATGAGCAGAACACTGTCCTTGTCCTTTACTCTAACAACTACATCACTGAGTGCCTCATAAAAACTATCCATCTTATCTTGATCTGTCCCTTCACAATGCGAATATACTGACACAATCCTAATTTTCTTGCTAGACACTTTCAAATCTATCCACATCAGTCGTTCGTTTACATACCTTATTGCAACTACACTGGGTTCCATTTCTTTCCTGATGTAAAGCCCTACACCCCATTGTGCTATTCCTGCTTTGACTCCTGACAGGTAGACCTTGTATTCTCCCACTACCTCTTCTTTCTCACCCCTTACCCGAATGTCACTAACAGCTAAAACATCCAGCCTCATCTTACTTGCAGCCTCTGCCAGCTCTACCTTCTTCCCAGAGTAGCCCCCATTGATATTAATAGCTCCCCATCTCATTACCATTTGTTTGCCAAGTCGTATCTTAGGAGTCCCTGGTTTGTCAGTTAGAGGTGGGACTCCGTCACCTCCAAAGGTCCGAGGCATTTTGCTCTGATTGTTGCCATCATCATATTTAAAGTACCAGGGAAGCAGGTTGCTAGCCTTACTTGCCCCGAGTCCCATTGGGTTTTACCCCTAACGGCTGAGGGACTAACCGGTGGATTTGGTAGTCTTTGCCGTATGAGCACAAAGGTGACCACGACTCAGAATATGTCCGAGATGCCCAGCCTTATTCCAAAGTAACTGGTATCCCGACTGTCGGGACCACTTACTTGGCCACTCATACGTTGCCCATGGTTCATGAACTAGGACATGACTACAGGAACCCACACCATGAACCACTATATATATATATATATATATATATATATATATATATATGTATGTATGTATATACAAACAGTAAAACAATTACAATTATAAAACCACAGAAATGTCATATCTTCAGGTAACAAAATAAGGAAAAAAAAATTATAGTACAATAGATGGAAATACGAGGATATGCATTTCCGGCGTTACAAGACCACGCAATACATACGAAAGAAAATAAAAGTAATCCACTGAGTTACAGATCCATTTCATTGGCATCGACGTGTACCAAAGCATATGAACAACTGCTTTGTTCCAAGTTCATGAAATACCCCGAAATATATTACCTATTGACATGAATCCAGCATGGATTTGGAAAGTATAGCTCTTATGAGACACAGCTGGCAATTTATTCGTGTACAGGGGTTCTCAAATTCATTCCGTATTTATAGAATTCCAAAAAGGTTTTTGATGTCATTCCTCATCAGTGGCTTCCAACCAAATTTCTTTCCCATGGACTATCGTCTCAGTTGTGTCACTGGATTCGTCATTTCCTGCCTGAAAGATCACAGTTCGCAGTAACTGACGGTATGCCACCCTAGCGAAACGGAAGTGATGAGTGTGATTCCGAATGTAAAGTGACGTAGATCTTCTAATGTTTCTAACAAATGTAAACTATTTAGCAGATAATCAGAACATTTCTCTTAGATTTGTGACAGGTAATGCTGCCGTCTAGTAAACTCCTCAGAAGAGCAAAGCGAATTGCAAAATGATGTTGAAAATATATCTTCGGGGTGCAAAACGTGACTATTGATCCTAAACAATAAAATGTGTGAGGTTCCCCCAAAGAATACCAAAACAATTACGTTAAAGTTCTCTTACACGATATATCGGTCACATTTAAAGGTTGCCAATCCCACTAAATGTCTAGGAACTACGATCACGAATAATTTAAATTGGAACCGTCAAGGAAAATACTGTGGGAAAGGAAACCCAAAGACCGAGTTTTATTGGTAGAATACACAGAAGATGTAACAAATCAATTAAAGTGACCACCTACAACACACTTACCCATACTCTTCGTGAGTATTCCTGCTCGTTATAGTATCCCTACGAGGTAGGACTGGCGGAAGACAGCGGAAAAGTTCAAAGAAGGGCAGCTCGTTCTGTATTATCACGATGTAGTGGAAATTGTGTCACGGATATGGTAAACGAGTTAGGATGGAAATAATTGAAACGTAGGCGTTTTGCATTGCAGTGAGGTGTTTCCACTAAATTCCAATCGCCACCTCCTCCGCTGATTGACGCCACGTACATAGGAGATGTGACATTATGACAAGAGAGATCAGTGCCTGCACTATATGGTTTAGTTGTTCGTTATTTCCACTCGCTTTTTGAAATTGGAACCGTGGAGAAGTAATGTGACAGTGGTTCATAGACCAACTGCTAAGCACTTAATTGTAAATTGCAGGGTATTCATGTAGATGTCGATGCAGATGTCGAGGAAGGGGTAACAGGAATACGGGTGGGATTTAGGAACGGATAGGAGTGCAGAATTTCAAAATAAAACAGTGACAAGCCCGCAAAGTATTACTTACTTAGATTCCTTATTTAGACGTACGCTGTTCGTTTTATCTTACGACAGAGAGAAAGGGAAGGAATGTTTTCAGAACGAAGAATAGATTATAGGTAAGGGAATAGAAATAATACGGTTTGGCTTTGAGAGAATGATATGGAACAATAAAGAAAGCATTAATTAAGCGAGAAGCTATAGTTTAAATGGAAACCGCAAGATTTGTTTATAACGTATTGGGAAAATGGAGTAGATGGGCAACTGAGGTGATAATGTAAGAGAGATGAGAGAGAGGGTGAGAGAGAATGCAGGAGAAATTAACAATGAATAAATGTAAGACGAAATAGTTTGCATAATTTTTGGGGGACGAAGTGTGTATTAATGGAGGAAGGGGAAGAGAATGATGTGTTTGAAATAACAGAAGATGCTTTTAAAGCATACATGTAAACTGATTACTTTGTAGGTATCTGCCACCCGTGTGGCCGTGCGGTTCTAGGCGCTTCAGTCTGGAACCACGTGACAGCTACGGTCGCAGGTTCGAATCCTGCCTCGTGCATGGATGTGTATGATGTCCTTAGGTTAGTTAGGTTTAAGTAGTTCTAAGTTTTAGAGGACTGATGACCACAGATGTTAAGTCCCATAGTGCTCAGAGCCATTTGAACCATTTTTGTAGGTATCTAGACAGGGTATAAATGAAATGAAAGTAGAATATTTAACAAACTATGTATTCTAAAGTAACTCACTTCAGTTAAAAAGGCAACTCAAAGGAAAACTAACCCAAATTTTATTTTATCTGTTGCCAAGTGATCTTCCACTGGCTCTCAATGAGGAAAAATAAAGAAGAAGACGACATAACGAAACGTTTTGAAGGCTCTAATATTTTATACAGAGTCCCACACTATTTTGTACTTCTATCATGCGTCTTGTCATAGAATCCATAAGCCGTCAGACGTAATATCCTGAAGAAGCAACTTCCTCCTGGGCTTCAAGAACGCATTACCAGAAAACGTTAGCTGTAGTTGGTCGGTTTTGCGGACAGTACTCTGTTAACGTTCTGGCGACCGCAGCCCAAATGTTTCCCATATGGTTTATACCGGCAGCACGTGGTGGGCGGTCCATGACGTTGGCGCGAATCGTGGAGAGCTGCTGTTGAACGAATGTCGATTTGTGAATGGGAGAATGGTCATCTTACAATGTGAAGTCCCCTTCTCCATATAGCATTTGCACTGACGGAAGCAGCGCATTTTCCAGTCGAGAGTTCCTTCTATCGTGTGAAGAATTCCTGCTACTCTCGCAGAAATACATCCCCAGCAGGAAACAGATAGCCGCTCAATTCTTCTCGTCGTGGTTACGAGTCCCTTGCGGCTTTCAAAAGACTGCTGGACCGTCGTTAGTGGTAGAAAACACCTTCTAGTCAGTGAAAATGACATTTTCCCACAACGCACCCAGTTGGAGCTCCGCGAATGCCAGCTGGTATTTCACTGTGCTCTTGTTTCGCAGCGGGTCGTCGTGCGTGCAGCACAGCGTCCGCCTTCGGTGAGTTGCGTTACTGCAGTAAAAACAAAACAAACAAAAGAAAGAGAAAACTAAATTACTTGGTGCTTGATCGATAAGGGGCGAAAAAGGGGGCCGTATTAGAAGATGTGCGGTAGGTGTGTTTACCAAACAAGCCCCTTTGGAGTTTTCTTCCAGGTCGTATCTGTTACTTTGCGTCTGCGAGCCATCTCTTTTGTTGGCAACAAATATCAACTGCGAAACACACATACCTGTGAAGCAGTTCGTAACACAGAACACCTTCTTCGTGCCACCGGATGTATATCAATAACAATATATTTCGTGCACGAATACAGGCCATCGTTTAATATAACGTTTATTATGGCTTAACCATTATTTTCCCTTATGAAGCTACCATACGGTACTTCAAATCGCCATCAGGCTGCACTGATTTAGGTTTACGGTGACCTCCTTAAATCTATTACGACAAATGCCAGGATCGACCCTTTGAAAGGTCTCACACTACCACCTTCCCCATCAGTCCCAATTCGAGGTTCTTCTTCGCGTCTAATCTCGTTTACGTTGTGGTGTAACCCTTCTCCTTTCTTTTAACCTCAGTATGACTACTGAAGACAAGCGTCGCGCGAAGGTTAGTTGGTCATCACACTTGCCACTTATCGGATACAGTGACATTGACCACAGTAGTAAATTGCACAAACGCCCTTCATCAACGCCTGTCTGTCTCCTGAATTTGGTGATTAATTTATCTCTAAACGATTGTTCTCGAAACGAGACAACTTGGCTTTCTCGATAGCATACAATCCATACAGGGAACAGGTCTTTTGAATTGCCTGCACTACTTTCAGCCTTTATTAAACACTAGCAGAACACACGCTCACAAATGTTAGACTTTACGTCGTCTTAGACTTTGTTTTCTAGTCCATAAACGAAGCTTCCTATAAAGAGAAAAATGAGAAATATTCAAGTTTTCATGGCACGAGCGATATTACAATCTTGAACAATGTGTGGCCATGCTTTTAGCAACATGCCATGCAAAATCTCCACAGAGCATGATGAAACATAGTATTATATCATACGCAACATTACACAATGCTACAGTTGCTAATTAGAGCGCCGAGAAGTCCCCTGGAGATCAAAGGCTCTGTGGCCGATGCGTCTAGATCACTTGGGCGGACGCCGGTCTGTGTCAAGCAGTCGCTTGCTTTCACAAACATGTTTCCGAAAGACTTTTCTATTATTAGCTGATTAGGAAATGAACGAAACTGTCTCTGACCTTCTGTCAGACTGATGATCTACATCTACATCTACATGGATACTCTGCAAATCACATTTAAGTGCCTGACAGAGGGTTCATCGAACTACCTTCACAATTCTCTATTTCAAATCTCGTATAGCGCGCGGAAAGAATGACCACCTATATCTTTCCGTACGAACTCTGATTTCCCTATTTTATCGTGGTGATCGTTCCTCCCTATGTGGGTCGGTGTCAACAAAATATTTTCGCATTCGGAGGAGAAAGTTGGTGATTGGAATTTCGTGAGAAGATTCCGTCGCAACGAAACACGCCTTTCTTTTAATGATGTCCATCCCAAATCCTGTATCATTTCTGTGACGCTCTCTCCCATATTTCGCGATAATACAAAACGTGCTTCCTTTCTTTGAACTTTTTCTATTTACTCCCTCAGATCTGGTAAGGATCTCACACTAAACGGACAAGCGTACTGTAGGCAGTCTCCTTAGTAAGTCTGTTACATTTTCTGAGTGTCCTGCTGTAGGGAAGCAGCCTACTCATTCACATCAGTTTCCATTGTGTGCCAGCCAGTCTGCTGTAACTAGCTCTGACGTCATAAATGTTGCGCAATACCTTAAAAATCAAGGAAATGACCTAAAACTTTTCTAGCATGTCAGGAATAATACTAAACTAATGTGTGTTAAATATCAGTTCGATAACTTCAGCCGTTTTCGAGATTTGGACGTTTTTCTGAAAAAATCATTGGCGCAACAGAAAAGAGCTAGAGACTTCAAAATTTATATTTAGATTCATCTTTCATAATGATTTAATAAAAATAGTACTTTGGATTTCACAAATTAAGATTTTAGTGGAAATTCATGATTTTCTGGTTTTCATCTCAAAACTGAAGGAAGCAAGATAGATTAAGTAAGCTAATAAATAAGGCTAGGATGTTTAGATTTAAATAGGTTGGAGGTCCGCTATGACTATGAAGATGTGAAAAGTTTCTTTTGAATACCTATAAAATTATAGCGATAGCGGATCTCAAAAGGGCCAGTTCAGAGCTCATCTACTGCGTACAGTGTAATTTAATTAATTCTCTTGCCCAGAATATTTAACTTAGCCACGTCAAAATTTTATTATCAATACTTACCTGCGTGCTGAATGCACGTTTAAATTAAGAGCTTCATCGGCCATCAGCCAAAGAAGCTATAAATTATTATGTAACTTGAAGTGGTGCGTTACTAGCCCAGCGGCTAGGCGAGAGAACCGATTTGATCAGGCGTTCCCTTAGCCGTCCGCACCGCGGGTTTATATATAAGGACGCTGCGCGAGGAAGGAAGGCCCCAGTTCTCTCCAGACGCTGAATGACACGCCATCTGTGTCGGGAGCCGCGTCGCATCAGTGTCAGTGCTACAGTCTCGGGTGCCGTATTAAGTTACTAGAGATACGCGGAACCATGAAAACATTTCATGTGAAGTGTTAATTCTGGAATGATTTTCATTATCTAGCTTCAGTTTGCGTATTGTCGCGTTTTCACGTGCCGTCTCGGGACAGATATTCTACCAAATATTTAGCGTGGCGTTTGATGAAATATTTTCATCAAATTATGGCGAGCATTCTTTTTAACATTTAATTCGGACATTTATAGTTGCATCAGCGCATTAGACTCTGAACTGCTCTGTTAGTTAGGTTGTAGGGATACTTGTGTTTTTTATCAGTGAATTTCAGAATATACTCAACTATTTTGGAAAACCGTTTTTGATTAGAAATCCTGGACAATCTCCTAATACCTCAGAGCTATAAGCTGCAGCTATAATAACATTCTCAGATATAGTGGGCACTAGGATCTCTAATTACTGGTTCCATGTTTTATTAAATCACTTTCTGGGTGCCAAAAAGTAAATAGAGAGCCAGTGTTGAGAACGGCGAAAGACAGCATTAACAACATTCTAAAAGCCAGAAACTGATTCAACATGCAAGCATTTATCCAGCAATTAGATTAAATTTATACAAAATTATCCGCCGCCCCACATATGGTGCATCGGCCGGGAAACCAACTAAGTGAAAGTGATTTTTAACTATTCGGATTCGCGAGTGAAATGCGACACGCAGCTGAGTAATAGAGCAGTGAAAGTGTTACGTGTGCATGTGGACGACGCAATTGGATTAACAACGCATCTGGATTGACGGAGCTGGCACTGAGTCTAGCGGTGCTGCCGGCATCGCGAGAAGCCAGTCTCGCCGCACCACAGTCGTCCGCTGGAGCAGCCGGCGCAGAGCCTGCAATTGCGGGCCACGCAAACACACAACAGCCGTCGGAGAGCCGTCTGCATTTCAACATGCCACGTTGCATCAGGAATCCTGGTACGCCGCGCCGGCAACGCCATACGTCGTGCAGAAGGAACTAAGTTAAGTGAAAAGCTGTTAAAAATTTTACTAACCTGCACTAAAAGACTGTCGGCGATGGAACCGCCAAAAGAAACTGAATTTAAACTTAAATTAGAACCTATGTCTGTTGAGGGAACTGTAAATTCAGACAACGGTTCAAGTGTAAACATGCATGAAAATAGTAATGTTAAAATGAAAAATGAAGTATTGTCTCCTGACAGTAGTGTGCGAAAGGGCAATGATTCAATAACAGAGACCCCTGTAGTAAAGCGGAAAGTAGAAATTGTAAATTTATTGGATGATAGTTTCTCTGATGAATTAAAAATGAAACAGTCATCAGAGATGGTAGAGTTTAAGAAGGAGAAGTTAGATATGACTAATCAGTCAGAAGTTTCATTTAGTTTTGATGATTCTGGTGTTGGAGCTAGTTTTTCGTCGCCTGAGTGTGATAAAAAGCCAGCTAGTGAGCAACCCAAAGATGCTGGGGCTGTTGATCTAAATGTTATATTACAAGCAATAGCTGCCAGTCAAACAAATTTTAATATGCGGTTTGAGGCAATGAACAATAAATTAGAATCCAATAATGCTGAAATGTCAGCCAGTAATGCTAGAATGAATGCTGAATTAAAGTCTGAAATAAGTGAACAGGTCAAAAGCAGTAATGCTGAATTAAAGTCTGAAATTATGGCCAGCCAAACAAATTTTAATAAACGATTGGAGGTAATGGACGATACCTTCAAGGCTGGTTGTAATAAGTTGAAAGAGGATCTAGACAGTTTGAATTATAAAATTGATTACAATCATGAAGATATTAAGAAAAAGGTTGCTCAACAGTTTTCTGAAATGTATAAAACAGTTAAATCCGAAGTTGCTGAAGTTCGCAAAGACTTCCAAATGGAAGATGCGAAGCTGGAGCACAAGTTAACAGAAAAGATCGAGGCGGAATCTGAACTGTGCTCAGATAGATTTAAAGATGTTAATATCAAAGTAAACATATGTCAAGCAGAAGTAGATGCAATCAAAACTGATACTACTCATATTGTGCAAAGAGTAGATAATGTTGAAATGAAAGTAGAAAATATCAGTACTAACATTGCTAACATTGAGAGTAAAGTAGCTTCAGTAACTTCTGGTAATGGTAGTATACAACAAGTTGTAGCTGCAAACGCCGCTTTTATCGGGTGTCGGCAGTTCTTGCGGTTCGATCCAGATAAAAATATCCATCCGCTAGATTTCTGGAACGATTTTGAAGATGTGATTCCACCAACTTGGTCTGAACGAGAGAAAATCTCATTTATTAGAAGTCATTTAGCAGGTGACGCCATGCGTTGGTCAGCTGATGTTGTGTTGAAGTGTATAACATTAGCGGAGTTTAAAACAGCTTTTATTAATGAGTATTGGTCTAGCAATAAGCAAAATGAAGTGTTGAGAGAATTTTGGAGTGGGAAACGCTTCAATGCAGGCAAGGAATCAATTAAAGAGTTTGCTAGGTCATGGATTTCACGTTTGTCACATTTGGCGGAAAAGCTAAAACCAGAAATGATTATACTAGGTCTTGAAGCCAAACTGCCATGGTATTGGCAAACTAGAATTATATCAGCCCCTAGAGACAATCTGGATCGTTTCATTGAGTATTTGGAACGTGTAGAACGTGTTGCTGCCAATGAGGAGCAAGCACGTAATAATAGAAATGCTAATAACAATAGTAGTAATTTTAGGAACGAGCAAAATGGCAATGTAAACATCAGCACAGTAGGTGTTCGCCATCCTAAGAGAGGTAGGAATTGGGGAAATAATTATCAGAGCCAACAATGGCGTCCAAGGGATAATAATGTTGTTCCAAACAGAAATATGCATGTAAACAACAGTACGGAAAGTAATGCTGTGCCAGTCAACTATAATGAAACTAAAGGAAACAGCAGTAGGCCGAGGCAGGAAAACTAGTTCCCGTCTATGAGGACACTGGCGCTCACCAGGCGGTTACTTTTCCTATGCCAGTAGTTAAGGGAATTGGTAAGACAGATCAGAATACTCAAACTGAACATGTGGATGAAGAGTCGGTAGCACCTAAGGATACAACAGGAATATTAGATCACTCACAGTATTTGATAGATACCGTGTTAGAGACGCTTTCTAAGTGGGAAGAGAAAGAGAAGGCGCAGCAGTGTAACGATAGGGACGAGCTACAAAATATTGAATTGTCAGGTGAAGAAGCAGAAGAAATTCATGCTTATATTTACGATGAAGATGATGTGCTCTTATCTAAAGTGCCTGTGCAGGATGTTGATAATGTACTAATAGATTTAGGACAGGAGATAAGTGAGAATGTAGAGGGTAGGCTGTTGAGGGTCGATGAACCCAGTAGCTGTGACCAGTTGTCACTTGAGAAGGAAACCGACGATAATGGTGAAAGTGGTTTAGCTGTAACTAGTGTTATGCCCGGTCTGGAGACGCAGAATCGCTCAGACTACAGTAATTTGGGTTATGTTCAGCAAACTAAATGTAATGAAGTCGTGCGGTGTTTCGATTTAAAATTAATAGACCGACTGGAAAAGGCAGCTGAAAATGTAATTCAGGAAACCCCTACACACTGTGACCTAAATGTAATGAAGACAGATGTCGATCACTTTAGTTGGAGACAAATCCAAAAGGAACTACTAGATGAATTTGAGGAACCACCTGTACAACCTAGAATAAGCCACCTTATAATAATAGTGAATATGTTGGGTATCAATGTACGTTGTCTCTTAGACAGTGGAAGTGAAGTGAGTGCAATATCTCAGTCCTTCTTTGACGCATTACCTGGTAAAGACAAGCTTACTGTAATGAGGGTATCAGGACTAAGAATAATTGGTGCTACTGGCAAGGTTTCAAAAACGATAAAGGAAGAAGCTTTACTACCCTTTAACATAAGTGGTAATTTAATTGATCATCCATGTTTAATTGTAAATAATCTCAGTATTGAGGTTTTAATTGGCATAGATTTCTTGTCAAAATATCAGAGTGTTGTTGACTTTGAAAGAAGCCAGTTAAAAATGGTCTTGCCAATAACTGGAGTAATTATAGTACCTTTTAGTGATAAACATGTAGTAACTGATCATGAAACTTGGGAGCTGCCTATACGAGTTCTGAAAAATAGGAGGTATTGGGACGAAGGTGTTAATCTTAATAACAGAAAGCTGAACACAGAAGAAGAAGAAGAAGCAATTATTTTAGACAAAATAGAAGCTAAATTGCAAGAAATCGATAAGATTTCAGCCAATCAGAAGGAAGAACTGAGACAGGTTCTAAAAAGGCATCATAAGGTATTTTCGGATCGACCTGGCATAGTCAAAGGTTATGAATGTCAATTACAGGTGAAACCCGGCCAAGTGTTTTTCAGGAAGCCATACCAAATACATGTAGCAAGGAAGGAGGCGGTTCGAAAGGAGATACAGAGAATGCTGGAGTGGGGTGTGATTGAGAAAGCGGTCAGTGAGTACAATAATCCTCTTGTTGTTGTACCAAAAAGAGACGGGAGTGTCAGATTGGTCTTGGACGCTCGTTGGTTGAATGAAATAGTGGTTAGAGAAAGTGATAGACCGCAGAACATGGACGAGTTACTGCAAAAATTCCGGGGAGTAAAATTCTTAACTTCTATGGACATCACGTGTGGGTATTGGAATTTGCCACTGGCGGAGAGTTCAAGGAAGTACACAGCTTTCTTGTACGAAGGAGTTTGTTACCAATACCGTGTGGTACCTTTCGGACTTAATATCTCTGTTTGTGCCTTCGTACGTGTGATGTGCCATGTTTTAGGACCAGCTTTAAGTAATAAAATAACAGTCTACGTAGATGATCTGTTAATAGCAACTCCTACCTGGGAAGAACACATAGTTTTATTAGAGGAAGTGTTAGAGGCTATTGAGAAAGGTGGCATGAAACTAAAGATTGAAAAGACAGAGTGCGTTAAAGAGGAAATAGGTTTCTTGGGATATAGGATAAGTGGAAAAGGTATTCTGCCTGACCCAGGCAAGCTAGCAGTCATTGAAAAATTTGAGGCTCCCAGAAACAAGAAGCAGTTGAGATCAATGTTCGGTCTTTTCGGCTTCTATAGGCGTTTTGTTAGTGATCAGGCTTTTAATGCTCCCTGTCTTCACCTCCTGCTGAAAAAGAATACCCCTTGGGTTTGGACAGCAGAATGTCAACAGGCGTTTGAGGTGCTTAAACAATCTTTAATTAATAGTCCAATTTTGCATCATCCTGACTTTGAAAAACCATTCTGTATGTCTGTTGATGCTAGTGGCTATGGTATAGCGGTGGAGATATTCCAGGTAGAAATAGAGAACGAACAAGAAGTGCACAAGACTATAGCTTTCGCAAGTCGATCTTTACAGGCAGCAGAGAGAAATTATGGCATCTCAGAACTAGAAGCGTTGGCAATTGTATTTGGGGTACAGAAGTTTGAGCAGTATCTATTAGGTCACAAGATAATAGTTTACAGTGACCATAAGGCATTGACCTTTTTAAAGACCTGTAAATTGAGGAATGCTCGTTTGGTGAGATGGTCATTGTATCTCCAGCAGTTTGACCTTGAGGTTAAATATATTCAAGGGAAAGACAATCTGGTAGCTGATGGGTTATCTAGAAGTGCAGAGCTCTGTGATGACGCGGGAATTACAGCAACCGACCTAAATGAAGTTCGAATGTTTGCATTGCACGAAGTAAAGGAAGAAAGTGCATTAAAGAGAGTGATTAAGAACTTGAGACGTGAGCAGAATGCAGATGACCAACTGAAATTAGTGAAGAGCTATTTAGGGAATGCGAACTATCCTAAGGTTTCGCAATACTATTGTTTGCATAAAGGTATTCTGTTTAGGAGGAAGAAGGTAGGTGTTTCTGAGTGGAAGCTGTGCTTTCCCTCACAACATGTAGACTTACTAATCGACTATGTATACCTGAGGTATGGGCACTACGGTGCAAAGAAGTGCATTGCAAAATTAAAAGAGAAGGTTGTGTTTGACAACATGTACCGCCGGGTGGCCAAGCGCCTAGCATCTTGTATAGTGTGCCAGAAAGTCCGTGCTGCTAACACCAGAATACAAGGAGATATGCATTCAGTAGAGCCAACTGAAACCCTAGAATTACTGGCTTGTGATTTGTTTGGCCCTCTTCCTGTTTCGAGAGGTGGTTGTACCCATGTTTTTGTTGTGGTGGATGGATTCAGTAAATATGTTAAGCTATACCCAATTAAAAGAGCAAATGCAAAAACATTGGTTGAAAAGTTGGAAAAAGATTTCTTCGTGAACGTTGGCGTCCCGAAGAATTTGCTGTCAGACAATGGACCTCAATTTACTTCTGATAGATTTAAGGAATGTCTAGATAAGGCCGGCGTGAAACATCTGAAAATATCTGCGTATTCCCCCAAGGAAATATGAGTGAACGTATTATGAGGGATTTGAATATGCTTTGCAGAACTTATTGTGCTCGGAAACACTCAAGTTGGGCAGAGCACATTAAGTATTTTGAGAATGTAATTAACAAGACATGATGCAACTGGTTTTGCACCTTGCGAATTGATGTTTGGCCAAGAACCGCACAATGTGATTGCAGATATGGTAGAATTCCCTATTCTAACGCAAATATCCACAGACTAAAGGCTAGGGCTAATATGAGAAAAAGAGCGTTGGAAAGGAAGAAGCGTCATGACGCAAAAGCTGTACCTACTAGCTTTGAAATAGGTCAATTAGTCCTTGTCAAAACCAAAGAAAAATCAAAGAAAGTAAATGCAGAAACAAAGAAATTCATGTTCGTATACCAAGGACCTTTCAGGATCATAGGAAAACCACATGCCAATGCATATAGGCTAGAATACCCTAAAAGTAAGAAGCTATTAGGTCTCAGGAACGTGATCGACCTAAAGAAATTCATAGGTAGTGAATGAATGCTGTAGGGAGGAGGTTGTTCTGTAACCTCTACACAGTGTGGCAGCTGTGCAGTCCCAGCTGTGTGAGATCTTCTTTCCTTTTCAGATCTCACTCACTCTTCATCTTTTCTATCCACCTAAAATTTCTAACTCTTCTTTACAGCATTAAACCAATGAATGCTGTAGGGAGGAGGTTGTTCTGTAACCTCTACACAGTGTGGCAGCTGTGCAGTCCCAGCTGTGTGAGATCTTCTTTCCCTTTCAGGTCTCACTCATTCTTCATCTTTCCTATCCACAAAAATTTCGACCTCTTCTTTCCAGACATGAAAATTTTCTGTCATGGCTATCAAGCCATGAGTTCTGTAACCATTCTATCCACCAATTAGTGAAGAAAAATACCTAATGTGACAAACCTAATAGTGACAAACAATAGAGAAGTATGACGTAATTAAGATATAAAATGCATTTGAGTAACAAGTATGTATAGAACCCAGGTAATATAGTAACTACAAAGTGTTGTTTTATTGGAAATGGTCCACCAACAGTAAGTTAAAAAGATATATATTAATTCATGTACAAGCAGGATCTGAAGTAGTAGTGAAACCTAGTGTATGCATTAGAGCTAACTAAGAAATAGTAAAAGAGATTGCTTAGTGTTATGAAAAATATGCAGATAAGTTGTAAGGATAAACTCACCTGGTATAGCAAGGAAAGGCAGTGTAATAGAATTGAGCAGTTTGTGGTTGAGACGTGAAGGACACGTCCTTGAAGTATTTATAAGGCTGGAGCTGGCCATTATTTTAGTGTAGTGTGTGACAGGATACACCTACACGTATTGAGGTTATGAGTTGGAGGCGTGAATGCGACCATAGGTACCCTTATGTTAGATGAGACAGAGCAGCTCATGGTGTCCTATAGGTTTAAGGAATTTAGCATTACGCTCGTCCATGATTACTTGATGCACTTTAGTGGTAGGTCTGAGAGAGACTACCTGAGGTTTCAGCGTCCGATCGAGTGGAAATGGATTGCCACGTGAGCAAACTAATCAGCTGCAGTACACTATGAATATGAAATAAATGTGCTATCCTATGCTTTAAATATTAATAGAGTGAGTGTTAAATAAGTACATACACTAGCAAAATAAATAAATAACATACTGGCAGACGTAAAACATTATTTTAGCTCCGCATAAATACACTTCAAAGTAAGTAAGTACCTAATTGCAGATGTGGAACTGACAACAGCAGAGGACCAATAAGTGGATTTAGTAGTCAACTAAACGTAGTGTGTTTTGATCACTCACAACTGTACTATTACCAAAAGTTACTCACATGTACAAAGAAGCTGAGAAAACAACCACTAATCATACTCATACTATCTCTAAGAATAAGGTAATCAAAGATGGGTCAGTTAAGTGCTTAAAATACAAATGTATCAGGAATGTACCAAGCATTGGTTCAGTGTTCCGGCCCAGAAATAATAAATTCAGATTAAATATGATTTATGATTGTATGCCTTAGGAGCATAACTTTTCTCCAGTACGTGACTAACGGCGTTTGGAGCCATTTGTTTACCGATTTTATGACAGTCAAGTAACCGTGAGAGTAAAACTAAATAGATTCTGTTAGCTTTGTTCCAGCAAAATAATGAAGGATAAAATGTATATATCCCCATTTCATTGTGACCCACCCTTAGATAATAAGTGAACAGAGTCTGAGGCACTCTTTTTGTTTGTTCTACAGGACAAACCAGATAATGGCAGCCTGGTAGCTGGGTGAAAGCGTGGAGTGACTTGGACACAACTCAAAGTGACCCCTCCCCTTTCCCCCATGTAATTTAGAGAGAACGTGAAGGACGCACACCATAGCAACTTCCCCTCCTCTACCCTTGTGAATGGAAGTGTAGGACGCCAGCCAAAGCGGCTACAACCACGTGTGTAAAAATTATTTGTGAACTTTTCTTTCAGGTTTAGAAAAGACTGCTAAGAGATAATCATCTGTTTATGTATCATGTTATTTTCTTTGAATTTGTGTATGTAAAAATGTATTTAATGTATTTAATGGAGCTAAGATTTTCATAATTTTTCAATTTGTATGTGTTTGTTTGTCTAAGGCAATATGTATGCCAAAACATTTCATTGACTTTGCTTAAAATTTTGAGTAATGACATTGTTTAAAAGGCAGTGAACATGCCCACAATTTAAATAATGAATGTAGGTAATCAGTCTTATTTAATGTTTCTACAGGTTTATATTTCAATTTTGAATTTTCATAGGGAGTTAAACTGTACTCTTGCTTCCCTTTTTGTAATTAAATTTTTTTTCATTCATTAACATTCATAAACAAAAAAAAATTTAAGTAGAGGGTGATGTAGGGAAGCAGCCTACTCATTCACATCAGTTTCCATTGTGTGCCAGCCAGTCTGCTGTAACTAGCTCTGACGTCATAAATGTTGCGCAATACCTTAAAAATCAAGGAAATGACCTAAAACTTTTCTAGCATGTCAGGAATAATACTAAACTAATGTGTGTTAAATATCAGTTCGATAACTTCAGCCGTTTTCGAGATTTGGACGTTTTTCTGAAAAAATCATTGGCGCAACAGAAAAGAGCTAGAGACTTCAAAATTTATTTTTAGATTCATCTTTCATAATGATTTAATAAAAATAGTACTTTGGATTTCACAAATTAAGATTTTAGTGGAAATTCATGATTTTCTGGTTTTCATCTCAAAACTGAAGGAAGCAAGATAGATTAAGTAAGCTAATAAATAAGGCTAGGATGTTTAGATTTAAATAGGTTGGAGGTCCGCTATGACTATGAAGATGTGAAAAGTTTCTTTTGAATACCTATAAAATTATAGCGATAGCGGATCTCAAAAGGGCCAGTTCAGAGCTCATCTACTGCGTACAGTGTAATTTAATTAATTCTCTCGCCCAGAATATTTAACTTAGCCACGTCAAAATTTTATTATCATTACTTACCTGCGTGCTGAATGCACGTTTAAATTAAGAGCTTCATCGGCCATCAGCCAAAGAAGCTATAAATTATTATGTAACTTGAAGTGGTGCGTTACTAGCCCAGCGGCTAGGCGAGAGAACCGATTTGATCAGGCGTTCCCTTAGCCGTCCGCACCGCGGGTTTATATATAAGGACGCTGCGCGAGGAAGGAAGGCCCCAGTTCTCTCCAGACGCTGAATGACACGCCATCTGTGTCGGGAGCCGCGTCGCATCAGTGTCAGTGCTACAGTCTCGGGTGCCGTATTAAGTTACTAGAGATACGCGGAACCATGAAAACATTTCATGTGAAGTGTTAATTCTGGAATGATTTTCATTATCTAGCTTCAGTTTGCGTATTGTCGCGTTTTCACGTGCCGTCTCGGGACAGATATTCTACCAAATATTTAGCGTGGCGTTTGATGAAATATTTTCATCAAATTATGGCGAGCATTCTTTTTAACATTTAATTCGGACATTTATAGTTGCATCAGCGCATTAGACTCTGAACTGCTCTGTTAGTTAGGTTGTAGGGATACTTGTGTTTTTTATCAGTGAATTTCAGAATATACTCAACTATTTTGGAAAACCCTTTTTGATTAGAAATCCCGGACAATCTCCTAATTCCTCAGAGCTATAAGCTGCAGCTATAATAACATTCTCAGATAAAGTGGGCACTAGGATCTCTAATTACTGGTTCCATGTTTTATTAAATCACTTTCTGGGTGCCAAAAAGTAAATAGAGAGCCAGTGTTGAGAACGGCGAAAGACAGCATTAACAACATTCTAAAAGCCAGAAACTGATTCAACATGCAAGCATTTATCCAGCAATTAGATTAAATTTATACAAAATTATCCGCAGCCCCACACTGCCAATAAAATGTAGTCTTTGGTTAGCCTTCCCCACAACATTTTCTGTGTTCCTTCCAACTTAAGTTGTTCGTAATTGTAATACCTAGGTATTTAGTTGAATTTACGGCTTTTAGATTAGACTGATTTATCGTGTAACCGAAGTTTGAGTTCCTTTTAGCACTCATGTGGACGACCTCACGCTTTTCGTTATTTAGGATCAACTGCTACTTTTCTCACCATTCAGAAGTCTTTTCTAAATCGTTTTGCAGTTTATTTTGATCTTTTGATGACTTTAATAGTTGATAAACGACAGTCATCTGCAAACAACCGAAGACGGCTGCTCAGATTTTCTCCCAAATCGTTTATATAGATAAGGAACAGCAAAGGGCCCATAACACTACCTTGGGGAACGCCAGAAATCACTTCTGAATGATCTTAGCAGACAAACGAAATACGGCTTAAGAAAGAAAGGAGAAGGATTGGTTTGACATCACGGCTTTGCGTTCGCATTGCAAGACGTTGACAAAAACATGATGCTAACATATGTGAAATTAGATGGTTTGTTGTAATGGCTAAGCTGTGGGATTCTGGATTGGGATTCCGGCTCCAATTACAATTTGGCCATGTTTGAGGGTTATTCGGAAAGTAAGAAACGATCGGTCGCGAAATGGAAACCACAGTGAAAATCCGATGACGTTTTACACAGGTGTGTTGGGCAGTGTCTCTAGTATTCCCGTCGATCGCGTTACGTCGTTCTTTTTAGTTCTGAGCACACAGGGGGCACATAAAGATATCTAGAACAATAGTGTCTCCCGCCAACTACCAGGGCCTGGTAAGAAATTTCGCCTGAAGCTTTGCAGCCAATATTACATAAAGTGCGATTTCTTCTTCAAGAGAATTCTCAGCCGCATTCTGCAGGGGCAATGAAGATGCTCCTGCATCGTTTTCAGTTCGATATGTTTGATTACCCACAATACAGCCCGTAATTATTGTCTCCCTCTGAGTTTCATCTCTGCTCACATGAAACGCTGGCTTTTAAGACAACGAGCTGTAGGCCACCGTAGAGAGGTGGCGGAAAACACTGGCGTCTGCCTTCTATAACGAGGGTTTTGGAAAGTTGGTACAACGCTACGACAAACTTCTGAATGGGATCGGTGACTATGGAGATAAGTAACTGGAAGTTGTACCTAACTCTTGCAAATAAAACAGTTCTGATTTTCACTTTGGTTTCCATTTCGCGACCTATCGTTCCTTACTTTCCGAATAGCCCTCGTATTTGAATCCTTCATGATGATACTGTCCCATCATTTTGTTGTTTCCTCACGGTGCCAAACTCCTCTAGATCTCTGCGACTGGAGCTATCCTAACTACTAGTGACAGGGAATTTGATAGCTGACACCTCTTCATATGGGGTCAACAACGACGATATGTGCGGGGCTGGAGTCCCAGACAGCATAGAAATATTCGTTGTGTTATCTCTAGTCGAACATGTGCACATCTCGCTACTGGCGAAGAAACAATAAAGATTTTATGTCTATGACAACAGCGGAAGGTCCCAGGTTCGAATCCCTGCCAGACAAAAATCACTTGTATCGTCGTTTCACGTTGTAATATCACTCTATTGGTGAACATATTTAATATCTGACATCTGATTATGCTTAGTTAACAATTCATATAGGTACCATCCATCACCACAACCTTACTTCATGGCGTTTCACATTGGTGCGTTGTGCGTGGAATGGAATGGAATGATTCAGTTGAATTTGCAGAAACTGAAAATGTGAATTAGCGGAAATATGTTCCTCTTTACTTCTGCGTCCGTTGAATTTTGACCTACATATCAACCTTAAAATCAAGGTTTCCTTCTAGGGTGATATACTCGTATGAACTGGATTTAAGGACTAAGAGAAATATATTAATTTTATTATAAATATTTGTAAAACAATATATTCGGACCTTATTGATTTGATTTCTGGGATTGAGAAAAACCCATATTTCGTTCGTGTCTGGTACAAATCTACAAACGTCATATGCTCTTATGTCGACGTATCAATTAATGAGACAGTGCACAATGTGTCTGGCTGACAAAAACCGACATCATTTCAACAAATTTATCCCACTGTCGGTATAGCTCCACCCACAATCAGAAGACATGTTGCAGCTGAGTCCGAAAGTACGAAACAGTCTAAAAATCGAACGCACCTATTATCCACCCATTATACGCTACCAGATGCAGCACAGCCGACAGAAATCCCGGCGAAGTTTTAAGCGAATAACCAAACCTTTAGATGAGCCGTTTGAAATACCGCGAAAAAATTTATCGCTACACTATTAATCAGACTCTGACAAAACTTAACGAGCAACTGGCTGCTCGAAATCATCTACCATTTCCGACATTGTGGGCACTTAACCGCTTAAAAATTGGTGTCACGGTTAAATGCTAACATGAGAAAATTGGTACATGAAGGCATTGACTCATGTGGATGTGGTGGAATACAAAATCATCAACATGTAATAATGTGCCCAAAAATATGCAAAACATGCACAGAGGCAGACCTTGTCATAACAAATGACCAAGTCATCCGTGTGGCTGATTATTGGAAATATGCAGGTGCGAATATAACATACTTGTGAACAGCTTTGTTGTTTCTTTTTGAAAACGGATCCGGAAAACTGTTCCGTATAGCTGCACTGAAAGCCAGTTGTTTTATGTACGGTAATTCTCCATATGGCCGAAATAATTCTTTTTCCGTACTGTAGTGCATGCCAAAGTATTACAGAGAGCGTGAGCGTGGATACCTTTACACACAAAAGGGAAAGCTCAGTGCCTGTTGGTGATGGGGCTGCCCTATCTCAAAAGGCAAGCGACGAGCTATACGGACGGGCTATGGAGATTGTTCCTCACTGGAGGGAACTCGCTGTGAAAGTCTTGTGACTAAGAGAGGGGACACATTAACAGCGGGATTCAGCACCAGGAAACGATTTTCTTCCTTAGTTCAGCCTACGTGAGAAATACACCGACGGAAAAAAAAAATCGCTACATCAAGAAGGAGACGGGCGTGTTTCTACAACTGAAAGATGATGTCTATTCGAGTTTCGTGTTATTCGCATAAGAGTGGTGCTACTAGCGCCACTATGAGTATGCAAATCAGGATTGCCTTAAATACGCGCATCTTTGAGATTGGGCGTGGTGAGTTGATGTTAGTCGTGAATGCCTTTAAAACGACAATGACGCCATTATGACACCCGGGGTCGTGTAATGGTGCTACGAGAAGCTAGATGTTCCTTCCGCGACATTCCAGAAATATGTGGCAGGAATGTAGCCACTGTACATTATTGTTGGGAGCGGTGGCGATCGCAATAAAACGGCTACGTGTCGCTACCTAGACGGAAGTCCTTCATTTCCGGCGTATGGCTCTGTCGCAGCAATTTGAGCTACAGTTGGCACCACAGTGGCACAACGAACTGTTTCAAATCAAGGAAAGCTCCGAGCCAGACGCCCGTGCATTCCACTGAACCCAAACCACCGCCATTTACGACTCCAGTTATGTGAAGCGAGAGCCATTTGGAGAGCAGGGTGGAGATTTGTTATGTTTCAAACGAAAACTGATTGTACCGCTGTGCCAGTGATGGCCGTGTGTTGATTAGAAGGGGCAGGTGAGGGTCTACAACCAACCTGCCTGCGTGCTAGACACTCTTGACCTGTGTTGTTGTGGTCTTCAGTCCTGACACTGGTTTGATGCAGCTCTCCATGTTACTCTATCCTGTGCAAGCTTATTCATCTTCCAGTACCTACTGCAACCTACATCCTTCTGAATCTGCTTGGTGCATTCATCTCTTGGTCTCCCTCTACAATTTGTACCCTCCACGACGTCCTACAATACTAAATTGGTGATCCCTTGATGCCCCAGAACATGTCCTACCAACCGACCCCTTCTTCTAGTCAAGCTGTGCCACAAGCTCCTCTTCTCCCCAATTCTATTCAATACCTCATTAGTTATGTGATCTACCCATCTAATCTTCAGCATTCTTCTGTAGCACCACATTTCGAAAGCTTCTATTCTCTTCTTGTCTAAACTATTTGTCGTCCATGTTTCACTTCCATACATGGCTACACTTCTTACAAATACTTTCAGAAACGACTTCCAGATATTTAAATCTATACTCGATGTTGACAAATTTCTCTTCATAAGAAACGCTTTTCTTGCCATTGCCAGTCTACATTTTATATCCTCTCTACTTCGACCATCATCAGTTATTTTGCTCCCCAAATAGCGAAACTCCTTTACTGCTTCAAGTGTTTCATTTCCTAATCTAATTCTCTCAGCATCACCCGACTTAATTCGACTACATTCCATTATCCTCGTTTTGCTTTTGTTGATGTTCATCTTATACCCTCCTTTCAAAACACTGTTCATTCCGTTCAACTGCTCTTCCAAGTCCTTTGCAGTCTCTCACAGAATTACAATGTCATCGGTGAACCTCAAAGTTTTTATTCTTCTCCATGGATTTTAATACCTACTCCGAACTTTTCTTTTGTTTCCTTTACTGCTTGCTCAATATACAGATTGAATAACATCGGGGATAGGCTACAACCCTGTCTCACTCCCTTCCCAACCACTGCTTCCCTTTTATACCCCTCGACTCTTGTAACTGCCATCTGCTTTCCGTACAAATTGTAAATAGCCTTTCGCTCCCTGTATTTTACCCCTGCCACCTCCAGAATTTGAAAGAGAGTATTCCAGTCAACATTTTCAAAAGCTTTCTCTAAGTCTACATAAGCCAGAAAGGTATGTTTGCCTTTCCTTAATCTTTCTTCTAAGATAAGTCATCGGGTCAGTATTGCATCACATGTTCCAACATTTCTACGGAATCCAAACTGATCTTCCCCGAGGTCGGCATCTACCAGTTTTTCCATCCGTCTGTAAAGAATTTGCGTTAGTATTTTGCAGTTGTGACTTATTAAACTGATAGTTCGGTAATTTTCACATCTGTCAACACCTGCTTTCTTTGGGATTGGAATTATTATATTCTTCTTGAAGTCTGAGGGAATTCCGTCTGTCTTATACATCTTGGTAACCAGATGGTAGAGTTTTGTCAGGGCTGGCCCTCCCAAGGCTATCAGTAGTTCTAATGGAATGTTGTCTACTCCCGGGGCCTTGTTTCGACTTAGTTCTTTCAGTGCTCTGTCAAACTCTTCACGCAGTATCGTATCTCCCATTTCATCTTCATCTACCTCCTCTTCCATTTCCATAATATTGTCCTCAAGAACATCGCCCTTGTATAGACCCTCTATATACTCCTTCCACGTTTCTGCTTTCCCTTCTTTGCTTAGAACTGGGTTTCCATCTGAGCTCTTGATATTCATGCAAGTGGTTCTCTTTTCTCCAAAGGTCTCTAATTTTCCTGTAGGCAGTATCTATCTTACCCCTAGTGATATGTGCCTCTACATCCTTACATTTGTCCTCTAGCCATCCCTGCTTAGCCATTTTGCACTTCCTGTCGATCTCATTTTTGGGACTTTATTCCTTTTTGCCTGCTTCACTTACTGCATTTTTGTATTTTCTCCTTCCATCAATTAAATTCAGTATCTCTTCTGTTACCCAAGGATTTCTACTAGCCCTCGTCCTTTTACCTACTTGATCCTCTGCTGCCTTCACTACTTCATTCATCAAAGCTACCCATTCTTCTTGTACTGTATTTCTTTCCCCCATTCCTGTCAATTGTTCCCTCATGCTCTCCCTGAAACTCTGCACAACCTCTGGTTCTTTCAGTTTATCCAGGTCCCATCTCCTTAAATTCCCACCTTTCTGCAGTTTCTTCAGTTTGAAACTACCGTTCATAACCAGTAGATTGTGGTCAGAGTCCACATCTGCCCCTGGAAATGTCTTACAATTTAAAGTCTGTCTCCTGTATCTTTGTCTTACCATTACATAATCTATCTGAAATCTTCTAGTATCTCCAGGGTTCTTCCATCTATATAACCTTCTTTCATGATTCTTGAACCAAGTGTTAGCTACGATTAAGTTACGCTCTGTGCAAAATTCTATCAGGTGGCTTCCACTTTCAATTCTTATCCCCAATCCATATTCACCTACTACGTTTCCTTCTCTTCCTTTTCCTACTGTCGAATTCCAGTCACCCATGACTATTAAATTTTCGTCTCCCTTCACTACCTGAATAAGTTCTTTTATCTCATCATACATTTCTTCAATTTCTTCATCATCATGCTCAAACACTTAGTGGCCCAAATACGAAGCAAAAGTTGAATTTTTCCAACTGAGGATTGTGATGGATGAGAACAATTATCCTACTGTAGTAGGCGTGGACCTCGTGTCTATCTTGGCTACAATAATGCGTTCACTATGCTGTTTGTAGTAGCTTGCCCGCCCTCCTATTTTTTTATTCATTCTTAAACCTACTCCTGCATTACCCCTATTTGATTTTGTATTTATAACCCTGTATTCACCTGACCAAAAGTCTTGTTCCTCCTGTCACCGAACTTCTCTCATTCCCACTATATCTAACTTTAACCTATCCATTTCCCTTTTTAAGTTTTCTAACCTACCTGCCCGATTAAGGGATCTGACATTCCACGCTCCGATCCGTAGAACGCCCGTTTTCTTTCTCCTGATAACAACGTCCTCTTGAGTAGTTCCCGCACGGAGTTCCGAATGGGGGACTATTTTATCTCCGCAATATTTTACCCAAGAGGACGCCATAATCATATAATCATACAGTAAAGCTGCATGCCCTTGGGAAAAATTATGGCTGTAGTTTCCCCTTGCTTTCAGCCGTTCGTAGTACCAGCACAGCAAGGCCGTTTTGGTTAGTGTCACAGGGCCAGATCAGTCAGTCATCCAGACTGTTGCCCCTGCAACTACTGAAAAGGCTGCTGCCGCTCTTCAGGAACCACACGTTTGTCTGGCCTCTCAACAGATACCCCTCCGTTGTGGTTGCACCTACGGTACGGCTACCTGTATCGTTGAGGCTCGCAAGCCTCCCCACCAACGGCAAGGTCCATGGTTCATTGGGGGGGGGGGGGGGGGGGGGGAAGCTGGTCCTACACTCCGAGTAATGCCATTGCTTATTTCTCGTCTACATTAACCTGTGAACTTACAAAGTTAATCAAGTGAATACGTTTCCTAGACAATTATATTATCGAAATTTTATTACTCTACATGATTTATGTTTTGATGTTGCAATTTTTTTCAGTCAGTGTGTAACAGGGAAAATGTGTGACCTTCTTGAAGATACCTGAAGACTTCTCGAGGGATAATCTTGTTTGCGATAAGCCGCGAGCCGTGATACGAGATTACTTACTGTACGTAAAAGTCCGTCCACAACAACAGAAAGTTGGCATCCTGGGACAAGGAATCCAGAGGAGTAGAACTACTCAGGAGGAATCGCCCATTCGCTGGTGCCGATATATCATCTGACAATGATGAGGTATGTCGACAAAATTTCGGATCTCTGGAATTGCAAGAGAATTGACACAATCAAAAGCCAACGGACTGGAGAGTGGAGATCGTCCTTCATTTTCGATAGTATGAGGAGTGAGACTCCGTGATGATTATTTTGAGAGACATCGTGTTGGGACTCCGTCTGAAGACTTTGATGAGCATACTTGGTCTGCACTTACCGTTGGTGATGATCAGTTTCCAAGGTGACTTCAGGCTACTGCATGTTGTTCTGACTCTATTTTCAGTTTTTACTTATTTTATTTTAGTCCAATGCTTTTCCTCACCAGCATTCGTCCCGTTTCCTTTTCTGAAGGCAGTCTTCCGCCTGACACCTTGTACTGCTTTTTCGGGCAGACTGCAATAATAACAATAGTTTTGACTTTTGTGTTGACGGGTCATTATCGTGACCACCGTCAGCTGTTTGAAATCAGATCCCTTCTGTGTTGCCTCTGTAATCTGATTCCATACAAAACTTTGGATAGCCGACCCGTCCTATTGCTGCTAACTGAACGGTTAACCCGCTTACCGTCTTGCACTCGCCCGTCTGCCGCAGCACTAATCCTCTCAGACGGCATAAACGGAACAGGCCCTTCAACAGCGGACAGCTATCATTCGGCCGCCAGGCACTGCCATCTTTGGAGGGATGTAGGACAAAACAACATGCCGAGACACACCCCTCAGATAAACGCCCGCCAGCAGCCAACTTTGCACTGCCAATTCAAGTCTTTCACGAGCCAGCTATTCAGGCAATTCTTTTTTACCGTGTCCGCTCAGTCCAAGGCCCTGAGACCGTTTATTTAATGTCTCTTGTCTGCTTTGTTGTTTTAATGAATTGATATAGTATTCCCATCTGTGTTCACCTCTGTTTCATTCCGATGTTTTGCACGCGTCCTGCGACGATGTCACTTTTGGTTTATTTACTGTCACACCTGGCACCTAACAGACAAGAACTCAATTAATTTTCCCTACATCCCCTTCCCTTATTACCCAACACCCACTTTTTTGGCAAACTGCGTACAACTCAGTTCCACGCGAGATGCCATGTTTTTTGCGCCCAACTTGAGGCGATTTGTATATATTACTTATTCCATTTTAATTTTCAACATATAAATGCAGTTATTAGCAAGGTCTGTTTCTAAATTTACTGCTAAAACTCATTTTTAACAAAATTTACGTCCTATCTACTGCAGCTCCATCATTTCAGTTTCCCCTTGCTTTTTCTAACGTAGTTTGCAACAGCATCCCTCAGTAGCCCACACCATTTCACAGCTTTTCTCGGTCCCATTTCCGAACTCTAAACACAACGAGACACAGCATAGTGTCTGGATGTGAATAGTTTCTCTCTTTTCTCCTTAAAACGTGATGTCTTAGAATACTTCGCCATTAAGAAAACTAAAGACTATTTATTAAATTGATAAAACTGAACCATACTTATGCACATACATTTTGCAATATGAACGTTCATAATATCGCCTTTTGTGTGTAACTCCACTTTGGCGCCAATCGATGCGGCTGTTGTGACTGAACACGGGGAGCAAACAGCCCACGAGGCGACGTTCACATGTCTCTGTTAACAGGGACACTTCTTCCAAAAACAGTATTAGGCAGGCATTAAGTAAGTACAAGTACTGAATGACTACAAACGCATATGTCCAATCACCGATTTATGTAGTAACACGTTCAATCTCATGTGATTGCTGTATAAAATGTACTAGCCTTTGTCAGTCCCGCTGAGAGACCAAGTCCAAATCTCTGAGCACTACTATCTTCTTCCCGGCGTAGACACAGCTCCGTAGCAATGTCTTACGTTGGCGACGGGCTGGTGATCCCTCGTCGGACTCGTCGGCGGCGAGAATTGAAACTCCTTTGGCATGCAGGTCGATGGTCCTCGGAAGGTGGACTGCGAGAAACTGGATATGCAATTATGACTGCGACTGCGACTGTCCGTCAAGCTGCATAACGCTGCTTATATCTCAGTCCAAGCAGTGATACGAGACTGCACCCTGCTTGTTCGGCGTGATTGCTGAAATGGAAATGAGCGTACGAAATTGTGGGCCGGAAGTCCCCCAGTTCAGCCGCCGAGGGCAAGTACTTATTGCATTAGACGTCACATTGGGTGACCTGCGCGTCGGAGATGGGGATGAAACGATGATGAGGACAACACAAAACCCAGTCCCTGAGCGGAGAAAATCTCCTGCCCCAGCCGGGAAACGAACCCGGGCCCCTTACCGTGGCATTCCGCCGCGCCAACTACTCAGCTAACGGGGGCGGACGGCGTGATTGCTAAAGTGCAAAATAGTTCCCGTTATGCTCGCGACCTCCCTAGTAGGCCGCCTAATTGCTCCGCCTGCCGAGTATGCTGGCCCGTGTAACACGCGTTGCTAGGGGGAAGGCTAGCTTGCAGTGGAGTTGCGACCACGCGATTCGCAATCACAACTTTCCTTCGCCCTGCTGAGGAAGTGATTAAGGGAGAGACGCGGAGCAATGGGCGATGGCATCCGCCTCCATGCTGACCTCGGCACTGCAGCTGCTGAACTCAACCTCCAAGGGTTCTGTTTATTGCGAGGCGTCATTGCTGGCTGACCGCTGCGATTCCACAACCCCTCCTTCCCTCTCTAGTGTTGAACCGTTATCCCCATCGCAAACTGAAAAGCATCTGTAGCTTCTAGAACGGAAAGGTTTACAAATTCATTGCTGTAGCTGATACACATGTGGTGGCTAACATCTCCTACAGCCATTATGATGAGCATCACTTCCCCAGTTTACGTACCACTACCCCTGTGTACCATACTTTTTTCCACAAGATGCACCTTTGAATATATTATTTTACTGTCGCGTTAAGTTTCTCTTTCAAATCTCATTCTCTCTTGCGGCTCCTACTTCATCTCTATGAGGTACTGTTCCATGGAGCATCTCGGCTCGGGACTTTTTGTTACAAGGAATGCTTCTGCGGGATATTAGAATCATCGTCAGTGCGTCGTCTTTATTGTGTTCGGAGCTTAGTTTTCTCATTCGTAATTTTAAAGTTCTAACGAATCGTTCTGCTACGCTGTTGGATTCAACCGTGTGCCATTGTCAGTTACAATGGCTGTAAGTAAATTTCTTCTGAAAATATAAGATTCAGCACTTGACTGTGTCCATTATTTTGAAGTGTGGGAAACAGGTGCAGGCGTCCAGCAGTGAGATCAATTTTCATTCGAAAAACCTACATGTACAGTCGTGGACAAAACGAGCGAGACCCCTCGCCTTTTCGTTATGCTGATCCGCACAGCATAACAGGCAAGGCGACGAAGTGCTACCAACATACTATGCGCAGGCGTGAAATTGAGAAACTATCCGAACTTTGTCACACTGCTTTCATTCATGTCTAAGACTATATTAATGCTGATTAGTGTGTTAAACACAACACGTAAGTATAAGATATAAGTGAAAGAAGAAACGCTAATTAGTATGAACTGTACGAATAAAAATGAATTTCAGCTTTTACATTTAACATAACTATTTTGGTAAGACGAAGTACCCCAGATCGTTACGAATTAGCAAAATATTATGCGCATTCGGCCGCGAAACGGTCTGTGTCAACGTTGAGACGAGTCATGCTGGATTACCGTTGCTAACCTCCGATGAAAGTGTGCAAATTTAGCAATGCGTGAAGATTCATAACGAAATTCAGTTAAAAATCATTCAGTGCCACACTTAGGTCAGTTCAGTTGTTGACAGAAGCGGAAAAAGTAGGCAATAACAAGTATGAAATTCTACAAGATTTTCATATTTACAACCACAGAACGCCGGTACAGAATAAAGGTAGCAATAACACGTATTGAGGGCGCGAGAATTTCTTAAATTTGCTTTACTGATAGTCTATCTGCCTCCATCGAGATTAGAACCGAAAACAAACCAGACCTCCCTTGCAGTAGCAAACACCTTTCACTACGCTAGCAGACAACACAGGAAAACAGCCCTCTAATATTACCCCAGACGTGAATAAGCCGGCAATTTCGCAATGAAAATGGCAAAATGATCTGCAGTTTCTGTTGCATAGACCTTTCTGGATTCAAAACATGAATTTTCTACCTTTATGTCACCGCTTATGTGACAATCATTCGGGATGTTTATCGAAATAACAAATTACAGTAAAGCATATTTTAAGAAATTCTCGCGCCCCCAATACGTTTTATTTCTACCTTTATTCTGTACCGGCGCCCTGTGGATGTAAATACGAAAATCTTGTAGAATTTCATACTTGTTGCTGTCTACTTTCTCCGCTTCTGTCAATAATTGAATTGACTTAAGTGTGGCACTGAATGATTTTTAACTGAATTTCGTTATGAATCTTCACGCATTGCTAAATTTGCACACTTTCATCGGAGGTTAGCAACGGTAATCCAGCATGACTCGTCTCAACGTTGACACAGACCGTTTCGCGGCCGAATGCGCATAATATTTTGCTAATTCGTAACGATCTGGGGTACTTCGTCTTACCAAAATAGTTATGTTAAATGGAAAAGCTGAAATTCATTTTTATTCGTACAGTTCATACTAATTAGCGTTTCTTCTTTCACTTATATCTTATATTTACGTGTTGTGTTTAACACACTAATCAGCATTAATATAGTCTTAGACATGATTGAAAGCAGTATGACAAAGTTGGGATAGTTTCTCAATTTCACCCCTGCGCATAGTATGTTGGTAACACTTCGTCGCCTTGCCTGTTATGCTGTGTAGCAGACTTTAAAGCTGTGCGGATCAGCGTAACGAAAAGGCGAGGGGTCTCGCTCGTTTTGTCCACGACTGTACATCTGCAGCTTCCCTCCGAGCAGTGTGACAAAGTTAGGATAGTTTCTGAATTTCACCCCTGCGCATAGTATGTTGGTAACACTTCGTCGCCTTGCCTGTTATGCTGTGTAGAAGACTTTAAAGCTGTGCGGATCAGCATAAAGTAAAGGCGAGGGGTCTCGCTTGTTTTGTCCACGACTGTACATCTACAGCTTCCCTCCGAGCTGATGAGGATCTCAAAGACGCGAGCAGTACTCAAGAATGATTAGCACTAGTGTTCTACACGCTGTCTTCTTTATACGTAAGCTACCCTATTCATTTCATTTCACATCGCTTTCAAAGTTACGCCTAGATGTTTAATCAACGTGTCAAATTGGGTGTGTCAAGCAGCACACTTCTAATACTGTATCCGAAGACTGTTTTTGTAGTCATACTTCTGAATTTTTTACTACTATCAAAACATTACGCTGCTTTGCAGCAGCTTACTGACCTATCATGTGTAATGAAAAGCTTGGCGTATGATTTTTTATTTTGCATATTATTATTATCAACATTTCTAACCAATCTTACAATTCCGCCCTTTGGCTTTTTTTTTTTTACTCATATTCATATTTCTTCGCTTTAAAATTTCTGGAAGCACGGAATTTCGTTTTTAAGATTTTGTTTCCCGCATTATTTACAACCACTTTTGCTTGTTTTGTCCGTTCAGATACATGCATTTCGCTTAAATATTCTGATTTGATCGTTTCTCGAACCTTCGTCAGCTGCATGTACTAATAGCGTGTCCCTAACAGCCGTTTCCGCATATGACAAATCATGCTTAGGATACTCACGCTTAAATTTACAGCTTCTGGTTAGAACATGGAGCATAGCGGTCTTCTCCTTAAAATTTTGACAATGTTTCTTGTACGCTCAACAAAATCTGTGGCGAGAAGCTGCTACGAGAATTTTACTTTAGAGGTTGTCTTACAGCTTCTCTTTAATTTCTGTATAGCCTAATGCGCTGCAATCTTTGTTTCGCAACCATCGTTCAGTTATGTTGTAAATTTCTGCCCCAGCATTGGATAGCAAAAGCGCTCTTTGCGTTATTTCACCTGCTGTCCTGTGCTCCGTAAAATGCTGCTGCATCCCGGCTATGTAATGTGTCCATTTTTCCTTCTTCTAGTCCATCGGATAGAACTCTGGCGGTGCTCTCTTTACTTCCCCTTGTCCAAGTTATTTTTCGCCCATCATTTTCAGCACTCTTTCATGTGAGTTACTGATAGCTTGCAGCAGTTGCAAAATTTGTAGCGTAATTTCGATTTGTTGTGCTATCTACAAATATGCTAAACAACAGCTTACTGTTATTCTCCTCTTTATTCTTGAAAAATAATTACTATACAGTTTACTTTTTTGACAAATTACGCATCAGTTTTCAAACTAAGTTGCATCTTATTCGAAATGGCCTACTACGTTAAATTTTCTCGATACAGTGGCGTCCTAAAGGATAGAGTTCTTGAGTTCTTTTAAAGGACTTCTCTAATAGCACTCAGTCCGTTGGATTTCTCATATAACCTCGTCATCAGAAAAAGAGTCTGTCCTAACTTCACTTCAGCGCCAACCGATGTGGCTACTGTGTGTTATGTATATTGACTACAGCCCACGAGCATTTCGCTAAAATTTCTAGTTTTGTCGTCTGTCAAACAGTCGTCAGGTGAATGTCCTAATAGGCTGTCCCTAACTGCCGTCTCCACATGTGACAGATTACGCTCAGGGTTCCCGTGTCTAAATTTGAAGCTTTTGGTTAGTACCTGGAGCATAGCGACCCTTTCATTAAAATTTTGTCCGCCCCTGGTAGCTGAGTGGTTAGCAAGACGGAACGTCAATCCTAAGGGCCCAGGTTCGATTCCCGGCTGGATCGGAGATTTTCTCCGCTCAGGGACGGGGTGTTGTGTTGTCCTTATCATCATCATTTCATCCCCATAGACACGCTGGACGCGGAAGTGGCGCCAACTCGAAAGACTTGCACCAGGCGAACGGTCTACCCGACGGGAGGCCCTAGCCACACGGCATTTCCATTAAAATTTTGACAATGTTTCGTGAATGAAATAAGTATTAGTGTGAGTAGCGTTGATAAACAGCACAAATCGTTAAAACTGAACAAAGCTCCAGGGCCTGATGGAATCCCTGTCAGATTCTACACTGAATTTGCGGCTGAGTTAATCCCTCTTCTAACTATAAAAAACTCATCCGATTAAAAAAAATCATAACTATTATGTTATTTAAGATATGTTCGTGAGCAACGTACTGTTGAAAAGAGCAGACTCTCGAGTTTTACATGGTTCCCGCCACACTCGCTTCAGGAAGTGCGGGCATTTTTATACCAAAGGGTTACTGAACGATGGTTCGGCCGCACTGGACCAAATGATTCAGCCTTACATTACTGGCCTCCAAGGTCACCGGAGCTGACTGTATGTGATTATTTCTTGTGGGGGTTTATAAAAGACTCTGTTTATGTGTCTCCGTTACCAACAGCAATGAATTAACAGAGGCATCGCATAACAGCAGCTGTGGAAGCTGTAACTCAAGACATGCTTGCTGCAGTGTGGGAACAGTTTGAATACCGTGCTGACATGTTCCGTGCATCTCAAGGGGGGCGTATTGAACACCTATGAAAAGGTATAAAAAAGCTTTTTGAGTTTTTCGTTCATCAAAAAATAAAATTCGTTGTATATGTTTATTAGTTTCAGAAATATAGACGTACCAAATAGGATGATTCTTTTTGATACACTCTATTGTAGATACCTCGAACAAAAAACCGTGCCCAGTTCTTGGAAAAAATGCACACTTCATATTCGTCTACAAGAAGGTTAGTAGAAGTGATCCACAAAGCTACCGTCCAATATCTTAGACATCGATTTGTTGTAAAAACGTAGAGCATATTCTGAGCTCAAATTTAATGTGGTATCTTGAACAGAATGACCTCTTCAATGCCAATCAGCCTAGATTTCGAAAATACCTATCATGCGAAACCCAACTCACACTTTTCTCACATGACATACTGAAAGCTTCGGATCAAGGCAGTCAGGAAGATGTGGTATGTCTTGATTCCCGATAAGCATTTGACTCGATACCACACCTATGATTATTGTAAAACGTACTATTCTATGGGATATCAAGTGAAATTTGTGACTGGAATGACGACATTTGGGTAGGGAGGACGCAGCATGTTATCTTGGATAGAGAGTCATCGTCAGTTGCAGAAGTAAATTCAATGTGCCCCAGAGACGTCTGTTAGAACCCTTTGTATTCACGTTTATATTAATGATATTGCAGAGAATATTAATAGCTACTTCATACATTTCGCATATGATGCAGTTATATCTATAATGAATTACTATCTGAAAGAAGCCACATAAATATTCAATCAGAGCTGTATAAGATTTCAAAGTGGTGCAAAACATTGGCAACTTGCTTGAAATATTTAGAAATGTAGAACTGTGCACTTCAAAAAAACGAAGAAAGGTAGTATCCTATGACTACAATATTAGTGAGTCACAGTTCTAATTGTCCAACTCATAGAAATATCTGGGTGTGGCACTTCGTAGGGATATGAACTGGAATGATCACGTAGGCTCATTCATGGGTAATGTAGGCGGTGGACTTCGGTTTATTGGAAGAATACTAAGAAAGTGCAATCAGACTACAAAGGACATTGCTTATAAATCACTTGTGCAACCATTCTAGAATACTGCTCAAGTGTGGGGGGGGGGGGGGGGGGCGTACCAAATATGGCTAACAGAGGATATTTAACGTATTCAGAGGAGGGCAGCACGTATTGCCACAGGTTTGTTTGGTCCGTGGAAGAGTGTCACTCAAGGAATTGAACTGGTAGACTCTTGAAAATAGACTTAAAATATCGCGAGAAAGACTATTAACAAAGTTTCAAGAACCGGATTTAATTGGTGACTCTAGGAATATGCTACAATCCCCTTCGTATCGCTCACATAGGGATTGTGAGGATAAGCTTAGAATAATTACTGCTCGCGCAGAGGCGTTCAAACAGCCACTCCTCACGCGCTCAGTACGTGAATGGAACTGGAAGAACCCGTTGCGCCGCTGACGTGTTCCTGTGAATACGAGCCCTGCTTCCAAGCAAACATTATGAGACTTGTGAATACACCAATATTACAACTACTGAAATAGCTACAAATGTTCATGCCCAAGCACTGATTTAGTTTGTACCACAAATATCCAATTCTCGTGTGTGCTCTGTACAAATTGTCCTAGCTTTTGCCAGTCCCATTCAAGGACTAAGTCTAAATCGGTGAACACTAATATCTTCTTCACGTAGACACAGCTCCATGCCAATTTCTTGCTTTGTTACTGCGCTGTTGATCCCACAGTGGACTTGCCGTCGGCGAGCGTAGCGGTTTCTTTGGCAAACACGTCGATGCTGCTCGGCAGGTGAGCTGCGATGACGTGGATCTACAACTGACACTGCAACTGAATGTATCTGTTAAGCCGCATAACGGGGCTTATGTGCTGCTTTGTGCAATAATACGAACTCTGCTATGTTTATCCCACGCGACTGCCGTCGTGCAGCGTAGTTTCAGGTATGATGGCGACCGCTGTAACAGGCCGCAGAATTGCGTACGGAATCACTCCGCCTGTCGAGTATGCTGTCCTGTGCAACCTGTGTTGCTGGAGGGAAGACTAGCTAGCAGCGGAGTTGCGACAACACGACTCGAGGCCACATTGACAGAAAGAAGAGTGGGTAACGCTAACCTGTTCGTTACGTAGCCGGAATAAGCCACAGAGAAGTGTTGAACACGACTGGTAAACTTCCAATTTCGTCACTGTCTTGTACATCATCACCGCAGAGGAGCTCAATGTCAGCACCGTGTTCAGTCGCACTCCACAGCTCGAAGCTAACCTTATGAAATCAAAGACGGCTCGCATCTTGCCTTCGGAACGGGCGCTATAAACAGTGACGACGTTTGGGTCACATACCCTGAACTATTTTATCCACGTCCATTACGTTCTAATGATCTTCCGTTGATGTCAACTGTAGCACTGTGTAGTGCACTCTTACTACAAAGTTTTGTATAAATAACATGTATGTACGACAGTTGTTCCATATCCATCTCAGAGCCAAGAGCGATAATAATTAGCATTCTCAGAAGCAAAATATCTCAGTTAGAATTGTTCCAACCAGGGAAGAAGGTCATTCACCTGTAAAATTCTGCTTCTGAATGCAGTCGATGTTGGAAGTGTAAAAGATCTAAAGAACAGAGGAACACAAGCCCTTGAAAAACAACACCTTGTAACGGACAGTTCTGACCAGCAGATTTTCAACAGTCAAAAAGGGGTATTATTTGGCAAAAAGCTAATCAATTGCTTGGAGAAATATAATTCTATAAGCACATGTAGCACTTAGACATAAAAAATACTGTTCTGATGAACGTTCTTTTCTTCTTCGCCATCGAGGTGCAAATATGGGGTTTTAGTGCTGTAATTAAAATGTAGCAGTATGAAACCGTGACCACATTTGACAAGAGCAAAATTGGGAATGCTAAACTGGTCAGCGAGAAAATTATGACCACTGACCTAGCGTCGATATAAAACAGTCCAGGCGATAGCAGCTTCAACTGGCGAGGAATGACTGCTACTCAGACACATGTACGGTGCTTGTAAAGCGTCAGTGAGTGTGCTGTCCGTGGGTATAAGAGCGAAGGCGCGCGATCTATTTCAGTTTGACCGAGGGCCGTTGTCGGAGGTTCGGCACGAGCATTTAGGAAACTGCACGATTTGGCTGATGTTCAAGAAGTATGGAGCTAAGTGTCTTCAACATGTGGCGAAAACAAGGTGAAACCATATCCAGATCTCGTGGGTTGGGCAACAAACGCTCATTACAGAAGTCGTAGACTGGGAAGACTGGCAAAACAGGACAGGCGACGAACTGTGGCGGAACTAACATCAGACTTTAATGCTGGGCAGAATAAAAGTGTGTCTAACTATGGCCCTCCGCAACCGATGACCATGCATGTCCCAATGTTCACACCACATCGGCAACTACGACTGAAATGGGCACACGATCATCAGCACTGAACGTTGGCGCGGTGGCAGAGCGCAGCATGGTCTGATGAATACCGATACCTTCTTCACCATGCCCATGGTAGAGCACGAATCCGTCGTCTTCCAGGGGAATAGCTCGTTGACACCTGTACTGCGGGATGGGGACAAGCTGGCGGCTGCTCCATTATGCTTTGGGGAACATCCTCGTGGGCGTCCTGGGGTCCAGTGGAGCTCGTGCAAGACACCATGACGGCCAAGGAGTGTTGTACACTGCTTCAGACGACGTACACCCCTTCATGACGATCATGTTTCCCGACGGCAGTGGAATGTTTCAGCAAGATAATGCGCCTTGTCACGTGAACAGCAGTGTGACGGAATGGTTCAAGGAAGACAGTAGCGACTTCCAACTGATGTGCTCCTCCCCCCTCCCCCATCCTCTCAACTCGTCAGATCTGAACCTGATCGAAAACATCTTGGACGTGACTGGACGTGGCGTCAAAGCTCATCGCCCCTCTCTCCAGATTTTACGGGAATTACGTCACCTGTCTGCTCAGATGTGGTGCAAACTCCATTCAGTGACCTACCAAGGTCTTATTGCTTCCATGCTACAACGCTTCGCTGCTGATATACCTGCCAAAGGTTGACATACTGGCTATTAGGAAGGTGGTCATAATTTTCTGGCTGGTCAGTGTATATCACTTTCCACATGTTCACTGCGTAGTAGTCGTATAGCACAAACCATAATGATCACGTTATCAACGTGATTGTTATGAGATGTTCCACAACGCAGCGTTTTAATCCCTTCACTGAAATTCATCTTTGTACTTTGATGATGTATAAGGGAAGAACAGCAGTCATGAGTTTTACAGATAAATTATGTTGGTGAGTGGTAGAATAGAAATATCTCCGTGTTTTAAAATAATCTTAATTGGTTTAAAATAATCTTTATTACGTTTCAGACTTTCAAGGTACGATAGTTTCCTTGTTAACGTCACGTTTGTGTAGCGTAACGCGCAGCGTGCTGGCTGACACATCGGGCAGGTGGAACAGGGGCGGACACGCTGATCCTGCCGTATCAACTGTCTTTAGTGTGGTCCACGGGGCCGCCAGGGCGTAGACTGAATGCATTTTCGTATAATTGTTTACGCAAAAGTCCGGCAGGTCCACTGCCTCAATGCCAGAAACACAGCTCAAAAAAAAAAAAAAAAAAAAAAAAAAAAAAAAAAAAAAAAAAAAAAAAAAATCGCACGATTCGAAACTGAATGTATAAGCGAGTCTCCAGTGTTAGCGCAACTGGCGATTTAAAAATACAGGGCTATTACAAATGATTGAAGCGATTTCATAAATTCACTGTAGCTCCATTCATTGACATATGGTCACGACACACTGCAGATACGTAGAAAAACTCATAAAGTTTTGTTCGGCTGAAGCCGCACTTCAGTTTTCTGCCGCCAGAACGCTCGAGAGCGCAGTGAGACAAAATGGCGACAAGAGCCGAGAAAGCGTATGTCGTGCTTGAAATGCACTCACATCAGTCAGTCATAACAGTGCAACGACACTTCAGGACGAAGTTCAACAAAGATCCACCAACTGCTAACTCCATTCGGCGATGGTACGCGCAGTTTAAAGCTTCTGGATGCCTCTGTAAGGGGAAATCAACGAGTCGGCCTGCAGTGAGCGAAGAAACGGTTGAACGCGTGCGGGCAAGTTTCACGCGTAGCCCGCGGAAGTCGACGAATAAAGCAAGCAGGGAGCTAAACGTACCACAGCCGACGGTTTAGAAAATCTTACGGAAAAGGCTAAGGCAGAAGCCTTACGTTTACAATTGCTACAAGCCCTGACACCCGATGACAAAGTCAAACGCTTTGAATTTCCGGCGCGGTTGCAACAGCTCATGGAAGAGGATGCGCTGAGTGCGAAACTTGTTTTCAGTGACGAAGCAACATTTTTTCTTAATGGTGAAGTGGTCAGACACAATGTGTGAATATGGGCGGTAGAGAATCCTCACGCATTCGTGGAGCAAATTCACCAAAAGTTAACGTGTTTTGTGCAATCTCACGGTTTGAAGTTTACGTCCCCTTTTTCTTCTGCGAAAAAAACGTTACAGGACACGTGTATCTGGACATGCTGGAAAATTGGCTCATGCCACAACTGGAGACCGACAGCGCCGACTTCATCTTTCAACAGGATAGTGTTCCACCGCACTTCCATCATGATGTTCGGCATTTCTTAAACAGGAGATTGGAAAACCGATGGTGGTGGAGATCATGATCAGCAATTCATGTCATGGCCTCCACGCTCTCCCGACTTAACCCCATGCGATTTCTTTCTGTAGGGTTATGTGAAAGATTCAGTGTTTAAACCTCCTCTAGCAAGAAACGTGGCAGAACTGCGAGCTCGCATCAACGATGCTTTCGAACTCATTGATGGGGACATGCTGCGCCGAGTGTGGGAGGAACTTGATTATCGGCTTGATGTCTGCCGAATCACTAAAGGTGCACATATCGAACATTTGTGAATGCCTAAAAAAACTTTTTGAGTTTTTGTATGTGTGTGCAAAGCATTGTGAAAATATCTCAAATAATAAGGTTATTGTAGAGCTGTGAAATCGCTTCAATCATTTGTAATAACCCTGTACAATAATTATTAAATCGCACATAAGAGATTTTTGTCTTTGGAGTGACATGGCAAACGTTAAAAAAAGAAATACGTATTAGAAGACACGCGATGTCAGCTTGACAGCCGTACTGCGCGCAGTGCCAGCGCGCAGTGCATGACCTATCACAGCTTGTCTTCACCGAATGTTTCCAGGTTGTAAGGAAGGTTCCAGTATCACTGCTTGAAACATTTATTGATTATTACGACAGCCGTTTCGGAAGATTTCCAGTTTTAAGTTCGTCTACGTTGTCCTTAGGTATCTACAACATGTGGTGTGTCTGCATCTGGCGACTGTTCTTGTTATATCTAACGTGAAATTCTAAACTACCGATCTCACGTCAATTATGTGCTGATTTATACAGTGTGGCGTAATATTTCTATATAATATCGCAATTATTTTCTGTAATATTTCGACAGTTCACACCATAGATCTTTAATATTTACATCTGTGGTGTGAACTGTCAAAACATTACAGGAAATATTCACGCTACACTGTATAAATCAGCACAGAATCAACGTGAAATCGATATTTTAGAATTTCGCCAGATACGGTCACACCAGATGTTATATATATATATATATATATATATATATATATATATATATATATATATATATATATATATATATATGCGCCAGGACTACGTAGACGTACTTAAAAACGGAAATATTCTGAAACAGCTGTCGTAATAATCAATAAATGTTTCAAGCACTGATACTGGAAGCTTACAACGTTCTTCAGTACACATATTTCACTGCAGGCGCAATCATCAAGAAACTAATGTTTCCAAATCATTGGATTGGACGAACGTAACTTGTGCCTTGGCAGACCCGTTCTGTATCTTTGATTTCCTTATATTTCTTTCAGTCAGGTTAAAGATAAAGGTATTGTTTACAAGGACGTACCATCCACAGCAGGTGCTATGAGGAGACATATTACTGCTGCCTGCGCTGAAATATCTGATAAGACGCTACAACGTGTGCATCTTTCCATGCATGACAGACTGGAAGCATTTCCTAAAGCTAGAGGTTTGCGTCTCGAAAACCATATCAGAAGGACAATCCCCTTTTTCTTCATAATGCAGAACATTAGTTTATTGATTGTTTATAGCCAGAAATGACATTTGGAGTATAGAAACAATTTGAAAAAGCAATGGTTTCTGGACTGCTTGTACTGGAATCCTGTAAAAAATAATAATGTCATTTACATTCAAATGTTCTCCAGTTTCACTTTGTTAAGGTCAGGTGGTATTGTTCCACTGTAATAATATATGACTTTTTAAAACAAATAAAAATCAGAGTGATCATTGAAATGTGTATGAGAGCTGCAGTTTTGGGGCTTTGGTTACGAAACGTTTCTCTGACAACAGCGGCATTGTATCACCAGCCATTTCAGAAGTATTTGGGATATGATTTTTGGGCTATTCCTCGTTTTTGTGACGTGGTGCACCCCATACTTATATAAAGCAACCAAGTATATATCTAATCCACACATGTAGTCGTTGTGAAACAGCAATCAAGAAACCGAGCAACACAGTACTCCAAAGCGAATCCGTAGTACGAGCAACAGTCGCCGTCAGTGGTGTGGGAGGAGCTTGGAGTAAATCATTCAGCGGACAAACACACTAAACTGTTTGTGCTTCACTGTTTGAACTACTTACGTCGCTCTGGAGACTGCTAGTTGGCATCACGTGACGTTACGTGGAGGCAGGGTGCGTGTTCAAGGCTTGGAATGTAATTTTCGGCGTAAGGTAACGGAGTGATGCAAATTATAAATCTTGCCCTCTGCGTTTTTATCGCAGTCATGGGTGGATAAAGCACACCATGTATAGTGCTGTGTGCTTGTCTCTGTGTGTGTGTGTGTGTGTGTGTGTGTGTGTGTGTGTGTGTGTGTGATTATATGTAAACCAATCAGGGCACATGTTGGTTGAAAGCACCGATGATGGCTGTTAATCATTTGAAATCGATTTGCAAAAAAGTATAAATAAAACATGATTTTGCGACTGGCTGCTGGATATTTGGTAATTTTACGGTTCACGGTCGCTGCACGACTTGGGAACCACATGGAGCCCACCATTCATGCCTAGTTTGTTTCAAGTCACTAAGTGCCCTCATTCTCAAATACTGGATGAATAAAACTTTTTTTCATCCCCACCGATTTTTTTTTTGATTTTTTAAATTTTATAGAGGTGGTGCCCCTCCACGCCCACACCGACATAATGGCCAACTCAAAAGGTCTATGGCCATCTCTGCATAAAGGGATAGTGTTCACTAAAGTGAGGTGTCGCAGGGTGTGGGTACTGCGATGCTTGCGTACGTCTGGTTAAGGTTAACCATTAATATTCGCTCATCTGGAGATGGATTGGGTCGAGGTCGAACGAAGGTTAGCGGTTTAAAGGGCAGAGGAAAAAAAGTGCCAAGGCAAGAGCCAAGGGAGAATAACCTCTGCGCTAGTTAGGTCGGGTGGTAAGAGCAGTAGCGGACGTCTTGCTGCCTGCGACAGGTCATGCAAGGGTAGGCTTTGTTAGTAGTGGGCATCATGCATGTCGATACCTTTTACGTTGTGCGGTGTTGTTACTCGCTGGCTGCCGCTGAGTGCCGGTGTTGAACTCTCGATCAGCGTCTGTAACGTACAACAGTTAGGTTTGTCTTCGCTTTTGTGTCCGATAGGTCATATATCGGATGCACAGTGTAGGATTTTGTTGGCGATTTGTTTGTGCGTCAGTGGGCGAGCTCGTCGGTTTCCCTGCTGTGGCCTGTTGGTCGGCTCTAATAGCAGCTGGTGATATCCAGTCAACGTTGCTGATATGCAGGGGCTTGCCGACGTTTGTCGCTTGTTGGTGTATGTTAGCTTGCCATAGGTGGTTATGCACTAACTAGTAGTGTCTTTGGTCGCTTATGCTTCAACCTATGTTCCTATGTTTGTGATCGTAGTTTCCCAGAGTAAGGATGAAAGGATTGTTCGAGTGTCTCGAGTTCCTGTATAGTCGTGTGGCGTGTTTTTTGAATACTTCCTTGAGGATATTCTTTGTGAAGATCCACTGTGCTTGTGTAGCGAGGAGCGTTGCTAATGATTCGTATCACATTGTTCTGTATGATCTGCAGGCGGCGCAGTCGTGCAGGAGCTGCATATCCCCAGACGGGAGCAGCGTACGTCGTCAGAGGTCTAATCAGTGTCATGTATATGGACCTCGACAATCGCCCCCACCCCTCACCCCTCTGGTACTGTAGTTAGCTCTATACAGGGTTATTCAGGTGCCAAAACCTATGGGTTATATGCAAACCGCAATGACTTCAAAAACCATGTGCAAGATTTTCATATCCTCTCGCTGCCTACGTGCGAACTATTAGTCCTGCAGAAAAAAATGAGCGGGACCTTTTTGTAGGAAATTTAATGCAGCTAAATTTGGTAGTGGGACATGTTTCGACTGGTAGCCACAGTTTTCGAGTTATTCAAGAAAACGTGTTTGAACGTCACTTTTGTACATTTTTCTTTAATAATTCGAAAACTATGACTTGTAGGAGAAATGTATCCCAGTAAAAAGTTTAATTACATTACTTTTCCTACAAAGAGGCCTTGCTCAGTTTTTCTGTAGTACTAGTAGTTTGCACGTATTGATCCAGAGAATTTGAAAATTATGCACATGGTATTGAAGGCATTGTGGACTGCGTAAAACCCATAGGTAGGGCAGCTGAATCGGCCCATATTCACTGAAGAGCCGAAGAAACTGGTACACCTGAATAATATCGTGTAGGGCCCCCGCGAGCACGCAGAAGTGCAGCAATACGACATGGTATGGACTCGAATAATGTCGAAATAGTACTGGAGGGAACTGACAGCATGAATTATGCAGGGCTGTCCATAAATTCGTAAGAGTACGAAGGGGTGGTGATCTTTTCTGAACAAGACGTTGCAGGACATCCCAGATATGCTCAATAATGTTGATATTTGGGGAGTTTGGTGACCAGCGGAAGTGTTTAAACTCAGAAGAGTGTTTTTCGAGCGACTCTGTAGCAATTCTGGACGTGTAGGGTGTTGCATTGTCCTGCTGGAATTGCACAAATCCGTCGGAATGCCCAGTTGATGAATGAACGCTGGTGATCAGACAGGATGCTTACGTACGTGTCACTTGTCAGAGACGTATCTAGACGCATCAGGGGTCCCATATCACTCTAACTGCACACGCCCCACACTATTACAGAGCCTCCGCCAGCTTCAAAAGTCCCCTGCTGACATGCAGGGTCCATGGATTCATGAGGTTGTCTCTATACCCGCACACGTCCATCCTCTCGATACAATTTGAAACGAGACTAGTCCGACAAGGCAACATGTTTCCAGTCATCAACAATCCAATGTCGGTGTTGACAAGCCTAGGCGAGACGTAAAGCTTTGTGTCACGCAGTCATCACGAGTGGGCCTTCGCCTCCGAAAGCCCGTATCGATGATGTTTCGTTGAATGGTTTGCTTACTGACACTTGTTGATGGCCCATAATTGAAATATGGAGCAGTTTGCGGAAGAGTTGCACTTCTGTCACGTTCAACGATTCTCTTCAGTCGTCGTTGCTCCCGTTCTTGCAGGATACTTTTTCCGGCCGCATCGATTTCGAAGGTTTGAGGTTTTACCTGATTCCTGATATTCACGGTACACTCGTGTAATGGTCGTACGTGAAAGACCCTACTTCATCGGTACCTTGGAGTTTCTGTGCCCCATTGCTCATGTGCCGGCTATAACATCACGTTCAAATTCACTTGAATTTTGATTACCTGCATTGTAGCAGCAGTAACCGATCTAACAACTGCGCCAGACACTTCGTGTCTTATATAGGTCTTGCCGACCGCAGCGCCGTATATTGCCTGGTTATATGTCTCTGTATTTGAATACGCATGCCTATTCCAGTTTCTTTGTCGCTTCAGTGTAAGATAGTCTCTGTGTTAATTCAGGATATAGACTATCTCCCTCCCAAATTTCATCCAAAACCGTCCAGTTGTTTCAGCCTGAATGAGGAACAAACATAATAACTATCTGTCACTGTCTGTCTGTCTCTCTGTCTGTCTGTCTCTGACTCACTCTCTGTCTCTTTCTCTCTCTCTCTCTCTCGCTCTCTGACACATACACACACACACACACACACACACACACACACACACACACACACACACGCACACGCACGCACACGCATACTCACAAACATCCACATTTATAATATATACAGGGTGGTCAGAAACAGGCTGAAAAGCTAGTAAGCGTGTTGAAGAGTAGGTTGTGGGAGATATGTTTGTTAAAGAAAAAAATCAGGCAGTCCTACACTGTGCCGTTTCCGAGTTAATTAGCACTAAAGTTAGCCAGTCAGATGGCTGTGCGCAAACGGTTCGGCAGAGACGGTGTTTCGAAACGGATGTTCTTGGTTTGGTTTCCTAATACCGAACAAGGGAGCGATACAAAAACTGGACATGGGACGGTATAACGATCGAACCTGAGCTCAAGGGCGAACAGTCTCGTGTGCTATTATCTACCCCGCGAGAACAAGTGACAGTAATGGAGTTGCTCGCGCAACTGCCAAATTTCTCAGCACATCCTACCCGGCAACACCCTTACAAGCTTTTGAGACTGTTTCTGACGACTCTGTATAAGCCACCACACGCAATTATTTGTTTCTGGTCCTACGAGGAATCACCAACTGAAGTGTGGCCCGTTACCTGAATTCGCGCTGTACATGTATGCGTGTGTGCAGTGGTGTACCGTTGGCGCGTGCCGGCAGGTGGGCCAGGACGCGGTGGTGGGCCGCTACCTGTGCGCGTCGCGCGACATCGCGGCGGGCGAGCTGGTGCTGCGCGAGCCGCCGCTGGTGTGGGGCCCCTCGCAGGCGACGCCGGCCGTCTGCCTGGGCTGCTACGTCGTGCTGGAGGCGGCCTCGTGCGTGCGCTGCGACCGCTGCGGCTGGCCCATGTGCTCGCAGCACTGCGCCAATTCCCTCGACCACCGGCCCGAGTGCGACATCACCGCCGACGTCCGCGGCGCCAAGGTACCTCTCCTCCTAACACACTGATTTCGAGCGCAGCTCGCACAAAACGAGCGAGACCCCTCGCCTGTTCGTTATGCTGACCCGCACAGCTTCAAAGTCTGCTACACAGCATAACAGGCAAGGCGACGAAGTGCTACCAACATACTATGCAAGTTCGCTCAGCTGATGTGCTGAGATAGCTAGCTAGCACTGGAGAAACTAGCGCTTCGAAGACGCCACAGCATCGTCTGCCACCACTTAGCGAGAAACGAAATACCTCAGGTATATGCCAATGTGTTATATTCGCATACAGGGTGTTACAAAAAGGTACGGCCAAACTTCCAGGAAACATTCCTCACACACAAAGAAAGAAAATATGTTATGTGGACATGTGTCCGGAAACGCTTACTTTCCATGTTAGAGCTCATTTTATTACTTCTCTTCAAATCACATTAATCATGGAATGGAAACACGCAGCAACAGAACGTACCAGCGTGACTCCAAACACTTTGTTACAGGAAATGTTCAAAATGTCCTCCGTTAGGGAGGATACATGCATCCACCCTCCGTCGCATGGAATCCCTGATGCGCTGATGCAGCCCTGGAGAATGGCGTATTGTATCACAGCCGTCCATAACACGAAGCACGAAGAGTCTCTACATTTGGTACCGGGGTTGCGGAGGCAAGAGCTTTCAAATGCCCCCATAAATGAAAGTCAAGAGGGTTGAGGTCAGGAGAGCGTGAAGGCCATGGAATTGGTCCGCCTCTACCAATCCATCGGTCACCGAAACTGTTGTTGAGAAGCGTACGAACACTTCGACTGAAATGTGCAGGAGCTCCATCGTGCATGAACCACATGTTGTGTCGTACTTGTAAAGGCACATGTTCTAGCAGCACAGGTAGAGTATCCCGTATGAAATCATGACGACGTGCTCCATTGAGCGTAGGTGGAAGAACGTGGGGCCCAATCAAGACATCACCAACAATGCCTGCCCAAACGTTCACAGAAAATCTGTGTTGATGACGTGATTGCACAATTGCGTGCGGATTCTCGTCAGCCCACACGTGTTGATTGTGAAAATTTACAATTTGATCACGTTGGAATGAAGCCTCATCCATAAAGAGAACATTTGCACTGAAATGAGGATTGACACATTGTTGGATGAACCATTCGCAGAAGTGTACCCGTGGAGGCCAATCAGCTGCCGATAGTGCCTGCACACGCTGTACATGGTACGGAAACAACTGGTTCTCCCGTAGCACTCACCATACAGTGACGTGGTCAACGTTACCTTGTACAGCAGCAACTTCTCTGACGCTGACATTAGGGTTATCGTCAACTGCACGAAGAATTGCCTCGTCCATTGCAGGTGTCCTCGTCGTTCTAGGTCTTCCCCAGTCGCGAGTCATAGGCTGGAATGTTCCGTGCTCCCTAAGACGCCGATCAATTGCTTCGAACGTCTTCCTGTCGGGACACCTTCGTTCTGGAAATCTGTCTCGATACAAACGTACCGCGCCACGGCTATTACCCCGTGCTAACCCATACATCAAATGGGCATCTGCCAACTCCGCATTTGTAAACATTGCACGGACTGCAAAACCACGTTCGTGATGAACACTAACCTGTTGATGCTACGTACTGATGTGCTTGATGCTAGTACTGTAGAACAATGAGTCGCATGTCAACACAAGCACCGAAGTCAACATTATCTTCCTTCAATTGGGCCAACTGGCGGTGAATCGAGGAAGTACAGTACATACTAACGAAACTAAAATGAGCTGTAACATGGAAAGTAAGCGTTTCCGGACACATGTCCACATAACAGCTTTTCTTTATTTGTGTGTGAGGAATGTTTCCTGAAAGTTTGGCCGTACCTTTTTGTAACACCCTGTATTTTAGTTATTCTTTCTTAAGTGGACTGCGCAGAAAATCATTCACCAGAAGTGAATAACTTTCTAGTAACACCAGATCATATTAACAGCTTTCGGCGCGGGTTAGCTGTGCGATCAACGGCGTCACATCGCGGACCGTGCGGGTCCTTGCGCCGTCTGTTCGAATCCTCCCCCGGGCAAGGATGTGTGTTAGATTAGGTAGGTTGATGTAGTTCTAGGTCTAGGGGACTGATGACCTAAGCAGTTTGGTGGCATAGTTCTTAGAGCCATTTTTTGACCTTTCGCGTAAATTTTCTTTACATAAACGGCCGTATCTTTAGATTACGTTGACATAGCTCACTTTTATACACCACCAAGGGACCGTATACCGCAGGAAGTGCGATACATTTCCGCTTCTTATGTCCACCCGTACTCGAGGTAAAAGAGTTGTAAGGGTTGGGTAGACAAATAGACGGTCAAGAAAGTGAGACTAGTAAGGTTCCATTTTTACCGATTTACGTGACGAAATCCTAACAACGAAAATAGCTACCACAGTTACTGAAGATGAGGGCCGCATAAATAACACCCGCTACTCTTTATTCGACATGTTCCAGTTGCAGTCGATACATCAGCATATTAATCGTTGCTACGCTTTCGATCCAAATCACGTTTACAGAAAAAAGCAGCACAGCACTCCGTCTTCAGGCCATAAGTGGCCCATCGGGACCATCCGACCGCTGTATCACCCTCAGATGAGGATGCGGATAGGAGGGGCGTGTGGTCGGCACACCGCTCTCCCGGTCGTTGTGATTGTTTTCTTTGACCGAAGCCGCTACTATTCGGTCGAGTAGCTCCTCAATTGGCATCACGAGGCTGAGTGTACCCCGAAAACTGGCAACAGCGCATGGCGGCTGGATGGTCACCCATCCAAGTGCCGGCCACGTCCGACAGCGCTTAACTTCGGTGATCTCACGGGAACCGGTGTATCCACTGTGGCAAGGCCTTTGCCCTACGTTTACAGAAATGCAAATAAAATCCATTTGCCTATACACGTGGTAATTCAGATCCCACTATGAATGCCACCACGTTTTAGATGTGCGGGCATTCCCATTGCTAGCTACCTTCAGGAAAACTTCGGCTAATGAATGTTTTCTGGCTGTGGCACGTCTAATGGAGAATTCTAAACATTTTAGAATGCGTTTGGCAGCTACGTCGCCGTTTATTTCCTGGGGTGGTGCAGAATTATCCTACTAAATTTACTCGCTAATAAAGTTTTTTGTTATTTCGATAAACATCCCGAATGATTGTCACATAACTGGTGACAAAAGGTAGGCAATTCATGTTTTTGAGTCCATAAAGCTCTATGCAACAGAAACTGCTGATCATTTTGCCATTTTCATTGCGAAATTGCCGGCTTATTCACGTCTGGGGTAATAATAGAGGGCTGTTTGCCTGGGTTGTCTGCTAGCGTAGTGAAAGGTGTTTGCTACTTCAAGGGAGGTCTGGTTAGTTCTAATCTCGATGGAGACAGATAGACTATCAGTAAAGGAATTTTGAGAAATTCTAGCGCCCACAATACGTTTTATTCCTTACCGGCGCCCTGTGGATGTCGATATGAAACTCTTGTAGAATTTTATACTTGTTACTGCCTACGTTTTTCCGCTTCTGTCAGTAATTGAACTGACTTAACTGTGGCACTGAATGATTTTTAACTGAATTTCGTTATGAATCTTCACGCATTGCTAAATTTGCTCCCTGGTAAGTCAGCAACGGTAACCCAATATGACTGGTCTGAACGTTGACACAGACCATTTTGCGGCCGAATGGGCATAATATTTTGCTAATTCGTAACGATCTGGGTTACTTTGTCTTACTAAAACAGTTATGTTATCTCGATAAGCTGAAATTCATTTTTATTAGTACAGTTCGTACTAATTAGCGTTTCTTCTTTCATTTATATCTTATATTTAGGTGTTGTGGTTAACACACTAATCAGCATTAATATAGTCTTACACATGACTCTAAACAGTCTGACAAATTTAGGATAGTTTTTAAGTTTCACGCCTGTGCATAGTATGTTGGTAGCACTTCGTCTCCTTGCCTGTTATGCTGTGTAGCAGACTTTAAAACTGTGCGGATCAGCATAACGAAAAGGCGAGGGGTCTCGCTCGTTTTGCCCACGACTGTACCATTGAACAGCTATTCTCATGTGGGGGAAGGTCTCGTATTACGACGTAACCGCCTGTTTGATCAATCTTTTTTACGGGCATCATTCAATGTTTTTCTAATTTCTACTTCGTTCCTGTTTCTTATCCTCCGTGAATAGACCCTGCAATGGTGCGATGTGACTGCATTAGCACTTTAAAATGTTGTCGCACTTTGGATGCACATACGCATTCAGCAGCCTCTTTCTATTTATTATGGACATTAACTTGCTACTATCGACACTTAAAGAGAGTTGCCATTCAGTGTACGAAACAGAAATACTTTCATTATGTAATTCCCACAAAACATTGAATTATCTGCCTATTTTTGAGAAGTTACATGAGGCCAATACGGGGGGATTCAGCTGCCCCTAGCTATGGGTTTTATGCAAGCCGCAATGACTTCAGGTACCCCAAACAAGATTTTCAAATTCTCTCTCTCACTACACACGAACTATATCCCCCAAAGAAAAAATGAACAGAACCTTTCCGTACGAAATATAATGTGCTTAAAATTGCACTGTGATAGATTTGCGCTAGAGGCCGCAGTTTCCGAATTATTCAAGAAAAGCGTACAAAACTGATTTTGTTTTCCTTGAATAACTGGAAAACCGTGGCTCCAACGAGACTGTATCACAGTATAACATTAAACAACATTAAATTTCCTGCAAAAAGGTCCTGTTCATTTTCTCTGTGCGACTTATAGTCTGCGCGTAGCGAGCAAGAGCTTTAGCGACCGACAGGACATGAAGCTTATTGCATTGGACCACATTATCAGTCCCTAAACAACTTTCTCACTGACGCCGTACCGCCATTGCGCTCTGCAGAAGAAACAAAAGAACTTCAGGGTTTAACGTCACGTCGACGACGACGTAACTGGAGTACATGCTCGCATTGGGGAAGTAACTCGTTTGCCAAACCCTTTCACTGGAACCATACTGGCATTAGCTTTAAGCGATTTAGGTAAACAACGGGAAAGTAACCTAACTTAGCAATCGGACTACGCTATAGATCCCCCTGTCACCGTGTAATAGGATTACGCTACAGATCTCCCTGTCATCGTGTAATAAAACGGCTCCGTGTGAGCCGCTACATGGCTCGTTACCAGAGTCACATGCTCAAAACACACCTGGGTGGACTTCCGACACTCAGGGAATTTTAATCCGGAATTATGTTATATTATCACTCTTAGCATAGTTTGCAAATGTGAATGCAGGTCGTCTGCTGACGAATGGGTGGGCTGTCTGCTGTGGGTTCTGTGAATGTGGAAATGCAGTTTAGCCAACCATTGTATCAAGTAGAGTGCGACTGCACTGGATCAGAGAGACATAAGTTCCCCGCGCGTTACCAGGCCCCGTTAGGTTGGCAGATAGCCGCTGTGCAGACTCTCTGAGACCCTGCGGCCACCGTGTGTGGACCCCGGACGAGGAGAGACGGTTAAGATTCCCTGCTGAGACGCTGCTGAGTATAGACGCTCTGTGGGATGGCTCCTATAGTCATCTTAGTTAGGACATATAGTCAGGTTGCATAAAATTGCTTTTCTTTTTTTTTGTATCACTGATGACAGACCAGCATTCCATATAACCGTACCATTAAGTAAAGTGAGTGGTCAAGGATTTATTTTCATGATTTTATTAAATAAAATGTTGTTGTTACATAACATTCTTTGTCTCACAGCAACGTCTTATTTCCGTTACCATTCCAGTTAAGTTACTCAAACTTTCAACTTAAAGTTAACCAACAATCAGAAATTTTGTTGTAATATTTGCACATGCAAACGGTCGTAGGCGTCTTTAATAAAAGATACAGGTGCCATTTTCAAGTTGAGGATGCCTGCCAAGGCTTTGCGAAAAGCAAGTATCATGCAGCCGCGCTGTACGTTCGAAAAAGTAATACAGAATCAGAAGAAACACTGTCAGTATCCTGTTCCAACCCACTCTGCGTACATATAACGTCACACGCCACAACATTGTCAGAGAGAACTTCCGGGATTGGCAAGTAAAACTTATTCTTCTTCGTACGAGTGTTTGTGCATGCATGCATGTGCGTGCGCGGGCGCGGGTTTTTGTGAGTGCGTATGTGTGTGCGTGTGCATGTGCGTATGTGTGTGTGTGTGTGTGTGTGTGTGTGTGTGTGTGTGTGTGCGTGTGCGTGTGCGTGTGCATGTGCGTGTGCGTGTGCGTGTGCGTGCGTGCTTGTGTTTTTGCAATTAGGACGCTCAACAACTAGTTTATTAGCTCCATTGGTAAAGTACTCCAAGACGAATATGGTAAAACAGCAAAATCTAAAAATGTGTGACATGTAATGTCATGTAATTAACAATACCTCCCATTTCACGTCACGATTGCCCACAAACCATGAAGACCGTAAAATTTTTAACTTAGTCATTGTTAAAATATGTTATCAAAATTCTAATTGAACGATGGGATGAAGGGTAAAAAAGCAACTCACTACAATGTGATCACTTACATAAAACAAGGATGAGCCAGCCACATTGATGACAAGGAGCAAGCCAGACTGCCCTCTCATTTCCTGCTAAAATGGGCGACAGATCAATTGGTAAACTAACTTCTTGCGTCTTATGTGAATATACATATAAAAAATACAATTAAATTGTGGCGCACTAAAATTTCTATGCGACAAGGACTACACACTGGATGGTCCTGCCGCCGGAGCAGAAAGTGAAGCGACATTGGACTATACCCTATCCGACAGTAAGTAAGGCGAGCTTGAAAGTTAGATATTATTTTATAAAACTGAATGTGACTCATACTGGTCATTTAAATCCTTTAAATTCCTTCAGCATTCAGCTGTATCCTATCAAGATTAATACTGCATATGACTAAAGAGGAAATTTTTAAGCACAACAAAAAAGTATTGCATCCACCAAAATTTCAATCAGTACGACGTGCTGAAATGCACAAAAGAGAAAACCGTCACTCGTAACGGAATTACTTTACTATTCGTTAACGAAAAACCCGCACCGAATAACGTTTCTGACTACACAAATATACACACATCAGAAAACGTTTTGCATCACCCCTGCTCCCAGAACTCCTGAAGATAGACGTTGACTCTGGATATTGTATCAGAGACACAGTCCCTTTGACTGCTCAGAGATGTTACTAAACACGCCCAAAGATGTAAACAACCATGGATGAGCAGCGCCTATTAGACGGAGGGGTCCGACAGTCGATCAGTTCCAGTCATTCCACCAGGAAGGAGGTACACGGCTCGTGTTGTCAGTAGTTCAACCATGCCTAGACGGTCAAAATCGCGTCCGCATTATTACTTTGTACCAGGAAGGGTTCTAACAAGGGAAGTGTCCAGGCGTCTCGGAGTGAACCAAAGCGATGTTGTTTGGACATGGAGGAGATACAGAGACACAGGAACTGCCGATGACATTCCTTGCTCAGGCTGCCCAATAGCTACTACTTCAGTGGATGACCGCTACCTACGGATTTTGGCTCGGAGGAATCCTGATAGCAATGCTACCATGCTGAATAATGGTTTTCGTGCAGACGCTGGATGTCGTGGTACGACTCAAACTGTGTGCGATAGGATGCATGATGGGCAACTTCACTCCCGACGTCCATGGCGAGTTCCGTCTTTGCAGCCACGAGACCATGCAGCGCAGCACAGATGGGCTCAACAACATACCGAATGGACCGCTCAGGATTGGCATCACGGACTCTTCACCGATGAGTGTCGCACATGCCTTCAACCAGACAATCATCGGAGACGTGTTTGGAGGCAACCCGGTCAGGCTGAACGCCTTACACACACTGTCCAGCGAGTGCAGCAAGGTGGAGGTTCCCTGCCATTTTGGGGTGGCAGAATATGGGACGGACGGACGCCGCTGTTGGTCATGGAAGGCGCTGTAGCAGCTGTACGATACGTGAATGCCATCCTCCGACCGATAGTGCAACCATAACGACAGCATATTGGCGAGGCATTCGTCTTCATGGACGACAATTCGCGCCCACATCGTGCACATCTTGTGAATGACTTCCTACAAGATTCGACATCGCTCGACTAGAGTGGCAAGCATGTCCTCCAGAAATGAACGCTATCGAACATGCATGGGATAGATTGAAAAGGGCTGTTTATGGATGGCGTGACACGCCAACGATTCTGAAGGATTTACACCGAATCGCCGTTGAGGAGTGGGACAATCTGGATCAACACTCTCTTAATGAACTTGTGGATTGTATGCCACGGCGAATGCAGTCATGCATCAATGGAAGAGGACGTGCTGCTGGGTATTAGAGGTACTGAATGTGTACAGCAGTCGGGACCACCACCTCTGAAGGCGTCGCTGTATGGTGGTACAACATGCAATGTGTGGTTTTCATGAGCAATAAAAAGGGCGGAAATGATGGTTATGTCGATCGCTATTCCAATTTTCTGTAGAAGTTCCGGAACTCTTGGAACTGAGGTGATGGAAAACTTTTTTTGATGTATGTACTTTGTACAGTTCTGTACCTAACCACATTTCAAAAATCGTAACAGCACTGTGGCAGATTAGAGAACGATTTACCACTCACCTGTAACGTTGCTCACTGCGTGCTTTATATCAGAACAGAAACCTAAAAGAGAAGTGCTGGTGTGATATATCCTGTAAGATGTAATCGTGCAGTGATTCCACTGCACGATTACAGTGGCGTTGGCCCTAATCAAGTCGATTCTCAGATTTTGTGTTGTTCAATCTGCAGATTCTCTATTTGAAATTCTTACATGTGACGTAGCATGTGAAAGTTGCTGGATTTGGACGGGTTACTCCTGTAACTGAAATACCAGATCTGAAGATGGCTCTGAATGAACCGAAACCGGTCATATGAATAATAAAAAATTTGCAATCAAGACGGATTTTAAGTAACATTATAAAATCACTGATTGCTGTTATCCCATAAGACATTATGTCTGTTTTTGCAAAATTACATGAGAACCTCAATAACATTTCTGACTTTTCTGCCAAAATAGTGACTTAATTTTGAAAAAGAACATCCATTTTAACGTAAAGGGTCGAACTGTGGACATACACGACATGTTATGAAGACGTGCAATATACACGATAAAGTCGCATTAATTTCACCACCACCTATGTTCGATGTCAAAGTGCAAGAACAATTCACAGGAGGAAGGTGGCATCACTAGTGTCGGAGAGACGTGGAAAACAGAGCGGTCGTTCTCTAAACGCGGAAATAGAACAATTTATCTGACGTCCAATAGGACATGATTATTGGCTTTCTGCCCAAGGATGGAAGCTTATCTGAAACGGCTATATTTTTAAACTATTCGCGTGCCATCGTGGTTAAAGTATACCACGCGTGGCAAAATGTCGCTAGCCGAAACCAGCACCGAGGCAACTTTGGTACACCACGTGCCATTGATGACAGAGGTGAACGACGTCTGCGGAAATGTGTACGGGCGAGTAGATGTGCAACTGTTGAGCGACTGACCGCTCAGGTGAACCAAGGGGCTACCAACACTGTCTCCTCAACGATCGTTCAGCGAACGTCGCTGCGTATGGACCTTCGCAGCAGGTGCTTGCTTCATGCAACCATGCTGACTGCTGTTCATCGGCGACGAAGGCTGGAATTTGCACTTCAGTACCGGAAATGGACCTCCACTGAGTTGCGACACGTGGCCTTCTCAGATAAATTACGTTGTATGCTCTGTTATGGAGACAGCAGTTGGCGCGTATGGAGTAAGATATCTGAAAGCAAAGTGTCCAGGCCGGAGGAGAGAGCATTCTCGTCTGGGGAATGTTTTTGTGGCATTCCCTGGGTGATGGCACCTTTCTGAAGGCACAATGGTTCAACACAATTATGCATCTATGCTTGGGGGCCATATCCACCCCTACATGCAGTTTGCGTTTCCTCGGGACAAAGACGTCTACTAGAAGGAAAATGCAGCGTTTCACAGAACTCGCAGTGTGCGTGCATGGTTCGAAGAGCACCAGAATGCGTGTATCGTAGTCCTCTGGTCACCAAACTCCCCCGATGTAAACCCAGTCGAGAAACTGTGGGACCATCTTGATCGGCTTGTTCGCGCCATGGTTCCACAGTCGATGAACCTACCTCAGTTGGTCACAGCACTGGATTCGCCATGGCTCCACATCCCTGTCAGTGCCTCCCGGAACCTTTCCGACTATCTTACTGCACATCGCGCAGCGGTTCGCGGAACAAAAGGTGGTCACTCAGCGTGGTCACATTAATGTGACTGGACAGTGTATATTGGTTTCACTACATATTAACTGGATCAAAGAAAAGGAAAAAATGTTCAAATGTGTGTGGAATCTTATGGGACTTAACTGCCAAGGTCATCAGTCCCTAAGCTTACATACTACTTAACCTAAATTATCCTAAGGACAAACACACACACCCACGCCCGAGGGAGGACTCGAACCTCCGCCGGGACTAGCCGCACAGTCCATGACTGCAGCGCCCCAGACTGCTCGACTAAACCCGCGCGCAAAGAAAAGGAAGAATATGATCGTATTGTTCTCACGGTCCGGGTTTAGACCCAGATTGCCTTTAGATAATTGCACTCTTGTTCATTACCCACGGAATACGATGGAAGCCAGGACAAAATATTCAGGAATATAGGATCTAATGGTGGAAGTTTGCGTACATTTAAAGAATTATAGCGGATATATTCAGAAATGGTACAAACAATAGCAGAAACAATATGAATAACATAACATACAGGTAACGAGTCAGTCAAACAAACATTTACAGGTTCAGTCGTTCCCAGCACACTAACACACATCAGTGACGCAAGGGTTACCCTTTCCCACCGCTAATCAACTGGCATCATATCGAAACTGACTCAACCAACTAGAAATTCCTCCGCAGCATGAGAGAAAACCTTAGTAATTCAGGGCTCATTAACTAGAACTTGGTACGACAAAAGGTGTTGCGAAGACTCTCAATTTTACAAAGACGAATTACTATGCAAAATGCTACGGAAATACCAAATTCCTAATCATTTAAGAGGCACATGGCCGTGATGGGACCACAGTGACGGGCATCTGAATTCACACAAAAGAACAAAGCAAGAAGCTCCAACAGACTGCCTGGCACGCTAGCTTACAAAGTATTGCGCATACAGAAATCATCTATAAATAAAATATTTCAAGGCAAAACAGGTCCGCAGCTCGTGGTCGTGCGGTAGCGTTCTCGCTTCCCGCGCCGGGGTTCCCGGGTTCGATTCCCGGCGGGGTCAGGGATTTTCTCTGCCTCGTGATGACTGGGTGTTGTGTGATGTCCTGAGGTTAGTTAGGTTTAAGTAGTTCTAAGTTCTAGGGGACTGATGACCGTAGATGTTAAGTCTCATAGTGCTCAGATCCATTTTTTTTAGACTTACAGCCCATTCTTCCTCAAGAGACGAAATCAAATAAGGTAATGTTGTTGGACGCTGGTGTCTGGAATGAAGTCGACGTTCTCATCCCAAAGGTGTTCGATTGGGTTCAGGCGAGACTCTGGACTTACCAGTCCATTTCAGGAATGATATTTCTCACAAACCATTGAGCCGCAGATGAAATATTATTTTGTGCATTTTCATGGTAACAGTAACAATCATCCTCCAGTGTATGCAGTACATAATTCTGTAACATATGTCCATATCCCACCGTACTTGACCTTGTTATAACCGCTTTGAGGGGACTGCAAGGTAACTGCGAAAAACACCTAAACTCCGTAACACCACCTCTTCCCTTCCTCACGGATTTCCCTACACATGATGGCAGGTAATGGCATCGAGGCATTCGCCAAAGCCAAAACCTGCCATCGGATTGCGACAGGGTATAGCGTGATTAATCTCTCTGAATAACCCGTTTCCGTTCACCACTTCAAGCATCGCCTTGCACTAACTAAAGAAAAGTATGGCTTATGAGATTATTCCTTTGAACGCCCTATGCAAGTTGTGGTAGTTGGACTGCTGGTAGCCCTATGGAACTCAGGAGTGATTCCTTCCGCTGGTTTCATGTAATTTTTTACTATCACCCTACGCACTGCTCGACGGTTCCTGCCCGTCAGAAAGTAGGGCCTGGTAGTGGTTTAGCTGTGGCTGTTCCTTCGCGTCTCCACATCACCACAAGTCGACTTGGACAGCTTGATAAGGGTTGTAATGTCTCTGATGGCTTTGTAACCCTGGTGACATCCAACGGCCAGTCCACATTCGAAGTCACTGAGTTCTCCTATCCGAACCATTCTGATGTTACTGCTTGTATATTGGCAGCACAGTACTTCCCGTTTCCTTTTATACTGGCATGTCCACCTCTCGTGACATTTAGTGGTGAATTCCACATTACAAAGGCGTTTTCAGATACTTTTTATCCGATATTGCAGCTACTGTAACGTACCCTTCCTTCCTGGCAGATAAAGTTAGAAAAATAATTAAATCGAGCAAAAACTATGCAATGCATGAATAAAGATTTGCCTCGGGAAAATACGTCACAAATGTGATGGTACGAAGCGGTAATTATTATAACACGCATCAATAAGTAATCAGTTATCTTGTTGTATTTTACCAATTTCATTGTTTCTTGCAGGCCATCTCTTATTGTCTTTGTTTTAATGTATCAGGCACTGGTGGCTGTTGTACTACACCATCATCGTTGTTTGACAGCATTTTTAATCGTGAAAGTGTTAAACTGGCTTCCAAGTAAAAAGTGGTGATAAGTATTACTTTTGACTTCGTAGTAAAGAATATACAGGTTCGAGTTCTTAAGAATGTAGTATTTAAAAGACACGACGCGAAAAGCTATCAGTCGTTCTGACTTCAAACGATGTGTGCACAATTCCTGACACATCATCTGCAACATAAAACTCATACAATAAAATTAAAATATCTTTATTGAAAGGTTTCTACAAACAATGGAGACAAACTTACTATCAGTATGACATATGCAATAAATGAGATAAATTACATAGCTCAATCACGTATACTCCCTTTAGGCTCCTAGGCAACATCTGAACTGTATTAAGAATAGGAAGTCCTCGCTTCCGAATCTTTTGTTTTACAGAAAGTTGAATGAAGTTTACAATTTATCTTTGACATATCTCGTCTATACTGTCTTTCAATTACAACCAATATGCGTTCATATTGTTTGACGTTAGATACATATTTAGGACATGGTTCTATAACAGATCAATTATTTCATCGTAAGAATTAATAAAAATGAAAAATAATGGTGGTACAAGATACGTTTCACTATACAGATGTACTAACTATTTAAACGAATTTACAACGTACATCAATCTCTCTCACACTTGACTAAATCTGTAATTACATAATTTAATAGTCTATGTGATAGTCATCTACAACCATGGGTTAGTATTGGTATTCGACCCACACCATCCTTTGCACTGTTCCCAAAATTGGAGGTTGCTCATGAACAGTATTTGTAACAATTGATTCACCTGGAGGGGAGCAAAGGTTTGGTGTGCCAGTTTCCAGTTAATCTACACCAAGGTGACGAAACTCATGGGATAGCGATGTGCCCATATACAGATGGCCGCAGCATCGCGCACACGAGGTATAAGAGGGCAGTGTTTTACGGAGCTGTCATTTGTACTCAGGTGATTCATATAAAAAGGTTTCCGACGTGATTATCGACGCACGACGAGAATTAACAGACTTTGAAAGCGGAATTGTAGTTGCAGCTAGACCATGCAACATTCCATTTCGGAAATCGTTAGGGAATTCAGTATTCCGAGATCCACAGTGTGAAGAGTGTGCCGAGAATACCAAATATCAGGCATTACTTCTCTCCACGGACAACACAGTGGCGGACGGCCTTCACTTACCGACCCAGAGCAGCGGCGTCTGCGTAGAGTTGCCAGTGCTAACAGAAAAGCAACAATTCGTGAAATAACCGCATTAATCAATGTGGACGTACGACGAACGTATTCGTTAGGACAGTGCAGCGAAACTTGACTTTAATGGGGTATGGCAGCAAATGAACTACGCGAGTGCCTTTGCTAACAGCGCTACATCGCCTCTCCTGGGTTCGTGACCCCATTGGCTAGACGCTAGACAACACGAAAACAGTGGCCTGATCACATGAGTCCCAACTTCAGTTGGTAAGAGCTGATGGTAGGGTTCGAGTGTGGCGCAGACTCCTCGAAGCCATGGACTTGTCAACAAGGCACTGTGCAAGCTGGTGGTGGCTCCGTAATGGTTTATGCTGTGTTTAAATGGAATGGGCTGGGTCCTCTGGTCCAGCTGAACTACTTGGACACCATTTGCAGCCATTCGTGGACTTCATGCTCGCAAACAACAATGGAAGTTTTATGGCTGACAATGCGCGATTTCACTGGGACACAATTTTTGGGGAATGGTTTGAAGAACATTCTGGACATTGCGAGCTCATGATTTGCCCACCCAGATCTCATGACGTGAATCTCTTCGAACATTTATGGGACATAACCGAGAGGTCAGTTCGTGCATAAAATCCTGCAATTGTGGTCGGCTGTGAGCATGGCTCAGTATTTCTGCAGGGGACTTCGAACGACTTGATGAGTCCATACACGTCAAGCTGCCGCACCTTCGACGTCTACATCTACATATACACTCTGTTAGCCACCAAGCGGTGTGTGGTGGAGGGCACAATTCGCGCCAAAGTCATATTCCCCCCACCCCCTCCCCCCTCTGTTCCACTCGCGGATCGCGCGTGGGAAAAACGACTGTCTGAACGCCTCAGTACGAGCTCTAATTTCGCTTATCTTTGAATGATGATCATTACGCGATTTGAAAGTTGGTGGTAATAATACATGCTCTACATCCTCGGTGAACACGGTACTTCGGAATTTAGTGAGCAGCCCCTTCTGTTTAGCGCGTCGTCTATCTGCAAGTGTGTCCCATTACAAACTTTCTATGAGATTTGTAACGCTCTCGTGATGGCTAAATGTACCAGTCATGAATCTTGCCGCTCTTCTTTGGACCTTCTCAATCTCTTGGATGAGACTCAACTGGTAAGGGTCCCATACAGACGAACAATACTCTAAGGCTGGACGAAATAACGTATTGTAAGCTATTTCCTTTGTTGAAGGACTGCATCGCTTCAGGATTCTATCAATAAACCGCAATCTAGATTTCGCCTTACCCGTTAATTGTGTAATCTGATCATTCCATTTGAGATCATTTCGAAGTCACACCCAGATACTTGACTGATGTTGCCGCTTCCAAAGACTTATAATTTATTTTGTACTCATACATTAATGGGGATTTTCGCCTTGTTATACGCAGTAGGTTACACTTACTAATGTTGACAGATAACTGCCAGTCATTACACCACGCCTTTATTTTCTACAAATCCTCATTGATTTGTTCACAACTTTCGTGTGATACTACTTTCCTGTAGACTACAGCATCGTCGGCAAACAGTCTAAGGCCGCTGTCAATACCATCAACCAGATCGTTTACGTAAATCGTAGATTAGATTAGATTAGATTAGATTAGTACTTGTTCCATAGATCATGAATACGACATTTCGTAATGATGTGGAACGTGTCAGGTTAATAAAACGTGTCTATACAAGATATTACATTAGACAAAATATTGCATGACACTCAATAATTTTTTTTTCTTTGTGGAGGTTGGGAAATTACACACTTACTATATCCAAAAATTCATCTAATGAGTAGAAGGAGTTGCCATTAAGAAATTCTTTTAATTTCCTTTTAAATGCTATATGGCTATCTGTCAGACTTTTGATGCTATTGGGTAAGTGACCAAAGACTTTTGTGGCAGCATAATTTACCCCTTCTGAGCCAAAGTTAGATTTAACCTTGAGTAGTGAAGATCATCCTTTCTCCTAGTGTTGTAGCCATGTTCACTACTTTTGACTTCGTTCGAATTGTTAATAAAAAAATTTCATAAGTGAATATATATATTGTGAGGCTACAGTGAAGATCTCTAGCTCTTTAAATAAGTGTCTGCAGGATGATCTTGGATGAGCTCCAGCAATTATTGTGATTACACGCTTTTGTGCAGTGAACACTCTTTTACTCAATGTTACCTCAGAATATGATGCCATACGAAAGCAGAGAATGAAAATAGGCGTGGTAAGCTAATTTACTCAGATGTATATCGCCAAAATTTGCAATGACCCTAATAGCATAAGTAGCTGAACTCAAACGTTTCAGCAGATCCTCAGTGTGTTTTTTTCCAGTTCAACCCCTCATCAATGCATATACCTAGAAATTTTGAATATTCTACCTTAGCTACCGATTTCTGATTGATGTCTATATTTATTAATGGTGTCATTCCATTTACTGTGTGGAACTATATATACTGTGTTTTGTCAAAGTTTAATGAGAGCCCATTTGCAGAGAACCACTTAATGATTTTCTAAAAAACATCGTTTACATTTTCACTAGTTAATTCCTGTCTGTCGGGTGTATTAGCTATACTTGTATCATCGGCAAAAAGTACCAGCTTTGCATCTTCGTGAATATAGAATGGCAAGTCATTAATGCATATTAAGAACAGCAGAGGACCCAAGACCGAACCATGCTGCACCCCATTGTTGATTGTTCCAGAGTTTGAGAAATCACCAGTTTTTTGCATATTATGTGAACTGTTTATTTCAACTTTCTGCACTCTTCCAGTTAGGAATGATTTAAACCATTTGAGCACTGTCCCATTCATACCACAGTGCTTGAGCTTATCTAGAAGTATTCCATGATTTACAGAATCAAAAGCCTTTGATAGACCACAAAAAATCCCAACAGGTGACTTCCGGTTACTCAGAGCATTTAATATTTCTTTAGTGAAAGTATATATAGCATTTTCCGTTGGACAACCCGTCTGGAAACCAGACTGACATTTTGCTAAAGCTTTATTTTTACAAAGGTGTGAAGTTACTCTTCAATACATTACTTTTTAAAAAGCAGAGGACCTATTACGCTGCCGGCCGGAGTGGCCCAGCGGTTCTAGGTGCTACAGTCTGGAGCCGCGCGACCGCTACGGTCGCAGGTTCGAATCCTGCCTGGGGCATGGATGTGTGTGATGTCCTTAGGTTAGTTAGGTTTAAGTAGTTCTAAGTTCTAGGGGACTGATGACCTAAGCAGTTAAGTCCCATAGTGCTCAGAGCCATTTGAACCATTTTGAACCTATTACGGAGACCTTTGGAGATAAGAGAACGACTTGTATGAATATCAAGAGCTCAGATGGAAACCCAGTTCTAAGCAAAGAAGGGAAAGCAGAAAGGTGGAAGGAGTATATAGAGGGTCTATACAAGGGCGATGTACTTAAGGACAATATTATGGAAATGGAAGAGGATGTAGATGAAGATGATATGGGAGATACGATACTGCGTGAAGAGTTTGACAGAGCACTGAAAGACCTGAGTCGAAACAAGGCCCGCGGAGTAGACAATATTCCACTGGAACTACTGACGGCCGTGGGAGAGCCAGTCCTGACAAAACTCTACCATCTGGTGAGCAAGATGTATGAAACAGGCGAAATACCCTCAGACTTCAAGAAGAATATAATAATTCCAATCCCAAAGAAAGCAGGTGTTGACAGATGTGAAAATTACCGAACTATCAGCTTAATAAGTCACAGCTGCAAAATACTAACACGAATTCTTTACAGACGAATGGAAAAACTAGTAGAAGCCAACTTCGGGGAAGATCAGTTTGGATTCCGTAGAAACACTGGAACACGTGAGGCAATACTGACCTTACGACTTATCTTAGAAGAAAGATTAAGGAAAGGCAAACCTACGTTTCTAGCATTTGTAGACTTAGAGAAAGCTTTTGACAATGTTGACTGGAATACTCTCTTTCAAATTCTAAAGGTGGCAGGGGTAAAATACAGGGAGCGAAAGGCTATTTACAATTTGTACAGAAACCAGATGGCAGTTATAAGAGTCGAGGGACATGAAAGGGAAGCAGTGGTTAGGAAGGGAGTAAGACAGGGTTGTAGCCTGTCCCCGATGTTGTTCAATCTATATATTGAGCAAGCAGTAAAGGAAACAAAAGAAAAATTCGGAGTAGGTATTAAAATTCATGGAGAAGAAATAAAAACTTTGAGGTTCGCCGATGACATTGTAATTCTGTCAGAGACAGCAAAGGACTTGGAAGAACAGTTGAATGGAATGGACAGTGTCTTGAAAGGAGGATATAAGATGAACATCAACAAAAGCAAAACAAGGATAATGGAATGTAGTCAAATTAAATCTGGTGATGCTGAGGGAATTAGATTAGGAAATGAGGCACTTAAAGTAGTAAAGGAGTTTTGCTATTTGGGGAGCAAAATAACTGATGATGGTCGAAGTAGAGAGGATATAAAATGTAGGCTGGCAATGGCAAGGAAAGCGTTTCTGAAGAAGAGAAATTTGTTAACATCCAGTATTGATTTAAGTGTCAGGAAGTCATTTCTGAAAGTATTCGTATGGAGTGTAGCCATGTATGGAAGTGAAACATGGACGATAAATAGTTTGGACAAGAAGAGAATAGAAGCTTTCGAAATGTGGTGCTACAGAAGAATGCTGAAGATTAGATGGGTAGATCACATAACTAATGAGGAAGTATTGAATAGGATTGGGGAGAAGATAAGTTTGTGGCACAACTTGACCAGAAGAAGGGATCGGTTGGTAGGACATGTTCTGAGGCATCAAGGGATCACCAATTTAGTATTGGAGGGCAGCGTGGAGGGTAAAAATCGTAGGGGGAGACCAAGAGATGAATACACTAAGCAGATTCAGAAGGATGTAGGTTGCAGTAGGTACTGGGAGATGAAAAAGCTTGCACAGGATAGAGTAGCATGGAGAGCTGCATCAAACCAGTCTCAGGACTGAAGACCACAACAACAACAACGGTGCCATGGGGCACACCTGAAATTACTCTTGTTTCTGCTGAAGTTACCCCGTTCAGGACGACATACTGCTCCCTGTCCGTTAGAAAACTTTCTATCCAACCGCATATGTGATTGGATAGACCGTACGCGCGAACTTTTTGTAGCAAGTGACAGCGCGGAACACCTTGCCGGGCAGAAGGAGGAGCGACACGATATTAGGAGGTATCCCATAACTTTTGTCAAGTCAGTATAAAATAACAGAGAACCTGTTAGCCTACGTACCACAATTAGCTGTGCCGCATGGCAGGTGGAGGCTCCCCATTCTCAACGCAGAGACTACGTATCGGGTTGGTCCTGTAGGTACATGTGTCCAGTTTAATCCCCACATTGTGGATTGCATCAGTAACATTGAGATAACTAGTTTTCTTCTGTTGTCGTATTGTGTTTTGCGGCTGTACTCCCGGCAGGTGAGCATCAGCAGCTTCGGGCAGGAGCACCCTACCTACCAGTGCGTGACGGCGCTGCGCGCGCTGCGCCTGCGCACTGCAGACCCGGCGCGCTGGCAAAAGCTGTGGGCGCTCGAGTCGCATTGCGCGCACCGCCGCGGCACGCCCAGGTACGAGGCCGACCGCGTGGCCGTCGCGCAGTTCGTCCGCCGCTTCTTCAAGATGGCTGACTTCTCCGAGGAGGACATCCTGCGTGTCTGCGGCATCCTGCAGGTAGGCCACGCCTCACCTGCGTCTTTTTCTCTGCAGCGGAACAAATTCTACAGTGCGACTGACGTTGGAGATTTTACCTTGTATTGTACGACCCAATTTCTCGCAAGTTTCTATACACTGCGAACAGTTTCTTCCAACGAGGACGACATCTGCTATGAAACTTCTCTTTGTATGCAGGGCGTTAAAAAAAGTATTCCATATTTTGAAAGCTTGTAGTTGGACCAAAATAAGAAAAAGATATCCAGTTAAAATGGGCTCTAAAATGCATACATTAACAATAATTAGCGCTTCTTTATGTTCGATACTGCGAAATATAGGGGCTGGACAAAAATATGGAAGCACCAAAAACACTACACAACACCTAATACGGAGTAGACCGCCATTCAAAACACCTTCCAGTCGTCTCCAGATGGTTTTCAAGGGAACCTTACACCATGCTTCCCACAAAATTGTGGTAAGTTCGGGTAACGATGATGTAGTGGTGACAGAGCAGCCATCTCTGCGTAGTAGACCACAAAGACGCAACAATACTGAGACGTGATGAGTGTGGTGGTCAGGGGAGACACGACAGTTCATCCACGTGTCACAAAACCAGTCTTGGATGATGCGAGCTGTTTGAGCAGGGCCCTCAGCATCACCATTGACATTCGGGAGGACGACGGTTCAATCCCGTCTCCAGCCATCCTGATTTAGGTTTTCCGTGATTTCCCTAAATCGTTTCAGGCAAATGCCGGGATGCTTCCTTTGAAAGGGCACGGCCGATTTCCTTCCCCATCCTTCCCTAACCCGAGCTTGCGCTCCGTCTCTAATGACCTCGTTGTCGACTGGACGTTACAAAACACTAACCTAACCTAACCATCACCATTGAGGAAAGGGCAATGTACCATGGTACGGATCTGATCAGTCAAAATTGACACATAACCCTAAGTAGTACTGCAACCTTGCATAATAACCAACTATGTTTCGCATATAATATCACGATATGCGTGCCCAAATCTTCACTGTACTCCTGCCTTGTTTCGGACAGTAGCTGGAAATAGTGCGCAGCAGGACTCGTCCCACCATAGGCAGGTTTCATGACTTCGACACTGCGTTCTTCTGTTTCGAGCATTGGTATGTGGCTTTGGAATTCCAGTACGCCCCGTTTCTCGACCTCCCTTCGTGTTGCTTTGGTGCTAGCAGGGTTCGCGAGTGCGACATTCAGTTCTCCAGTGACTTTTGCAGGTTTCATTCTCTTATTTTTCGCCACAATCCTCTTCAAAGGCCTGCCGATACAGTCATTAAACACACACTTTCACCCGCATTGTGTCCTAGTGGATGATGTTTTTCCTCTTTCCCTGCATGCAGTACAAATTACGATACGGTGCCTCTTCAAACACCAAACACTTCACCTCACATTATTACAGAAGAACCCACCAAACCAAACGGAACTTGTAAAGTAATCTGCATACTGTTATGCATGACCTTCACTTGTGAGCCATCGCTAAATGAGGTACCCGGTATGGTGTCCATTCATATTAAAGCATGCTTCTATCTGACATCTTAGGGAATCATGTTGTTGTTGTTGTTGTTGTCTTCAGTCCTGAGACTGGTCTGTTGCATCTCTCCATCCTACTCTATCCTGTGCAAGCTTCTTCATCTCCCAGTACTTACTGCAACCTACATCCTTCTGAATCTGCTTAGTGTATTCATCTCTTGGTCTCCCTCTACGATTTTTACCCACCACACTGCCCTCCAATGCTAAATTTGTGATCCCTTGATGCCTCAGAACATGTCCTACCAACCGGTCCCTTCTTCTAGTCAAGTTGTGCCACAATCTCCTCTTCTCCCCAATTCTATTCAATACCTCCTCATTAGTTATGTGATCTACCCATCTAATCTTCAGCATTATTCTGTAGCACCACATTTCGAAAGCTTCTATTCTCTTCTTGTCCAAACTATTTATCGTCCATGTTTCACTTCCATACATGCCTACACTCCGTACAAATACTTTCAGAAACGACTTCCTGACACTTAAACGTATACTCGACGTTAACAAATTTCTCTTCTTCAGAAACGCTTTCCTTGCCATTGCCAGTCTACATTTTATATCCTCTCTACTTCGACTATCATCAGTTATTTTGCTCCCCAAATAGCAAAACTCATTTACTGCTTTAAGTGTCTCATTTCCTAATCTAATTCCCTTAGCATCACCCGACTTAATTCGACTACATTCCATTATCCTCGTTTTGCTTTTATTGATGCTCATCTTATATCCTCCTTTCAAGACACTGTCCATTCTGTTCAACTGCTCTTCCAAGTCCTTTGCTGTCTCTGACAGAATTACAATGTCATCGGCGAACCTCAACATTTTTCTTTCTTCTCCATGGATTTTAATACCTACTCCGAATTTTTTTTTGTTTCCTTTCCTGCTTGCTCAATATACAGATTGAATAACATCGGGGACAGGCTACAACCCTGTCTCACTCCCTTCCGAACCGCTGCTTCGCTTTCGTGCCCCTCGACTCTTATAACTGCCATCTGGATTTCTGTACAAATTGTTGATAGCCTTTCGCTCCCTGTATTTTACCCCTGCCATCTTTAGAATTTGAAAGAGAATATTCCAGTCAACATTGTCAAAAGCTTTCTCTCTGTCAACACCTGCTTTCTTTGGGATTGGAATTATTATATACTTCTTGAAGAGGACTGGCTCTCCCAAGGCCGTCAGTAGTTCCAATGGAATGTTGTTTACTCCAGGGGCCTTGTTTCGACTCAGGTCTTTCAGTGCTCTGTCAACCTCTTCACGCAGTATCGTATCTCCCATTTCATCTTCATCTACATCCTCTTCAATTCCATAATATTATCCTCAAGTACATCGCCCTTGTATAGACCCTCTATATACTCCTTCCACCTTTCTGCTTTCCCTTCTTTGCTTAGAACTGGGTTTCCATCTGAGCTCTTTATATTCATAAAAGTGGCTCTCTTTTCTCCAAAGGTGTCTTTAATTTTCCTGTAGGCGGTATCTATCTTACCCCTAGTGACATAAGCCTCTACATCCTTACATTTGTCCTCTAGCCATCCCTGCTTAGCCATTTTGCCCTTCCTGTCAATCTCATTTTTGAGACGTTTGTATTCCATTTTGCCTACTTCATTTACTGCGTTTTTATATTTTCTCCTTTCATCAATTAAATTCAATATTTCTTCTGTTACCCAAGGATTTCTACGAGCCCTTGTCTTTTTACCTACTTGATCCTCTGCCGCCTTCACTACTTCATCCCTCAGAGCTACCCATTCTTCTTCTACTGTATTTCTTTCCCCCATTCCTGTCAATTGTTCCCTTATGCTCTTCCTGAAACTCTGTACAACCTCTGGTTTAGTCAGTTTATCCAGGTCCCATCTTCTTAAATTCCCACCTTTTTGCATTTTCTTCAGTTTTAATCTGCAGTTCATAACTAATAGATTGTGGTCAGAGTCCACATCTGCCCCTGGAAATGTCTTTCAATTTAATACCTGGTTCCTAAATCTCTGTCTTACCATTATATAATCTATCTGATACCTTCTAGTATCTCCAGGGTTCTTCCATGTATACAACCTTCTTTCATGATTCTTGAACCAAGTGTTAGCTATGATTAACTTATGCTCTGTGCAAAATTCTACCAGATGGCTTTCATTTCTCTCCCCCAATCCATATTCATCCACTATGTTTTCTTCTCTCCCTTTTCCTACTCTCGAATTCCAGTCACCCATGACTATTAAATTTTCGTCTCCCTTCACTACCTGAATAATTTCTTTTATCTCATCATACATCTCATCAATTTCTTCATCATCTGCAGAGCCAGTTGGCATATAAACTTGTACTACTGTTGTAGGCATGGGCTTCGTGTCTATCTTGGCCACAATAACGCGTTCACTATGCTGTTTGTAGTAGCTTACCCGCACTTCTATTTTTTATTCATTATTAAACCTACTCCTGCATTCCCCCTATTTGATTTTGTATTTATAACCCTGCATTCACCTGACCAAATGTCTTGTACATCCTGCCACCTAACTTCACTAATTCCCACTATATCTAACTTTAACCTATCCATTTCCCTTTTTAAATTTTCTAACCTACCTGCCTGATTAAGGGATCTGACATTCCACGCTCCGATCCGTAGAACGCCAGTTTTCTTTCTCCCGATAACGACTTCATCTTGAGTAGTCCCCGCCCGGAGATCCGAATGGGGGACTATTTTACCTCCGGAATATTTACCCAAGAGGACGCCATCATCATTTAACCATACGGTAAAGCTGCATGCCCTCGGCAAAAATTACGGCTGTAGTTTCCCCTTGCTTTCAGCCGTTCGCAGTACCAACACATCAAGGCCGTTTTGGTTAGTGTTACAAGGCGAGATCAGTCAATCATCCAGACTGTTGCACTTGCAACTACTGAAAAGACTGCTGCCCCTCTTCAGGAACCACACGTTTGTCTGGCCTCTCAGCAGATACCCCTCCGTTGTGGTTGCACCTACGGTACGGCTATCTGTATCGCTGAGGCACGCAAGCTTCCCCACCAACGGCAAGGTCCATGTTTCATGAGGGTAGGTAGGGAATCATGCACTGTCTGAAAAACTCCCCGTTGGTCATGGACACGCCTTCCTTTAGTGTCTCAAACCTTTTGGGTCAGATTAAAACATGAGATAGTGTGTCCACAACCGATTATGTTGAGATATGGGACCAGTGGTGAGAAATGCATATTTACTGTGTTATGGATATACACAGCGTATACCTCATAACGATCACGTAGCTCGGAGTAATTGTTCTAAGTGACGACCATCAGTCTCAATGCATGCATGGTAACGGCGCATGAAGGTCTGCCCCGCTTTTTCAAGGATCCCTGGCGTCTGTTGATCCAGGATGCAGACAGCTTGGAGACCCCCAAACAGATCTTCATCCATTTCTACAACAGTTTCTTACACCAACGACTGGACGTAACCCTAGACGAAAAAGTCCAGAGAATCGTTGCTGGTGGCCGACGCCGTGGGTAGCGTGGAGACTGCCCTCGCTCCAGATATGGCTGTTGCGGGAGATGAAAAGACCACCACGCGTGAACAGTGCAAACTGTGCGAAGTTCGGCACTGCAGTACTGCGGTGGATAATCCACTGACAGAAGTGAATAAGGGGCTGCAAATCCACTGGTTCAAGTGCTTGCACATGCGTTCTTTATGATAGGGGTGTAATACCTGTTCCACAAGTACTCTCCACACTGTATCCTTCGAAGTGTGGGTGTTACGGGCAAATTGAAGGGTGTTTATTGCTAGATGTTTTGCGACACGATTCAGCCCCATCGCTTCAAATCTCATATTCGGACATGTCTTTGGCGGGAACCTTGGCCGGCACTCTGTGACGTGAACGACTTCGTACCTGGTAAGATGGTATCCATAGAGATAAAGTTCTTCCAATTAGGATGATGCCTGTTGGGATAGCGGTCTCTGTAAATTCGCACTGCTTTACGGACGTTATATCCTGCGGCACCGTACATTAAATGCAGTCCGCAGCTCGTGGTCGTGCGGTAGCGTTCTCGCTTCCCACGCCTGGGTTCCCGGGTTCGATTCCTGGAGGGGTCAGGGATTTTCTCTGCCTCGTGATGACTGGGTGTTGTGTGATGTCCTTAGGTTAGTTAGGTTTAAGTAGTTCTAAGTTCTAGGGGACTGATGACCATAGATGTTAAGTCCCATAGTGCTCAGAGCCATTTTGAACCATTAAATGCATGCCTGTCAACTCTCGTGACGATTAACGTTCCGTCTCTGGCTACGCGTCATGCGTCGTACACAGAAACATACCTTACCATGGAAACATTAGAAGCTGTCTGATGCAATGTACAACTGACACTAGGGATACCAGTGTTCGTGAGGCACGGGTTAATGCGCCGGTGCGATGCATGCGATCGTCACATGATACACGGGCTGTGAGCTAAGTTGTGTAAGGTACGTTTGTTCGGTGGTCAGGGATATACGCTGTTTACCACCTGCTGCCTGTTCCAGTGTACAGCAGACACCAGAGATGTTTTGCAAGAGTCCGGCAGAACTGAATACACCGTTGCCATGCATGCATTGAGACTGATGGTAGTTGCTATGCGTGATACGCTGTGTATATCCCTAACACAATAAATAGCTCCCTATCTCCATGTAATCGGCTCTGAACCAACCATCACCAGTTTAAGTTTGACCCAAAAGGTTTGAGTCACCCTGTATATTATTACAGTATATGAGGCTTGCATAAAGCAAAGATTTCTAGTTCCATGACAACAAAGACTCCTGTTGTTGAGTTCAGGGGTAATCAGCTGGCCGACGTATTGGACCTTTCGTAATTGCCCATTGTGTGAGGTGATCTCGCACATTTCGGAGAAAACTGGCTGCTGCTCCACCATATATGAACAGCATTTCGCGCCGCTGTTGAAACTGTACTTCCTCTGCAAACGACTTGCCTGTAGAAGCAAGATGCCTTACTTCAACTGATGCATGAAACCGACCTCATCTGTGATCAATATGTTGTGGATTGTGGAAAGAGGATCTTCACCATATCTTTGCAACAGCTATTGGCAGAAATGCGTACTGGTAGGCTGATCTTGTGGCCGAAGAGCTTGGACACGTTGGACACGATATGAGTATAGAAACTGTTCACGCAATATCGCCCAAAGTAAAGGATGACTAACCCAGATGTCTGCTGAAACTCTACGCACTACGCAGGATCTTCTTCCACTCGTTGCAAATTCGCTCCTGCACAACAGGAGTACGAATGATGCGAGGTCGCGATCCGTCGTTTTTGATGTTACTGAGCGGATGACTAATAGTGCACAAGGTTTGCTTTCTGGATAGCTTTAAGAATAGCTGCTTCCATTTGCCAGACCGTAACAGAAGATCTGCCATTTCCCGTGTGGAATAATAGGCCTCCACTACGCAGCTAAGTGAAAAGATAAAACTGTAACATAAAAGCATTTCACAAAATCATCAAAACACAAACTGGTTCCATTGGTTCTAGGGTAGTGCTGCACTTACTCAGAACTGTGAATACAGTTTAAGTAACACTAACAGATGTTTACTGCAGACAGTAAAGGAGGAATGTATCATCATTCGTTTATTGCAATCTGTAGGACGTTTCCGGATGTGGTTTCCTATTCGAAGTATTCTGTAAAATTTTGGAAATTTGTGTTAAGGACTATGGGACCAAACTGCTGAGGTCATGAGTCCGTAGGCTTACACACTACTCAATCTAACTTAAACTAACTTGTGCTAAGGACAAACACACACGCCCATGCCCGAGGGAGGACTCGAACCTCCGACGGGGAGAGCCGCACGGACCGGGACAAGACGCCCCAGACCACACGGCTACCCCGCGCTGCTTAAATATTGTGTACACACTCCTCTCTACGTGTCGAAGTTTGTAAGAGGAATTTCCGAACACTCCGTCTAAAGTTTTGCAGTAGGTTGTTCCTAATTCGAAGTTAAGTGGTCTTCGTTGGATGTTGACTCTTGCGTAGACAGAAATTAGCCGAGAGCGGAACAAGAGGTGGCAACTGTGATGTCCCCTACCGCGTCACCATACTGCCACGACTGATAGCCTCCATTTTGTACATTGCTGACAATTCGCTGTAGCAAGTGGTGGCCTGCTCGTGCCCTGGGCTGACAACGGCTTTACATTTGAAATTACGTTGAAATGAACACCCTTAGCTGCTTACAGGCGTTGACGTACGTCAACGGGGACAGATGAAAATGTGTGCCCCGACCGGGACTCGAACCCGGGATCTCCTGCTGACATGGCAGACGCTCTGTCCATCTGAGCCACCGAGGACATAGAGGATAGCGTGACTGCAGGGATTTATCTCTAGCAAGCCTCCTGCGAAACCTACATTCTCAACGTATTGTCCCGCACTACATTCGTAGTGCCCCAGCCCATTATACTCGTTACTCGCCGATTCCCGTAAGAGTTCGGGCACTGTTTGTGCATTCACACAGAAGAAGAGGATGGTCAAGTGGCCGGTGAGCCTTAACTATATATATAATAAGATGGTATCTGTTCTTTCGGACATGTCCGAAAGAACAGATACCATCGGTGACCATGCAGCTCGCTAGAATGAAATTACAATGAAATGAACACCCTGTAACAGCCTGTAAGCAGCTAAGGGTGTTCATTTCATGTCCGAAAGAACAGATACCATCTCAGTATATATCTTAGTATTTACATTTGACTCAAGCGGGTTGTGGCGTCAACGTTGCGCAGGTGAACGGGCACGAGGTGCCGCTGACGGAGCCGAGCTACGTGTCGGTGTACGAGTGGGCGTCTCTGCTGGAGCACAGCTGCCGCGCCAACTGCTCCAAGAGCTTCAGCGAGGCGGGCGAGCTGCTGCTGCGCGCGGCGGCGCCCATCGCGCGCGGCCAGCGGCTCACCATCTGCTACTCGGACTCGCTGTGGGGCACCGCCAGCCGCAGGCAGCACCTGCGCGAGACCAAGTTCTTCTGGTGCCGCTGCGCGCGCTGCACCGACCCCACCGAGATGGGCACCTTCTTCAGCGCGCTCCGCTGTCCCCAGCCGTACGTACACCGCCCTGTCTACTCCTCTCAATGTCGTAACCTATTTAATAAACTGTTGTTGTTGCTGTGGTCTTCAGTCCTGAGACTGGTTTGATGCAGCTCTCCATGCTACTCTATCCTGTGCAACCTTCTTCATCTCCAAGTACTTACTGCAACCTACATCCTTCTGAATCTGCTTAGTGTATTCATCTCTTGGTCTCCCTCTACGATTTTTGCCCTCCACGCTGCCCTCCAGTACTAAATTGGTGATCCCTTGATGCCTCAGAACATGTCCTACCAACCGATCCCTTCTTCTAGTCAAGTTGTGCCACAAACTCCTCTTCTCCCCAATTCTATTCAATATCTCCTCATTAGTTATGTGATCTACCCATCTAATCTTCAGCATTCTTCTGTAGCACCACATTTCGAAAGCTTCTATTCTCTTCTTGTCTAAACTATTTATCGTCCATGTTTCACTTCCATACATGGCTACACTCCATACAAATACTTTCAGAAACGACTTCCTGACACTTATCTCAATTCTCGATGTTAACAGATTTCTCTTCTTCAGAAAAGCTTTCTTTGCCATTGCCAGTCTACACTTTATATCCTCTCTACTTCGACCGTCATCAGTTATTTTGCTCCCAAAATAGCAAAACTCCTTTACTACTTTAAATGTCTCATTTCCTAATCTAATTCCCTCAGCATCACTCGATTTGATTCGACTGCATTCCATTATCCTCGTTTTGCCTTTGTTGATGTTCATTTTATACCCTCCTTTCAAGACAGTTTCCATTCCGTTCAACTGCTCTTCCAAGTCCTTTGCTGT